>NC_140913.1:18389839-18989839 GCF_045865225.1 Trachurus japonicus | reverse complement strand
AGGAGAGAGAACGGCATGAAGGGCTGTGTGTGCAGCCAAGGGATGCGCCTGAGTTGAGTGGCCGTTATAGTGACTTTCATAGGTAAAACAGGTCGGAAAAACACAAGTGGGTTGCCTGGAATGCTACAAAGTCGTAAGTCGTGACCTGAAGCTGTAATTAGAGTTGTCACGATACCAAAATGAGTAACCACGGTACTATACCAGACAAAGTATCACGGTTCCGGGTAATATCACGATACTGCAACCTTTTTTTTTAATTATTATTATTTTTATGAACTGCAATGTATTTGTACAAGTTATAAATACTTATTAATTAGGCTACTTATAATGTTGTTTGGTGCATGATAAACATAATACTGGTGAAGTAGGAATTAGACTGAAACAAATATTTTTAAATAAGCAATAAAAAACAAATAAATGAAGTTAGAATTTATATGGTTGTAAATAAATAACCATTCAGTCTCTTGCACATTAATTTATGTTTAACAAATATAAATAATCAACTTAGGATAAAAACAAATCCACTGTCTTTTTAAAAAATCTATTTGACAATAATGCTTCTTCTCCAATCATAGAGGACAGAATACAATGAACAGGAACTGATTCCCTGTGAAAACTATATTTTTATGCATTTTCTAGGTGCTTTATACTTGGACATCCTTTAACTCTTTATTCCTCAGCCTGTACACGGAGCATATAGCCTGATATTAGCCAATGAGAAAATAAACAGAGCTAAGTGCCACTGACGACGACGCCGCGGCAGACCCGCCGCTCGCGCCCGGTGCTTCTGCCGTGGTCAATGTGTTGTCTCGTGTTTGTGAAGCCGTGCGCGCGTCGGACGAGACACTTTAGCTCGTTGTTTGTTTTGAAGCGAATTTCTATCGAAACGGAGCTGTCTCAGCTGTCTTCATGGAGTCCGTGCTTGCCGGCACGAACCATGAACAGCCAATCAGATAACAGACGGGCGGACCCAGCGTGCGGAAACAGCCTATCATATCCCCGGACATCACCAGTAACAGGCAAACAGCCAATCATTCAGCAGCTGTGTAGTTAGGTTGCAGTGGGTGCATGTGGGTTTTGTTTACAAGGGAGTAGCATGCAGGGAGAAGCCGGGAGGAGAGGAGAGGAGAGGAGAGGAGAGGAGAGGAGAGGAGAGGAGAGGCGGCCGCTATGTAGCGGAAACTGGCACCGTAGTAGTAATCCACGGTAGTACCGTCGTGTAGGATTTCTAGTATAGTAGGAACCGTTACGTTTTGGCACCGCGGGGTACCGTGGCTACCGTGGGTATCGTGCAACTCTAGCTGTAATTTACGGTTTCAAAAGCCGGCCTGGAACGCAGCATTAGCCGGGAACCGGATTGCTTACTTCTGCTTTAACCTGCAAGTCACACTTTATGACACTTTATGACACTTTATGACAACTGAAAAACTGTTCTCGCTACTGAAACACTAAATTGCACTAAATTAAATCTATTTTTTTTATATATACTGTAGTATAGATGCAAAATATTTTATTATACTCCCTCAGGCTCTCATCGTAGTGTTCACCTGAGAACTACACATCCTTTTAACATTGTATCTGTTCTCATTTGTCTCTGCAGATCATTTCTGCTCCCTATAATTGAGCTTTAGATTAGGTATTAAATGCAGGAGCTACTGTACAATGTGATACAGTCCAAAACAACAGCAGTGCAGTAAAAACTGTTTGATGTTTGATATTTGTTCACAATGAAAGGTGCTGATTCAGTTCTGTGGTTATCTGAGCTGCAGTTTTTTGTGTTGTGGTGGATTACATTCAAAAAGTTTAGGTAGCTTTCACTTAATGTACTGTACAGCCACAGCCCTGTGCTGTATGGCTGGACTAATGCTCAGGTACTGCTATCTGTGAGTGAGCTGGTTGGACATGTTGTTTACAGATGGTTTGAGCTTTGTTTGTCCTTTTCCTACACTTTTGCTCATTAGTTCTTCTCCTGCCATCTTGTCATATTACCAGAATTCACTGGGCCTGCTTTGTATTTTAACCATAGAGCGTGGTTGGATGTTCGTTGTTTTATTTTACGATGCAGTGGACATTGAACCTAATTTAAAATTGCGCTTTTCCTCTGCATGAGGTTAACTAATCAGTATTTACAGCACCATGTGTCAAACGACTGTGTCCTGTAACAGGGCTGTAACTCATTAGAAGTTTACTCACACAAAACTAAAGCAGAGGGCATCACTTGTTTCATTGTGTCTTCAGCGCCTCAGTAGCTTTAAGGTTTTTGGTTAAAAAAACACTTGGGCTGCCCATTTAAATAATGAGTGGGTGTATGAGAAGTTCATTTTTTTGTTGTAAGTGAAATATTATCTGTCCTGAGTAGTCTACACGGCACTGTGAGTGGAGGCAGGGAGGCAGGTACCGTGTTTGTTTGCTTGTGTTACTTAACTGCGAGATGAAGTGTTTTAGACGGTTTACAGTAATCAGCATTCTCTGCCTCGGGACATCATGCACAATTAGAGCATACTGCTGCCTTGCTAAATGCCAATTTGGGCTCCAAGGCTGAGCACTAACAAGGGTCCCTCTCTAATAATGCAGTATGTGCTCCTGTTTAGGTGTGGAAAACCCCAACTGTGCTGATTGTACAAAACACCCTTTCTGGGCTTTATTAGTAGGTACCAGTTTGTTTGCATAAGAGGTGAAGGGCCTCCACATTCTGCAGCAAACGCACCTGGACTCTGAATTATACTGTTTATGACTCTCTGAGCATCTCCCCATTTTTCTACCATGAAAAGAAACAGTTGCTTTCATATATACTATGGTTGTTAAAAGTAGTCTGGAGATGATAGGGCAATAGATTGCTGGCCTCTCACTAATAATGGAGGCCTCAGGTGTAAGAGCAGGCAAGGGCATGGGAGGTTTTTACACTGCAGATAAGCTTAGCTGATTTGTTTTCCAGTGGGAGCAGACAGTGTTCATTCCTGTCATGGCCGCGGGCTGTCATCTGCTGGAAAGGTGAGAAAGCCTCCTGAATGTGTCTGAGCACTCGGCTGCCACAGTGTTGTTAATCTATTCAGCTGAAAACGATCTCTGTGGGCACGCAGATTACAACCTATAGCCAGCAGTCAACACAGAGAGGAGGTCAGGGCAACCCACTGTAACATGAGGTCCATTATTCCACGGCTAAAGGTGCCGTGGCCTCTTGGTACAGCCGGGGTAAGTAGAGGAGAATTGGCCGTGATTTGGTGTCATCTGCCTCCAGTGGGAAAGTGGGACAAAATGCAACTTATATCATGTGTGTAATAACAGAGAATTGGGTGTTTCTTTTGGACTCGGATAGGGAAGGATGTTCTGTTCTTGGCGGGGCGGGGGGGGACTGAAAAAACAATGAAGGAAGGGAACTCAACTGTCATGACTCTGAGTAATTTTAGCTTTTAGACTGAAAGCAAGAAAGTTTCCTCTTGAATGACAACTTCATCTAATCCTCTCTCTTTCTCTCTCTGTCAAAACAAGCAGTTTGGAGCTCGCAGGTGGTTGATGAATGCCTCATTTATTTGGAATCCCAATAAATCAAACATTGTTATAGTGATTAAAGCCTGTGCCATAATTTATGTAATCAAAATGTCAACAACAATCCCATTACTTCAGTACGCGCCGCACACATAAAATGGAATACACTCATTATTGAATTGTATTTTATATTATCGTTCATAATTAGGGACTACATAGCAGCAAAACAGAATTCACATAAACAACAGGATTGATTCTCCTCGGGGAAGCTGTGATAGAGGTCGTCATGTATCAGTGGGAGACTTGAGGTATCTAGTGAATAACACTCAATACTGTAGGTTACACAACACGGCTGCAACAAAAGGAAAAAGGAAAAGATGACATGTTGGTGACAATGTGGTTGCATAACTCGCACCTTGTTTCCACCACTAGATAAACAAACACGTTCTTTTCGTTTGGCTGCTTTGTATATGCACTTGACTTTTTTTTTTCTTTTTCTCGTTGCCCTATTTACTTGCTTTGTGGTGATTGTAACAAAGCTTGAAAGAACTTAGCACAGGTTGCCTTTAGCTGCCTGTTTCAAACACAAACATCAGCTCATCCAGCACCAGAAGGAAGCAGCTTTTCTCTCTCAGTAGGTATTCTGGTGTCCTTTTGAATTAGGTGGTACACTTTTTCATGCTCCTTTTTTTTAATCCTAGTGAGGTGAGGGATTATGGGTTCTTATCGGTGTATGAAGATCAAGAGGATTAAAGGTATAATCCCATTTGAACCCACATAAGAGTTTTGGCAGCCTTGTCCAATTCTGTCAACTATGATCTGCCTACTGCCCCGAATGTTTACTGTGGCACAAAACCACATTATCCGTCTACCCTCCCTCTCTGCTGGTCTTTGATTCAACTCAGACCAGTCAGATTTGTTCATTTCCTCGTGTCCCATTGTCAACCAGGAAGATTCACTGAGCTGGACAGTCTCAATGACACCTTTCTTTTGTGCAGTGAAGCTGTTTCTATTCCTCCTTTTTGTCATCCCATATCTTGCTCTGCTCACACTCCACCTCTACAAATAATACTTTTTTAAAATTAGCGTATCCCCACTTAGGTGCTAAACTGTAAAGCAGCCTTTTTCTTGATAACACTGCAGTCATTTTTACCTCACAGGGAAGTGTGTAGACCCCACCCTAGAACAGCTGCAGTGTGGGGGGAAAATTATTTTCTTCTTCTTGGGCTCTTGTTCATATTGTCAGGCAGATAACCCTCCCCCACTTGCATATGCGTGACACGTTGCTCCGTTGTTAAATATCAAGACCATTCCTCATTCTAATGACCTAATGTGAACGGCATCAACAATTGCTTCCTTCTCCCTCTTTGGACGTTATTCTCGCCATCCTCCATCCGCCCCCACCTCCGCGCTGGTGTGTAATAGAGAATGCAGCTCGTTGTGAATCACCATTTCACGACAGCAACTGTCTCTAGATGGGGAATTATAGCGGCCATACATTGAGCCTGAATATCCAGTATACAATATGTCATCCTCAATGATCTTTGATGCTGACTTTGTGCAGGAATAGGCAACTGGAATGCGCTCTTCCCTTCTCCTCCCTGTTCTCATTGGTATTCTGCAGAACAGGAATATCAGAAACTTTGGCCAAGTAATTGAAGTGATGCTGAAATATGCTGCTTGATCTTTTTCCATTCAGTTGATCAAACAGGGGATCTGTCAAGACAGCAGTGGTTAATTCTCTATTTCAGGATGAGCTAAGAGCATGACAGCACTCCTTCCTTCCACTGCTTTCCAGGTAAGAGGAGCCAAGGTGCTACAGTACAAGGGCCCGATCCACTTCTGTCTTTAGTTGTTTATGTTTGTTAGGAAGTATTGTTTGATCCTCCGAAGGGTTTTCTGATCCTCTGGGTTTCCGCACAGACATGATGGTAATCTGACTGTTACTATGAAGCTCTGCTGAGGTTTGCACAGGCAACATTAATACACATCACAGAGCGGTATTGGATGGGTCAGGACCATATGGCACCGTGTCTGTTTCAGTGCCGAGGGAAACCTGTAAGTGACTGTATGAATTACAAGGAACCGTGAATGGTGTCAAGTATCATAGCTTCTCAGCGTGTGGTTAGTGTAGTAGTCACTACTCACTTGTGTTGCTAAGATGGTGGAAGCCTTTAGTGCCTTTATTATATCACATTAATCATTCACCACGAACACAGAAGCCGTAGATGCTAACAGGTAGTCATCAGTCTTTTCGGAACGAGACCGCCTCATCAAAGCTTTATTTAATGTCTGCCCTTAACTGTGGGTTTAGATTTCATTACTGCTTCTGCAAAATCATATGTTCTTTACTATTATTCCTCTCAAGTATGGATTGCATTTAATCCAATAGAAAGTAGCAGAGTTTAAACAGGTTTAAATTACTGTTCTTCATACACTCAAGGTTGTGATTGCACTTAGCCATCAAGCCTGAACAATCTCCCTCAGGCTTGTGACTAAGCTACAAGTTTTTAACTAAACATATAGTAACGGTTTCCAATTTCATTTGATGTCATTGGTTGTGCAGAGGAAGTTGGTGTTTAAAAAACCCACAGTTATCAATCTGTAGTTGCTTGCAATGATTTTGCCAAAATGTTTAACTCGGAGTATGGCACTCACTCAGCCGATAAGATTATGTGATGCCCTTTTTTTTGCATTTTACAGGTTAACATTATCACCCAGATGTTACAGGTCAAGTTGTTTTAAAAAATGTTGCATTGATTTTCTGAGCAGATCTCACAGACTTTGATATTTATTGTGTTGGAAATGTTTTTCCTGATAGTGAGAGTAGTGAGTAGTGAAAAGACCAAGAGGTCACTGAAAACAAGAGCAGTGCATTTCACTGGTGTTTAACAACCTCTTGCTAAACCCACTTTTCCCTCGGCTCGTCCAGTGTGAAAATGTGAGTGGACCTCTGTGAGATCAGAGAGTCGGAGCATCCATGCTACTCCACGTGCATCGTGTATTTGCAAGAATCCTTTGTATTATATAACTATATTTTACATTGTTTTGATTCTGCCTTTGAAACCACTGACTTTTTCATTCTGTCATTACTAAAGACGCTAATTTACACAAATGATGCTGACATATTGCAATGATTAGCTGAGAAGGCAATGTCCTCATTGACATTAATTAGTTCGTGAGATGTAGTGACTGCAATGCTCAGACAGTCAGACAAACGGCTAATTCATCACTGAACGGTATCTATCGAGTCTACAGACGACGCTCAGTGTGCTCCATTTTAAATCATGTGCTCCCCTCTGACCCTGCCCCCTTACTCATTTGACGGTTCAGGGGAATTGAAGGGGGCGCATGGAAAACAATTATCAAAGAACACTTAAGGAATCATCATTGGAATATAAATATCCTCAGCAAATCTCATAAAAATGCTGCCAGACAGACCACACTAAAACTACCATGTCCTGTCAAGTCAGTCAGACGTCCACGTTATAAAATACATCCTTATTAGGGCTTTTAAAGGCTGTAAAAGCTGCACCGTTACTATGGAAATGCCAATATCTGTTGATTAACCTAATGTTAACTAAATAAAGGTGACCAGCATCTGATTAATAATGGATTTAATGATGAATTTATGTTAAAATATGAAAACCTGTAATGATGCAATGTAGGCATAATTTGGTTATAACCTTAACTACATGATTGCAGCATTCACACTGCCTTTGAGAAAGCTAAGAAGTGACACATGTGTTAACTTGGTGGTTGTAATGACGTAACCTACCATGAAGGTGTAATCCTATGCTGTCCCTCTCTCACTCTATCAGAAAATGATGCAAAAAAAGAAAAAAGTGATGAACCTGCTGCGACACATTTGTTATTCATTGCTTTTTACATCAAAAGTCACATGTGGGCATTGAACAAGTCTCAGTCAGATTCATCACTCTTTAGTGTCCCCGGGAAACACGTTTGTCCCTTTATGTGAACAGGAACACTTTGCGATGTCAAACTGACGATGGTGTTTTCTGAATTTGCAGAGCGTTTGTTTATTTGCATGTGTTTTCTGAAGTTGCAGTGCGTTGAGCTCTCAGGGCCGTCATGATACGGATGAAATGAGGCAACCTGAAACACTGAAGTACGACTCATTATTGTGTTGACATGAGTTGGTTAGCTGGGGATTGCCTGACTGTTAAACTTCACAAAATACCCCGATGCTGTTTGACTGTGGTAATTTGAATATTCAAATGTTTGAACTGCAGCAGAATCAGTGGAGACAAATATGACACACATTTACATGACCGGCTGATTAAAGCCTGCCAGTTTCTTGTGGCAGTCAGACTTTAGGCCTTGTTCATTGCAGATAGTACAGCAAGGAGGACCACGGCAGCGCATTTCACATAATTTCATCATCAAAGGCTTCTCCCACTGAGGAGGCATCAATGAATGAGTGCTGAGCGAATGAGGCCTCTTGATGCAGGACACTTCACATCCCCGGCAGTCACGTGTCGGTACAGACGCTCTTAAGAGTTATCAGAAAAATGTTCAGTCCAGGCAGGAAAAGGGAACTCGTGTGCGACAGATTAATGGCAGGAAGTGTGTTTATCCATTCAGAGCCTGCTTGCTCTTCAAGTTAACCAGTCACCGTCAGAGAAAATGCCACACTCAGTAATGCATGCTTACTGTAATTTAAAAGACCATTGCCCTTTTGGTACCTGCCGTCGTCTCAGCTGCACATCAGAGCGGGGTTGTGCATCTTAATGCACCCGGAGGTGAGATGTTAACAATCACTGGATCTGGATTACCCAAATCAAAAGGCCTAGTTGTGGTTAGCACCACCTGGGGCAGATAACTTGGTCTGTGTGGTTTTGTGAAGTTTACTGGCCTCGTTGGGCAGGAGTTTACTGTCTTTTTGAGGTGTCATCAAGCTGCATGGTGGTCAGACGAAACATCAATAATTCAAGGACAGTTAATTCGCCTTGAGATTGGTCTCCATGGTGCCTGAAGACAGAGCCTGAGAATGAAGTGTGCCTCCCCTCCTGGAGCGTGGTGCTTTTGTTTTTTACTTCTATAGGTCGACTGAAGTCAGAGGCTGAGATAGTCCTCTCAAACACACTGGTGGATGTGCAAAGCCTGAGCTTGGGCGGTTTGGCCAGTGGATTTATATTAAGGTATCGATCAAAAATTGATCAGAGGCTGCAGTTGCTTTTATGGAGCATTTCACTGGATGTGTTTAGGCTCTGTGAAACCTGAGAGAGGGCAGCAAAGGTTAATGGAAACAGCCCACCCCCAACATATCCTGCAAAAGCAGATAAGAAAAAAGGAAATCACACTCTATCTCTTAATAGGTTCTCTGGCATGTATACGTAGTGCTGTATCTTTAAACACTGCAGTTTACACTTTAAATTGTCTTTGTAAATAATGCAAGCATCTGCTGCTTGTAGTAAAATACTGCCTCCATTTAGCAGCATCACATTCAGTGCTACTGCTAACAGAAAGACTGACCTTCCAGTGATTGGTCTCCAGCTACGGCCACAGCAGGTTCCAGTGTAATTTCCGTCTTGATCTGGAAAGATGAGAGGAGTGTCAGCAGCTGTTGGGGGGGGCTACTGTTCGACTTGGGAAGAAAATATGTTGTCTTGCTCTGTATTGGGAGGGACGGGCTCTCTGCTTCTCAAAGATTCAGCTGAAAGTTGGAAATACTTTGATATCAAAAAGACTCTTACAGTCATACAACATTCAATGTGAACTCTGCAGAAGTGTGTCTATTTTTGTTAGTGCCATCAGATTGGCAACCTACTGAGGAGGTGATGTTCAGAAACGCAGAGATGCAGCGAAGCGACGTCTTGATCTTCTGCTGGAGCAGGAATCAGTGGTAAACAACAGCAGACCTGCGGAGCTTTAAAGTCTCAGAGTGGCGGTTGCAAACAGGGATCAGAGGAGGTCTGTGTCTCAGCAGTTTTATTCCACATCATACAAAAGAGCCAGTGTTTATAACTCTCTTTTGATTCATTTACCGTGTTGAAACAGAGTAATGCACTCATTAGAACTGCTAAACTGTCACTATTATATTGAGTATAAAAGTGTGATTTTACATAGATAATACATCTGTATCCTCAAAATGAAAAGCGCAGCTGCAGAAAAATGCATCATTTCTAATTGCTGTTATTTGTAGGTCTGGTTTGATCTCTGGTGGATTTTTTTTTTTTTTGCCGGCATACGAGACATGACCAGTCAAATCTGTGGAGTGAGAGTGAAAGCCTCAGCTGTACTTTAGCCCTCTTTTTCAAAAGATAACTGGACGCACCAACGCAGGGCGATGCGGCTGCTGAAATCACCTCCAGCAGCCAGCTGTGCTGCAAAATACAGCGCAGAGCCTCTCAATGCCCTTTAGGCCACAAACTCTCAAAATTATCAAGTATATTCCAAGGTTGTGCTCTGTACTTGTTTTCACTCAACCAGTGAATCATATGTATTTTGTTTTCACAGTGGCATACCTGGGAAGAAATGTGGGACCATTATCTTGTCGGCCGAGGAGCTGGGAAACTGCAGAGTAAGTCCAAAAAGTCTTGACCACTGTGTTTTTAATTGGCTATTACTACTACTACAAATACTACAACTTCAATAAATGGGCTCTTTAATAATCGTACACTACAGTTGAACCGAACATAGTCATTGTGAGAGTGTATGTGACATGCTAAGGGAGTGGTTCATGCTGTGTCAAGCGCACAATGCACGTTTAGCAGCGTTCACAAACCAGCTGGAGTGAAGTAGGTTGTTTAATAGCCTTGACATCTGTAAGATCTGTTGTATCATAACTGTCCCCGTTAAACCAGCAGCATATGCCATGTCTCTGTGCAATTGTGTTTGCCATTTGGGTATTGTGTACATAGCGACTATGCTAAGAGTTTGAATGGCTATTTAATGAGCCTGCACTCGTTCCGATCACTAAAACAGGCATTTTCTCCTCTGTGTGGTGTGTTAATCCATGAGTCTGCTCTAATAACCTGCGTCCACTAATGCCCATTGGCTTTCTCTCTACACTGCTAAATGAAGATAGTAAATAATCACATTACATTGCTGCCAGTGGAGCATGAGAGAGTGGCAAGACTTATTGGCCAGAAGAACTGGCCTCCCTCAGAGGCGATAAAGCCATTGAGCTGCAACTGCTGTATAAATGTTTTATGATGGCCTCATACATACAGTACAAGCATCAATGTTGCAGTGCTTTGAACATAGTGCCATACATGTTGAGTGCAACTCCTGGTTAAACAGCAGTTGTACCTGACTTGGAGGATTTTTTGTGAACTTTAACTCTCTAACAGCTTCATTTATTTCCCTTACAAATAAACGTTCTCCCACTCGAGTTAAACAGAGAGAGCATGCTGATAATAAAACTGCCATGATAACCGTTACTGATTCGGCCCTGCTGGATTGAAGTGTCAGTGCTCACATTCACAGTCATTGTGGGGCTGCTGTGAGTCATCAGGTGCACTGGATCTGCGATGATGGGAGTTAGCATCATCACAGCAAAGCACCACTTCAAGAAGTGATTTTGTAATATAAATGCAAATGATCATCACTGGTACAAATGACCATTTCCCCTCTCCCAGACTCAATTAGAGAGACCCAGACCTGACATGTCACTCCGCACCTGCCTTGTTTACACAGAATTAAACCCAGGATGGAAATGTGAGTAAAGAACAGGGCCATGAAATCTGAGAAATGGCAGATTTTAGTTGAAGATGCTGCTGTCAGTACAATTCTCATACCTACGAATAAGAACAGTTTGGAATTGGTAACATCCATCTGGTTGGTGTTTATTCTGTAATCCACCTGTGACCAATAAATGGAGACGGCAGAGCTGCAGCTTCACCAGAGGTAAACACTGCAACTCTTGCTTGGGAAAAAGTGAAAACTGAAACCGGCAGAATGGGAATTGACTGTGGAAGTTCTGCAGGGACCGTTAAGCGAGAGGCAGGCCAGGTGTCATTAGACAGAGCAACAGCCTCTGCATGGATCAAAGGCTTCCTCTTGGCTGCCGTTACTCTGGCACATAAGACATGCTGAGCAGCGGCTGGGTTCCCTCCAGATCCTCCTCGCAGTCCAGCCGCAGCTCCGGCTGATTTAAATCTAAGTGAACCACGCAACACTTTACATATGACAGCAGTAAACCACAGAGAGGTTTATTACCAGCTGCAACAGTGGGGCTGGTGTTGTTTTCACCTCATGAGACCGTGTGTGTGTGTGCGTGTGCGTGTGTCAGCCATGTGATCCTAGGGAGACCTAATGTAGCGGCAACCACCACAGATGAGGTTCTTAATACGTTCAGCAGGTGCTTTATGTCTGTCTATATATGTGTGTGTAGTATTCATGAATTATCATCATCATTATGAAAAACTATTGAAAAAGCACGCACATCCCAAAATCTGAATGCTGGCCAGACAAAAAAGTAAATAATAGGGAAAAAAGGAAACAAACAATAAAATAAAAAAAACACCTTTCCTCAGTCTGAGGAAAGGTGTTTGACCTGAAACGTTACTACTCACCTTTGGTGATTATTGCCCTGGAGCTGTTGCTGGTGTGCGGACTTTCCTTTTTTCCTAGTATTCATATTATAACATATATGGAGACTTGCCTCTGACGGGGTTTGACAATCCATCATTATGACACCCTCAACCCTCATTTATAGACACGCTCACCATCCTACTATTAACATATATTTAGTCCAGTCACCATTGATGTTTTGGCTTGTATGATGTATTTCTGCCTTCACTTTACCACAGATGCAGTAAAATTGAACTGAGTTTATTACTGTTACTGTTAATAGGGCATTTTTTTCTTTCTTGTCATTCCCTGTTTTTGTTTGTGTATATGAAAACATTCATCACATTGACAAAAATCCCTCACCTGAGGCGTACAGTCGTAAGAGACAAACATTAGAAAGAACATGAGGAATGGGGTGAGGCATACAGTACTAAGGAATTGTGTTAATTTCTGATTCATATAATCCTTTGGCTGAATTCAGAATCGGTGATTCACTACATCCCGTGGAAGCCAAAAGCCTCTTTAACGTGAATACAAGTATTGTCTGCATTGCCTCCCATTCCTTTGAAGCACCAGTCCCACTTCCTGAAAGTGACAGCGTGCTTTGCTCTGCCACTTACCCCATGCAGCGATATCTTGGTGGAGCAGAGAAATGGGTAGAGGGCTGCAGACTGCGCTCATGTATTCCCCTGCTGCTCCTAAACCTCAGTGGCTGAAATGAATGTTCTGCCTTTTTCCCCACTTAATGAGAGAACACTACTAGGAACCAAAGTGGGCATATGTTATCTGTGTCTAATGAAGGCTTAAAGCACTGTGTTGTCATGATAGTGTAATTGTAGAGGCTGTGTCAGGGCTGAGCAGGAAAGTTATAGGATGGCTCTATGTTTATGAATGTCAGGCAAACTGATTCTGGCCCTGGTCACAACCCAGTGAGTGAGTGAGCGACACCATCGACCACAATGTTCTTCTCCAATTGACAATTATCCTTTAAAGATGATTTGATAAAAAAAAACCTTTTTGGTTTCCTATTACCATAATATCTACTTTTGCTATTAAGCATTAGTTTAGCATTAATTAATACTTGGATCATCATTTACTAAGTGTTATTCCTACACTGATACTAATAAGTGTGTAAAATCTATACATATAGTTAAATATGAAACTCTCAATTAATCAGCTAATCTGTTATGTGTTTAATGATTGTAATTCATGGTTAGTGAGTGTGTTAATAGATCTTTTATTAATACTGTAATTCATGATTAATTCAGGTACTTACAAGTTAGTTGCAAACTTCTTCAACAACTATTAACATCATTAATGCATGCCTTTATCATTGTATGCATGTTATTGCATGCATGAATGTACGGTACATCTAAATAGTTGTTTCTGTTAATCAGTCACTTTAAAATATGTGATCTTAAGAACCACTGACATCTCCTAAATAACTTGTTGGTTATTGATCTAATACTTAATTTACAAATGCTGAATTTATCATCTGCAAAGTATGAAAATACAATACTGTAATTAAACACACTGCAGATGAGCGCATTAATTCAGAGTTAAACATTTATATCTGTGTTTATAAATTACACTTTAATTGGCATCAGTGTGGGAATAATACTTCAAAAATGATGAATTTTTAGTGCTTAAGTTTCTATAAAGTCTGCACTGGCAGATCACTTGTAGTGACATCTGGTCAATATATGTGGTGTTAATGGGCTACGCTTCAATCACTACTTCATACTTGTTCTGTTTTTCTGATGACGGAAACAGAAAAAAAAAACATATGAGAGCAGCTTTATCAGAAATTTGGCTGTAATATAACAGTGCATGTTTGGGCACAGAGAAACCAGCCGAGTCTCTGGTGGAATTCAAACACTGTGTTACACAATGGTGTCATGAATATGGTAATTGGCATATTACATCATCTAGCAACATTACAGTGGTGCCACATCAGTTTTTAACTATGTTCCCAATGTTGCACATGACCCAGGTTTTCATTTATTCTTGCTTTTACATCCACAAAATAATCCACAGCAGGAAGTTGGCAAATTGTATGTTCTTATGAAAAGCCATCAAGGGAGGTCCCAGCTCACTTCGTGTACTGTACAAACTGCACTCAGCTGATTTGTATCCATCTACACAAACTGGAAATAGACTATCTTCCATAAAATGCTTTATAGCTGCGTAGAAACACTGGTAATAATGACTGTGGGAAATGAGATAAGATGTGCAGCAACCCATTTAGACCCCACTAACTGTGTTAATCAGTCCACTGCTTTGGTTTCAACATTTCCACACTGACGGTTGGAATGGAAACGGCTGTGATTGTCAAATTAGCTCAGTTTTCAGGAGAATACAAATTATTTTGCTACAAATCCGTGCAGTGGCGCACACTACGGAGCAGATGCCTCAGAAACAGAGGCCGGTCTGTGTCGTGTCTGTGTCCAAGGCACAAAGTGACGTGATGTGGGTTAGCGAGGGGCAGGTCAGTGGCGGAGCGCACCACGCTGATGTGGGTCAGGGCAATCGATAAAGGCGCTGTCCAGCAGCACGCTGATTCAGATCTAATAGCTGCACCTGAAAACCTCAAAGCTTGAGAGAGCAGCTGGATAAAAACAGCTCTTCTTTTTGCTAGTTCTGATTGTCGTCCGATATCACATCTCAGGATTTCAGATATGGTGACGAGACACTTGACTTGCATATGTAGTGTGTTTCAGTGCTAAAGAGATTTTTTAAAAGGCCAATACAGCATTGAGATAAAGGCTGTCAGTGAAAGGGAACATTTTACAAAGTTTCCTCTGATGCCGTTGCTTACCTGCAGTCTGTGCTTAGTGCTTGTACTGTAGCCGTTATTATATACAACGCAGACTAATACCTTGACCACAGGGAGACTATCTGGAACCAAGGGCATTATGGGGCATGTTCATTGTCCTTGTAATGGCAGCATACACTGAAATACTGCCTAAATGAGTGTAATTATGGTAATACCAGCCTTTCTAATGTAGCATTAGCTGCTCTCACACCCTCTACATCCTTTTTGTACACAGCCCCCCTCCTCCATGTGCAGGGTTTTAGAATCCATTTTTGTGCCTCTGCATGGTCTCTCATACTATTACCATGATTATATTCATCAAAACACGGTATTTTCTATTTGATATCCCTTATCCCATCCGCTGTTGTTATACAGGAGTTGAATAATAAAGGAATGGTAATGAATGCATTTGCAGGATTTGGAAACTAGAGGCCACTGGTTTGTTTCCCTGTGCTTTTATTTGGATTCAGTCAGCACTTTGCTTTTATTTGGTGCTTCAGTGCTTTTATATCTTGGCACACAGCATGTATAAACAAACAACAGGAGACAAACAGAGGCAAGAGCATGGATTTACAATGTCATTTTCTTTTTTGTGTGCCTTTTTTTTTGTTTCTCTGACTTTCTTTTTTTTTCCCCCTTATGTCTGTAGGACTACGCCACAATGCAATTCTGTGCCAACAAACTTGATAAAAAGGACTTCTTTGGAAAGTCAGACCCCTTCATGGTTTTCTACAGAAGCAATGAGGATGGCACGTGAGTTTCCTCCTTTGCGTCGGCTTCCCGGGGGATTTTTCATTTTAGCTTATCAAAGTCAGGTAGGAGGGCTAGGAGATCAAAGAAGATGGGAACCAAGGTCGAGAGAATTAGATTGAGATTCCCTTGAACTCCGCTGCATACAGATAGATACCTTTATGCAGACTCGGGCCCCAAAGCAAACTATAATTGTATCACTCAGTTTCTCTTAGAAATGTGTGTTTTAGGTTTATAAATGATCTGCATCTCCAGGTTCACCATTTGCCACAAGACCGAGGTGGTGAAGAACACACTAAACCCCGTGTGGCAGCCCTTCTCCATCCCTGTCAGAGCACTCTGCAACGGAGACTATGAAAGGTAGGATGAGTGATGATGTACAATAAAGTCCTCTGCAAACACACACACACACACACACACACACACACACACACACACACACACACACACACACACACACACACACTCTCAGATGGACTGTGATATTTCAGTGGAAATCAAAACCACGCAGAGTTTCAATATGCAGCATACAGTACTTATTTCAAAATGGGCTTGGTCCGTCAACTTTAGATGCCATTGATTTTCTGCTGTTGAAATAGAGAATTATTACAGGTCCATCTCTGACTACATGCTACCTTGCCTTGCTCCTCATTGATTTACCCACGAGAGGCGAGAAGCTTTCAGAGTATTTCAAATTTCTGATCGGCTGCACCAGTGGCATTTCTTATCTTATCTGAATCTCGAAGGACCTCGGAGAGCTCCCTGGGAGGAAGGAGGAAGAGTTTTGGCAGGAATGTAAAAAGAAATAAAGAAAATCAGAGTAAATGGGAAGAAAGTGAGAGGGGAGAGGAGGAATGGCTGGATTTGTCGTTCTGTCGATGTTGACAGGTGGCTGGAGCCGCATACTGTGTGAGAGCATGGAAGTGTGCCGACGCGCACCGCTACGAGAGTCTGTAGAAGTCATCAAAGAACATGTCAAACCTTGCCCTCTCCGCCATGCTGGGTGTCAGCGGAGGTTCTTCACTTCGATCCTGACTCTGCTCACCTGCCCGCAGAAGCTAATTGGGTCAGACAGATGGAGCCGGAGCTTGAAAGACGTCTGATCCCCTTTGAGGATTTTGATGGCAAGAGAGATCTACGGCTATTTAGGGTCAAATATCCACAGTTTGAAGATCGACATTTTTGGACTTGCTTTATTTGTGAGGGCTACTGAGCAGAGCTGCTGCATCTCTCAGCCACTTCTCAGCCAAATCAAATGTTAGTGGCTGACATGATCAAACATTGTATTTGACATACGATGTTGCTGTGATAATTATGGCTACCCTGGTTGTGACCCATGGTATGCACAGTGAGGCTTTGATCTTTTTTGACTCATGCACTGATGGTCAAATGCACTACGTACACTACACAGATTCAGCTCCTGTGCATTTTACTTGTATTTTAAAGTGAAGTCAATTTGACTTTTATAGTCCAACATCAAACACATGCCTCAAAGGGCTGTACAATACAATCTGTACAGCATGATACTCTCTATTTGTGGCCCTTCGATTTAGATAAACTGCAAACAAATATGAAGAGTATGGATCAGCGAGGAGCTCTAGGACAGGATGAGGCTGAATCTCTCGGAGGATGAAAAGCTGAGATGTCTGACAGGAGCCAAAGGAAGAGAAAGAAGGGCAGAGGACTGGCAGCACATCACCCCCCACCCATCCCGGACAAATACCGTATTTCTTATAAACTCCTCCTCCTCACTTACAAATTCCTCCATCCACTTGCCCCCGACCACCTGTCCGACCTTCTCCTGCGGTCCTCGGACATGGGCCTGCTGTCCATCCCTCGCACCAGATTGAAAAGCTTCGGGGACAGAGCCTTCAGTGTGACTGCCCTCTGGTATTCGTGTTTAGTCCATCTCCTCCCGGCCTCATGTGAATCAGTTAGACCTCTCCTTATTCAAAAAGTAAACTATCAACTTAACATGTACTGTGTGCAGGAATAGAAATAAAACTGATCCGGGGACTGCTGTGTATGACCCTGATCGTTAGTTCGAAGAAAGTGACATCGGAGAGGATTGACAGTGACTGACACATCACTCGGGAATCATCTGCCATGTCGGCCCAAAGTGTCAAAGCACATCAATTTTTTTGTCTGTCAGTCGAAACTAGAAGGAGGATTTGATCGTGTTCTTCCCCCTGACTCTAAAATCTCAGTATCTGTGTGGTTCATAATATGTTGTTTCAGTATTTAGTGGGGAAGGAAAACATCTGCTTTTAGCACAGGAGTCACAGTATAATTCTTATCTCATCTCCTCCTCTCCCTGTTCTACGTGGATTGCACACCTTTGTTAGGTGGGAAAATACGTTAAGTGCAGACAGAATGAGTTCAGGTCAGGATAACAGGGCGGCCCGCCATCGCCCCGCATCCTCCTGGATTGACAGCAGCAGCTGATGGTGAGGGAGCGGGAGGAGGAGGAGGAGGAGGAGGAGGAGGAGGAGGGGCAGGGGGAAGCAAGCCACTGATCTTTCCATCAGATCAAGTAGAAGAGCGGAAGCACTTTTCTCATTCTCAGTGAATCCTCTCAGGCTTACATATTTGCGTTCTCGCCTTCCAGCATATTTCAGGAACTTGCAAAAAATATGCTCCCTCCCAAGAGGTTAGTCCTCTATCTTTGGCATGTGCGGAGAAAATGCTTTGCTCAGACTTTTGGCAACTCTATCAACCTGCTCTCTCTCCACAGTGAGAGACATATGCTACGTGGTTAACAAGCCATTCAAATCCTTAATGAGAGTTTACCAATCTTCTTGGGAAAAAAAAAGACCAACGTTTTTTGTTGAAGATTGTTATTAGCGAAACAACAACAAGTTTTTTCAAAACTGACCATTCCCCACCTATAGCTTCAAAGATGTAACAATAATGCTTATTGGATCTTCAGAAAGATGTGTGCATCATTTGCATGCAGAACACAGCGGGCTCTCATGGATTGATTAATTCAACCTTCACTAAAAATTAATGAGCTTTAATTGCTTGTTTTGTGCTGCGTCATGTCATAAATGTTTTCTTCCCTCGGGGACATTTAGGTTCACATTTAAATGTGCTCATGCAAACAAAACTTTTTCTCTCTCTCTTTTGATGTGACAGGACGATCAAGGTGGAAGTGTATGACTGGGACAGAGATGGGAGGTAGTGGACCCACACACACACACACACACACACACACACACTCATACAGTATCATGAACTAGTTTAAAAAGTAATTTATTTAAGAAATTGTTCTTGTGTCTGAGCCAGTGTCTGAGTTTTTCCTCTGAATCCTCTCTGAATTACTCTTGTATTTTTCAGAAACACCCAACAGAAACCCTGTCAGCACATTTCACAGTATCGCCGACTAAACTGCCATTAATTTTTCATTGAAAATTGATTATTACAGTACAGCTGCGCAACAGAAGTTGTGGTGTAATTCCTCCAGCTACTTTTATCTTTTGCCTCTCAGCATTGTACCCACTAAACCGTCTCTGATGCAGTTTTCTTTCTTCCCTCCAGCCATGACTTCATCGGTGAATTCACAACCAGCTACAAAGAGCTGTGTCGGGGTCAGAGCCAGTTAAACGTCTACGAGGTTAGTGGAGATAAAGACGGTCGATACTGTTGCCACCCTGCCAGAGCTGAGGACCCTCATGTAAAACAGCGACTGTGGTTTCACATTTCACTTGGACAGTTATGAGAAACTTCTTCCTTCTGTTCCTCTGAGATCTCTTTAAAGTAAAATTCAGGTCACAATGCAAAATTTGACCTCCTTTAGATCTAACTCTGAAACTGTGAAACATCGAGTGATCTTGTTCACTATACAAGACTTTTATCCACCCACACTTGTCATTTGATACATTTCTTGTGGAACAAAGCACATCCAACCTTACTGTACCTGCACAGACCTGTGTGCAAACTATTAACGAATGAACTCTGGATGCACCTTGAGAACAAAAGTTACTCGCAAGGGCACGAAAACAAACCTATGCTCAATTTCTGTGTGCCAGTGTGAGAAAACAATTTCGATTTAAGAGCCAATCAGTGTGCCCTTTGGCTCTGCAAGGTCTTGTTATCCAGAGTTTAATGACAGGAAACCCTCCGCGCCTTGGTTGTTTGAGCCGCGTTGTGGCTATTTGAGATTAACAGCAAACCTCCTCTGCCTCCCCTCGCCCTACCCAGCATTAACGACGGTAAGGTTAAGTGGCGCAGCCGACCAGATGAGGAAAGGTGCTTCTGCGTTGAGAATACAAATGGGAATGCAACAGAAGTATAGCTGCTGATTGGACTTTTCTTTTTGATGGTCCTTCGAGGGTCAGGCGGGGTATTACTGTTAGGCGTTTGGGAGGCTCCTATTGGTCCCTGCTCATTAAAACACTTGCCATGTTACATTAGCCTCCGAATTAGTCACGGTGGTGGATTAAGGAAAGAACAGGGCCAGTGGAGAGAGTGAGTGGTGGAAAAGATGGTGGCTCCAGGAGAATAGGTAAGGACAGACGCAGTGAAAGACAGTTAGGGAGACAGGATGAGTGAGAGGCATGAGGAGCTGCCCTGCTGACACTGCAGAAGACGATGCATCCATTACCCTTCACCAAACCTCCCTGTATTTTAATTAGAAAATGAAACACAGCAGTTTCTTCGTGCACTCTTTGCCAGGTCAGTGCCCTTGAGGCAGGTTCAGGATGTGGCCGAAAAACTTGCACCAAGCCGCCTTTTCACAGCTGACGAAGAAAGAGTTTGAATAGGTCACAGGCCGCCGTGCCGATGCCTGTGTGTGTGTGTGTGTGTGTGTGTGTGTGTGTTCACACAGCCTGACGTGCACACAAGGCCCGCAAACATTAGCTCTATGAGCTGAGATGACAGCAGGCTAATGCTAACGGGGGCTGGTGTAATTGAAGGTGATGTCTGCGTGACGTAACGCAAACCTGGTTGTGAGTGATGGCCGCGGTGTCATGTGTGTTGAGCTGAGGAGCAACGACAGAAGCAGAGCAGAAGAGTAGAGCCCATGTGAAGGACAGAGAGTGGGATACCTTTTACCTTCCTCTCCTCCAGCTTCCTCTCCTCCAGGCGTGTGTTTAATGTTTGTTTACAGACCGACAGAATGAGCAGCAGATATGTTTGACCTGGATAGCTGACTATCACACACACGTTTTTGGCTGTAAGCTCTAAATGTAACATTGAAGAAGCAGGTAGTGCGACAGTAGCTCATTATCAGCTCTGCTTATCTTCCCTATATTCCTCCCTATGCATTTTTGTGTACGTATTTACACACACACTGCATTCACACTGTTTAATTCAGTCTGCATTTTGTTTATCACAAATACATGGTTTGTGAAGAGATACAGGACATGTGTTGTACATCCCCGAGCTTGGTATTATGCATGTAAAATGTAAAACACACCATACAGTAGGTGCTTATATAAATCCCCCTGAATAATCTGTGTGCTGCGAGGCATGATCAATGCTATCTCACTTTCACCCACTGCAGTTATTGGATTCAGTCCCTATGCTCCATTACCCTTACAGACATGGAGTAGGAGGACAAAGATGTTTTTATTACTTGCCCAAGGGGGGACAAAAAGAAATGTGCTGTAAGTTTACGTTATCATTATCCTTCTTTTTTTTATTCTGCCTTCCTACCAGGTGGTGAATGCCAAGAAGAAAATAAAGAAGAAGCGATACATCAACTCTGGGACGGTGAGGCTCAGTTTTCAGATAAGAGGAAACCTCCTGGTGCACTGGCACCTCCTGCCCTCCTTTTGCTTTTGTATTCATCAGGAAGTTTCCTCTAAGTGGATTGCATGAGGCAGCTCAGCTCTGTTAAATGTTTTTGTTCCATTCCTGGTCTCAGACAGTGAATATTAAACAGATGGGAAAACACTCTCTGACCTTAAACTGGGTGAAAAACCAATTCCACAGCAAGGCATGAAGGGACTTTTGTCAGCCACACTACTGTTCTCGGTGACTGTGATGCTAATATGCTGCACAAATCTGAAAAATCATAGGTCATTGTGTGGGGTCGTTACCTCAGAGGTCAGAGTTAATGTGGAGTTTGGTTCATTCTGCTTTCTTTAACGCTGCGATCTGTTTGGACCTTTGTCTCCCAGGTGTCCCTGCTGTCATTCACAGTGGAGTCAGAGCACACATTCCTGGATTACATCAAAGGAGGGTGAGTCCAGTCTCTATCTGCCACTTGTGTTGGCTCCATTTATATGAGGACACGACACATTAATGTGTTATGCTCCTTTGTGGCTGGTTCCAAGGTCTGACAGAAATGACTTGATTTAAAATCCCCCTCCACTCAGAAACTACTTTCACTTATTACCACTTAACTTGGATATTTGAGCGTCACTGTGCAGGTGTCAGAGCACAGGCTGACAATAGAAAGCTGTTTTCACCTTCAAGGGTGAAGGGAGAAAATTCTGCAATCAAGATGTGAAGATAAGAAATGACTGAAATCACACAATGGAAAGGATTTAAAGAATAGATTTAATTTTAAGGATTTAACTTGGTGATTTAACATTTTTTATTGTTTAGTGTAAACTAAAGTGTTGTGGTGGTTGGCGAAACTGTGTTCATGTTACATTTGAGATGGTTACAATTATGAGTTTCAGATTATGATTAGTAATGAGGAGGTTTTGATTCAACTGTTAGCAATAAACCACCTACGTAACTTGTTAAAGTAGCATCTCTGCTTGTGAGATAAACACAAGGGGGGGGTGACATATACTGATACACTTAAGAAACATGGCCACTTTTGTTGAGGATGAACAGATAAAAAATGTAGCACATGGACTCTGCTTGCTCCCTGTTGGCCGGCCTGCAGCGGTTATCAGCCGTCTTCTCTCTGTTGGCTAAAGAGGTTTCAAGCCCAATGTTCACTCGCACACCAGTGATCTGTCTCTGCTCTGAGATAAATTATTGCCAAATGTAAAAAAGCTCCACTCTGCTCAGTGTTTATTGTCAAAGACAGTCAGTGATGTTGTGGTTTTGGTTCGTGCTGGGATGTTTTGATGCTGTCGGGCATCACAGTTGCCTTGTGGTGTAACACAAGTACTAACTTCAAAGTTCCTGCTTTGACTTTGACTAGAAACCTTTGTTTGAAGGTCATCCCAATTTCTTTTTCACCTCTTAACTGTTTACTATAAAAAAGAAAAGAAAAAAAGAGGGAGAATTGATATTGCTACACTTTTCTTTATTTTATTTGATTGACTAGAAAGTTCTTTTCTTGCAGTAAATTATTTGCATACCCTGAGGTCACTCTTCTCAAGTCTGTCTGTACTCTCATTGTTCAGTCGCAGTGTTAGAATATCAATCAATAGTGGGGGATAATGATTCGCTGAAACTTGCCGCAGAAACACAGAGAACATTAGTGAGCCCTGAAGACACTGTAGACATGTTACTGCTGTGACTAACACATGGAAATTAGGTAGAAAATCGCCTCCGTGAGATTTAATACAGTAGATTTAAATGCATTACATCAGCTCCTGTGACTCATCCTCTTTCCCATCTGCACCGTTGCCCATCGCAGTAGGAGCACCCGTCCACATTTTCCTCAGCGTTATTGACTACACGTAGTGAGTAGCCTTCGGTTTTCCACGTGTGTGTTGAGTGTGGCCCCGGAGGAGACGATCCCGTCCGCAGCCACAACTACAGCGTGAATGAATATGGATGAGTGATAAAATATGGAGAAGATCTGAGAGCTTAATTAAGGCCGGACAACCTGTCACATATGGAAATGTTTCTCAGTGGATCAGTGGCTGCCCTGGTTTTAGTTTCCTGCTGCTTTGCTACTGATGGTTGAGTGTCCCAGATCTGTCCTGTTGGTCTCTCCCCAGCTCACACAAAAAGACTCACACACTGTAACTGCACACACACACACACACACACACACACACACACACACACACACACACACACACACACACACACACACACACACTTACACTTACAAAGTAACAGTGTTTCCATCCTTACCTTTACTACTTGTTCACTTCAGGTCTTATTTGTCCAAGAGACACTGAAGGAAAATGGAGGGAGAAGGGAAAATGGGAAAGAGGATGTACTAACACACTGAAGGTCAAAATGTAAATGTGGAGTTTTCACATTCATGTCACAGTTAGTTAGTTTTTCTGTCTCTGTGACAGTGACAGCTGTGGCTGAGGGCTTTATGATTCTGGGTTATCCGTCTGAACATGGTTCCACTCTTATGAAAGCGGTGTCTCTGTAACGCTTTCAGGGAATTTCTTCAAATTTGGCACAAAAATTCACTTGGTCTCAAAGATGAACTGATTTGATTTTGGTGGTCATACAATCAAAGGTTGATAAGGTTTAAGGTAAATCCAGATAAACACTCTCACGGTCTGTGTAACCTGGCACTGTGCCGATTTGCTGATACTGGAGCATGAGCTCATAGACTCATTACTATGTTCGTACTGAAAACTTCTGCATGTAGGAAAAAATAAACGAACAGGCGGAAGTGAGAGATAACTGATTCAAAAACAGCCTTAAATTGCCTGCAAAAGTTTTATGACTACGGGATACTATTTTATTATTCACTGGATATTTTGCTTTCATGTATCAAATGATTTGTCGGACCGGATAAATGTCTACAGAAACTCAAAATGTATGAGGAGGGAATCTAAAGGAATATCACAACCGGAGCAGATAGAAACATGAAAGCTTTTCCTCAGATAAAGGAGTGTTTCTGAAATACAGACTGAAAGGCACTGCCATTAACCTGTTGATCAGTGATGTCAAAACAACAAAGCAGCTTTACTATAACATCAACAATAAATAAAAGAACAGATGCACAAAGAACATGCTACATGATGGATGGATCAGCTCTTTTGAGTTGAGTTGAGTTGAGTTGAGTTGAGTTGAGTTGAGTTGAGTTGAGTTGAGTTGAGATGAGATTACTTTATCCCATAGGGCAATTCTGTTTCTACAGCTGACCACCGCACCACAATCACATACAGTACACAAGCATACATACAATTGAGGAGGAAAGCGCAAGGCAGTGCAAAATTGAGATCGGGTAAGATAAAAGTACAAAAATATAATAAATACATAAGTAGGGCAGTATACATAAAAACACATTGTCAGCAACAGTACTAAAAACTACAGCTGAGCATTCAACAAACTAATGGCAGAAGGCACAAAAGACCTAGAATAGCGATTGTCTTCCTGAGAGGCTGCATGTAACGTCGACCTGATGGCATCAAGATAAATTCACAGGCCAGAACATGATTATGATTATTAATGATGCATGCTGCCTTTTGTGAGACCTGTCTTTCCCAAAGGGAGTTCAAGTCAGTAAGTTGGGTGCCAGTAATTTTTGAGCAGACTTTCACAATGTTATTCAAACAGTTCCTGTCCTTCACTGTCAGACTGTTAAACCAGCAGGTGAAAGAGAAAGTAAGGAGGCTCTCAATGTATGAAGAGTACACAGTACACAGTGGTCACCTGTGTTTCCACTGACGTAAACATGTTTTACTTTACTAACTGTAATTAATACTGCTGGGGGAACAGAAGGTGCACCTTCTGTTTGGTAGTAAAGTGGTAAATGTTATGCATTTGTAGATGGCTCCCCTGAGAAAAACTCCTCCCAGAGGACAGCACAGTGTAGGTGAATGTGTGCAGGACAAGAACATGTATGAATGAGAGAGACTTTCCACTGATCGAGGTGTTAACTTGAATCTGAATTTAATGCTCTAAACAGGTTGATATGCAGCTACCGTCAAAGGCTGCACATCTAAATCTGTTGTAAAAGGACAATCCCCAGTTATTTAAGCTCAGATTTGAGTTTAAATCTTAATAAAGGCGTCCGTTTGGGGTTTGACACTGCTTTTTATCCATCGTGTTAAATGAGAAGTGGAAATCTTCACATGAAACTGTTTTGGACAGAAAACGAGAGAGAGATTACCCCATTAATTTCAGTGAGCCAGTATGGGGAGTGAAGCATTATGTTGAGTGGTAATTCATCTTTTTGTTACAGACATTTAGAGATGTTAAAAGCTCATCGATTCTTTTGGTATTGTGCCCAGGAGGAGGAATGATGACAAAGACTATTACTTTAAAAAACATTCTGGGATCTGGGCAATTTTTCAGAAAGATGAAATCCCAGAAAGAAAAACGCTCAAGCGTCAGATGTTGTGATATTTTCTCGTGAGGTCTTTTAAATCATCATGAAAGACGTGATGTGGCACCCGTGCCTCGTGTTGTCATTGTCTCCCTGTTTTTTTCAATGAGAAGTGCTCTAAATAACGGACGTCTTTGTGTGTTAAAAACTCTCATGAAGCCACAGAGATTAGAAAAGCCTGGAAGATACCATAAAATAACATGACAGGGGGTGGGGGGTGGGGTGGGATGCAGAGAGGGTCAATATTACTTTCCTTTTTCTTATTGTTCTGTAAATCAACGCTATCTCTATCGCTACCTTTCTATTTCTGGTTTGATTGATGTACCATATTTTCTCTGTGGTTTCTGTGTCTCCTGAGGCCGAGAGCTGAACACAAACCAACTCACATGCATCCGTGCAGCCATTAGTGCTGTCAAAATTAATCTGAGAATGACACACTGATGTAAATATTCCACATGGAAGAAATTTAACGCAACATTTTACTCATTATTTTAATGAATGAACTTCATGGATTCGGAAATCAACTTCATTAGAAATAATTTCAATGATGCATGCATTTATTTTTCTATTCACTAATTTTGACTTTGATTTACTTTATACTGTAGACTGATCCACTATTACTACATGGCTACATTGTGACTGACGACACTTTAAAAGACTTCCAGTCTCTACAGTAGTTCGTAAATGTGCACTGACCTTTGTGTCTATGACGATGTGTCTCCTTGTTCCAGTTTTATCAGTTTTTCTCCAGGAAAGACCTTAAACATTTCAAGTGAATGTGAGTTTCCTTGTAAACACATCAAATGTTTATGTTCAGTCTTTTCACCAGCCTGTATCCTTGATCTCTAACAGATCTATTGAGTGCAGCTCTCTCTGGTTCATCGCTGCTTTCGTTCGTTGTGTTAACTGTCACCTGCATCAGTGGAACAGTGTAAAAGTTAAAAATTATCCTAGTAAGTCCACAAATTTAAAATAAACAGAGTAAGAGTTATGTTTCTGCAATATTTACTGTCACGATAAGCCCACAAAAGGATACACACATCAATACTCATGATTCAGTAAAGAAACAAAAATCATAAATGTATAAATGTTATAGAGATTTTACCTCATCTCACCTTGAATTGATGAAGGTTCAGTTAATTTTGGACTAGACTACTTGTTTTTGGAGTTGGTGGAATACAATGCATCAGTTCGCATCTGTTTCTATATACAGTATGCACCCAAATTCATTGTGGTGTAACACAAATCTGTATTGCATATGCTGGTGATGAATTTCTAAGTTTGCATCTAGATGGGTTTTTACTGTGTTTGGTATTTGCTGCTTCCTGGGATGTGGGTAGTTTGTTGTAGGAGATGTTTATTGGTTATAAATGACCTCGCTTTGAACTATTTCTGTGTTCAGGTTGGGCGTCCTGTGAGCTAAAAGTTATACATAAATATTTCATTAAGATGAGTTCAAACTTTTTTCCCCCCTAAAGACAACCTATACGAGCTGAATCATTGATTCATATAATTAAGAGTATAAATGTTTAATCAGGTTTAGGCTGGTGTCTGGCTTCCACTTCCTCTTCTGGTTTCTGCCTGTGTCAACATCACAGAAGTGGATTTCGTTTCCCATCAGCTTCGGGACCATTATATGTATATATCCTTGAAATACAAGCCCAGAATTTTATTTCATATTATTTGTGCACTGCTGCTATCCAACAGATTTCACTGTCAGCACCAGCTGTGGTAGCTAAGTGATTTGTGGCACCTCAGCAAACATATAATTTCACTTTGTGAGATCCCCAACCATATATAACCTAATTTATCAAGTAAGAGAAGGAGAATAAAAGATATTGCTTTTAACAGAGTCTCAGCTTGGAGCAGATTGCATGACAGACTGATGAGAAAAATAAACAAGATTAGAGGGGAGGGATAAAACAATGAGGGTGCTTCTTAGCCGCAATGGGGAAGATTAAGTGTATCCATGGAAAATGAAACACCAGACCAAGCTCAAGAGAAGTAGCTGCTATTTCATCAATTAAACTGGAAAACCTTTAGGCAACTTTTAAGTCTCATCAGCCTGTATAGATGGAGCCTATTCTCCACTGAGCATTCACCCAGTTAGATTAGGTTTATTTGTGTAACCTTTAATAACTGTTACTGTCTCAAAGGGCTTCACAACGCCCACATTTGGAAGATAAACCACATCCCTGCAACCTTAACCCTTTCAACAAAGGATGAGAAAAATGAACAAAACCTCATTAGAAACAAAGAGATTTTCCCCATGAGACGGTCCAACATGCAGTGGGTGCTGAGAGAGAGCCAGAAAAGATTAAATGTATGTGTCATCTAATTATAAGATGGATGATTTTTAAGAAGCAGCTCACATTGTTATTATTAAGACTGAGCAAATAGACACAAATATTGCAGATTTGTGAAAAGATACATCATATTTAAACAAGTGTTTTCTTTTGTTGTAATGAACATATGTTCTAATCTTTTAATTTCATATAACATCTAGAAATCATAATGAAAGTAGCAAGAATATGTTACTATCTGATTCAGATTTAAGTCTGCTGTTGTTCAAATATTATGGATTCACATCCTTGCATGGCAATTTATGGGTTTCTGGCGCAGAGCACAGTCGCTCCCGTGGGTCACATAGTTTTGATTTGGCATCTGAACTAGCGAAGGAGTTGACTTTTCTTCAACTCATGCAAATGAATAAAATCCAGCTGAATGCCTGCCAACACTGCCATTCAGAGAGATGATGAGGAATATGAGCATTAGCCTGAACAGTGAGCTGTCTAAATCTGATCTCTGACCCAAATTTGATATTTTAGATTTCTGTTAAAGATTGCTCTCCCCTCATGTGTGTTTGCTTTGCTGCTGCCTTAAAAGGTGATGCATTTTAGACGATTTCTGAGATGGAGGGTAAAAAAAAAAAAAGCAATTTCTTTTCCAAATACACTGAGACATCCTGACTGGTTTCACAGTGAATTGGTTTTTCATTAATTTTCATTAATGTTGAATTGGGGGAAGAGATATAATCAAACATAGGTAATTAAAGTCCAAATTCCATATACTGCTCAGACTCGAAGGCGGTAATGAAATATTTATATTCTTTTGACCACATATTGAAATGTTTCTTGTTAAATTAAATCTGCTGTGACTGAGATCAGCTGTGTGACGGCTTCTCTGGAGCCTCTATTGTGTGGAGATTTTATTAAGGTTTAATAGTTTCATCCCAAAATGTCGTGTTGTTCCGAAAAGGGAGAAAGTGATTTTCCTCTCCCCCTCTTCTTCAATGTTCACTGATTCTCAACAGCAATGATTGTTGGATGGATGTAGTAGATGGAGGGGTTTTAGGTGGATGGGGGAGAGCCTCTATGCATGTTATATCTGTTGTCATGACTGTGTATGTTATGTGCTTTGTGTTTTATGTTGGACCCCCTCAGAAATGAGATGGTTGTTCATCTGAAGGGGCTATCCGTAAATACATTTCTAAATGTCTTGAAAATAGGAGATATATTTCTCAGATGTGCCATTCACATGTCGGGCGCAGGTTTTTGTGCAGCTCCCTCGTCTCATCCTGACACTGGGCCATGGGCCAAATGTCTGATACATTTTAGTTTAGCCCAGGGAGTCAATGCAACTGGAAACTGACTCTCTGATCTCTCTTTTCTCACTTGCTTGTGGCCACTTTTACTGCCACATAAGTGTAAAGCCAAGATCCTAGATTGAATATGTCTCTGGCTCATGGTT
This sequence comes from Trachurus japonicus, assembly GCF_045865225.1. Taxonomy (NCBI): domain Eukaryota; kingdom Metazoa; phylum Chordata; class Actinopteri; order Carangiformes; family Carangidae; genus Trachurus; species Trachurus japonicus. The sequence goes on along the minus strand of NC_140913.1, from coordinate 18,960,341 downwards.
ATCTTACTGTGCAGCTGCTAAAGTCCAGATACAGTGAGAGAACATCTGCGTTGATAAGATCTGAACTGATAGAATGATGAGATATCAGATTCCTCAGATTAGACTCGGATTAGATCGCAACATTTGGTTGATGTCTAATCTGAGTCGCTATGTGCTCACAGCAGTTCAGCCTAATGAGCAGCTCTGGGTTTTGCCACCTCCCTGACTGGTGAAGTTGGTTGAGGCAGCTAAGTCCTGCAGACATTACTCGGGGCTTGAAAAGGCCAACTTGCTTCCCCACATGTTTTCTCTGTGAAATAAAGTAATTGAATCCATCCTTTTATTTTGACCTAAAAACTGCTGAGTCTTTGTAAATACGACTAAGAAACGAAGGTCTAGACCTGCTCTATTTAATAAGTGCCCTGAGGTAACTTCTGTTGACAATTGGTGCTGCATGAATTAAACTGACTTGACTTGACCTCAAGTAAATATTCTCCCAAAGATGACTATAATGAAAGCGCCATGTACAATTCTATGTAATATTGGGTGGAAGAATTAAAAACAATGTGGGTGGAGAATGAGGGAGGTTAATCTGTAAACCGTATTTAACACAGGTTTCACAGTTGGAAAGTAATGGTCCACAAACAGAGAAAAATGGCCTTGATAACCTTACTAATATCTATTCTCTGTTCTGTATCATTTTGAAAATTACAATCTCCACAGTTTGATTTAAATTTGTTTCCATGAATCATGGAGAGACAAGTGTTCTTAGTTGTGTTTCTAAACTTTTCTGCACCGTCCTTAATAAAAGAATCGTTTGAATCATTGGTCCATTTGTCAGACGAACATAATGAGTCCCATAGCATCAGAGCTGGTATTGATCACATATATTCTCTCGTCTAAAATCATTTCTGCGACAATATGAGAGGGGCAGCAACTTTTTGTGGCTTTAAAGATTTACAGAAAGCTTTTGATAGTGTAATAACCTTATTACTTTGAAATGATTGATTGAAATAGTGAGGGCTGATGGAAAGCAGTGAAATCTCTTTATCAAGCCACAGTTATGTTAATGACATACAGTACATAGTGACAAACAAGGATCTCTCTCTCTTTCTCTCTCTCTCTCTCTGTATAGTATGAATATAATATTGAATAGCTGAAGTCAAGCAAGAAAACATGGGGTGTCTGTTCTTACAGTTGGTACTGATATTTATGCAAGTGATGTAGATCTGCTGCCAGACACTGAATAGAATCTTCTTTTAATAAATATTGTACATGGTTGAGTAAAAGGCAATTAAAGATAAAACCCGGGTTATGGATTTTAGAAAAAGGATGATGCACATAAGTGAATTTCTGTTTCATATTGGTTCAATTCTTTTGTCCTAGTCATGGAGTTATAAATATTTAGGTTTTTATCTTAGATGATAATCTTTGTTTTGAAACAGGAAAAAGTTTTGTATCAGAGAGCTGAGCTATAAACGAATTGGCTGTACAAAGCGCTCAGTTACAAGACATACACACAATTGTGTAAATCTTGTGGCTCGTCACGAGTCAATTTAGAATAATGCTGAGGGGACTGAGGGTTGTTGTTGTTGTTGACAAACAGAAAGTGACAAAGAGATTTGTGTTATTTCTTGTGTGTACTTAAAACAGCTCCACAACTGTCAGAATGAGGTGTTGGGAGCCTGTGAAGATGAGTCTGGGGCGGCTCGACGTGATTGTGGATTCGTTTAATCAGCACAAGAGAGTCATTGAACATTTTTAATTGGGAATTAGGAATCATCCACGTTATTGTCTAAGTTTATATATACAATATATTTAATAAGTTTCACTATAGTGTTAGTTAATTAAAGGGATAGTTCACCCAAATTTCAAATTTCACTCATTATCTACTCACCCTCATGTCAACTAAGAGCTGTGAGAATTTTCAGAGTCCTCCATGCCTTCTTGGAGTTATGGGGGGGTCCGTGCAGCAGTATTTGTCCATATAATGGTTGTGAATGGATACCAACTTTCTTCATCCAAAAAGACACACCAAAAAACATCCAAATACCTCCATACTGCTCGTCTGTAATGTCCCTCTTGTACTGAAGCCCCGACATGGGAAATTGTTCCGAAAAAAATTAAATAAGTCTATATTTTAAGCTTGTTTGTAGCGGAAGCTCCCAGTGTCTCAGTTCACTGCTCTGCCTGTCTCAGTGCAAATCTCGCGTGATTTGCACCGACCGGTGGAACAATTTCTCATGTCGGGGCTTCAATACAAGAGGGACATTACAGACGAGCAGCATGGAGGTATTTGGATGTTTTTTGGTGTGTCTTTTTGGACAAAGAAAGTTGGTATCCATTCACAACCATTATATGGACAAATACTGCTGCGCGGACCCCCCCCCCCCGTAACTCAGAGAAGGCACGGAGGACTCTGAAAATTCTCACAGCTCTAGTCGACATGAGGGTGAGTAGATAATGAGTGAAATTTGAATTTTGGGTGAACTATCCCTTTAAAGCCTCTGTTAGTTGGAAATTATCATGAAAATGGTCAGAAGAAACATGTATATGTGTGTGTACTGTATGTATGTATGTATGTATGTATGTATATGTATTGTGTATATACTGTATATATACATACAGGGAGACAGAGAGAGAACATATTATACTTTATTTGTCACACATCTAAAACTAATAAAACAGAAACAGACATGCGATAAATTCTCCCTCATGAAGGTTTTGATTGCAACTGTTTCTAATGAGCGTTGATTAAACTCTGATCATATTGGAGGCTGAAGTAGCACCTGTTGGTTTCCTTGGTAAAGTAAGTGTGTTATAAACCCACGCGGGCAGAGACCTGTATGACACTTGAATAAAAATACCTTCCTTCTTATATACCTACAGTATAGAGTGAGAGAAATACACAGTATAATATATACATGTACACACGTCCCACCTCCACCACGCCCCACCCTCTGAAACAAATCTGCCTCAATTACATTAAACAACAAATTCACTGAGCCGATCGGCCTTTTGCTGTTAGTCTGTGTTGGATTGATAATGATGCAGTTGTAGGTTTTTACTGTCGCTCTATTTTTTTGTCACTGTGTTTTACTCATCACATACGATATCCCACCTGACGCAGATTGCCAAGACTGCAGGGATTTCACATTACAAAGACTCCTGCCATATGGTGTTTGTCTGTCGAGAAGGGGGGAAGTCAATATGATACCGATATATTTGTACCTATTTTAAACTACTGCAAGATTCAAGGTGACACACAGACAGCTGCCATTTAAGATGACACCAATTCTGAGAGAAGATGAGACACCGAGTAAGTTAGTGGTGATATAAAGGAACAAAGTGAAGCCCACTGGGACTTACTGAACTGCCTGTTCTGAAGGATTTGTCCTGAGTCAGGGTGAGAGGGACCATTTCAAGGCTGGTATCAGATTTAGAAGTCCTGATCAAATGTAAGAAATGATGATGTTGCATTAATTTATCCATAGAATAATATGTCACTCAAGGACGAGGCCAAGGAATGAGAGAAGACTAACAATTAGCTCCTTTCAAGGACTATAGATTTGAGGATTGCAGGGATAGAATAGTATTTACAGATGAGCCACCAGCTGTTAGCTCTTTGTAACAATACCTATGAAACAGACAATAGCTACTGCAGCATCAGGCAACAATAGTTTACATTGATTTTTATTTAGTCACAGAATTATTCTGTAGGCTCAGCTCTTAAACAAATTCCCACCGTTCATCACAAATTAAATGAAAACAAAAGGTAAAACAAATAACAAGTAGTGAAACCCGAAGCCACTCAACTGAACACAGACATACTGTTTCTGTGCTGAGAGATGTAGCTCCCGCAGCAAGCCTCGGATAGACAACAGCAAATACTCATCCCCGGAGGGCCCAGTGTGTCCATGCTCCGTTGGCCTGTTTGTTTCACAGTACTTTTCTCTAATAGATAGTGGCATCACTGAGAGAGCCCTGATTTGTGAACCTTTTCACCCAGTGAATCCTCATGGAAAACGACTGTACGGAGTGGAGCAGAGGGATCGCAATGTGAAGAAAACCACCCTAATTACAACCGCAACTCAAGCATTAGTCCCCAGGGAAACGAGGCATATCCACCTTTTGTACCGTGGAGCTGTTTGGTTTTTACATTGTTCCTCGACTACTTCCTCTGACTTTGATCAGATAATATGTGATTGGTGTGTTATCGTACAGTACAGATTCCTGAAAGAGAGCTCACCAACAACATTTTAACAAACCACACAATCACCTACAGCTACACAATCCATCGGAATATAATTGCCTTGCAATGGGGCCAAGTCCAATAACTGGTATGGTAAAGATAAAATGTGTTGCCACTTTGTTATGCATAGGTAAAACCATATCAGACTTCATTTGTATTGATTTTTTTTTTTTTTTTTTTTTACAATGCAACACAAAGTGCTTTACAGAATATAAGCAATAAAAAATACCATTTCACCACCCCTGACCCAAACACACAGAACAATTTAGAACCGAGTAATGAATAAAAACAACAGAAATAAGACAATAACAACAGAACTGAGGACGTTCTGTCATCAATTCATGCAAATCATAAATTTGCTCTGAGGAAACACTGATGACAAAGCAAAGATAAGGGTTGAATCATAAAGATAAATAAGATACTAAATTAGATGTAATAGTTGTGATAAAGAGAAAAGCAAGAGAGAAAGGTTTCTTATAATAATGACATGAGAGCAAAGATAAACCACTGAACTGCTATAAAAGAGGGATGGTTTGAAAGTGAGTGACATGTACCTCTGGATATATTGATGTGTTGTTGAGTCCACTATGAACGTCATCTTCAGAATACAGCGCTGGAAACTGCACAAGTTAAGTCTGGATAAATTCTCCAGAAAACTTTTCAGATACTGATCTTAGCTATATATAATATCTCCTGGCCCCCACAGTGACCTGGTCAGATGTGTTTCTGCCGCTCTATTCTGTTGGAGCCGTTAGGAGCAGACTCCTTCAAAAGAATTTTTGTCAGACCGGCAGTCTGAAATCCAAATATTAAACTTAGCTACAATAGTATAAAACACAGAAAATGAGCAAATCCTTTTGAAAATCTGCAGCATTTTAATGATTAAACATTATATTTATCAATTAATTGATCACTTGTAAATTAATTGTTGTTTTGTTCTGTCTAGTTCTCTACATGTTTTCTTGTTATACTGTTTTTATTTTTCTGAAGGGATTGGGAGGTTTTCACAGCATTATGCTATCTATGCTAAAATGTAACTCTGGTCAATGATGTGTGATACAGTAGGATAAAACACTAATGCATCAGGTTTTGGGTAGCACAGCTGACTGCATATTAGTAAAGATGAACCCTTACGTAATGCTCTGATAACCTAATTGGCATTTTGATTGACAGCTCCTGTCCTGCACTCGGCCGTCACTCGAACTCACCAGTTGTTCTTTTTTCTTTTCTGGCCAAACCTTCAAAACCAACTACATATATCAGCAGACACTCTCAAACTGAGGCAGCATGCCATTGTAACAGTTTCCCCTTTGTCAGCTGAGCAGTCCAGCTCAATGCTGATTAATGAGCTGGGGTCAGTCTCTCCCCTGGAGGAAGCCACCATTATCTCTGATACAGTGCTTGTGGGAATATCATAATGGAGGTGAAGTCAGAAAAGGCAATCAGTGTTAATCCCGATGAAAAAGCACACACTTTGATCTAAGCCCACCTTCCCTCCACTGTGCCTCTGCCTCTCTAGGGAAACTGGCAAACACAGTGGAGACTTGTTAGGCCATGTTTAGCCTCCTTTTTTCATAGTTTTGGCTCATTACAAGCTCATGAATATAAAAATATCCAATCACTCCTTTTGTGGGGTTGTGTTTTCACACTGATGCAGTGGATTGAATATCTGAAATCCCCCACTGACTGGACTATAATAGCAAAGTCAAACAAAGGCAATGATATTGACCACAATGATGGTTATCATGTCTGGTGCATAGCATATGTACAATGTGTAAATATTCACATAACCTGAGAAACAGCAGTGAAAACAACTAGCGAGGAATCTTATGCAGCTCCGACGCCTTGTTAATAATCATATCTTTCCTCAGTGTGATGTTCAGTCAAGTCATTAACTGCAGCTGCAGCTACTCATTATATGTTTGTAGAAATCATTTGGGAAATAACCATGCCTTTATCAGTGATAGTAGGTTTTATGGGATGTGTTTGTGGCTTTAACTTTGCCACTGAGCTGTTAAATCTTTAATACTATGTGTTATTCATTGATCAAAATACTGGTTTGGATGCTGTTTGACCATTAGTAAATGTATGTGTTCTTTTTTTAATAAATTCAATAATAAAACTCTGACTGGATGCAGCAGAAAAAGGGCTTTGCCAAAATAGAAAGAAAGTCTAATATCTATACTCTATTGGATTTTGTATTGTTACCTGATCTCAGGTGGGTTCAGAGTAAGACCAGAGCATACAGTGAAACAAAGGGAAGCCCAGAGCTCATTAAACTGCTGCCCTGAGTTCTCCAGCCTCTTTTCTTTTTTAACACTTCCCTTTCCACTTTTAATGTGTTGCAGGACTCAGATTCACTTCACAGTGGCCATCGATTTCACTGCATCTAACGGTGAGTGTTTCAGCCACCGTCACCCTGCACAGCTGTCCTCTGATGTATGACTATGGTACTGTCACCGTGTCAGGGAGGGGCTTGGATTAGTCTCCCTGCCTATAATAATTCATCATCTTTCAATGTTTTATTGAAGTTTTCACACAGTTAACAATGGTAAGTACAAGGCAAGACGAGAGACAGATAGGGGGACAGTAAAAATGATTTGCTGTATTTGAGGGCACAACACAAATAATTCGGAGTGAAATAAGATGATATGGTATATCCATTTACAGATGTACTTACGTACAAATGTACACAAATATCTCTGACATTATCATCTGTCTCTCTTCTATTGGCCTAACTCTGAGACAAAACAAAGAACATCCAGTCCTAACGTTCATGTCATGTTGGAGTTGTCAAACTTATACTGTAAATATGAACTTCTTTCTTGTCACAAACTGTTCACATAAACAGCTCAGGTATGTCCAACTTAGTGCTTAAAGACAGGCCTGAAAACCAGACAAACATGGAGGAACCATGTTAAGTCTAATTCAAGTCGGGGCGGTGCGTGACGCAGTGGGTAAAGCGGCCGCCCCATGTACAGTAGAGGCTACAGTCCTCACTGCAGGCGGCCCCGGTTTGAATCCCGCGTCGGGCAGCCCTTTCTCTCTGCCTCCCCCTTTCATTTCCTTACTTCAAAAAAAAAAAAGTCTAATTCAAGTGACATTTTCCATGTGTCTTATATTGTCCATACTCACTGTAATCAGCGCTCACTAACTTGTCACCAGATGTTACCCTGTCATAAAAACAAAAACATCTGGATAGGCAATGATCTATTGAGGGATTATGTCCATATTTTCGGTCAGTGGCTGCCATATGCATTCAGACTCTGACGGTATCTTTCCTCTCAGCTTTCACTGAAATTTTTCTGAATACAATATTTTGACTGTTGCCATTTACTGTATGAAATTAATCAAGTTTAAAATGTCACTGTAACTTCAAAGTCATGTGCAGTGCACAGTACCAGCGTCATGCTGTGTTTTTCTCATTCAGTAGCCATCATAATATCACTCAGTTCCAGCACTGGCAATAAGCCACAGTCACACCGAGTCCCATCTCTGATATTATGGAGCATCCAGTGTAGTTCTGGTTCACCCGTGTGGCTGCAGCCGTCAGTCCAGCCTCACTCTGCTGGTTTGCATCACTGACTCTGGCTGCTCTTGTCTTGAAAGGAAATCCGTCCCAGTCCACTTCACTGCACTACATGAACCCATACCAGATGAATGCCTATGCCATGGCCCTGAAGGCTGTGGGAGAAATCATTCAGGACTATGACAGTGATAAGATGTTCCCTGCCCTGGGATTCGGTGCTAAGCTGCCCCCTGATGGGAGGGTCTCCCATGAGTTCCCGCTGGTGAGTACATTATGAGGTTATTTAAGATGCTGCGGCAGTAATTCAGCATCAGAGTTTTTTATCTAACTCCATGTGAAAATCATTTTGGCCCTCCCCGAAGAGCCTTTGAGTGAAAGCACATGCTCTCTCCAGCGTGTATGGACAAGCATGTGTTCATGTGCAATATGGATGTGTGCATTTTTAGATGAATGCTGCTACACCTCTTACATGCATAATTCTGAGTGAATTCCATTTACCTTTTATAGTGCAAATTAGGTTCTGTAAGGCTGAAGGATTCTTAAATCAATTTGGCTTCTCTCAGCCAGCTAATGTGCTTTGGCTGCTGCATAGTACAGCCTAATGAGGAGTCTGTCTACAGGGTAACGTCTGCATCACTCCATATTTCCATTAGAATTTGCAAATTAAGATTCATCTCACCATATAATTGAAGCTTCTTTCTTTCATGCTCTAGTCTTGTAAGTGGGTTTAAAAGAAAAGTTACAGTCTTGGCTGAATATTTGTTCTATATGTTTAGTTAGAAATTTGCCTTGTAGCTAAGGAAGGTAACCTTTGAAGCAAAGTTTGACAAGCACATCTCTGGGAGAAAAGAATGTTTCCAAAAATGTCATTCTTCCCCTCAAGAATGAGTCTATGCTGGATCCCGTCTTTTGGAGGAGATGAATCCGTGATACCGGAGGGCTCCTCCAGCTGCGCCAACCACTGCTGTGTTCAGTCTAAGACCGACAATAACACATACTCTCATATATTAAGAATTATAAAATTATAACTACTATAATATATACGTATATATATGCAATTATAGAGAATTACGAAAAAAAGACACTGTGTTAGCTTTGCATATATTTTTTGTTTATTGTAGCCAGGTGTTGCAACTTAACAGCAAATCCTGCTGCCCTCAAGGTTAAGTAGCTCGATTAACAGCCACAACTGAACAAAACGGAGGTCACAACTGTTTAACCCACTGACTTGTTGTGTAATAACGTATTTGTACAACCAAGGCCACAAAACCAAACCAATCACCACTGTTTGAGATGCAACAGACTTGACAGTTAAAACCAGACAGGGAGGTGAAACATCACCTTTCAACCTCTTATTAAAGCTACAATATGCAAGACCATGAAATCAAGCTAATGCAGATACCCACCACCTACACATCCTGTAATGTGATGCTGCCTAATGCAGGACTCAGTATGTTGTTAGCCAGGGAGTCAGTCATAGTAACATCTTCCAGGGGTTAATTACAGTGTGAGGCCTTATAGTGAGGCTAGTAGTAGACCACAATCACTTCCACTTGTTGACTGACATTATAACTTTGGACGTCTTTGATTGGATAGAAGATGCGGACTCGCTTAAAAACATTAGAGAGGAATAATTGTGCACAGCTGCCAGGCTGCTCAGTGGGTCTGGGTAACAGAGGCCTCTGGCATCACCTCTCCACATTAGGATTTGTTTTGTAGCATATTTTTATCTAAAAAAAAAAAGAAAAGCCATCCAGATGTTTTCTCAATCAGTGAAGACATTCATTTACAAACTGGAACAGGCCCAGCCACTGGTTTACGTCCTAAACACTGTATGATACAACTGAAGCACTGTTGTCCACATCAATTACTGTAACTGTTACATCAAATCCCATTGTAATAAATTCTGACTGACATTTTTGTAATTTTTGTTCCATTCATGTTTTGTTTTCCCAGAACGGCAACATCGAGAACCCGTACTGCAACGGCATGGAGGGGATTCTTGAAGCTTACCATCAAAGCCTTAAGACGGTTCAGCTCTATGGACCCACCAACTTCGCCCCTGTTGTTAATCATGTGGCAAGGTACAAACACAAAAATCTGTCCCAATGAACATATCAGAGCACAGTCGTCCTTTGGTGCAAAGCCAATCTGTAAATAATCTTGAGCAGGCAGACGCACCATCAGATACATTAATACAGTGAGTGATGGTTCCTTCATGAATTGAACAGAACTAATGAAGGAAAAATAAACAGCTGCCAGGCTGAAATGAATAGGATTGGTAATAAAGCATGTGTTGTTCCATACGTAGTGGAGTGCAGGTGTATTGTATGTATGTGTGTTGTATTGCTTTTTAAACATCTGGTGAATTTGGAAAGGTAAAACAGTGGGAGGCAGGAGAGGACACAGGACTCAATGGCTTAATGTCATGTTGCCTTTCAGGTGTGTGTGGATGAATCACTTTAGTCTATAAATAAGTGTCACTGTGAATGTGTGTGAATGTGCTTTAACTCAAACATCCTGTCACTACGGATGAAATGAAACTCAATTCATGGGATTTGCTACAATGTAACTGTGCCACATTAAATACAAAGCAGATGTGAGTGGTTTAAAATAATCTCCGCTGGGTTGGAGCCGTGGGCCGGTGAAGTTATAAGACACAGGCGTACAGTGTTTCAGCACTGAAAGCTGTGACACCTGAAGCAGCAGTTATGTTATAAGTACGAGACTCTCACACTCAAGCTGGGAGTCTGACTGAGACCCCAGTAATCAAATTCAATGACTCGTGACTTGGCTTGGCCTTGAATGTTAATGACTCACGCTTGGACACAGGTTTGTCCACTGTGGACCTGAACCTGAAATTAAGCATTTAGAGCATTTGCTTTATTTCTTGGTTTCCACATGAGCTCCCACATGTTGTGATTCTCAATGGGTTTTATCATTGCAAATGTAAAAGTAGTCAGGTTTTTATTAATAATTCTTTCTACTGGATATATTTGGGTAGTCATAGTAGTGCTTAAGTATTAAGTATGGTTTCATTTTATGTGTTACTGAGTTACTCCATCACAACTTAATACAGTACAAACTCAACACTTCCCACAGTATAATCAAGTTATTTCAAACTTTCAGTTCATGTAAGCCCTGTGCTGGTGTTTCTGTTTACTCGCTATCCAGATCTGCTATCTTCTTTAGCTTAGCAGCTACTGATGACTTCTTTATTTACTGCAAACATATACCATCCAATTCTTGCTAAATACATTTTCAATCTTCCTGAAAAAAATTAACAATATTTTGGAGTCGTGGTTGATAAAGTTTGGCAAATATCAGAATTTTATCTCAAAATCTAAATTTTTTGAGAACATTTTGAATTCTGCTCTCATGGGAACAACTGAAGTCAATGTAAGAGTGGCAGTTTTAAACATCAGATTTTCACTTGTGAAGCAATAAACACTTATCGTTAAAAACAAATCACCAACATTTCCATGTTGTCAAGATGCAATTTATGTATTATCAGATTTTTGTTTAGATAACAGTATTTCTGACATTTTTTAAATCTGCCTTGACAACTTCTGCCTGGCCAGTGACTCTCTGAGTCTATTTAATAAACCACACACTAGATCTCACTTTCAGACTATTAGCTCAGTGAGTTAGGAGCTGGTTTTTGTTTTTTTTCCCTCAACAAATCAGAAACCCTTAGCCTATTTAAAAACCTTAATGTGTCAACTATAAAAATTATGTATGAAAGTGGTTTTAAGTAATATTTTCAGGTTGCAAAATTCATCTAAATAAAGTGACTGCAATGTAGTTGTAACACATGCCAGGGTGATCTACCTGTTGAACCTTAGAAAAGCTCAAGATTTGTACTGTAATGTGTAATGTAATTTCTCATTTTTTTTTAGAACTGATATTATAAAATTGGTATTGAAAAAAGTATCGTTCAGGAACCGGTATTGAAGTGAAGGTATCGGTATTGGTACCGGTATTGAACATTTTTGATTGATAGCCAGCCCTACAGTATATGTGCTACAGCTTTGGAACTTTCAAATTGCCTAATTTTGCCTAAAATTGCCCCGGCCCCGACCATTGCTCTGCAGCAGCTATAATTACCTCTCACTCTCCTGCTCTCTCGTGCTCACAGTTTTATGTTAAGTTATTCCTCTGTCTCTGTAATAATTGTACATGTAATGAAAGTAGTGGGAACCAGGGCAGCAGAGTGACTGCCCGTATCACGAGGTGTAGCCTGAAGCCCACTACTACTCACTCAAGTCATGTACCAGGTTTACTGTATATATCTATAAAGAAAATCTCTAAGTCTAGAGACAGATGCACCAAACTGGCAGCACTGCAGGCTAAGAGAAGCTTTTAGCACCAGATCATATTGAAAGAGCAGTGGCCAATGGGGAAACTCCAACCAGGCCACAAGGCATTAAGCTGACCAGTGATGGAAATATGATTGCTCAACTATGATCACTCACTCAGTCAGTCACTGGTATTTGCAATTATGGGACTGGCCCCGCTGTTGCGATCCAGCCAACACTGTAGGATGTCTTTACTGCAGTGGCGTTATGGTAACATGGTCAAATGTCTGCAATGAGCGTGACCCACACTGTTGTGCGTCACATAGGAAAGACAAATGCCTGTTTAATCTACGAGAAATTGCTCATCAGTCTTGCCGTTGTCACCGACGAGGCACGCTCTTTGATTAAAATGTCAGCGCGTCACAGTCAAATTGATCAAACTCAAAGCAAGAATGAGAGCTCACCTCTGACCTGTCCTTGGCTCTCACAATGATCTGACATGTTTTTTCCCCTTCTAGCTCATCAAGTCTGGTCAATTGAGAGCTGGGGAATCAATAATGTTCTTAAAGAATAAGACTGCAGCACTTTGCATAAACAGTTTAATAAATTATTCATAGAGCAGCCAGCGATAGGAGATGGAACTAGGCCACACTCAATGTGGTGTCTCTGATGGGTTTCATAATAGTGTCTGGATAGACCTCTGAGACGTGAGGAGCTGTACAACATATTTTACTTCTTTATATGTCTATATTAAGCTTTTGTGTCACATGCTGGGTGGAGTGGGAGTTTGTTTTTGAAGAACATGTTTTTTTAATGTGTTTTTTCTTTCCCTAAATCTCTGACACGTTGGTTGCTGCTTTTAGATTTTCCCTCTGACTATTCAGACCAATCTCAGAGTTCCATGTCAATCCATGAACATGTAGTCTGTGACTGTTTTCAACTTTGCTTTGCTCTAACACGGTCAGTGTAACATGGTGTGTTGATGCTTCCTCTGCTTCAGGTATGCAGCAGCGGTTCAGGATGGATCTCAGTACTTTGTCTTGCTCATCATCACTGATGGCGTCATATCAGACATGGCTCAGACCAAGGAGGCCATAGTGAATGTAAGTGCATTTCTAACCCCACCCCCACTTCTCTCCCTCTCCCACCCCCTCTTCTATAACTCTTACTCTCTCACTCTCGGCTTCACAGGTGCTTTTAGCCTGCTGTGGCACTGCTCTCAGGTTTCCTGTTACTTTGAGGGCTTTATAAGCCACTACCATTAGATTTGAGGATTTATGGGGTGTTTTCTGCTCCACTTGTCTTCCCCCCTGCGCTTGGTTCTCCCTGTTTGTGTAATATTTTTCCTCTTATTGAGAACCTCGTTGGGGTTGAGGGCCGCCTCGGGTGGAATTCAGTTTGAGGTCAACATTTTTCACTCTATCAAAAGCAGAGGTCCTATCCACCATATGAGGCACCTGTTTGGCCAAGTTTTTGATTGTGTTTGTCTTGTCTTTGTTGTATATTCTTCCTTTCCTCCTTCCTTTTGTGTCCTATGAAAAGTTTTACAGTCGGAATATATTGTGAATCATCGTCAGCCACGATGCACGGTGCTCTGACCCCCAGCAGACTGGGTTTAAAGGGAATTTGCGACTGTTAATCAAACCATTCGAACAGCCACACCTTCCTTTTAAGATCTTGTCTGCTGCTCTGCGCTGCACCGTTCCAAACCTGCTGTGTCCTGCTGCCACCTCTCACCTCTCAGTGTGGACCTGGCTACTCTGCTCACAGAGCAAAGGACCGAATGACCTGCTTCGCTTGGCATTTAGCCTTTGCCCTGCAGAGATGACTCATGACCAAAGAGTAACATGCGATACTCACTCTGCACTTTTGCTGTCTTGTTTGTGCCCTCTGATGCTGTGATGTATTTTTAGAGGTGTTTTTAAAGATGGCAGATAGCGCATTGCACATAGCAGCAGTAATGTTGTAAGTACTGCTGCTGGCCAAACTGCACTGTAATGTTTATTCTGATTTACTTGTTCCACAAACCAGTACAGATTAGCCTTCACCAACTAAAATGCCCACACATCTAACAGGACAGCCTCTGGGGTAAATACAAACCTCCGCTCCATCTTTTGATATCTAATAATGGGATTTATAGAGATTAACTACATGTACTGAACATCTGGATGCTAAAGTGTTTGTATGTGCAATGGGCACCAGAAATGATCCCACATAAATATTGGTATGGTCTTAAAATGTTCAACAAAATCTTGTTATGAGAAGTGCTGTCAGCTTCTATGTGTTCATTATGGATCTGCTCAGTCCGAGGAGGAAGGATGAGTTCAGACAGATTGATGGAGTGAAATCCCTCGAGTAATTTTACAGTACAGGCGAAGTAACAAATGGTGTAGACTGAATAATTCAGCTCTGGATACAGAAACTGACCTGGCATTTATAAGTATATGCCTTTAAGGTCCTGTGCTGCCGGAAAGGGGCAAACAGAATGTATGTTTTTGTGTAGAGAGCAGGAGGTCATGAGGAATGAGCCTGGTGGATGGAAAGATAAAAATGGGGAAAGAGATGGAGGGAGAATAATGATAGAGAACATGGAGAGGATGGCCCTCTTCAGTCTGTTTAGTCCTATCTATGACAGGCCTCTACCCCCGGGAGGTTTTTCCAGGAAAGCTGACCTACTTTTACCCCTGTAAATGCGTTTCTACCACAAGCATATATCATTCATTCATGCCAGAGCTTTTCACATTCTCTCCACATCAGGACTATGGCTTCAGTTCGTGCACTGGAGTAACCTCCACACCAGAAACTGCGAGGAAGACAAACCCTTTATTAAATCTTCATTTTGTATGTTTCGGTTGTGTTTAAGTTGGAGATAAAGAGATTGGACATGTGGCTGCCCTCCTCTGACTAACAGTATTTGAAACATTTTTATATACAAACATGATGAATAAATAATGTTAGACTGTTCGATGCAAATGTGTCGTGTTGTGAAGCAGTCATGTTTTATGAATACAGCGTTTGACTTTATTCATGTTTGTACATGTTCATAAACTGTGCTTCTCTTTTTGTGAGCAAAAACAACACGAAGGGTCCAATAACCTTATGTTCTGTAACTCATTTTGTATTCCACATTTTAAAAGCAGCTTTTAAAATGTATACAGTGTATAGTAGTTAGCTAAAATATTCTGTTATATGCTGGCTGTTGTAACAACCTTGGGGCCCTTGGGTTGAATAATGCATTTTGCATTTCCTCTCAGTCCCTAGGAAACCTAAGCTGGGCAGCATAATGTGATGTGAAACACGGTCAAGAAACTGTTATGATGCTATGTATCATTTATGTTTATCTTATTTTATCTTGTTCATTACTGTTTGTTATTGTCTGGCTTCTCTGGGGAACTGTAGCTTCAGATTATTTCTGATGAAATGAGAAGTGAGTTTGGAGAAAAACAAGAATAATTGGAAATGTAACCTCTTCATATTCTGGTATAAACCCTGATGTCAGGCAGATAGAGTTTCTTCCACGTATCTGAATGACAACTGACTGTTTGCTTCTCTTGTTCATGACAGGCAGCTAAACTCCCCATGTCTATCATCATTGTTGGAGTTGGTCAAGCTGAGTTTGATGGTGAGAACAGTAACTAAAGCTGTTTGGGGAAAAATATGTCAGTAAATGTTTGTTTTTTTATATTGTTATAACAAACTTAGGCTCAACACACTGGTGTGGCAGCTATTCAAGAAGTTATTCATAAAAAGATGTTTTCCCTGGCTACTTTCCAGGGATGTGTGTGTGTGTGTTTTTCGATACAGAGATCTTTTTCTGATAAAACATCTTTCCTCTGTAGCCATGGTCGAGCTGGACGGCGACGACATCAGGATCTCTTCGCGGGGGAAGTTGGCAGAGAGAGACATTGTACAGGTGAGATGCTTCATATATTTGGTCTGATTCTCTCTCTCATCATGGGAAGGAAGCGGCTCATTTCCCAAAAGGTACAATGGTTGCAAGATATCATCTTTGCACCATTAGCAGACATTATCTCTCAACGATAATGTTTGTTTTATTCCAAAATGAAATCTCCTGAATTACAACGTTGATGTCAAGATCCTGAGAAAATGATCTCCAATCATTGTAGTTTGTTTTAGCAACGCCACCAAGACAAAATCTCTTACACTCAACTTTAACATGCTCCCAGGAGGATGAACTCTCTCCATGGGCTCTATTTTAATTATCAAAAGCTCATGGAGAGTGTGGTCTATGACATTTCTGCTTTTTTTTTTTACCGGCAGAAAAAAACAACACAATTGCTGCACCACTTAATCTCTCAATTATTCATTGCAATCTTTTGGCCATAACATCAAATAAACCAATCACAATGCCATGTCCAATTCCCTTTAAAGGCCTGGTGTGCGTGCTCCTGGCCTATTGCTTTTATAATGTTGCAGTGTTTCTCTCAGCGTTTGATTCTGGTTGCAGTCGGTCCATAACATATTGTGACCGACCGATGAGTCCAGTCACTGCAGCAGCTCTGTGACTTGAGCAGCTCTACAGTGAAGTAATAGCACAAATCACATTAGAAATATTTAGTTATAGCATCAGAGGTGTGAGTAAACCTTTGGTTTGTTGACACATTTAGGTAATGAGTGGAAACACTGTGGGGGATTTACTGGGTAGAGAGAAAGAAGCTTCATGCAACAAACATCCATGATACATGATGATGTTATACAACACACAGATGTCACAAAGAAACTCCAACCCTGTGAGGCTGTGTTGCAATCTTCCACCAGACTTCTCCCAATAGCATTTTCAGCTTTCAGAGTGTATGAGCTCTGTATGCACACATGTATGCTGGCACATACTGCATTACTCTCTTGATAATACACCCTTAAAATAACAGTGGATTACTACCAACGTGCCCATGGACACACAGATGAACTCAAATTAAATATCTGTGTTATTTAAACAAGGACACTGCTGTTTTGCTTTTGTTTTACTTTTCTCTCACTCGAGCTAAAACTCTTTACGTCAGACCAGGAAAAGATTTTATCAATGTTCAAATGAGGCCAGCCTCCTCAGGTTTTAATGACCTCTTCACCTCTCCTCTGCTGCCAATGTAAAAAAAAAAAAACAACCAAACATTTATTTACATATGCAACCTCATTACTGGTTATACTGTCATGCTTGATGTACAGTATATCTGTATGTTATAGAGTTAAGCTGTTACTATGGAGCATAAACTTTGAGGAAAATGTAACTACATGTCAGCAGCAGCTACAGACCAACCTGTATAACTCATCCAATTGGGCTGCTGGAGTTTCTTCCTCTGAGTTTCTGATGTCAGCAGAGAGTGGAGTATACACTGAGAGAGACATTTGCTTTAATGTAAATAGTGTGTTAGGTTGATGTATTAATTTCTACTGCAAATATGGTATTCACTGCAGTTAAAGAAGCAACATACACAAGGCAAAAGCAGTGTAGTCCACATTCGCTTCTACTGAGTAACAGAAGCTCTAATGTTTTCTACTGTATTATTTAATCCAGTTGGAGCCGTCCAAGGTAAAATACTGATGACAAATCATCAGTCTGAGTTTGGTCCAATACTAGAACTCTCAAGGACTTGAGACTAAACCCCAACAGACGATTACAGATACAGTCCCTTCATAAAGTCGTACCTTTCTTTCCCTTCCCGTGTCAGTTTGTCCCGTTCAGAGACTACATGGACCGCACAGGTAACCACGTGCTCAGCATGGCGAGGCTGGCTAAAGACGTACTGGCTGAAATCCCCGACCAGCTCATCTCCTACATGAAGAGCAGAGGCATTAAACCCAACCCTGTCCCACCTCCGTACTCACCCGGGGACAAGCCCCAGACCAACCCCGTCTGAGCCCCCTCCACCCACCACCACCACCACCACCACCACCAACACACACCGCTCTGCGTTGGGGTGGGGGCAGGATTACTTACTGCACCAACCATCCTTTGAGGGGGAAATGGAAACGCTTCCAATGCTGTTTCTTAATTATTAATCCAGCTAAATATAAAAGATGATGAGACTCCATCTTGGCGTGGAGCTTTAAGACTGTTTTTTTGGGGGAAACCTGCTGATGATTAATTGGGAGGGGGGGGGTTTCTCTCTCTTGAGCGCTTGAGGATGAGAGTGCTGAGAGGAGAGGAGCCCGGTGTAGTGAAGGAGGTTTTAGTTGTTTGCTGTCAAACCTGTCAAAGTGGTGATGTACTGGATAGCAAGTAAACCCCATAGAGAGGGCCTGTTTGAAGGCATAAATATATTAGAATGTGCCAGTGTGTATCATGTTTGTGATACCTTTTGGAGTTAACGTGTGTTAGGAGATCATGTGTATACTAATTTATTTATTTATTTATTTATTGCAAAAATAACGTATTCCTTTGAGGGGGATTTAAAGGTAGGGGATTAAAGTCATATTTCCCCTGTAGTTTTCCATCTTATATTTTGTGACCAGTGTAATAAAAAGTCCCCATTTCTACTTTGATAAGGACTGTAATATAAGAGCATGTGATTAAAACAACAACAACTATTCAGCAGTTTATGAATCATTTTCACTGATGGATAATTTTTGATTGCGAGCTGTAATGTAGAGGACCTGCTGTGAGCTGTCGCCATACTAATTTTCCAGCACCATGTCTTATACGTGTTTCTAATATTTATAGTAACAGAATGCACTAATTACTCTCCAAATAAAAAGCACAAAGGTTAGATTATTAATAAGCTGAAAACCACTACTTTGAAAGAATGAACAGCCGCCACAATGAAAATAATAGAAAGGACCCCACAGTATGTTCTCACCACGGCTTTTACATCGGCTTCAACCATCAATTTAAAACAGGATAGGAAGTTTGTTTATTAGAAAACTATTATACTGATGTTGTAAAGTGAAAATCTATCATAAAAATTATATGTTTACAGGAAAATAGATGAATAATTAAAAGCACATACTTGCGTTCCCTGTCAGTACGCTTTTGAAAGACTGATGTCAACTAACACCCACTTTTATTTTTCCTTAAACTGACTTGTTTTCCCGCTATTAAAACCTGAACAATTGCAAATCGTGCAGCAGAATATGAGATATTTGAATGTTTTTTGTTGTTTTTTTTAAGTGAGATAATGAAAAAGTTTAAGTTATCAATCTGGTCAGTGTGTTACATGTGCAATGTCTCTCCTGTGTTTTGCTTTTTGATTTTCTCATTGAATGTTCCCATGTTTTTATGCTAATGCTCATCAGCCCATTTTATGACAAAACATTGGAATATAGTTTTTAAATCTGAAGACACATTATAATTAATTCACCTCAATATATTCACACTTCTTTATAGTGACTGTATATAAGGTTTCTAAAGACAGTTACAGCCATTGTGGCCCAGTTGTGTGCATCCTGAGTTATTGATTTACTGTACTGTGACCATTACTTTCACCAGTCACTCAATATCTCAATCCAAATGTGCCTATTATATGGAAACATATCCAAATTCAGTTACCCAGGTGTTACTCTGCCAGCAGCAGCAGGTCTAATGTTTAAGATGTACACACAAAAAAAATGTTGGTGATGATAAAAACTGTTGTAAGATTAGGACTATTCCAGCCTCAGTGACTGACGCACTCTCTACCAGTGTTGTGTACTTTTTATACTTACAGCTCTTCACTAATGATCTTTGAAGTAATGAGAGTTAATGGTATCGCTGAGCCTTCTACAATATTCAAAGTCAAGACTTGTTTACAATTCAACTGTGGCTATTTACATTGCCTCAAGGAAAAAAAAACGAAACATTCATGGGTTAGGATTCATGGGTTTTCATTGGGAAGTGTCTTTACTTTTGATCTGTTGTGTTATCCAGTCGTACTTTGTGCTTAGCGGAGTTTCCCTGAACGAAACCGGAGAGCCAACGTTTACAAAGATTTGTTGTGTTGCTCTCAGAGAATGTGAAGCTCTTGTTTCTCACTGTTGCTGTACTTTGTTTTGTGTTGACATACTTCATATTACTTGACGATCTTTGTAAAGCCGTTCAGTGTTTCTTTGACTCCCGCTGCTTTAGTGCTCTCGGAGAGAAGATGGTCTAATGATGTAGCAGAACTCAGTCCAGAGGCGGTTGGCTCCCTCTGTCACGGGCCCAGCTCCATGTTTCCTTTTTTCTGTTTTAATTTTTCATCAGTGATGACATTTCTCCCTCAGAAGACAAAGCAGCGTTCACTCTGCTGCCAAATTCTCTTGTTCTATACAAGTGAAATGAGGCCACTAAGTTTTCAGTGACATAACACTCATAAATACAAGTATACCTCTACAGAAAGCCATTGAAGCCAAAAAGTAATATAAACACGTATTTACTATTAAATATATTTAAACGAGTATTATAAATTATTAACTTGAATATCTTAAAATTATAAATATGTGATATATTTACTTTGCAAGTAATCTCTTTAAATTCTACTTTTCAAAGTGATTTGTATTTCTCGCTTTTAATTTCAAATTAATTACAAAGTACTCATTACTCAGAAAATGAACAACTTGGGAATGTTTGTTATTTGGCAAACACGATATCTGTCAGCAAGTCAGCCTCAGTATGCGGCTCATATACTGAGTGTGATTGAAACTGTCTGTGAGAAAAGTGGAAATGAAACCGTGTGAAGTGGAGGTGAGGGTGTATGTTGTGTGCACATTTCAAACATATTTCATGTAATTATTACTAATCAAAATTAATTTAAGGTAGAATTAAATGACATTTTAGCTGTATTATTAAAATTAGGCTACAAAAAGATGTACTCTATTTTTCTTTCTTTGGACCTGAGCCCTGATAAAAAACTACTTCTCTAAGTAGTAAACAAATAATCGATAACTATGAAATGAGCACAGTAATGACACTTATGCAATTGTGAGACATTAAATTATAGCTAAATTAATTTTTCGGTCCACTAGATGTATTTCCAACAATACTATAATTTATTCTCACCCTGCTGGAAATGGCTTTGATTGTCCCTTCATTTTGAATTTTTCTTTGAGGCTGAACTCTAATTATGTACATAAGACCCGTATAAAGACTTTTCAATGCCAAAATGTGTTCAGATGAACTTGGCCTCTAGACAATGTGCATGTTTGTGCCAAAATGGCAGGAAGCTTTGGTAGTCTGCCTTCATTTCACCTGATTAGTGCATCTGCCACGTGCTTCATTTGTTACTTGGGGTGTTATTTAGAGATAACAGCCACTTCTAGCATGTTGTATCTCTGGGTTCTTTCCATTCTGTTCCTATGAGACACATACTGTATGGGTTCTTCTTGCCACTAATCCTGTTTTATCCCAGGTTGTTTACATACCTCTCTTGGTCTCTGACTTGCATGCTGAATAATTTCCAAACCAGGTGTTGGACATGAAATTGTCGTCATGCTGTGGTTTGTGAAATGCTTTGTAATGGATTGCCTTAACTGAAGATTAATAAAATACTGACAACTTTGGCAGAATGCAAGACTGTTTTTTTTAATGTGTTTAATGACAATGATCTAAAAGATGAAACAACAGCTAACATTGAATCTTACCATAACCCTAGTGTTGAACGTGTTACAAATAGTTGAACATCCAGCAGTGACAGAGCGACATGTTTGCACTGACAACTAGAAGTCCAGTCTCCTTTAGCATATTTTGGTAGTCTCCACTTCTGTAAATAAAGTTGCCACCTGTGCCAGTCTGCTGCAGTGGCAGTGAGTTGATACAGGTTGTGGACTGGATTGCTAAACAATCAGCTGAAACTTGTAAATTCTACAGCAGCAGATTGAAGTGATCTTTCTTGGTTGTAGGTTCATCACTGCAATGTATTTGTAGTGCACTGAATTCAATATACACTATTCATGATAATCATATATTTTACTGTAAAAGAGCAACCTTATCATAGCTTTTCAATAGACACACATACTTGAAATCAGTACAATTATCTGACTTGAGAATCTTAAAATGAATATTTATTGTGAACAAAGATTTTAAACAACTTGAAACTGACTGTGGCAGTCAAATATTTCAAAAATACAATCAATACTTAACTTTCAAGATTAAAAACAAAATTAATCACATTTCAAGATCCAGTTGCTGAAATAATTCAAAATATTATGGCACAGATGTGCTTCCATTTAAAACAAGTTTTTTCTGGTGTAGCCTATTATGCAGTTCATTTTGCATCAAGCCACCAGCCTAACACAGGGATAATGACCGAGCCACAGAGGTCTGCAAAACCCTGAGTTCACTTCACACCACCAGATATCTTTCATTTTAAAACTTGTAGTCTTCAACCCAAACTGCCCAGCAGACTTCACACAGCTCCCTCTGGAACAAACTGAAAGCCTGATACAACTGTTCCTCCTCCTCATACATACAGTAGTACTATGAAAAGACTTTGAGGTGTTAAATCAGTGGGGTTTCCTCTTTTTTTTCTCAGATCATACTTGAAAAACTGCTGTCATGTGATTTTCATTGCAGACAAAAAAAAAAAAAACCTGATGGTTTATTTGCATCTACACATCTCTCCCCCAGGGAGTCTGGTGTCCAATCGGCATTGAGTGCTGTCCTCTCCCAGAATGTGTTCCTCTTAGAAATCTGTTTTTCTCCACCTAATAAGATGCGCTGCTGATGAATCAAGCTGTCCGTGCACCTTGGAAGAAGGAGACAGCAGCTGGAGCCATAAATTACCAGCCTAAGACAGAGCCAGCACCTCCCCTGCCCACCCACTTACTGCCTGAACAATAACCTCCGACTGGCAGCCAGGAAGAAAATCAACAGCTAATGACATAGAATTATACTCTACTTATCTATAACATTTTACATGTATAATATGCAAAAATCATTCATGAGAGCACTGCTCAGTACAAACTGCACCAATTACTATGGAGTTCTGGTAGGCAACATTATTAGGCAAAAATAGATACTAAACACACAACACTCAGTGGCCTATAGTCTGTACATGGTAGATTCTTTAAGGGCTAGTTCAACATTTTTGGAAACACTAATTCACTCTGTTGCCAAGAGTTAGATGAACAGATTTGGTACCTCTGTAATATAACGTATCTGAGCAACAAATGGGAAGCATAGCCGAGCACTGTCCCAATTCAATAAATAAAGAAATGAAAATGAAATGATAGAGATAAGGAGTAACAGCTTCACTCGGTCGAAAGATAACAAAGTCCACCTCACTGTAAACTCACTGTTTAACACATATCTTGTGTTTTTGTTTGTTTGTTTCAACCCTAAAAAGTGTTGCAGTGTTTTATGGAGGATTATGTGCTGAATGTAATGATGTCCTGCTACTGTCCTCACCATTGAAGACCCTAACCCCTGTTTCTAGTCCTTGTTTGAAGCCGAACTGACCCAGCATTGTAATCATCCACCATATTAGAGTAGTAGTTTCAATCCTCCTATCAAGCATTCTGCAAGAAAGATTGTTAAATATACAGTATACAGTATGTTACCCAGTATTTGTCAGTATATTGACACATCTGACCAAACGCGATGACGCTTCATCGCGCGTCGAGATTACATGTAAAGTCAATGCAAACACGCGATTAGTCGCGTCATCGCGCCGGGCGATGCGATGGACGCGATAGCGCGGCGCGATGGACGCGTTGGCCGCGAAAAATCGCCTCCATCGCGTCGCCCGGCGCGATGACGCTTCATCGCTCGAGTTCAAATAATTGAACTTTTGCGGCGAATTCGCGTGAAGACGCGCCGCGACAGCCTATCAGCTTCGAGATCGTCACCGACGTGCTGACGTACGGACGTACTGGTGTTCCCTTTGCAGTTTAGTCAGAGCGAGTCTATTGACAATATTAGAAGTTTTCTGGTTTAGATTAGTTTATTATTCAGATCCCCATTAGCGGCAGCAAAGCCACAGCTCTTCACTGTTGCTTTTCCGGTTTGGAGATTCGGACCTGAAAGCCCGTTATCACTGCTGTTTTCAACCAGCGGGCGCTGCGAGCCGGCCGCCCCGTCCCAAAGCACTCAACAGGCGGTCAGTCACACAGTCACACAGTAGTTCACGGAGCTGTCTCCTCCTCCTCCTCCTGCAGCCAGAGACCCACACCGCTGTTCCTCTCCCATCTACAGGGACAGGAACAGTGCAGCGACGGTGGTTATCTCAGCCAGAGAATGAAATAGTGGGAGAAATGTTGTTGTTTGGGCGGGCTCGTCGCGCGACGCGATGCCGCGACGAGGCGTTTTTTTGCATATTGAACCAGCGTCAAAACTGGAGCGTCTAGCGCGACGCGATTTCATTTGACGCGCGATTCAATCGCGTTCATCGCGTTTGGTGGGAACAGTGTTCCCACCAAACGCGATTCGTTCATCGCGTTTGGTGGGAACAGTGTTCCCACCAAACGCCTCGTCGCGCGACGAGCCCGCCCAAACAACAACATTTCTCCCACTATTTCATTCTCTGGCAGAGATAACCACTATTGCTGCACTGTTCCTGTCCCTGTAGATGGGAGAGGAACAGCGGTGTGGGTCTCTGGCTGCAGGAGGAGGAGGAGGAGACGGCTCCGTGAACTACTGTGTGACTGACCGCCTGTTGAGTGCTTTGGGACGGGGCGGCCGGCTCGCAGCGCCCGCTGGTTGAAAACAGCAGTGATAACGGGCTTTCAGGTCCGAATCTCCAAATCAGAAACGTTTGTAACAGCACCGGAAAAGCAACAGTGAAGAGCTGTGGCTTTGCAGCAGCTAATGGGGATCTGAATAATAAACTAAACTAAACCAGAAAACTTCTAATATTGTCAATAGACTCGCTCTGACTAAGCTGCCAAGGGAACACCAGTACGTCCGTACGTCAGCACGTCGGTGACGATCTCAAAGCTGATAGGCTGTCGCGGCGCGTCTTCACGCGAATTCGCCGCAAAAGTTCAATTATTTGAACTCGAGCGATGAAGCGTCATCGCGCCGGGCGACGCGATGGAGGCGATTTTTCGCGGCCAACGCGTCCATCGCGCCGCGCTATCGCGTCCATCGCATCGCCCGGCGCGATGACGCGACTAATCGCGTGTTTGCATTGACTTTACATGTAATCTCGACGCGCGATGAAGCGTCATCGCGTTTGGTGGGAACACCCCGTAAAATAAGTGTTGCCACTGCTGCATGAGCTAATGTCAGTCTGAGCAGCTGGCAGTGTACGTGCTTATGCTTATTTCAACATTTTAACTGCTGTTAGAATTCAGGATAAATAATTACCAGTGCCAAAATTAAACCCAATTTGTGGCTGCTTGCAACTTTTAATTTGGCGGCGCAATGTCAACCGTGCAGTTTTTAAAAAAGATAAACCAGTCCCCACACGTCTGGGAATTAATAAGGTCAGCAGCCAAAAAAACCGCCCCCCCCTGGACTCAGAGTCTGTTTTTAATCTGTTCAACAGGGCGAGGAGGGAGGTGTGCAGGAGCTCTTCCCACTCTAATCAGAGATCAGGCTGGACTGGAGTTTCAGTATTGACCTGGAAACCAACCAGAACCAGATCTCTTCATGGTGTTGTCAATGCGCTGCCAGCTCTGCCCTGTTAAAACAGCCTGCAGGTTCCCCAGCAGCAAGGTAAGCTGCCTCCTGTCAATTGGTGGGTGGAACAACATCCACCTATTTGTAAAGCCGGGGTCAATTGAAACGCATATCTATTTCTTCTCAGATTTGGATTTGGAGTTAGTGTGGAGGAATCGTTACGGCTTTGACTCCTCACATCTCAAACTCGCTCCTTTTTCGTAACCTTTCTGCTCTGCTGCTCAAAATGAACTCCACTCACCTCGGGGCTATAACACGGGTCTCGCTCAGCAGCACAAATGGACTCACCACCATGATTCACTAGCTGCCATTGCATTGCCTATAAATCATCATTAGGCTTCCATAAAGACTGATATTATGGGTATGAGTGAGTTTGCAGTCCACTGTAATGGAGCCGCGGTGGGTGGTTTTGCATTATCCCCCATGTGGGTCAGTGTGTTGGAGATTTGTCAGCTGGTTTAGCAGCTCCAGACAGAAAACAATTGTGATGAATCATCTTAATTGATATGTCAAATTCACTGAAGAGAAACGCAAACATGCCATACATTTGTTTACCTGTTTATTTTACATTTAAATTGGATATTTTGCCTTTGGAGCAACCTTGTTTCAGTAAATATCACATCTCCTGCCTTGGAGGGATGAAAACTGACATTAGAAAGAACAAAGCTCTCGTTAACAGACTGTACACGCACATTATTAAAATCAACGAAGAAGAGCTGACCCCGAGCGTAGCCACAGAACCAGAGTGCTGACTTCTCAGGGGGAACTCTGATGTGCTGAATATCATTACATTCAGAGTGAGGCAGGTATTTACTGTTTGCTGCATACGGGAACAGTCTGCAGCAAATGCATTTAAAGAGTGGAAAAAACCAACAGTGGAATAGAAAATGTCAGGGGTACTTTGGTGATTTGGTTTGATTCTGCATGCCAGTGCATAACTAGACAGTACAAAAAGGGGTAAATAACCCCTCTCTGAACCCTGAGTTTTAAATTATTGTCTTTTTTATTTTTTATTTTTGCAAAATCAATACATTTCAAACTTATTGATTATTTGAGTAAAATAGCACATTTTTAACTTTTTTCAAAAAACAACACATAGGAAAGGATATAAACAAAAAATATATAGGATATAAGGATAAGCATATTTTTCAGAATTGAGAAGCATTGATATTTCCTTTTCTAATAGTTAGTTGATTAACAAACACTACTATAAATGTAGCCTATCAATTTGTCCCTGATTTGTTTTTATTATGTTTCATTAATTTGTCCTCAATTGTCCTTTCTTTGCTAATTCATAAATGATTGTTCATACTGTGAACTCCCTGAGGGGTAAAAAAAAAAAAATGCATTTGAAAATTTGGTTTTGTTTGTTAAGTGAAATTTTCCTTTGTTTTTGGTTGCAGTTTGGTTATCTGTGGGTGGAGTGTGAAATAAATAGTATTTTCAAACTGGAGACAGTTGTTTCAGCAGGTGCTGTATGTTCAGGTGACACAGCTGACAGGAGGAAAAGAAGAGGCCGGATGATGATGTGATGTTGTCATTGTTTGACATAAGGAAAGTGGTTGGATGTGTGGATGTACGGATGAACAACACATTGGGCTTGAACACAGGTGACAGCTTTTCATTTTCTGTTTTAGTTTGGTTGGAGTTTTTTTTAAAGCCTGAGAAAGACCACTCCATGACATTAAGAAAGTATTTTTTGTGATCCCAACCATGACATTACCTTTAATCTGCCCAAACATTCACCGAAACATTATTGCTTTATAAAACAGATTCACTACCCTAACAGCAATTTTTCACAGTTTTACCAAATTTAGTCCTGATCGGACTATATATCATTCTAGGACATGGGCATAAGGTAAGTATTTTGACTTGGTGCACCTGTAGCATTGATCATATTATTTTCTTTCTAAAGTGTAAACCGCTACATCAGGGCACAAAAGAACAAGTGAAAAATTACAATACCCTCCCCCTCTGATCATTTTCCCATAGTCCCTAGGAAATGTAAGATATCCACGCTCACTCGATCTCACGCAAATGAAGTGGCCGTTACATCCTCGAGTGCTGATGCAGCCAGCAGCTGTAAACCATTTCAGCAGTGAGAACTATTCCCCGGTTGATGTGTGCCATTTAGCTGCAAACTGGAAAGTGCACACAATGGGGGTTGACCAGCCCTGTCACGCCGTAAAAGGCTTTGGAGATTTCGAAACCGTGGAAGTAGGTGGTAGTTCCACACGGGGCTCAGATAATACCTCTTACACTGACAGCTGTTCTTTCTGCTGCGCCCTCAGCAACGTGTTTACTGTACACCTTAGATTACCTCTTCAGTGACTGTGGGCAAGGCCTCTCATCTGTGTGGCTGGAGGAGAGGGAGAAGAAGAGGCTGGTAAGAGAAAATATATGGGAGGGAGCAGATGATGAAGGGGAGAACGGCGAGTGGTGACTTTAAAGATGATGAGAGAGGAGCTTTGAAAGGGAAGAAAAGCTGGCAGGTTGGAGAGAGGACAGAGGGAGAGGGTGGGAGGCTGGAACAAGGAGAAAAGGAGATTAGAGAGAGCACAGAGGAGGGAGGGAGAGAGAGGCGAGGAGGAGAGACAGCAGAAGAGAGCATGAGGAGTACAGTAGGGGAGAGGTGGGGAACACAGAGCCCCCCATAGGGAGACACTGTCCTGTGAGTCATCCACAAGCAGCTGGATCTGGGCCCGTGGAAGCCACAGACTTCAGTCCCTCCTATGGTCTTATGGGATATTAACAAAGAGGGAGTGATGAATTACTTCTTGGATGAAGAGAAAATGGGGGGAAAGAAGTCTGTCGTTGAATTCACCGCTGCCAGATTGTGTCTCTCTTGATGTGAAAGGATGTGATGAATGAGTTGGACCTTACGGTAGTGAGCTGTCGTTTCCCTCTAACAGTGAAAAGATTGACATGTGCAAAAAATCCTGAACATTTAACGAGGAAATGACAAATCTTCTCCAGCACGAGGTTGAACCATAAACTGTATACAATATGAACATGGTCAAACAGTATGGCAACCTTACTCAAAAATAATACACAACATATTCATACTGTAGTACGTACAGGCCTATGTATAATATGAACATGAAATATGTAGTTTTTACTTCAGCTCCCCAAATCGTTCTCTCTGTTTTCTCTCCAGTCAACAGAGATGTTTTGTAGAGCGCTGTGCTAACTCTCATTCGTCTTACTCCTTTCTTATCCGTGTGTTTTTACCCCCTCATTGACATATGTGTGTGTGTGTGTGTGTGTGTGTGTGTGTGTGTGTGTACCCCCACACACAAAACACTGGCAGAGGCAACAGAAATAGCAAGCAGACTGTGAGCAAAAAGATAACAGCCTCTGCTGCTGTGTGGGTTTGACACAGCTCAGCTTCATCGTTCCGACGACAATGTCAGGGAAAAGAGGGACTGAGAGAAATCACTACAAAGTGGAGACACCACTGGCTTCCTCATTGTCTACCGCAGCCGGCTGAACGACTCGCTCTGCTCTGCTCATATCACCTGTACCGAGCTCTGAGCCGGTTCTCATCTCCCACACAGCTCTGTCAGAAAGCTGTTGTCTTTGAAGAGCCGCTTGAGAACTGACACACAAGCATTTTGAACGTTTTCTCCGAGGCCTTGAGTTTAAAGGCCGTCCTGTTGCTCATTGGTTTCGCCTCCAGAAAAGTCCTTGTTTCTGCTGTGTCAAGTCAAGCGTCAAGTTGATCTGGTTTAGCTCTGCTTCAGACCAGCACAATAAAGATGTGTGTGGTTAGGACTCTTCCTGCATCATGGATGAATGTGCCCCTAAACCTTCCAAATCCATCCTTGTGGAAAATACATTCGTTTGCATGTTAGCAATGTTTTCTAACCCACCTTCGTCCTCCGAGAACAGGATGAAGGAAACTGCCCTGGGTTACATTAATGTAAGGTTGGTTTTCTGTTTAGAGAGGATTCATGGTAATGGATTTCACTGGTAGCTGTCCATGGTGCTGAAAATACTCATACACAGTACATGCACTGAGCGTATGAGGTTGTCAAGCAGCACTGTTACCTCACTGTTACATCTGCAGCTGGCAAAGAATACATTTACATGTTTAGTCAGGTGTAACACCTGAATATTATGTGTTGAAACTGACAGCATAGTTAGCAACATAGACAAACACAGTAAGTCAGATAAATACATTAACGGTTTAATAACACATTCACATTCACATTCACATTCCACTTCTCATTAAATGATTGTGACAATGTGATTTATTCTTGATAGATAAAATGTATAGCTTCTCAAAACGTTATACTGGTCAATCTCTTCCCAACATATTACTGTGAAAATTAAACCACAATTAAATGTAGTATCAGTCACTCCATGTTCTATGCCGTTCTGTTGCATTCACAAGGAACTTTTTGTGACCTTGCATGCTGAGTTTCACATATTTCTACTGCAAGTTCAATGTATTTTCTCATGTCTTAATATGTTATAAGTATTTTCATATAGAAGCGTATGTGGCAGTGACCTTTCAGTTTTGAAGTTGCCCCAATGTTTGCCTTTCGTTTCACACCAAAGGTTGTAAAATTGTAGCATTTGTAATTTGAGCAGAAGATGGATAGCTATGTGTAATGGATAAATGCCTGAAATCTCAATGGCACAATGTGTGCTCTCTCTGTGGTGAAATGCCACTGAATGATTCTTTTAAGGCCATCCTGTCCATCAGTGAAGAGGTAATTGAACCCTGTGAGGGAACGTCAGACAAAAAAGGTTGGAAATGGGGTTGAAGTTCATCTCAATGAATTTTGAATGTATTTTCACCAATGACAGATGAGGATAAGGACACTCAGCTGCATTCATTCATGACCATGTGAAGTCACGTCAAGTTGCTGAGCAGAATTGACTAAAACGGGTCAAAAAATATCACTGACCTTAAGACATTTAAAAGGTTTGTAGGCTAGATGTTTCACGGTATTATGTTGAAACAATATGAATGATTCTGTATCCAGTCTATTCTGTACAGAATTGATCATAAAAAGCTTTACAGTCAATTTAAGATCTTGACTCAAACCATATATAAATTATGGACAGATCGTGCTGCGGCCCTGTTCAAAGAGTCAGGGGGGCTTTACTCTAGAGCAGCAGTGAATCTGGAGGCCAATACGACTCTGGGACTGATTGTGATTTAGTGCTTCAATACACACAACAGAGGGTTGGTGTGCTTGTCTTTCACGTGCATTAACTTTTTTATTTGTGGTTCTCGAGCGGGAAGATGAACTTAGATAGATAGAAGATAGATAGAATGCCTTTATTGTCCCATAAGGGAAATTCATTTTCACGCTCTGTCACTGAGCAACATAGAAACATCACCAACACTGAGCCACATGTAAAACCAAACCGCCACCAGACACTAAGCAACAAATACACACCAGACAACCAAACACTTGTGACACACTCAGAAGGGCTGGGTCCATACAGGGCTATTGGGGGAGGTGATTGAGTGCGGAGATGGCAGACGGGTAGTCCTGTACCTGTGACCAGACGGCAGCAGAGTGATGGAGAGGGTGAGTGGGGTCGTTGGTTATTGTCCGTGCTAGGCGTGTGACTGCTCTGAGGTTGAGCTCGGTGAGGTTGGGTGTGGGATGGTCGGTGATTTTAGATGCGGTGTGTGAGATTTTTGTCAGTTTGTTCCTGTTGGTGATGGACAGCATGTTGTAAAAGCAGGATGCACAGTACAGTAGGATGGGTTGAATGATGCTGGTGTATAGTAGTGACACCTAGTAACAGTTGAAAAATGTATTGAAAGCTCTTCCTGGAAGAGCACAATAAACCACTCACAGCTGGACCCTTCTCCTCTTCTTCACAGCACAAGAAGAAACATAATAGCCTAAAACACCCAATAATACCACCATATTTTGTTAGTAAGGCGGCCCAACAAACATTTGGTTAATGAGTTGTAATCAATCAGATATATGAAGTTGCAACTGGATTTTGTGTTGATCAGATCAATGTCCTTAATGGAAAGAAAGTTGAAAGGAGAGTTGGGTGAATTGCAGACAGCCAGTCATTCTATGAGCAGTTTTACTCCTGGTAGAAGGACTTGGCCTTGCAGGTAGCAGTGTCCTCATGATTTCCACTTTGAAGTAATGGTGTGTGTGAGGAATCCATTACTTGAGCCCTAATACCCTGCTGTGAGGCTTCTAGGGGTGTGTGCCACTCCATTTCCTTTCATTTCCTAGCTGTACTGCCAGTGCTTTATATTCTCCAGTGTAAAAAAAATAGAAGCTACATTTTTCCTCCCAAATTATTATTATCATTTTTTTTTGTTTTGTTTTGTCACAAACATGTTTTATGTTTCTGCAGTGCAAGTGAATGCCTTAAAATAGCATCTGGGGCTGCTGGAATACAGAGGGAGAGAAAAAGCAGCCTTGTGTAAAATATGCAGGAGTCCTTATGCAAATACAGTCTCTGGTGTTCTCTGGGTCTTTTCCTGATTACAATCTCAGGGGCACAAGAGTCAGCCCCCTCTGGGCTCACAGGAAAAATCACAGCTAACTGTAATCTAAGCCTTTATAACAGTAAACTACAACAATCCATCAGTGTGAATCTGATTATGAGCGTCCGTACAGAGCAGGCAGGTGTAGGAGCATCTCACATAGGCTTTAGCCTGTGCCACCTCTTTGTCTGCAAGAAGAGTTGCGATTAGAGATGGAGTGTAAATGTGACTTCACTAAAAGGTCTCTGAGGATTTGTTAATAATAGTTTTGGTGTAGCTTTCTCTGTGAATTTGAGATTTGGACTATTGGATGGATAAAACATGCGTGCTGACATGGTGAGGGTGGCACTTGTATATGAATTTTAACAAACAATGGATTTAAATAATCAGAAGATTACCTCATAAGGAAAATAATTAGCCCATGTGATCCCATATAATTATAGGATGACTGAGTTTCACTTTGAGCAGCTGCATTTATGAAATGCATATTAACATGTAGTGAAGTATTAAATGATCAGAAGATTACCCCATAAGGAAAATAATTATATAATAGCCTATATGATCCCATATAATTATAGGATGACTGAGTTTCACTTTCAGCAGCTGCATTTGTTAGATGCGCATTAACATGTAGTGAAGTAGTGAAGTATTTTATAGTATTGTTTAGTGTGGGATCTGAATACCTGCTCCAACAATGGTCGTCATCTGTATTCAGCTACACACTGTTGCCTCTGCGGCTGTAGCTGATTGTTAATCCCAGATCTCCCTCCTCCCGCATGCAGGAGCCGGTCATTCATCCTCAGCGAGCACAAGAAGAGACGCCTGTTGGCAACTCTTGTCAATCTGACAACCCACTGATGGAGACTATGTGATGCCTCAACGTGATTGTGTGCAGGTTTCTGAACTTCACGCCGAGGCTTTTCTATACTGCACCTTTCCAAAGTGCAGCTTAATGGGATGTGTCAGGATCAGGGCCAACTAAAAGAGATTTTACAGCTGGATTGATTTTACTGTTTGTTTAGAGCGATTACACTGCTCACGTTGCAGTGGAGAGGTGATGAAGTGGAGATGTAGCACAGTAAATGAGTATCCAGTTTAGCCCTTAACAAGGCTATTAGCTATTAAAGCAGTGAGGACATGCAGTGTGCCTGGGTGTGTCAGTTTAGAGCTCAACCTGCTTTCTATTGTAGATTTTTGGTCCCTAAGAGGTTCAGCTCATGTTTCATTAGAGGATCCTGGATCAGTGGTTTCTGTGGTTGTTACTCAGTCCAGGAAGCAAGAAAACCTCCAGATTTACCTTTCTGTGGTGTGAGACACAACCCGTCCCTGCTATGTTCTCAGTTTAATGCAGCATGCATGCTTTAGTGCTGCACACACAGTATAGACAATCTTTATATGAATGTGGAAAAATACTTCAATTACTCAGAGCTTGCTTTTTCACACACTCAAGCTGCTTGGTTCCGTGTGTGCTAATTGCTGTCATACAACATTTTAATGATATTTTTATTATCTTAATTTGAAATATAATGTTAATTTAAAAACCATGGAGGGGCAATGGGATTTAGTTGAGAGCTGAGCCATTACTGATTACTCAGCATGCTATTAGCTACCAAATGTATATGATTTTCTTATTTATTTATCAAAAAAGAAAAAATCCAACCTGCTGCAGAAACCTAAAAGCCTAATTAAATGAGAAGCAAGCTACAGAGTAAGATCTGTTGGCATATTAAGTGAACTACTGCCATCTTAGGGAAGAGTAACAACATTGCAGCAGGAAGCAGCTGTAAATCGTACAGCAGATGCCAGAAACGAATCTCTACACTACAGTACATTTCACATTCTTTAGTTTTCTGGTTAAAAATTGAGACACAGAGAAACATTGATTTGCAGGTAAGCTATAGTTTACTGAGCAAACAATTGGCACATAAGAATATCAGTTACATACAGTATGTTAGTTTACTTTTCCTTTACAACACACTTCTAAAGAGGAACACAGTATGCAGTGGTTAATCCCAAAAAAACACAGTTTTTTAATTTAAATGTATTCACAGAAAAGGAACTATGCCCTATTACCATGTTAACATGTACATGTGTCATTTAGTTTTTGGATATAATAAAGCCATACAAATAGGAAAACTGTGACATTTATAGAGCACTGTAGTCAGACAGGTAAAATATTAGATTAACACTGCAAAAGTGAGGGATTAAATTCACACAGAGCAGCTGAGCTGCACACAGCTGGGTCATGTCACCTCTCATCAAAAACTATCCACTTTTGTCCTTTTTACATATTTTGATTGTAAAATATGTAAAAAGGACAAAAGTGGATAGTTTTTTGGAGTTGGCAAAGGTGGTATTAGAGAGCAAAAACACTGTAGTCAGAATACAAGAAGCAATAAGGATATTATCATACATGGCTCTACTGTAACACATCTCTTATCCTAACAATAAGACATAATAAGACACAAAAGTGATTACTATGACATATTCATTCAAAAATTACGAAGTACGAAGACAATCACAGGAAGCATTAATGTTTTTTTCCATTCCTTAGTACCAGTGCGTAACCTCCTGCTGAGTCAAAACTCTAAAGCCAAACCCTCAAAATACAGACGACACCAAAACAAGAACAATATGTCCTGTAATTCACACAATAGAGGCCTTACATTGCTTACATTAAAAGGAGATGAAATTCCGATTTTAAGTGAAAGGGGCTGATGATCTGGCACATGGTAAAAACAATTTTATTTCAATTTTTAGGATAAATCTGAATTATTTTTTGGTTCAAAACTCTTTGTTCTTTCCAGCAGCAAAAACATCACAGTCCTCTGACAGTACTACAAAATCCCCTGGCTCTCATTTGACCACTGGCAATTGTGAGCTGTGACTCAGCCTCGTCTAGTACACATTTACCTACTAGTCCTAAAAGTCATTGATTTTTTCCACCACAAGAATTTTTTTTTATATATTATATTTTTTTCTTTAATGAAGAATAAAAACTTCCTTTAAATACAAACTACACTGGTTTACACATGCAGGAAGTCAAGGTTAAGTCCATCACTTGACAGGGCTAGTCCAGAAACCAGCAATCATGAACCTGCTCCAGGCCACTCATACAAAAATAGAGGCACCATAACGAGAATCATATAAAGTAGGAAGTTACCACAGAGCACAGGAAATAGTGCTGTGCTTGCTGTGCTTTAAAGTGCTTAGGTTAACCCAATGAAGGCCAAAAACGTGTACATCAAGTCACATTATTCATCTGAAATGTCATCTCTTTCATGAAGTGGACAGAGGGGGTACTGTTGCCAACAGTTCTTCTGCTGGACGCCCCAGGTCTTCAAGTCCTCTTCTGTGAAGGGGAGACTATTTAAAATACTGTTTTCAAGTCTCTCAGTATAGTCCTCACTTGGCTCAATGAAGGAGCTTGATGAGCAGCAGGACTTGTTACCAGGGCTGTTTCGCTGACTAATGTGATTGTAATTAGAGATTATGTCATGATCCTGATTGATTCCATGTCCACTATCCTGACCTGTGCTCTCGTTGTCTGACAGAGTGTGGCTGTCAATATCTCCATGTCCACTGTGTTGGCTGGTGTTATTTTCACTTGATGCTGTCTCGCTGATCACTTTGCCATTAGTTTCAAAAAAGCGTTTCCTGGTCCCAGCGGGCTTCCAGCCAGCCTTGTCGTTGGTCAGGATGTTGTTGCTCGGGGTGAGTTGACTGAATGGCACCGACTCTGTTATCATCACCACATCTTCAGAGACTGTCTGGACAATGTTGAGGCTCCACATGTCGCCAGCCCCTCCTCTGTTCTTGTTTGGGGAGAGTTTCTTGCTAATATCATCAAGGACACGATCAGAGTCTTTTTCACAACCTTCTACGTCCACCTCTTCCTCCAAAGCATCCAGTTCCTGACATTCTACTTCCCAGACGTCTTCATGTGACCTCAGGGACACTCTTTCAGGAGACTCAAATATCACCCCTTTGGGGGCAATAGGCCTTAAGGGTCTGTGGTGAAGGTTGGTATGTGCTGATGAACGGACCAGGCTCTTGGGCTGTCTCAGCATGTATTGTTGCACTGACTCAGGCACCAGGATTTCATGGCATTTTTTGCCATGCAGTAAGGCAGACAGACTTCCAGGCATACACTTACCAACAATGGGTACAATACAGGTAGGTTTAAGAGCAGAGATAAAATCCTCCAGTTCTTGATAAGAGGAGTGGTCAGAGTAGGGCACCACGTGCATATTGGGGTGGAAGGAGACCAGAGGCCTGCTTGTGGGCAAGATGGCCAAAGTGGGTTGTTCTTTGTTCCACCGCAGCAAAGAGGCAGAACAGATCTCTGATTGCTCCACGGCTCGGATGCGACCAGCTCCTTGGTCAGTGGTGAAAACGTCAGGCAGTTCCAGAGCTTTGAGGGTCTCCATCCTCTCAAAGCTCACCTCAATCCAGGTTTTAAACTCCATCGCCAGGTCCAACAGCAGGGACTCCTTTCCCAGTGCATACAGGCCTGGAAGACACCACATAGTCAGCTCAATTATTATGGCGCATTGATTGAACATGATAATAATAATTGTATGTATTTTTAATCAGACACGCAATTATTATTTCAATTCCAAAATTACACAAGGCTACAATTATTTTTTTTTATTTTAGCTAATGATATTCTCCATCATCCTGAAGCTGATAATAAGGATAAATACATGGAATAAATAAAAGCAGCGATGTGTGAATGACATTGACAATTGTGAGGTCATCTCCCGAAAT
Source organism: Trachurus japonicus (assembly GCF_045865225.1). Taxonomy (NCBI): domain Eukaryota; kingdom Metazoa; phylum Chordata; class Actinopteri; order Carangiformes; family Carangidae; genus Trachurus; species Trachurus japonicus. The sequence continues at coordinate 18,923,501 of NC_140913.1, read as the reverse complement.
TGAGCAATTCTTAAATGTTTCTGGGCTGTTAGCTTGTTCTGATACTGAAGTGCTTATAACAGAAAGCCACGTTAAATAAGATCTATACAAAATTACCTATGACAACACTGTGGTTTGGGTGGTTGCGGATAATCTCTTTGATTTGTTGAGTGGCTCGGTGTCTGGAGGGGAGGGTGCGGTTGGGGTCACAGTTTGTATTGTCAAGGTACAACACATCTATAGTGGTGTTTGTCCTTAGGCATGGCGCACGCAGAATAGTGGGAGTATATCTGAAGTCACCTGAAATGAAAACCATTGAAGAATGCTTATGGTTATGTTTCTGTAATACTGAACTGTGCAAGGAAGAAAGAAAGAAAGAAAGAAAGAAAATATTACAAGCAATAATTAGACTTCCAAATACCTAAGAACTGGCAGATAAATTGTTTAGACACTGACCTGTGTACAGTATGGAGCCGAAGTAGCCCTCAAAAAGAAACATGACAGACCCTGGACAGTGGTTGGCGTCTATTAGGGTGACTGTCAGTCTCTCCTTGTTGATGTCATCCAGTGGCAGCAGGTGAGGCGTATCGAGCTCCAAAGGATGGATCCACTGTTCTTTAACCTGTGCAGAAACAGAAATTATCAGTGAAGAGTAGGCTAACTAATTGAATGTACAAAAAAGAGTGAGGTCCTTCTAAACAATCTGATTCATATGTTCAAAATTGTCCTTTATAACATTAAAAAGGCACACACAATAATTCTGCACCATACAGTCTGATGACATGACACAGATATGATATGCCTGCTTGCTCTCATTGAATGTGATTGAATCAACAGTATGAGTGCAGATATTTTGGCTTTTTGTGCCTTTATTGGCTGTCCCAATAAAATGATAAGGTGACTCTCCAGTCATTAGATCTCAACTCTCAACTCAAGATTTTGGACCAATGTTTTATGACTGACATTAATTTGATTGCTAGGCATAGCTGACTATTACATCTGGCTTAATCTTTCTGTTTGTCATCCATCTGTATGTTTAAGAAATATTCAAAACTAATATGCCTTTAGAAAGGTAGCATACCCTCACTTATAGTCTACTTGCCAACAATGAGTACCCGGAAATGTTGAGTACCCCAAAGTTTTATGTGAGAAATATATAGTATGGGTCCCCAGTATTCAGAAACTGCCGGATGCTAATTTATATATATTGGGCAATTAGCACAATTGACATAATTAGCATAAATTAGCATAGTTGCCTATATGGGCAATATTTCAGCAAAATTGACTTGGCTGATCTGGGCAATATTGGAGTGGTTTTAGGGGTTATTGATGATGCTGAATCCATTTCTGACATTTTCAAAATTCAAAATGGCTGTCTAAACCGGAAGGGACCAGATGAAATCCATCAAAATCGGCCCACTGGCAGTTTAAATCTGGTCACTACCGGTTTAGACAGCCATTTTGAATTTTGAAAATGTCAGAAATGGATTCAGCATCATCAATAACCCCTAAAACCACTCCAATATTGCCCAGATCAGCCAAGTCAATTTTGTTGAAATATTGCCCATATAGGAAATTATGCTAATTTATGCTAATTATGGCAATTGTGCTAATTGCCCAATATATATAAATTAGCATCTGGCAGTTTCTGAATACTGGGGACCCATACTATATATTTCTAACATAAAACTTTGGGGTACTCAACATTTCCGGGTTCACAATGGGGCCCTATGGGCTGGCAAGTAGACTATTATCCTGATGTGTTTGTTACATTAGTTTGTAATAGTGCTTGTCACCTTACATTAATGTTGATTTAATTGTTTGTACTTTAGTGGCTTTGCAAAGACATGATAACAAATAATTGATCTCAAGCACAAGTGGTCTTATTCACATGCTGTAAAACGCTTCAATGCACTGAATGAAATCTTAACCTCCCCTCCTCTCCTCACCTGCAGCTTCAGTTTCAGCAGTGTGGCAGTGGTCGGTGAGCAGTAGATGGGCCGGTCGCTCCAGGTGGAGGTCAAACCCACCGTGTGGTCGCTGTGCATGTGAGACAAGAAAAAGAGACGGGTTCGCGGACACTTCCGCACCTGCCAGAAGTCCACGGCGAGCGGCGTGTGCGGGATGACTTTCCCATTGACGGACATGGTGTGTGGTTTCACTGGAGTCTGAGGTAAGGGTTTATATTTAACTGCGTGGCATGGTCAGCTGGCGACTCGCCAACAAAAGTAAGAGCTGTGTGGGAGTGAGTTGTTAAATTACGGTTGTTTCAGTGAAGATTCCTCGGGTGACATGACTGCTCTGTTGTCGGTGATGATTGTTACTTAAAGCAGCGTTGGCAGCGGAGAAAGAAGAAGTTTTACTGGAAGCTAACTTCTGCTAACGTTAGAAGGAATGGCCAGCGTTGCTACGCACGATGTAACGTTGGCTGTAAGCCGTTAGCTTTAACCGCGTGTTGCTAGGCGACGCCATTGTTCTGCGATTACAAAGTATTTTCTTCAACCCTCGGCATCACACACAGCTCCCCAGTCGTTACCGTTTCACAGTTACGCTGCTAATAACAACAACACACACACACACACACACACACCCCGCCATTTCTGTTTTCAATTTGTCTCTCGACGCCTCTTCCGCTCCCCGCTCTTGCTCGGGCTCGATTAGCAGCTGGTGTCCTGGCTGATGTGCTAACTGCTGCCACCTGGCGGTGATACGGTGTTTCGGCCCTGGTCCGCTACAGTCATCTGTCTTATTATTGGAACCAGTTCATGCCATCAAAAGTAGAAAAAAGGGACAACAAGTTTATTGACTGAAACAAAAACACGCTCAGTATGTAGGCCTACCACCTAAAGAAAAAGAAAAAGATATGACTTTCTAAGCCAAAATCATAAGATAGGCTACTTAGTCACAGACCTGTCATAAAAGCTCAAAGTTATAAGCTCTGTTGTAAATTAAAATTGTGGTGTAGACTACTGTAGGTCAAATATGAAAGTTACTAACTGGATACTTTACGCACTTTTTAGGCCTAGGCTAGCCTATAACTTTTGATGTTTATATCGTGAAATAAGTTTCACTTACAAACCTTGCTTTCATTTATTTTTTTGAATACCAGGATGTTTACAGACAGCAAACCCACCAATATCCTTAAAGTCGATAATAGACTTAGAAATAGGCTAAACAAAATAGGACACACTCAAAAAATTGCAAAAAAACAATTTACACATTTATCATTGAATGAAAAAGTGGATGGATATTTTGGCTTAGATGAGTGTAGCCTACAGTAAAACCCATGTTGTAACCTAAATAGCAGAATTGAGAAATAGCAACTGGCACAGATTCTTTATTTAATCGTATATGAGGATTCACACAGAGTTTGTGAAATAAGATACTGTATGTCCTCCTGGATCAATAACAGCAGCCACCAGCAATGTTCAATGTTTTCCAGAAGATGGAGCCAAGAGCTATGACAATAAGATCTCTGGGACAAAGAAAAAGAGACTGTGGGGTGTTCAATTGTAAGATGCCCATATTCACAACAGATTCTATGAGGGTGGAGAAAATGATTTATCTAACAAATTCAAGCAAATGCATGTAGGCCTATTTTGTATTTTGATTGTTCTCTCATTTAACAAATAAGATTATATTTTAAATTGTAAAGGATCACATTGTGATTTTTCTGCACAAAGTGCCAAAAAAAAAAAAAAACTATGGCTATAACAAAACCAAACCAAAAATATTTTGATTATATCTCACCTAGTTGAATTTTCTTTTTTTTCCTACTTGTGAAACTGAACAAGAAGTGGTACATATAGGTGTTTATGTGATTATGATATTGGATGATGGATGCGTTCCTGTGGAAAAGCTTGTCTCATCTGTCATGATGCTGTGAAGAAAATCCCATTCAACTTTAGAATATTTGAATATCAATATTGTTTTAAGTTTTTTTTTATTTTTTATTTTTATAAAGCTGTCTGTTGATGTTTGAGGATGTTGGGGGGTATTAAATGGGGTCGTTGCTATGGTGACAGCCACCCATTGTTGCCCCCTCCCCCTCCACCTCTCCCTATGTTTGCACACCACTCACTTTTCAGGATTATACCTGGGATTGCTTCACATTCCTCTCTTCCACACAGCGTGCGTCCTCTCCTCGTACCCAGAAGCACATTAATCGTACGCTGGTTTACAGTTAATTATCTTCCCAACACGCACTCATACACTCATGCAGTCACACGCCCAATGGAAACATCATGGAGGAGATGAAATACATTGTGCTGGTGATTATCTGAACAGGAGTAGGTCGAGCTCAGTCATGAGAAGCAGTGGAGCCCTTGTTACTATTCACATCTCATGATGATAAGTCACACAGCTGGGTGCCCTTTAGATTATTTCACAGTGTGGGATAACTTTGTGCCATCAAGAAACAAGTTGGCAGGTAATCAATTACAATTTTGCTCCAAGTGTATGATTTCTTTTTTACAGTAATATGTCCACAGTATTTCAAACGATTTCTCTTTGATGTCATTTATTTTTAATTACTGGATCATCCTTTAACCAATACAGTGCGATCAGACCCCATCAGTTATATCACATTTTGTTATTTTGCAGCTTTATGCTGGAAAAAAATGAAAAATGTTCCTCTGACTAGACTCAAAAATCCATAGTCACACACTGTAAACAGAAATGATATGATAGAAATGTTAATAAAAAGTAAAAAGCTAACTGCATCACATTCATAAACATATTTATACCCATTGCTGTCACACTTCACATTTAGCTTGGTTGCATCCAATCATCGTCAAGCTGTGACTGTGATTACCTTGATTGGATCCACCTGTTATCACTTGAGTTAATGAAATGTGATTTGGAGAGGCGCACATCTGTCTGATAGCTGATAATACTCATCACCAGGGCAAAAGTCAGATCACGAGCTGTAGGTGTAAGTCCCTGAAGAGCTCTGAGATAAGGATAAAAGATGGCAGCTCTGTTTGTCAAGCCAAAGGTCGCTGAGGTCAGGAGGATGAGCTGTCTTTTCTGGCATGTTCTTCTGCTGAGGAAAAACAAAAGTGCTGTCAGACAGCAGCAGTGATGCTTGGAAAGCAGATGGCTGCACAGTCTGTGATCTGCCACTGTTGTTGTTGTTGTTGCTACACTTTTGCTGGCTGCAGCCCCAGTGTGTTACTGTGACCTTTTCTATGTACTGTATTTTCTTTAGCATCGAGAGCTAATGAACTGTCTATAGGCAGTATGAAATGCTGTGATGTTCTCTAGTCTGTAGTGTCCCAAAACTCTCCATGTCCAAGGCTTCACTAGTGTGATCCCAAATGAATAACAGGCATCTCCATTGCCTTCATTTATCTGAGTCAACAATTTGTGCTGTCAGAGAGGGTGGCGGCTTTATTTCTTACACCCCCACCCCCCACCCCTGGAGGGGTGATACACGCACTCCTGCAGAGATATTTATGGACACGTGTGAGAAGCTGACGATGTCCCTCGGGGGCTAAGAGCAAGTTGTCGGCTGAAACGAGCAAGTGAGAACGCACAATTTCATTTTGGCCTGCGCTCTCACTTATTTCACCTGTCTCTCTCTGTTTATCCCTCTGTCACTCTCTCTTTCTCTTTTGCACTGATGTGTCTTTGTTAAATTTTTCTTGACTTGATCTCTTTACACTCTGTCATTCAGAATAGGATTTCATCATAAACTCTTTTCTTCTGCTGGTGCTGTGCATGATTTTGACACAAAGGCACAACACATTACCGCAGCGCAGCAGCGTGATCACCGCCCAGCCGTCTTTACAGCCAGTCTTGGTGGCCACCTCCTGTCCCGCACTGCTGTTACACCTTATGCCAGATGTGCAGAGGTTGCAGCCCAGGCTTCATCCCTGACATCCCACAATACTGTGGACTGAGATCCAGTTGATTTCCCTCACTCATCAGATATGATTAGCTCAGTTCATTAGTCTTTCAGCAGTGTGGCACGCATCATCCTGCAGAAGCTCCCCCATGGACCAGCGATGGGTGCAGTTTTAAGGGCTGCATTATGCATAGCAGTGTGCTCCAAGCTTGCTGTCACGGCAACGCTGCATACCGAGAGAAAGATGACGCTAATTGTCTTCCTAGAGGGCTCCAAGTCTTTTTGAATTTCTCTTATAGGACGCAGGCGTGAGGAAAGTCATAGCCGACGGGGATTGAAAGCTCTCATAGAGGGTGCAGTCTTAACAAGCATCATAAGACCTGAATAAGGCTGAAGACAGTCATTAAATTCACTCCGTCTGTGGGCGGAAGCAAAGCCCTGGTCAATTTATCAACCCTATCGGTCTTCAATCAATGTAACTTGTGCTTCTGAGGAAGAAAAAAAGCTGTATGATTTACAGTCTGAAAACTGCCCAAGCGGGGCAGTGTGTAAAAAAAAAAAGGAAGAAAAATGCAGCATGCTGCCCCATGTGCACTGAGTGCTAGAGTGCAAAAAGGTGACCCAAGCAATGTTCTCCATCTCCACACTGCAAATAAGTTATTGTGCTGTATTGAATTTGTGTAATGTTGTGTGTAATAGTCCATTTTTCTCCAGCACAGGCATAACTAATATTCCTGCCCAAAGCAATGGATAAGAGCTTTCATGCAAAAAGCTGACAGATTTTTGCATGACGGTTCTTCTTGTTGTCCATCTGCCCCGACACCTGCCTGACAACATCTCACAATGTTCTGACAACAACAACATGAACACATAGCTGCGTGTAATTTATTTTTTCCTCCTCGTGAGCAGAGAACAATGTGATCATCTGCCGAACAGATTTCTATACCTTGCCTCTGTCTATGCATGTAACCTATTTTGCATGACTGCTGCAATGACACATTTTCAATTGCTTTCATGTCACTTCTGTTCTGCCATTTCTCCTCTCATGCAGATCTGGACAAGATTTTTTGTTGTGTGGCAGTCGGATTAAAATGCCTCCTGTGAAAACAAAGAAGAAAAGAGATTTGAGCACTAAGAGGCTTTCTTTTTTTATATAGAAACTCCTTTCTCTCTACAGCAGAGAACTAATATTGCAGGTGCATTACTGAAATGGCCCAGAGATTGGATGATGGTTGGAAAAAATGAAAATCTGCAGTAAAAGCATCATTCACTTGAAAGAGAAGCTCTCTTGTTCAGTTGTGAAAAATGGGTTAGTTTCAAGCCCGCTGGCTTCAGGTGCGCGTAACAGCACAGAAGAGGAGAACATGGTTCAAGAATCGGCAGTATTAGAGCAGTTTATGACAAGTCTTCGTGTGAGATGGTTTCACAAAGTCAGAGAAAATCCATGTCTAAGGGAAGTAGACAGACCACTACTCAGAGTTTATATGCTTCCAGTTTATCGCATGTGACCACCATCAACTTGTTTTCACTCTCTACAGATGTCACAGATCTGAAGAAATGCTTATTTGTGCCACTGGTACCCACCCAGTACACTAAACCATAATGAAATACACGATAAATAATTGATCATAAAGGCCCCAAAGAAACCGTATGCACTGGGTTGCAATATGCTTTAGTGTATCAATGTGCACAGCAAATTACGTGTGTGCACATGATTTAGCAAAGTGGTCCATGTGCATAATGCATGTATGGAACAGTATTGCAAAGAGCTGCATTTACTGCAGAAGAACTGTTCGATCTTTTCCCAACACTGTTACGGCACCCATGAGGCTACAAGAAAACTAAACTGTGCCTGATTCCCCCCCCTCTCGTTTCACACTTTCCCTGTAATATTGCCCAATGGGAATACTGTAGGCAGGAGAAATGTTATTGTGAGTGATGTGGAGGTATGGTGCGCTCAGTTGCTTTGTGGCTGACAGCAACCTTGAAGGAGTTGGCACTGAACATATGGGGCAGTCTTTTTTGGGGCCTGTTACAGTCTATAGCTGGTAAAGCAGACAACATTTTGCCCGCTGCTAATGAGGCAAAGGGGTGCACACACACACACACACACACACACACACACACACACACACACACACACACACACACACTGAAGCCCAGTGTGAGTGTATTAAGTTGATGTGAGTTTCCCCCTATGACTGTTGTCTAGTTTATTAATAGGGCAACACAGCAGGTCGGTGAAAATACAGGTATCAGCGTGTCACATTGTACACGGCAGCAGATAACAATTCCTCATTAGCTGCCTCATCATAGCCACGGTGGAAAACATGTACCTGCAACTACAGATTGATACAGGAAATTAAACGCCAACTGGATTCTCATGGGACTGCAAGACAATCAATGCCCTGTCTCTGCCGTATGAATTCACTGAATAAAAGTGCAGGTACAAGATGATATCATTTCCATTCATAATGAAATAAAAATCTCACATTTTGCTCTGGAGATTCACAGCCTTTTATTTTCAAATGTCCTGCCACAGTAGAGATCCATGTGACCTTTGTCTGTGAGGGTCTATACAAGGAAGGTTAAGTCTGTAAATATCAAATATGAGATCAGTGCCACTCACTTTGATAGCAGTTTAACTTCCATCTCCCTGTGCAGGATTAGGCAGCTGAGTCTATTTGCACTGACAGACTGAGAGAGAACAAGCGAGCAAGTCAGCTGTGGATTAAATGACAGGAGGTTTCATGTACTCTGTCTCAGTCGGACAATGGATTTTAGAAAAAGAAGTTAACTTGTGTCTTCAAAGTATGAATGTTGACAGTTGTGACCACATTAGTGCTGCGGCTCTTTCAGCTCCTTAGAGGATAAGTGGCTGTTCAGTGGGTGATATGAGATAGCTGTAGGCAAACTGAAATGAGTAATAGCAGGGTTTATACTTCTGGATTTCCCCTTACTTGGCTTTCTGGCTAACCTACTTTTTGTTATGCTTTCGTTATCATTTACAAAATTGTGGATTCACATGCAGTAGAAGATGGTTGAAATTATTTATGCAGCTCCAGTTGGGCTGACATAAAAGATACTTTTATGGCATCGCTCCCTGTTTCATTTCCCAGGATGCTTCTGTTCTTGCCCTCCTTTTTTTCAGATCCTTGTGTTGTCTTTTCCAACTGCAACCCTTTTCATCTGGCTTCACGGTTTTCGTGGTTTGGTTCTTTACCCACATTTTCCTTTTTAATTTTCCCACATCTTTATATACATATAGTAACTACAGATATAATCATTATTTTTCATGATATCAATAGCACTGATTCATAAGATGAAAGCACAAAACAAAGCACAGCACTACATAGTCTGTGTTTTAAATGTGCACAAGCAGATTTTTTGGTGATGAAGAAAAACTCACCACACATAAAAACATAATTTTCTATGCATCTACAACCCCTTTGATCAGTAAATTAAAAGACCTGCATCAGTATATGCATTTTTGTTTTGAGCATTTCAGTTCAGTGTGATAATTTCACCTTAACATTAAATATGTTGAAATGTATTTCTTCCATGTTAAATCTGCTGTGGAGTGCTCACTGCCCATAGTTGACAAATGTACACAGATTTTTAAAGGAACCAGATGTGCGTGCATAAAAAAGGGAAAATGCAGGTAAACATCCCAGAGTGCTTTTACCACAGAGAGGGGAGTGAATGAAAAATGCTCTTTTATCTCATCTCGCTGCCTCTTCCTGTGCCCCAGCCAGATGCCAGTATTTAATGCTCATGGACGGCCTGTTCAGCATCATTTGGAGCCAGTGTAAACTGAGTTGAATCAGTGCACATGTTCCAGCTTCTTGGAGCACTGAGACAGCTGATACAACAGTTTTAAAGGTCACACAGGGAGGTCTCGGTAAAAGTAGTGGACAACTTCATGCACATGGCTGCGGTAATTGTGTTGAAACTGAGGCTACACAATCACATATAAATTGAGTGGCCAGTTTATTGGGTGTGAGTGTGTAATAGATGCAATATATCCTGTGTTAGTGGAGTTTATAATGTTCAGACTTTGTTGACACAGTGCGCTGAGACATGATGATTCATTTTTTTTAAAGCTCTAGTTAGTGGTGCTGTTGTGTTCAACTGCACTGTATTGAAAGATGTTTTCAATTCATTAACATTTTATTGAGACTGACCAATGCCACATACCACAGCATTTATAGCCTATTGCAACGCCTGTCTACTTCTCCATCCACCTTGTCCACCCCCATATAAACATTACACTTAGTCTATGAATATAACGCAGTTCAATACAACACCACAACAACAAATGAGTGCAGAGGTAAATCTACTCCTTTTGGACAAAGTTTTTATTGCAGGGTTATTGCATTAGATTGCATTACACTGTGTATCTAATTAGCTGGTATGTCAGCCTATGTAATTCAGATGAACTGAAATGACCAACATGACTCAGCCATGAAGCAAATTGCCTTACCCTGAATGAATAATGCGACTGCAGATGTTCCCTCTGAGGTCTAAATGCACAGGGCCGTACATTCATTCGGAGGAGTGATTTCCAATAATGGGCCTGAGCAGCAAACCGTCATTTGTCTCCATTACGTCTTGTCTGGTATAACAGACTTCAAAGACTGAGCTACAATTTAAAACAAATCCACTGAGGCAGTGCAGCAGTCAGCTGTGTCATAACATGACATCCGACCATGTGGGTTAAATAGAAGGTGAAGGCTAATAGAAGCAAAAAAAAAAGTGAAAATGTCAGTTCAGATTTCCTAAACAATATAAAAGGGTTACAAACACTTAGATAATACAGAAACTCCTGCCAATCAGGACAAGGAAAAGAAGCTTATATAAAACTGTGTTAAATATGAATTAAGGAAGCGGACACTGCAAAATCCTGTGGGAAAAGAGCCCAAAGAATTATGCAATCAAAAATAAATTAATAACCATTATGAATAGAAGTCTAATGCTCACTCTGCCTCACCAGCTCTCACTCTCACCTCCTCCAAATATCTTTGCAGGAGAAACTCACCACCATGTTTTTCACCAGTTATTTGCTAGCTGTGTCCGTCTTTCATTTTTTGCTGAGCAGCCAGTGCACAGTCTATTTTTAGAGCTTCTCCCTAAAACAGCTGCCTGAAACAACACTATGATGTTGACGGTGAGTGAACCAAAGATGTAAAGTAGCATGAATAAAACAAAGTAAAGCTGAAGGGAAGTACAGAGTGGATAATTCTTTGTCACTACAAGTTACCCCTGCCACATAAAAGTGGTGGTGTGATCCATTCTTAATGCTAATTTAAACATATTGATTGTAGGAATTTGTTCAGCAGATCATCCCTAGTTTATTGCCAGAGATTGTGTTATGAAACACTTCTCATGCCTTGTGTTAACTCTGCTCAGGCACAGTAGCATCTTGAGTGTTATTTACACAGTAGGAGGCACTTGGTCTTAGCAGATTGCTGCACAAAGGAGGAAAGGCAGATTTCCATACACTCCTCCGCTGAGACTGAAAAGATTTGGATCCACAGTCATCTTTCCCCATCTGTTGTGTCAGCTGACCCTTTAGATAAACACTCTGTGTCAGTATGATGGTCTTTTAAGTTTCATTATGTACAGGGAGTGAAATATTAATACCTTCAGCAGCGGCCCCCAGAGAGCTGAGGTCTTACACAGGGCTCAAAGTGTTAACAAAAGATGTTTGTTATCCACTGGGGACTGCAGCAGAGAGCAGCTAGATTACAGAAATAGCTGCCAGAGAGCTTTGGAGCTCATTTCATTGGCGTGTTTGGTCTTGAGTTTTTAAAGTGCTATTCCCAAATTGACAGGTTATGAGTAATGAATTTGCTGCTTTGATTTTTGCTGCCGTCAAGTATGAATCATTCTCAGGAGTGTTGACAGGAGAAGTAGGACGCACAGCTCATTTGCCAGACCAAAGTGCTCAGTGTCAGCAAAAGAAACTGCTCGGTTCTGAATGAACAGTTTTTCTGTTGTAGATACTGAACCAGAGAGACAAAGTCAAACTACCAGAGATAGAGATTTTCCAAGCCGATTCGCTTTTCCTGTATGCAGCATTTTTCCAACAGTGAAATAAGCGGCCAATCTCGATCTGCTGCCAGTGCATCTGTGTTAGCTACGTCTATCTCATTGTCAGCAGACAGCAGCCTTCTCATTACCATTTTATGAGGCCCAGTTGGTAGGGAGTGTTTGGCAGAGTGCTATAAGAACTCCATTGGAGTGAATTAACTTAAAACAGGATTCAGACATTTGCCCCAGATATTTTTAGTATCTTCTCAGGCTGAAGCTGCAGGGACTGAATGTCCAGAGCTCAGACAGTAAAAGGAGAAATCTGTGCTGCATGGGCCCTCTCCTGCAGAGCTGATAACGACTCAAGACCAAGAAGTTGAAGTAGATTATTTGAATTAAACTTTATTGCACTTTTCTTCAGGTGCTAATACTTTCATAACATACGTTTCTAATGTGTAGCATAGGCCTACTGTTATGACAAAAAAGACAATGCAGTTGGAAAAAATCAATACTGTTCGATACTGAAGCCCATTTTAAATGCAGGATCCCAGTATTTCTCTCCTGTTAAAATCAAATTAGTAGAAGGAGCAATCTTTCTTCATAAGACAATGAGCCATTTGTGTTGCAATGCTGTAGAACATTGTAATCCCATTGAGTATCTGGCTTGCAGCAATATCATCATGTTGTTTACTGGGATAAATTACTCGCACCACTGAGACAACTCTGATATTCTCCACAAGTCAGCAGTAGCTCTCAGTGAATCACATTCTGGGAGGTGTGCGTGCAGGAGAAGATAAGCCCACTGAACAGAAAGGGAAGCACCATTACAGCAGGAAAACTCAGCACCTCAGCACTTTTACAGGGCTATTAAACTTAGTTCTCTGTCCAAGAACTTTGCTGGACTGGTTGACGTTCAGTGAACCAGACAGAGGCCGAGAGTCATGAGCAATAGAAAATAAGCTCTGTAGAAAGGGGCTGTTCGGAGTGACGTGCAAAGTAACATTTTCAGATACAACTTTTTTTTTTCTTCTTTTTTAAAGTGAGACCTTGTAGAGCAGGAGCCTCTCAGATCTCCATCAATGTAACCATTACTGACAAACTGTTTCTTGAGGATAGTTCATTGAGCTGTATCTGGGAAGGAATGAGCAGTAATCTCCATGGAGGATACAGTACAGTAAAACAAACTCCCACATTCCCATATCTGCACTCACACCATTTGACTCTTTAAGGAGTTCTTGTGCAATTAATGTCAGAGAGGAGGGAGCCCACAGGGGAGGGCTGCAGTGTTAATTAGTTGGCTGTTGCTTTTGATGTTTTCCTTAAGGCCAGTTTTGCTGGTTGTGAGTACGAGCTCAAGGCGAGCAGTGAGATAGCAGAAACACTTGTGTCTGCATAAAACAAAGAACTGTTTTTTTTTCCTGTTCTTTTTATATTTTCCTTTCTTACCTATTAATTAGTTTATTTTCTTTCTCCCACATTTAATCATTAAATCAGTGAGTTCTTAATTTTTCCCTTTGCAGTTCACAGTTTCACTCAGAGGTGCATGGGCCAGAGTTGGACCCTGCGCTCCAGCCTCTCTCTCTCTAACCTTGAATATCCTTTTCACTTTGGTGCGTCAGATTCTTAGTCTGAACGTTGACCTGCCAGCTATAGATTGCAGCAATGAGAGATGCAATCCAATATTCAACATCCTTCTTCTGTCATGCCAGACTGCCATGTTGACAGTAGACTATTTTGAGAGTAGCATGAGTGGGCATTCATTATTCATGTGGTCAAGAGCTCTCACTGTATGTATGCATTTTATGTATTGATGCTTCATGTATGTAGCTGTGCAGCATGTGTAGGATTTTGTGATGATAATGGTTTTTATTGTGGAGTAGAGAAAATATTTGACCTCAGATAATCTTACCTGTGTTTGCTGTGTGACTTGCTCCTGCAGTCAAATTTAGATACAGCACAGTCAGTTTTAAATGTGGAAACTTGTCAAACCTTTCTCTGCTGCTGCTGCTGCTGGTGGCTTTATCCCTCAGCACATAAAACTATGGTGGAAAAAGCTCGAAGAATGAGGCACTGACATATCATCACCAGCCCTGATATGTCAAGAGAGATGTGTTTGCTTTGCAACACGAGTTTGCTCCAGGTTAGCGAGACAAGAGTTGCACAGACCGAGGCAGGTGACTCTCTGTTAGTGATGGAGCCGAGACAGGAAACACTCTCTGAGGAGTACTGCTGCTCATTATATACCTGCTGCCACCATATCAGGGTCGACACTGTTAGCATTTGCCATCTGAGGCATATAAGCAAGTGATATGACATCATAGGCAAATTTTGCCAAGGAGAAGATTAAAGCACACATACATTAAAATATATCACACAAAATAATGTAGCAATTTGAGATGGGAAAAAAAACCAAAGATGTGGGGAGTAAATTCTACCATCACCATTAAATTGGCACTTCTATAATGACACGTCAACATTTAGCTGTCACATTCATGCTTCGGCTAAGTGTCATCCATGATTGTATTCTGATTGAGATGGCGCTTAGCCTCCTGTTGAGAGCACCCCAGAGTTTAACATTACAGCCCTCTTCTAATTGACAACGCCCTTGTGTCAGCGTGAGTGTAATGCTTACAGTGCGTGGCAGCTGCAGCTGAAACACAAGACACACGGTTACAGAAGTGCAAAAATGTGTTTTGTGTGGGAGGCAGGGACTGTGTGTAGTACTGGTGCAGAAATCAAAAGATAGAGAGCTAAAAAAAAAAAAAAGTAAAGGGTCAGTGAAGTGGAGATCTGAGGCAGAGATGAAAAATCATAAGAGTGGACAGGCGAAACGAGAGAAGAAATGATATGGTGCATGTGAAAGACAGCAGAAGGAAAAAGAAGAACCAAGGTTAAGAAATAAAGAGGATGGGGAATGTAATAGTGTGATAGTAAGAAAAACTCCACCGTGGTAAAATTTAAATTCAACTTGCCAGGCTGTCAGCACAGGGCTGCCACAACTTGAAGGCAGGCGTGACCTGTGATTGGTCTCGGTGGGAGCGAAGGGCTGAGATTCAGGCTGTATGGCCAAGGCCGTGAAATGCCTCGGAAAAAGACAGATACTCTGCTCGAGCAGAACTCTTCTTGTCAGAAACAGAGTGATAGAGAAAGATAGTGAGTGGATATAGAGGGAGAGGAGGATAAAATATTCATCCCAAACCCACCTCTCTCCTCTGAGATACAGTGCTTGGATTTTTTTTATTTTTTTTAAGAGCTTCTCTCTCTCTCTCTTTCTCTCTCCCACTTCTTTCTCCCACTTTCCCCATCTCTGTGTGTTGCTTAAAAAGTTTTCCATTAGGTGAACTGGGAACTGGTTCACTCAGTTGTCCAGGTCATCTATAATTTAGCGGTTTGTCCTGTGCAGTTGCTTACTACAGTATAGAGCATTACTGTAGTGCTGTTTCCAGTTACTTTGTCTGTGGCACCACCAGGAGCGGGTCTGCCTAGTGCTGCTGATTTGATTGTAGATCAGGTTTTGCTTCAAGTGCCCTCAGGGTGAAGTCTAATTAACTCAACTTGACCTTTTGGTATCGAAGTCAAACCTCTGTGTTAAACTGAGGAGTCTAACAGACATAGAATAAGACCTGAATGGAAATGAAACAATAATTTCTGACTAACGGGCACAATTAGGAATAGATTTATCAAATGATGAAAAATGCAGTTGATTGTTTCACTCCCTCAATGAACCAACAATCGAATCCGCATTTCCCCTTGATGCTAATGGAGCAGTGCAGGTTAGAGACTTAGATTATACTGTAATTAATTGTAATGAACTAATTAAGTTGTTACCTTCTGTAATTACAAATTAGTTTTCTGTGAAGGTTTGGTTTGTGCACAAAAAAATGTAGTCAGGATTAACACAGTGGCAGTGGTGACATGATGACAAAAGGTTTTGTATGAACAGCTTCAACCATGTATTGAACCATCAAAAATAATTTGATAAAATGGCCAAACATGGAGTTAAACTTGTGCTTGGTATCTCATGTCACTGGGTCTGTTTGTGAAAGGTTATGTGTAATATTGGTTAGTAATCAGTATGCGTGGAGGCAAGATCCTGATGTCCTGCCCTTGGGTAAGGACTTGGACTCTTCAGTAGATCCTTTAAAGAAAATTGATAGAAGACCTTGACCTTGGCATGCATTATTCATGTGCATTTACAATGAGCACCTCTAAACCTAAATACAATCACAGCCCGAGAACACAGATTTAATTGTAGCATGGTGAAGGGCAAAATACAGTTATTTATGTTTAGAGAATAAGGTATTAAAACACTCTTGTCAGTTGTCCTGGACTTCAATATTTTAGAAGTCTGTGTTACAGGACAGTAAAGCTGAGACACTTCATGTAGATTTGATCACATGAAGAGTATCTCAGCGGATACCTTAACAACGCTGGGATTATCCGGATTCCAACAACATTGCGCGGTTTGTGTTTGTGTGTGTGTGTGTGTGTGTGTGTGTGTGTGTGTTAATCTGTGCCCTCATTTGTCAGTAAACCACACAACATGAATCCAGCTGAGACAATCTCATTCCTCCTCACAAGGCACTGCTCAGTATGTTGTGACACAGAGATGTTTTTATGATTTATAATAACAAAATATATGGAGGCAATATATTACACACTGTGTGCTGGTTCATATGCTTCCCATGAGATAAATGGGCGTCTATAAAACAGAGATCATCTTTATTTTTTCTCAGTTGGGCAGAAATACGGCCCCAAAGTACCTATAGGAAAAACAAACCAAACAGAACAAATAAAGGAATAGAGAGGACCATGACTCAACAAAGTGCATCCAAGTGAACAAGACCAGACGTTAAAGCTCAACTGGTGACTCCTTCACAGAATTTATTACAATAAGAACAGACAAAATGTCAAATTGAATGATTGAAGTGAAACAGATTGTATGATGATGATAATAATAAAAGTAGTAAAAATGTATCTACTGTATAGCACCTTAATAAATGTGTCTAGTTCAAGTTTCAGTTCCAGTTCACATGTTGAACTGGAACCCGCACCGTTGGGTCGAGAAGCCCAACTGGCATGTGCTCTGCCAGATAATCTACCAAGGCGCCTGCTCTGAGACAGATTATATATCTTATTTTATCTAGCTCACAGCCTCTGTCTGCGATCTACAATCGTTTAATCTTTATTTACTTCCCATTCGACAATGTAACAGACTTTGATTAGAGGCAGATCTGTATAATGTCTCTGTCTGCTTGTACTGGTTGGTTTTGTCTGCCTCCCTTAATAATAATTATACACATAGTGAAAATACAGTAGTTTATTTGCTGTGATAGAAGTGAAGCTCAGTGTACTCAACGTGCTCCCTCACGTCCCTTGCGGTTCTTGAGCAACTGGGAAACTGGGAAAGAGAAGCTCGGTAGTCTGGGACACTGCACTGGAAATTTCCTGTTCTGGAAATACCATCACTCAGTCAGTCAGTGACATTTGTGTTCATAGAGCGACCCTGCTTTAAATTGTCAGCCAAAATATTGTCTAAAACGAAAAACTCTGTTTATCAAATTAGCTAACTTTCAGTTTTTACTTTTTTTTCCATTTCAAAGAGGGACGTCTCTCTGATGTATACAGGCATAATCAGAATAATAGACACTCCTGTACTCTCTAATGCCATCTATCTGAACAAGCTTACAGTGAATATGTGTTGCCTTTGGAAAAAACATAGGACAATGAAACATTAGAAACACAACTAACAACATTTGGTTGGTCCTAAAGCCATATACTTCCGTGCATGTTGTTCAGACAAAATTAAGCTGTGTGGAAGTCGTTATGTGGACTGACGTAATCTTTCAGTTTTTAAATTGTGACTTTAGCATTTTGTGGTCATTATTCATTAATTTCACTGGAACACATTTCTGAGTCAGTCCATCAAGAGGAACAAGGGAACAACAAGGGAACGTAAAGAAATGAGAAAATGGAATAACGGCTTATGCCATGAATATTTTTGTCACTCCTCATGATATGCACATGGACATCATTTGCAGGATTACTGCCCATGTCTTCTTGAACTAAGACTATATACTATCCTACGTGAATGGAAATGTATTTATGAAATATTCATGTCTTCAAATTTTCATTGTGTGCACATTCTTGCACTGATTTAATAGCATACACTTCGGCAGTACATTTATCACACCATATACATGCCTGTAGGGACTGAGGACAGTGTCACAGTGTCAAAATGTAACCTTATTAGTTCACTTTTGATATTTGGCCTTGTGGGTTTACGCTCTCATTTAAGGATCTTTCAGCAGCTGCTGATATAACTCCTGTACATCAGGAAACTGCAGTCTGTGAGTCCACTAGGAAACCAGTGACCTTCTCATTATGAAAGCAGCAATAAATCGTATGGAGCTATACAGTGAAAGTTCCTAACCATGGGGAAAAAAACCCTACTTTTGTTTCATCTTCCATTGCATCTCTTATTGACTCTATCTAGTTAGTTAGTTAGTTAGTTAGTTAGCAGTTCAGAACAGAGCTACTGTACTGTAGGTCAAACTTAAAACATAACTTGGAGTGGTTTCCAGTTCCTAGGAGTGACTTCAGGTTTATAAAACAGTATTACTTTTAATGCTTGACTTCTAAAACCATGGTACTGAGATCCAACTTAAAACTTTCACAGTTTGAGCCCTGAGAATTTTTTGTTTTACGACATTATGACATAGAAAATACTCCGGCAGTTGACATTTCTTTACCCAAAGTGGTATAGGTGAACTAGGTATAGAAGGTTGACATGTAAGAAGTAAGTTATCCTGGCTAATACAGTACATTTCATTCACTGCTAAACACTTACATTTGGTAGATATTGAAATAAGTATTTTGAAAATGTGTGTTTCAGCACTTCTATGCCAGAGAATATAACATTTCTCCCTGTTTATATAATTTGAAATATCACATAAGGTAACACAAAGCCTTAGGTTGCAGCTGCCGTGTGCGTGTGTTCGGCTGTGTCACACAGAATCAATTCTTGCACATGAATATGTTAATAGAGGAGGAAAACGCCACTGGCTCTTTCACAGTCTTGTAACACCTCAGCTTTAGGAACAATGAGTCAGTCAGCAGTTTGTCCGCTGCCAGCACTGACAGTGATCGGTTTGGAGGCAAGGAGTGTCCTTAATGCATTCTAGCGGTTCTTTGTGGTGACTGATAAACTCTTTCTCTCTCCATCTCCGGTAATGAAGCGGAAAAGCAACGGTCATCGAAGGAAATGCCAGTCTTCTTCTCAGGGACATTTGGCAAAATCCTGAAACATTAAAGGGATAGTTCACCCAAAATTAAAATTTCACTCATTATCTACTCACCCTCACGTCGACTAAGGGCTGGGAGAATTTTCAGAGTCCTCCGTGCCTTCTCGGAGTTACAGGGGGCTCCGCGCAGCATTTGTCCATATGATGATTGTGAATGGGGCTCACTTTTCTTCGTCCAAAAAGACACACCAAAAACATCAAAATACCTAGCCTAGAAATCTAGACGCACCCTAGCGGCAGCAAAAATATTTGCTCCGTAGGTGGGTCTAGAAACGAGCCATAGGAAGTTTTTGAGTCTCGAACACTGATTGTGTTCACCAATCACAGCGCTCTATCTGTTTAGAGAGTCGTTGGGCGGGCTTAACGCGATGACGACATACATTTTAATTGGCTTGTCAGGCTAACGTCATCCTGCTCTTTGCTCTGATTAGTCGTAGTGCTACCCTATTGCGTGCAGAGGCAGTTTGAAAGACAGCCTTCATCCCGCCCCCTGGATTGAGCCGAGGTCTACCGGCCGTTGCCAGACTAGACATTTTAATGATATAGTCTGGCTTGTCAGGCTACAAAATACCTCCATACTGCTCGTCTGTAATGTCCCTCTTGTATTGAAGCCCCGACATGAGAAATTGTTCCGCCGGTCAGTGCAAATCTCACAGGAAGAGCAGTGAACTGAGACACTGGGAGCTTCCACTACAAACAATCTTAAAATATAGACTTATTTAATTTTTTTCGGAACAATTTCTCATGTCGGGGCTTCAATACAAGAGAGACATTACAGACGAGCAGTATGGAGGTATTTGGATGTTTTTTGGTGTGTCTTTTTGGACGAAGAAAAGTGAGCCCCATTCACAACCATCATATGGACAAATACTGCTGCGCGGAGCCCCCCGTAACTCAGAGAAGGCACGGAGGACTCTGAAAATTCTCCCAGCCCTTAGTTGACATGAGGGTGAGTAGATGATGAGTGAAATTTGAATTTTAGGTGAACTATCCCTTTAAATGCTAAACCCTCCTTCCCCACAGCTTCACACTTCCTGATGAATTCTTTTATTCCTGATATCTTAATTCCAGTATCCAGCAGTCCTTCTGTGACCCCTTTGGCCTGGTGTTTTATTCCTACGTCCATGGTTCATCTGGTTCTTAATGGGCCTGCACACACCTGCAAATAGGTCTTGATCCCTGAGGACCACTTCTCCTTTTCACTTTATTTATTTTTGTAAGCTTTATTCAGCCTCTTCACTGCTGAGTGAATAGGCTTGGATTGTCCGTGTGTAAAACATTTAAGTTGTTTGCAGCCACGGTTCAGCTGGGTTAAAAGGATTTAGAGCAATTGAGGGGAAAATGCAAACTGGGTGATTTTGCAAAAAGCAGTCTCATCTGTCTTTCTAGGTGTTTACCTCCCATTGCCCTTACCACAGAAAAAAAAAAGAAAGAAAGAAAAAAACATTCAGCTTGACATCACTGCAATAAATAAGAGCCTGGTGTGACTCTTTCTCCAGTGAGCATTATATCACTAAACGCTGCAAATGTTTTCTCCACTGAAAATTTTAAAATGCATTAGTTCCCACATTGATAGCTGTTGCCATAGAAACAAACATGAATTCCCACATGGAGAGTGTTAGATGATGGAGGATGCATACATCAGTGCATAAGGAATGCATTTCACTCCACACAAAGCATTTAATCAAGAGGCTTTTGCATGGTTGTCACATGCACTGTAATGCATGGAAGTAATCAGAGAGAATTTCTTATGAACATGCAAAGCCATGAAGCAATCTGCATATAGAACAGTGACAACACATACTGTATGCATACTGGTATACGTCTGAATGAGCACCGGAGTCACGTCAATCATTCCTGATGTCAGATGTGTTGGTAAATATTGATGGTTTGGTGATAGACTTTAGAGGGATGTAATATCTCATAGAGCTGCCAAGGAAAGCCTTACAATTTGTGCACAAATTAGCCAGAATCAATATCAATCAAGATCAGTCAGAAGAATGCCTCTGTAGATGGTCGGATGAATGGATGAGTAGGTGGGGGAGGGCTAGAGGGAACTGTGAAAAATATATGGCTGGATGGATTGATGAAAGATGGATGCATGGATGAATGGATGTATGAATGAATACATAAATTGCAGGATGGGTGGGTGAAACATCAATAAAATGAGTTACAGTATGTTAAAAGACGACAAACTACGGTATAGGTGGTTGTTTACATCTTAATTTCCAGAGCTGCACTTTGGTCTCTTGCATTAAAGCTTGTGAAAAACTGCTTACATTAAATCAGTTAAGCTAAACCTGATGAGGTCTATTTTAAAGATGCAGGGACGCTGATGATTGCCTTGATAATTTAATCATGACAGTTCAAATGACAGACTAAAACAGCGCTTGTGATCACTCTCTTCTGAATATTAATAATGAATCTTCATATTTCTCTGGGATTTTATCACCAACCACAGTGACAGAGGCGCTCATATTGCAGAGGTCTTTCTGCCGCTTTCCAGCAGCCACACAAAAGCAAGAATTAATGCATTTCACATTGCTGTAATTATAGCCTCAATATTTAGCACACACACTGCTCTCTAAGTGGTGCTTTATGATCCCTGATCCACCAATAATTTCCTTCATTTGCAATATTGCACTTCAATTGAAATGGCAAGTGGCCACCAATGAAGGGATTTATTTCATTAATAAGCTATCATGTTTCCTCCCATGGCTGAAAAAACAAATACTACCTTGTAAAATGCATTTTCAAATTGTTTTTCCGGAGGTGCAAAGAGGGTGAACATGCTATAAAATATACAAAATGTTATTTTCCTTCCCTCTGAATCAAGTATTACAGATTATAGTAATTGAATAGAGAGGCCAATGAAAGCACTGGTTTTTTGCCTACATGTAGACTATGTCTGCCAAGCTGGGGTCAACTTCTGGAAATCATTTAGCACGGAAAAACATGTTGACCATGTAGATATTTTTCTTTTCTATCTGGATTATAGTAATGGTTAAACCAGACAGGCGGAGTGCTTTTTGCATGAAACACAATGTGTTATTCATAGAAAATTGTCAGAGCTGGAGGCTGTAAATGTTAGAGGATGCTGTCTTGCCCACAGTGTTTACACCATGTGCTGGATATTTCAAAAGCTTCAGAGGAATCATAACTCCCCTCTGCATTTCTACCTTTCCACATTTTGTTTTGGGAATTGTTATGACAGAGATGGTTGAGCAGGAAGGAATGCTGCAGTGAGCCATGCAGGCTGGCATGCACTGTAAATGTAGCACACATGCAATGAAGCACAAGTATCTTCATGTATAGTGGGAGGAGCAGATGTTGGCCTTTAGGTTGGTCCTCTGCATCAACAAATCCCCAAGCGGTGTTGTTCATGGGCTCTGTTTATGGAGACTGGGCAACGCAGCCAAAGCATGTGACAGATACAGTAAAGAGAGAGTGTCCTGTGAAAAACAACCCCATAAGTCGTCAGTGCAAGTAGCTTATTGGGACTTGTAGCTGCATTTTATTGTTAGATGATTAATTGTGACAGGAGCTAAGGCTGGAGTCAGGTGATGTAATATAAAGTCCATGTTATGAGGAGGTTGGAGGCTGGAGGGAGAGGATGGGTTGGCAAAACACAGGGCATTCATACAAGACACACCTTGTTTCCTATACGAAACTAATTAATAATCATTGCTGTTTTTTGTTCATATCTCTGCCATTACCTTCATGTTTGTCTTTTTTTTTTTACCATGGTGAAGCTCCTTGAAGGTCAAGGAGGCACCTATTTTAACCTCTCTGGGTATAGTTGTTTAGGTTGAAGGAGTAAAGACATAATTTCAACACACACAAATAATGCAGATATCTGGATTTCTATTTATTGAACTATTAGCAGACTCAGATCATACTAATCTTGTAGAGCTACCAATATAAAAGGTAGACGGTGGCATTTGAACACTGGAAACCCTCAAATGGATGTTGGCAAAAAAAACAAGTTAGTACGCAGGAGTATGTGTTGAAAAATAATTGTATTTATATTCATATTTATTTATTTATTCATTTATTACAAGCAAAAAACAAAACAAAACAAAAAACAGGGGAATTTTGCAAAAAATAACTTAAGCCATACCAATACAAAAAAAACCCTCTACATCCTCACTCAATCCAACAAATAAAAAACCTATTAACAAAGCCGAACCGCAACTCCAATCTATTGAATAATTGAAATCTGAGAGTACATTGATGGGAATGATGGGGATATTTGACTGAAGTACTGATAATGTAACACGCAATAGAGATATGATGTGGTATAGTAAGGCCCATAGTGATAAGGTAATGCAGTAGCCTTTTCGTAAATAGCCATTTGATCACAGTTATGATTCAAATGGGCGATAGGAATGTGTCATATCACTGCTAGACCACTACTATGGCATTATCACTTGAATGTAACCAGATTTACATTTTAAGGCATTTCCTATAATGACCTATGATTTCTTTTTATTGATATCCAAAAAGCCATTGAAAAATAGTCCAACTATTTCTACATAGTAGTAATAATGATAATGGCTTGGATTTACGTATATAGCGCTTTTATGGGCACTTACAGAAGCGTGGCTGCCAGTGTGCACCAAACACCACCACCACACATTCATACACATTCATACACATTCACACGAGGCAAGGTGGGTAAGGTGTCTTGCCTATGGACACTACGAGAGTGACTGGGATGGAGCCAGCCCTCTGGTTATTGGACAACCTACTTTACCTCCTGAATATTTGTTGTGGTTAACAGGATTGTTGTTGACCATAAGTTTCTATAGGCTTTTGCACTGACAATGTAAAGGACAGTGGAGAAAACTTCCTCCAATTAAAGTGCTAATCAGAGGGTCATAGGCCGGGTCACCAGATGCAATGGATGTTTTTCTTATGACAGTGTAAATATGCAAATGGAGGTCATGAAGGGGCAGTAGTTATTTTGGAGGCACAGTATTTTTTCCCCCCACACAGAATATACAATTGAATGTACTTTGGCAACCACAAGATCTCCTTGCCAGAGCTCATTAAACAAAAACATTCAGACATTCAGTTTCAAGAATCAGTGCAGCACAGCCATGAAAGGCATATTTTTTCTGTCAAAAGAGAGTCAGCAGCATCCATTATATTATGCATGGCACAAGCTATAAACAGTGAGACAAACACTGAGGCACACACATTACTGAGAAATCAGAATAAATCATCAGATGAAATACTTTCTACCCGTCTAATCAGCAACATTGAGGATATGTTTGTTTATGATGCAGCGTTCCCCATGGTCTCTCAGTCTGATTAGTGTCATCCAAAAGTGTTGTGCATGATAGGCCCACACCAGACAATACAAACCCATTTTCATTCTGTGGTAGTGTAATGTTAACGAACATGCAGAATTCAAACACCCGGTCTTTAGCGTGCAGACTGTATAACGGAGCTTCTTGATGTACACTGCTATGGTCTTGATTATTAATTCTTTCTTTCACAACACTGGATCCTGAGTCCTGACAGCCTCTAAAATCACCGCACCAACATCAAACAAGCCGGGGCTGGGGCACAGCGTCTTCTCCCACTGAGAGCCATAACCACACGTTTGACCCAGTTTTCTTTTTCGTCGCCAAGACCCACTTTTGCAAACTGTCTTTTCAAAAGAACATCACAGCAAAGTTTGCCGACAACAGCCGCAAGTTAAAAGACTCATCCTGATGAGATGTTCGCACAGGAGGCCACATTAAGTTGTTCCATGTTGGATTGACCACACCTCTTAAATAGATTAGATTCAGAGTTTTGTCATTAACCAACACATTTTTCCACCTCCCTCTCCATCTCCTTTCATCTACTCTCTCATCTCTCTAGTCGCAGCGCAGAGTCCTAACTGATGCCTCTCTCCCACTGCTTCCTCTTATTATATTATCTCTCCCTTTTCACTGATTCGCCACCGGTTTCCTCTTTGCTGCCTTCAGATTTCAGTACTGTTGAGGCAAACATGAACCAGAGTCTGATTTCAAAGGGAAGTGCTGACTTGTGTTTTGAAGGCTATAATTATCCAGGTCTGATTTTATTGCTCTCACGTCTTCTCAATTCAAATGTGATCCACTTTTATAGCGAGACTTGTTCAAGCGGTTAGCCTATAAGCATACAGTATGCAGAACATGCCATTAGACATTGTACCCCACTAATTATAATCTTTGTTAACAAATTAGAAATTTGCAATCAACAGCTGATATGATATAGAGCATCAATATTTCATGGGCAAGCTGTGATCATGGGAGGGGTGTTAGTACATGCTGCTGTCAATGTGCTTCCAATTATTGTTATGCAGCAGTAACAGGAGCACATGTTGGGTGGGGGGGGGGGGAAACATTAAACATTCCTTCTCATTATCCAGACCACTTTCAATCTGCTCCACAGTGTAAAAAAACAGAGACCCATCATAAGTCTTTTCTGCATTGTTAGCATTAGCTACACCTGGCACATGGTGGCTAATTTAAGTTGGATCAAAAATAGCCCTGAGCAAAACAAAGCAAAAGCAATTCACCCTCTCTTAGAGGCACAGGATGTGGGTTTCTTTCTCGCATTCTTGTCTACAAATAGCTCTGTGTGCAATTTTACTTTATGATTGGTGTGTAGGCTGACTGAGAGCATTTGACTGTAAAACTATTACCCTAACCCTCGGGAGTCCCTTCATTTTCTTTGATTGCTATCAAAATATCAATATATTTTTTCCAATTTTTTTTAATGAATGCCATTATTACCTTCAGTCCTCACCATACATAACACATATTCATGGATTTTCAGAATATTTAACTCCTAAAATGCCAGTCTTAGCGATTAAAGTTTTGATTTTTTTTTTGTGCTGTCACTGGACTCCATCCAGTGTGAAGCCAAAATGGGTGCACCTTCCTGCATAATCTCCATCATGTTGAGGGCTTGGGCCACATTGTAGCAGCATCTGAGGCTGTGTCTGCTTATCCTGACAGCTGGGATGAAATGAAGTGAAATGCATTTATGTGTTTACCTGCAATTGCACCTGTGTAAGCAAAGCCATGCTTTTCTTTATGGGGAAGCCTTTGAGATCCTGCAAGTTGCCTGATGTTTTTATTACTTGAGGGAGTGCGAGTGTGTGTGGGCAGCCTCTGTGCAGGTGCATGATGAGGAACCATTATCGATTTGCTTTGAACTTGATGGGAGCAGTAAGTGTCTGTAGCTGCACGCACAAACACACACACACACAGACACACATTAATTCCTAAACACACACACACACACACACACACACACACACACACACACACACACACACACACACACACACACACACACACACACACACACACACACACACACCACACTACAATATCCCTAAAATGCACTCATATCATTTTAGCTTCAGATATTTATTGACCTGGCCTGTAGTGCGTGATAATATATGACAATGTAAAGAAGATGATATTGCCTGTCAGTGGAAGATTTATAGTACCTGAATAAATATCCTCACCTTGTGGAAAACATGACATTTTTAAGGGATTTCAACACCTCGAAATGGGGGAAAAAACATTGAAAATAGTATACAGTAGTGTTTTCAATAAATGCATTTTGAATCGAAATCAATGGCACAAAAAAATGCTGAAGGGACGCAGATTGCGCTATTTAGTTTAAAAGGCATATAAAAAGACTTGAAGAATCAAAATTCACCCCTAAATACACAACCTGGCCAAATTTTGTGCTATTTGCATCAACAAAGCCAAGGTCCAGGGACCCAGGAGGGCTACAGTAGTTTCACCCAGATCAGCTTCCCATCAGTGAGTCCTGTATGACAGTGTTGACTGAATATTAAACATGTCAAAATGTGGGATGTAATCTTTTTTTTTAACCTTGATAGTTTTAGAGAAGCAGGAAGTGGCACTCTGCTCTGTCTGCCAGTGTGTAGACAGATGAAGTGAAGAGCCGTGGGAGATACAGCAAAACACTTGAGAGGCTCAGTATTTTCTGCACAGTAATCTTATTTGGGGCTGGTGTTGGATGACGTGGAGGCGTTCTCCCCGTAGAGCTGCGTTAGGGAGCTTGTGGTTTGGGTTTAGCTTTTCTATATGAGTGGAGCTCCTCTTCACATTTTGGCATATAGCTACACTTATAAAAATAAATATAGCAAAAAATTAAGCAAAGAAAGGAATCCATGTACGTATATATAAAGTGATGAATTACTTCTTCAAATCTAATATCCTGCAGGCTATGTTCTTGATAACTTGACTAGGAGTTTACTACAACTTCACACATGACTTTTCCTGACTTTTTGTGCTCAAAAATCTGTCTAAAAACCAGTGATGGTGGATAATAAACAATGAAAATTTATTTAATGTAAATAAAAAAATTTGTGCAAGCTTTTTCTGCGCGCATACTGAATATTTTCTTAGATTTCACGTTCTTGTATTTTAGGGCAAATCCCAAGCATCAAAATATCTCAGTTTTGATGGTGGGTGGATTTTCTGTACGATGCCAGACAAAAAGCTGCTGAGCTCGCTGTTGACATTTTTCATTTTCACCCTGTCAGAGCTTCAAGTGGATGTGGTGGTTAATTTTCTGGGCACATTGTGAGCCATGAGCAGACAAGATGATGTCGGGCAGCCAGTTGGCAGCTCTGAGCGGAGCTCTTACTCTGAAATCAGATGTCCACAAGGTTGTTTTATCTTGTAGTGTAAATGGCATATCACATTAAAGTACCAGTTGTTAACTCCAGAGATCAAACGGGAAATGTTTCCATCCCATAAAGTCACCTGTTCACTTCTATGACATCTATTATTCATGAGGCAATAAAATCTGTCTTCTGTTGACATGCTCTCCCTACAGCTGTTTACTATGACCTCCAGCAACAATATCCAATTAATTTTTATAGCAATTTCTCCTAATCATATAGAGGGAATATACTGAGTGAATGTGTTGTGTTTCTGGAGAATTTCCATGTAAATTACAGAGGGCCACAATCCACTCCTATCCAGCTATAATAGTTTAGAGGCTGCCCGGGTGCTTGTTGGATTGTCCAGGGGATACATGGAAGTGCTTGAGTGCTCTCATATTGCCTCCTATCTGAGATTTTCATTTTAAATCTTCTGAGTGAGGGAAACAGAGCTATCCATCTTGTGTTGTTTTTTTCTGGAGTGTCCCATATAATAATACTGTAATTTTATTCCTCAATGTCTCCTGCCTATTTGACACACTTAAAATGTTTTCCTGGAAGTTCTGGATAACAGGACAGGGACCCAAGTCTTTGCTGGATTTAATAATATGGCTGCCGTTTGGTTCAGCTGTCCACTGAGGGCACCACTGGTTCGTCACTGGAGACTTTTTCTTTTCTTTTCTTTTTAAATGACGGAGCAATATTGTTTTTGAACTCAGTTCAGCCGACAAGACTCTGGGGAGAAAGATGCTGTGTGATCTTTTTTCTAATTTGAATATGGACATGGTTCAATGCTTGGATCTTCATCTAGGCAATTGAAACCGCCTTATAAATTGTGCTATGTCAGAACAAGAACTGCTGATGTGCTTTACACACAGGAGGTCTCTGCAGGGAGAGAGCACTGAACTGTAAAATCTGTTTCCCAATTGAAAATATGACAAACATTTAGTGAAGCACTTTTTTATTTCCAGACTTGGAAAGACAGTTGGTGCAAGACAGCTTAGTGTCTCACTGACAAGGAGAGTCCATCTTTAAGAAGTCTGAATGAGATAAATGGTTGGTTTTACATCTCACACAGTGACCCAGTGATGCCCTCACATGTGAAGAAGCACAAACAAGTTTGCGTTTTCCATGTTGAGCATACCTATGTTGCTCTCAGTCTCTAAACTCTGATGACAAACACAACTCAGATTAAACTGTACCTCTCTCTGCATCCTGGTGCTTTTCCCCACTGACGTTTGACATGATGTGATACAGATTGATATCTTATTGTAAAAGCAGCACTAAGGGTGAAATGCACATATGATGGTGCGTCTTATTTCAAAGAGAAAATGTTCAGAATCTCTCTTGATTGTCAGCCATGTTGGCCATGGTGTGTTGGCTCGCACCAGTTTGTCTGTAAAGATTGATTTCTCACGCGTTACCATGACGCTAATGCTCATTAACATTTCACAAGTGGGTCGGGTGCCAATCACTGCAACACGACCATATGGCTGCTTTCCTCCTCTTCTTCATATTGGCTGACCTCTATACCTCACGCCGACGTCGCTGACTATAACACTCTAGTCACAGATGGAAGCTGCCATCAGCTCCTGCTGACTGCTGGCTGTCCCACCATCATACACTGTCTGCGCATGCTGAATATTATCCTGCTTTTCCCTTTGTTATTGTTTGACTATAAGTCCCATGCCAATGCTCTGCTGGAGTTTAGGAGCTTCACTCCGTCCTCCTCCATATTACATCAGTTACAGTGAGCAGACATAAATCACCACCTGGGACCCTAACACATCCAGTGTGCGCCGTCATTCCTTGTTGGAAGTGAAGACAGAAATCCCTCCATGGTCAGAGATCAGGCTGCCTGCCTGCTTTGCAACCCTTGAACCCCAGAGACGGTGCACAAGATGTCAGTGCTGTAGTTCACTCCCATGAATGCAGCGCTTGGCTGCTCAAGGTTCATTGTGTGTTTCTCAGAGTCACCGGGGTCCCGAGAATAGCCAGAGTAGTGAAAGCCAAGAGCAGGAAATACATCTTGGAAACCTGCAGTTTTGCTTTTGGTTTATAAAGGATGATTAATGAATATATATATCTTACACCTGAATATCTGTCCAGATGTAGCTCTGAAAGAGGTACATGTTGGAAAAGGAGGAAAACAAGTGGGCTTTGAATTGTGTGCTTTCAAAATGTTACCACTGCAGTCCTCTGTCACTGAGAGACCTGTGAATGTGCTACAGTGGCTGCTCCCATTTCCAATAGCTTTATCAGTGTTATTTTCTGTCGGCTGTGTGGCGGTTCACTGCCTCACCTTTTATCATGACAATGGGCAAGTGAGCAAGGTCCATTAGCATTCAGAGAGGCGTGGGAGAAAGGCTGGCAAAGCAAGTGGGAGTTCAGATCACCTCTGCACTAACACCTGACTTCCATGGGACAGTCCCGCAGAAGGCTGCAGCAGCAGCAGCAGCGTGCGTTTATTTCTGCTTCATGAATAAAGCTGTCGCAACCACAGGAAATAAATAATCTCGAATGGAACCGGGATTATTTTACAGAGACAAAGAAGGCAAACCTGAATGGGACTTTTTTTTTTAAAAGGCGAGAAAGCCCACACAGCTATTTTAGGCAGCAGTATTAGCTGAAAGCACAACGAGGGAAAGAGAGAAAGGGAAAGAAGAAGCACCCGCCTGCACAGGAACTGCAAGTGTGCGCGCTTTCCCTCGCAAGATAGTTGATTATTTGCTCTGTTAAAACCTGCTTTGATAGATTTAAACACACACACTCAACAGACGCAGACCGCTGAGGACAAAGAGCTCTCGGTGCGCACTGGAAGGATGCTGCTCTCACTGTAGGAGCAGGTGTATCAGCCAAGTGGAGGCGCAGGACACACAGAGTAGGAGCGACGACGCACGCCTGCCTCCAAGACCACTACACCTGCTCCGAGAGGAAAACCCCCGTCATCCTCAGAGATGCTGCCGGTTTACGCGCCTCTTCCCTTGAAACACAACTGGATTTTCCCTGCAACTCATATGCGATAACCCTGGACAGCGTGGAGCTGATGGACGCACAGCACATTTGGAAAATACTGTAGCCCGGTGGCACACACTCACGCACACAACGCGCTCGGAACAAGGAGCGCTGCTTCGCTGAAAATCAATCTTGTTCTTATCAAGGACACAATCATCTGCAAGGATGCTTTTCTCAGCAGAGGCGCTCTACATTGGGATGGAGGTGGTGATTGCACTCGCCTCCGTGATCGGGAATGTGATGGTGGTTTGGGCCGTGAAAATTAATAAATCGTTGCGAGACAATACGTTTTGTTTCATCGTCTCTCTGGCTCTGGCGGATATTGCTGTAGGAGCCCTCGTCATCCCTTTGGCCATTACTATCAGCATCGGACTTCAAACTCACTTTTACAGCTGCCTGCTCGTGGCGTGCACGGTGCTGGTGCTGACGCAAAGTTCAATCCTGGCCCTTCTGGCTATAGCAATTGACCGCTATCTCAGGGTCAAGATCCCGACCAGGTAATGCGGTTTTCACAGCCCACGCATGGAAACAAAAAAAAAGACTTACTGGAAAAGTGATGATGATGATGATTTATTTCCCAGAAAAGCCTACTCACACACAGCAGAAGACACTAGACCTCCAGCGCTCCTGTGTTCCTGCAGGCATTGATTTCCTCATGGGTCATGTTTCACTTCACAGGATGCCATTCCCAGTATGTGCACATAGATCTGAGTCAGTAGCAGCCTATGACAGCTCACCAGAGCATGGCTGATTAACTAACAGCTTTAATTAGTCCCACTGTCCATCTCTAATGTGAGTGGAAGTGTAGTACAGTGACAGAACTGGTGCGCCTCTGGGGTGGGGTTGTATCCAGGTTGTCTCCTTTTGTGTCTCTGGGGGGGTCAGGTTTGCTGTCAGTGGTGTTCAGTCTCCCCTCTTTCAATTTGATGCACAGGACCACCAGTGCTTTATCATGCCAAGCAGAAACAAAAGGCTGAGCAGTGGTGCTGAAAGGCTAAAAAGATAAGCTTAGTAGAGAGGGGAATTTATTGTCTGAGGGTTTTGTCTGTGATAGCCTCAGACTTTAATCTCCTGTTTAAGACACCAGTCAATCTTCCAGGTTTAGATGGCACATCACCATGCATTTTAGGCTCTGAGTTCTCAGTTTTATTTTGTCTAAAACCACCCAAAGCCTATAGTTGTGTGTGTCACAATAACTTTTTATACTTATATACTTAACCAGTTGTTATATAAATCAGAGATGTGCTTCTTAATCCATGCTGCGCTGTTGTTTCCCTTTTTTCCCCACACTCCCTGTTAGATCAGTGTCTGATCTCTTCTGAGCAGGCGGGTCCCCAGGCTCAGTGTGTAAATAATGATCTTTTTCTCTGTGCTTCAGACACAGGACCTAACTTAACACATACATCCCCAATCAATACTAATCCAACATGTGGCACCTGTGACAGCCAGGCTAAATTGCAGGATTTTGTTCAGCTTCAGGCTACACTTTAACAAAGGTCATGCTATTGTAATGGTAACATTTCCCCTGCAATTACTACATCAGACATTGTAAATATCAACTGTTAGGAATCAATAACTCAACACACTTCCTGGCTATATGCTGGATCAGATGACCGTTTTCTTCTTCTATTTCTCTACCTCATCCTTGTTTTACGAGTAAAAAACCCCAAAACACATTGATAAACGCAAACCAGAAAAGCTGGCGTACTGTAGTTTGTCAGCTACTCCAGCTTCTGTCCATTGTCCTGCCTTAATGAATTAATAAATACATTTTAAGCACTATAAATCAGTTTTCCCTGAGCAAAATAAGAGCAAAGTGTGTGAGTAAAGGTTTCTGTCTTGTACAACAAGATATATGATGCTGCAAAGAGCTGTGTGCCGTGTCAAGGGACTTGTGGTTTAAATGGTTCTTTCTTGTGAATCGCATGTTTTGTCAGCCCAAGCACACTGCCACAATGAAAAATGGTGTAAAAAGAAGAAAGCATGTGTGTCCCGGCAGTGCTGTGACAGAAAGTGCTGACATGCTGATGCTGTGTTGTTTGCTCTTGCAGGTACAAGCGGGTGGTGACCCCTCGGCGAGCGGGGCTGGCCGTGGTTGTATGCTGGACGGTGGCTTTCATCGTGGGGCTCACACCCATGTTAGGCTGGAACAACCTGAGGCGTCTCCAGCAGAACGGCTCCATCAGCTCCGACCTCGTCATCACGTGCCAGTTTGAAAACGTCATCAGCATGGACTACATGGTGTATTTCAACTTTTTCGGCTGGGTGCTCCCGCCCCTGCTTCTCATGCTGCTTATCTATGCAGAGATCTTCTACATGATCCACAAGCAACTTAACAATAAGAAGATCACCGGCTGTCACACAGACCCCAACAAGTACTATGACAAGGAGCTGAATCTGGCTAAATCTCTGGCCCTGGTCCTTTTTCTCTTTGCTAGCAGCTGGCTCCCTCTCCACATCATCAACTGCATCACACTCTTCTGCCCTGACTGCAAGACGCCCATAGTCCTCCTCTATATTGCCATCCTGCTCACCCATGGCAACTCCGCTGTCAACCCAATTGTCTACGCTTTCCGCATTAAGAAGTTCCGCACAGCCTTCCGTAAAATCTGGCAGCAGTACTTCTGCTGCAAGGACACACCAGCTCTGGAGATCCAGCCCAGTGACAGGAAAGAGATGCCTAATCCAGAGCCACAGCGGGCATCGCCACCGCAGCTCGCTCAGACAGAAATCTGTAAACCTGACCCACCACCGCCACAGGAGCCACCTCCACCTGAGCAGCAGCAGGACCAGACGTCCGAACCACAGCAGCAACCTAAAGAACATCCGCCCTTACTGGAGCAGGATGCAGTGTAAGCCGTGGGATGGAGCAGTTTGCAGGCTGGGGAAGTAATGATCAGTGCACAAGCATTGGCTCTCTCCTCATTTGAATGTAGTCTAATGGGGAGTATGAAGCGCTACGATGCGGCAGTGACTGAAGCGACTTGGATAATAAACACTGAAAACTCATTTATCTCAACTCAGGAGGAGTGGATTAACTAAAAGTCCGGTTATGAGAAGAAAAAAGGAAAAAAAGGGTATCTGTAAAGGTGCAATAATGAAAGTCGTTTTGACCGTGACTGTGTTTATCTTAGTAACAGACTGAAGACCCTAAGCTTTAACAGTTTTGTTCATTATGGTGAAACAGTTGGTGTGAACATTACCAAACGTGCAATATAAGTTATTGTGGTTGGTCAGTATCAGATTATCAAATGTAAAAAAAACTTGCTAAGGACACTTAAACGTTGAATAGAGCAGGTTCATCTTACTACTGTAATACTGTGTGTATGTTTAATCTGGCAGTGGCTGAAGAATATGAATGTAATAATAATGTAAATAAGAGACTACAGCAGCACAGCTGTGAGCGCTCATCTCTTCTTCAGGGTCTTAATCGCACAACGGTTGCAGAGCAGAGTAGCACTACAGGAGAGATTTTTGCAGCAAGGAAGTGTGTGCTTGTGTGTGTATGTGTGTGTGTAATGTGTGCTGATAGAAGGGTTTTGTAATCCCTTACTCTTCCCTGCTGGAGCTGAGTCCCTCGGTGATCCAGCAGCACTGTTCCATTGCAGAGGAGATGGACAGGGATAAGAAACACGCAGCTGGAGGAAATGAGAGGTTTTAACCTTTTAGAAGCTGCGTGCAGGAGACTCGTGTCTGCAGGACGAAAGGCACTCATGGGGAGAAAGACAAGATGCACTTAAAGCTCATGTTTATCCAGCCTCCATACCAGCTGGTGGCAAGAGGGGGTTCACTACCCCCCACCCCCCTGTTTGGACTGGTAATCATTTTTATCATGACTTACCACTAGAGTCAGTGGCTTCCAAGGCCTTATGCAGTGTTTTAATTAGTCTGGACTGGACTAGTACAGACAACATGAAGATTGTGAGTATCTTTATTTACCCTGTAAGCTCTACATTTTGCGTACTGCCAAACTTGGACATCTATAGATTAGTATTTAAATTCTGTTCAGTGCCACTGACGTAACAACACTGTATGAGAATGTAAAGTAACGTTGTTTTGTCTCTTGTTAAGACTCGGAGCTCTGGCCAGAGTGGATGACAATCTCTTGGTTTTGACATTTTTTTCTTGCTGTCTCAACAAACATGTTTCTGACAGGAACAAGTCTGGCTGAGGTGACGGTCACAACAGGAACCTTCACTCAATCCACCACCTGTATCACGCTTTGTCTACACAGTGTATAGGCCAGGTGGGTTGTACATAACACACATTTGAGGAAAAAAAGCGGATAAATAAATGTATAATAATGATGTGCTCTCTATAGGTAATGCTATTTATAGGTTAGGTTTACAATTTAGATTCCAATAGAAATGTGGAATATAGTCTACATATTTGTGATTTATGCTCTTTTATGTCATTTCTCAGCTTAATGAATAATGTCTGGCACAGATATGACGAGGACAATCCTGTCTCTCAGAAACGATGTTTAAGGAAAAGTGATATTGACCAGATCATGTTTTGGAGGTTGTGTCTGATTATCTATCATCGAACGTATGAGTTACCTACCTACTGACAAAGTATGTAATCTTTTGTTTCTTTTTGCCAAAATCTTGCACTATGGCTGTTACATTGTTCAAACTTCTGAGCAAGTGTTCATTAACATTTAAACATATTCATGAAAGTTTTTCTAACTTTAACTCAAGTGCTTTTATTGCTTAAACATAACAGCAGGTGTCCAGTCCTAAACCCACCACCCACGCTGCATACTCTGCCTCTGAACTTAAACCAGTGAGTCACTAAACAGCAGACATGACCCCTTGTGAGCACCATGATTTTGGATTTGTACTGTCTCCTAAATTATGTTTATATCATCAAATTAGATTTCTAGTTATGTTATATAGACATTTGGGAGACAGTACAAGTCCAAAATCATGGCGCTCGTTTGAACAAGGGGTCATGTCTGCTGTTCCATTCGACTCACTGGTTTGGTTTTCTGCTCAGCAACTCTATTCAAGGTGATTTGTTTGAGCATTTTACCTTTATTTTATTTTAGACATGGGGACAGAGAGGGGTATGATATGAGCTGTGTGCCTATAAGCCAATAGCTGTGAGCTGAGGAGCTAAATTATGCTTCATGTTTTAAATCAATGATTTGAATTACTTTGAGGAGTTGGCTAGATTGTAAGATAACTCCGATATTAACTCCATACAGTTATCAGTATCAGTATCACTGTTTATTATATATAAAATAAACAAGCCTACAAATCAAAATCATGAGAAGAAATGATTCAAAGTTAGTCATTTTCTCAGGGAGAAATGACAAACAGCCAAAAAAAGAAAGACCAAATAAGACCTTATCAGTCTGTACCTTCAGCACGTCCCGTATGCTATCTGAGAATACACTCATACATACAACCACCCTCCCACCCAGTTCACCGATTCAGCTATTTCCTTAGAAAGAATGATATATGGGATTTCTACCTATTCACTCCTCTTGAGAAGTCAGCACTTCCTGAGTTAATTATTCCCCAGCAATCAACACTGTAAGCCCTGAATCTCACCTTTCTATTGGTACCTCGCCGCAGCTCAGCAGCGCTGTCATAATTCTCATTACCACATTACAATAATGCAGCGAGTGGCTTCGAGATAACAGTTGAGAGTTGTCACAACTCTGACAACCCATTCCTCTACTCTGTATATGAATTCTTTTGATATCTGGCGACGTCTGATGTTCCTGGAGAGTCCATGTAATCCCAGTGAGGCCGGCTCACTCTTGCTGTGTCTGCGAGGTCTCCGTCTCTCAAGCCGTGAAGCCAGATTCACTTCAGCTGCCTCTCAGATGTAACATGCCCCGAATCCATAGAGCAAAAGGGTTAAAAACACTCAACATGTCATGTACACACTTTTATGCAATATAATGCTGAACAGGAAGCTATACACACATCAAATGTCCAGTTCAATAAAAGGGATGTCGTACATACAGTATATCACCAGTAATTCAGTCCGTGGAGCTATTCTTACCATGTCTTGGTTCGTGCTGAGTTTTAGGGTAGGATTGAATATCAAGAGGAAATAGACTTCAGATAAGAACTAGATATGAGAGGAAAGTAAATACACGAGCTGTGTGTTTCTAATAGAAAAGCAGAGGTGACCTTTCCCTGCAGTGACCTACTGTCCTTGAGGCTAATGTGGCTGCTAACCACAGCTCCTGTGGGAAAGACAGGGGTCTCTTTTTACACCACCTCATATCTCGTTCTGTAATAAAAAACAGCTCAGGTTCAAGGTGTAGCAACATCTGTTCTTACAAAAGCAAAGACGTTATATTAAATGGAGCTTCACATGAGCTTCTGTAAGTGGCTTGGTGCACATTTGCAAGGGAAATTGTGAAACAGTGAATGCAGGCAAATTAATATAAATAGAGTAGGCCATAACAAGAGTGCTAGTGACCTCCACACCCTTGTCCATGTCTATATCTCCTTTGGTGTTGGCTCCTATTTTGATCAATATTTCTTCCAAATGGTTTGTTTCAACCACATTTCAGGTCAATAATTTGCTCTTTACATCAGCTGAAGCTCTAACACACATAGACTGTTCAATTCCCCAGAGGCCATCTGTGCCATCAGAGGGGCAGGCTGAGGGGGAAATGCATGGCATGATATTTATGTCTCAGTGAAGGGCTTTTTTCATTAAAAATGGAGGAGCAGTTTGATCTACCTGGGCTTTAATCAGGCGCCTTGAATAAGGAGAGTTGTTATGCCCCCGGTGCTGCTGCACAACTGCAAGCGAAGCTCTGTGTCAGGACAATTTATATACCACTGCAACATCTGTTTGTGAGAACAGCTGTAACATGGCTCCAACACAGACCATCGCAGGTGAAAGAATGAAAACACCTACATTAAAAAAAAGAGAAAAGAAAGAAAGTATGATTGAGTCACACCAGCTTTCACAGTGTGATGGTCTTATTCAGTAAGACCCTGTAGAACGCCAATGCCAAATTGCTGGCATTGTTCTGCCTGTGTGATTTCACAGAAAAGCAATCGCTCATAAGAACAAGGCCGATGATTGTGCTGAAAAAGCAAATGCAAATTTAAAGCAGATTGAAAATCTGCATCCAGTAGCAGCTCCACACAACTTAACAAGATGAAGTGATACACAACATGATTCAAATAAACATTTTCAGTGTAGTAAAGCAGTAACACAAAACAGATGCATATTAACTGACATCATCTTTAGCTGTGAACCAAACCTAAAGGTGATGCGATCAATTGTCTTTTACAGAGATTCTTCCCACTCACTGAACCTCTGAGAAACAGCAATAACACCTCACAGCATGTATGAAAACACTTCAATAAAACAGCATTATGGTGCTGCAAATAAAACAAATTCATGTCCCCTAGCAATCAATTATTCACCAAACAGGCTTACAAAATTAGAACAACATCAATATTTAATTTCCTTTTTTTTTTTGGTCAAATCTCTGCCTCCGGAGGTGTTTTGAAAACAGCCTTGAAGCAAGGTTGTAAAATGCAGGGAAAGTAGCCTCCTCTGTGAACCCTGAATAAAGAGAAGATGCAGTAAATGGTTCACGGGATTTCATTCAAAGGGAAATTCTCATGTATCAAACTGAGCATTCTCTGCTTTGTTAACTGCATAATTCACTTCCTTGGGTAAATGACTGATTTTCCACAGACAGTATGTGGCTGTTAAAGCTTGATGCTGCATTTTATTCTTGACACTAATTCCCTGTACCAGAGCTCTGTTTCTAACTCTCTCTTGGCCTCATTGACTGTACTTGTGACAGAGTGCCATCTGCTGGTAAAGAATATTTTTGGTGTTATGTTTGATTAAAACTCAGCAGTGCCAGGAGGACTCACTGTTGATCTGGTTCTGTGATGAGGAGGGTACCAAGGTCACATCTGGTTCCTTCATTAAGCTTCTCCCACAGGTCCTGACGGCCACTTCAGTATGCAAAGACTTTTATTTAAAATCTTCTGATGGTCAGTCCAAAGACCTGCTGGGCTCCCTGAAAGAAACTAATTAATATCTCTGAGTCTTATCTAGAATTAGATCTTGGAACAGGAATAAATGGAGCTAAGACAAAACCCCCATGATTCAGTACAGAAATGACAAATTCAGCCACATGGCACAGTGCTTAGAAAGACACTTAATCCACATTAAATTAATTTTAATAATTTTCCTATTGTGGTTGCAACATGGTTCGATTTGAGCTTCATGTTGTTGTTTGGTATGCAGGACTTCATGCTTAAATTGAACATGTTTTATAATGTTGAAATTTGCACAAAGAATGTACGTTAGAACTATCATCTATTTCTATCACAAACAACATGTTTGTTTGTTTTTATCATTGTCTATTCACAAGCTTGAAAAGTTGTTTGAAGTTGTCGATTATCAGACAGAGATCCTAAAAGTATGAGCTAGAAATGTTCCCACATTCACATAAGATAACCCCACATGCTGTCACTGAAATGTAAGATCATCATCTTCAAAACTTTACAACATAAAACCAGAACAAAAACAAGGTACAGTAGGTTAAAATGTAAAAAGAAAAAACAAACATGGCAGGTATTGAGAGTCTGGGTGGCTTTGTGGAGAAAACTGTACAAAAGTATCTTGGTGCGTGTTTTATATTTACCTGTATCACCTCCCTGAGGGCAGAAGTTCAAAATGTAGGTGGGATGAGCCTTTTGTTCTTAGCTCTGGAGAGGCAGGTCAGCAATATCCTCAAGTGAGGGAAGAGGGCAGCCAATGATTTTTTGCACTGACCTTGTGACCCTTTGCACAGCGTTCCTGTCAGCTACCTAACAGCCTGGAAACCACACTGTAAGGCAGTAGGTGATTATGCTCTCAACTGCAGAGTGGTAGAAGGCCATCAGTAGTTTGCAGCGCATCTTTGATGCCCCTTTGAGGTTGGCTCTTCTGGTGCTGTAGAGGAGCCTGTCCCCTGATGTGAAGGCCACATCATGACCTTTGAGGAATGGACTGGACTTCTTTTCGACATCCAGGGCTCCTGATTCAGACGGACCTGGATGCGTTACTCCGTGCAACTGTATCAGTGCATCTGGTAATGTAAAACAGAACAGTTTATGTCTAAAGTGCCAGGTCCTGATGTTCAAATATATCTCAATGTGACAGTTGAGGGTCCTGCCACCATGCCTTCAATTGATCATGCGCCCTGGCTTCTTAGCCAAGAGGATGTCCCTTGACCAAGTGGTTAGTGCACATGTCTGTTACCCGGGAGTCTGGGGTTCGAGGCCCGCCTGGGCCCTCTTCACCTTGCTACACCAAGTTGTCCATTCAAAGCAGTCTTGTAGTTGGGAGAGAGCTCTCTCAGGCCAAGGTTTGGCCAGTTTTTGTAGTTGGTTTTGACTCCTGAGGGGGACATAAGCTGAGACCAGAGGCAGACAGATGTGGTCAGATAGGCCAACTCTGTAAGCATGTTGTATATGTTTGAATATACATGGTTGTGTTGACAAAGGAGAGTCTGACTGAAATCATGTTTGATGGGGTTTTATTTATTTATTTATTTACTCCTCCGGCATTTAAAACAGGTTACTCACAGTGACAATGATATGCTGTGGGTGAAGTTGTGCTGGATGTGTTGCCGTCCAGCGTCATCAGCAGATTATAACCACTAACAGTAATGTAAGGGTTCAGGTTGTTTTGCTGCATTACAGGAAAGTGACACACTGTGCAACAATCCAGATTTTTGGACCTGGAGGCAAATGTTGCATTTATTTTAGGCCAAACAAGTTCAAACCTCTACATGCGGTAACGCTGGGCTCAAACCGCAGCAAACACACATCAAAAGGACAAAAATAATTGCCTGTCTCAACAAGTTGGAGCCAAAGTGTGCAGAGGCAGCTGAAATGCTGAGCTTGACTCACTTCCTGCCTGCTATCAGCTGCTTCTCCTTTATCAGGAAGGGTGAATTCCCAGCCTCTTCCCATTTTCTGAAACCATGGTTTTAAAAACTTGTTGAATGGACTTTACCATGCATGACCTTCTTCCTTCACGCAGTGTTATCTTGTTTTGGTTTACATGCCTGCAGATTTGAAAACAACTCTTTAAAAAAGGTTATGGGGATGTTGCTTTGTATTGAATTAAATAAGCTGCGATAATATTTGGTGCACTGGGAGCTTACGTAGGGAGTGACAACCTGTGGCTGTGCTTTGGTATGGCAGAGGATGGGACGCCCATAAAGGCCACTGCTTACGACTGGCAGTAATTGGCTTTTAACAGCGGTGGTGAGGATGGTTGTACATAAAGTCAGCACAACTCCGCCTGCCTGGACTTGTTCTGTGCAGGCGGCCCACGCCTCAGCAGACGCACTCAACCCTCTGACATGGCTGTTGGCCAAACACGCCTGTTGCTTTTTTTGTTCCACTGATATTATATAATGACGTGAAATCATAGAAATTATATATAGTATAATGTAATATAGATATCTCTGGGGTGATGTGGTGTTTCAGGGGGTTAAAAATACAGTGATGAATCACAGTTTGTTTTCATGTTGTTCCCCATCCCCCCTCTCCACTGTCACTATATCATGAAGGCAGAAACTTCAAAAACAAGCTTAATTTCATTATAATTTCTGGTCTTCACACAAGTGACACAATGTACACATCTAAAATGTGTCAGATCCTTGTACACATCTAAAATGTGTCAGACAAATTACCCAACAAAGCGTCAAAAGTGTTACAGTCATGTAAGTGTTCAAACCATTACATTATTTACCTGCGTGGCTTTGGTTGTGGGATCTTTTTTTTTTGTCACGTCCTGTTTTATTCATCAGTTTGTGTCCCAATCCTGTGGAGTACCTGAGTGGAAGCAGAGGAAGTGTGTATTTTTGGGCTGCGGTGGCTTCCAGAGAACCGCTGTCAGAGCATCAGGAAAGAAAACAGCGATAAGCAGAAAGGGTCTATATGCCATGCATTTTCTGCCATGCGTTTTCTGACGGCTTTGATTCACTTGACATGACGGCGCTGTGCTTTGATCCTGTGCAGTGCAGTGGGACTTGATTATCCATATCAGATTGAGAAAAGTCGTCGTCTGCTGATGTGAACCAGATGAAGTCTTCAGACTCAGTCAAGAGTATCAGATTAACACAGCTATTACCTACATTTAGTTTCGTCCATTTGTTTGATTGTAACAGTCTTCTTGGAATTACCTACTTTAAGCTAACCTAGTGTTAAACATACTTCACTATGGGCTGCGACACATATGATGATTCTTCACTATGCAGATTGTCATTTTTGCCCTGTCAGTGTCTGAAAGCACCATAGCAGTGTTCACAATATTCATATTTGTCTGCCAAGGCTTTTTTCATTGACATCTCTCTTTTCTGTCTCAGTATTTTCCTTTTACAAAAGTTCATTAGACTCATGTGTAAGTGTTTACAGCGTAAACAAGAAATATTCCCAAAGGTGACTAATAGTCTAGATCCTGATAAAAAAGAGTTTGCTGAAGCAGAAGTAACACTCATGTCTGCTGCTCCAGGGAGATATGAGTCAAATCTGTGGCTACTTGTGCTCCCACGTCCCATTTAGATGACTGTGCTTCACGGCAATTGAATAGAGTTTGTTCATGGAATTATTTCTATTGAAATAATATATCACACTGATTAATGACTTATTGCAGACAAGGTGCTTTATTACTGACAGGTGAGGGTGGAGGGATAGACGGTGGTTGGATGGCACAGCTTGCTTTCCATCCAGGTTTGCCATTTGTTTTGTTTGTTGCATCTCTGTGTGCCATATTCACCCAACAGCATGCATTTCATTAACTAGAAAGGGTAGCAGATATTATACATACATACATTAGACATGGTGTTTATATTGTTTTTGTTTCGATG
The DNA here is from genome assembly GCF_045865225.1 of Trachurus japonicus. NCBI lineage: Eukaryota > Metazoa > Chordata > Actinopteri > Carangiformes > Carangidae > Trachurus > Trachurus japonicus. Next base: position 18,880,761 of record NC_140913.1, on the reverse strand, counting down.
TTACTGTAAAAATGAACGACACAGGAAACACAAGGGCCAACTTCTTGGAAAGCCAATATTATTGTTAGAGTTTAGTGGGTTATAAAAACAAACTATTCTCAGAATAACTGCAAGGCCCAGCAGACTCAGCAGGGCTGGGTAAAGTACCTGGTGATGGGGTAACATTTCCTCCACATCAAACACTGTAATGGTTGTGTGTGTAGCACAGTCTCTGCGTCGGACCGCAAAATCAACAACCCAGTCGTCATAAAACACAACACTACTGAACAAGGAAACTGGCCGAGGAACCACATCAACTGTGGCAGACAGGAAGAGATTTTTGCCTTTATAACTGCCTGCTAGGACCATACCATAAGATGTAAACAGTTTGCTTTAACAAGGCAGTTTGAAACTAAACAGGGCAGGTCACAATTAAGGATGAAGTTGCAAAAGCCTCTCCACAGCACTGAACTGTACACAAATCTAGGCCAGCCAAGGACAGGCAGGCCATGAAATGTGTTGGGTTTTGATGGGAAAAATGTTGCTTCACATGTGAAGTTCCACACATAATCAGAGTTTTCCCCCCGGGTAACTTTAACCTGGCACTATTCAGACAACATCTGTGTCGTGCAGTAGCATTTTGTAGTATTTTGCCTCCCTGTGTCTCAGCAGCCCCCGGAGAAATGACGATTTTTCAGTATTACACGGCTCTGTTGTTCCATGGTTAACCTAATCATAAAGATCCCACCCACATAAGTTTTGAGGGTCTTGCTGCTCTGCTGTGATATTATCCAGCTCTGTGATGACGCAGCTGGCCTCCTCATACAGCTGAATGGTGTGCGCCAGCAGCCTGCGCTGTGATTGAAGGAAGTTTTGGGAACAAAAATGTGTATTTTTCAAGGTTCTGTGCCAGGCGTCTTTTTTGGAACAATGTGGCGAAACCAAATGAAATGTGGCATTTGTTAAAATACATGGAGCCGTATTCATTAAGTCTTCGACGCCACGTAAAATCAGTGACAGATGTTTTCAAAGGAGGCCTCGGGATCTGCTGAGGAGACACATATAAAAAGAAATAACCTTGCATCAAATGAAAAAGGGCCTGTGCCGGGGTTATTATTTGAAGCTGCTGTAGTCTGAATGAAACATGAGCTGTTTGAGCAAAAATATGTTTAGAATATGAAAAGTAAAATGTAGCTAGTTTCTGTTCATGCAGAATTACATTTACTTTTTTTACAGAAACAATGTGTTTGGTTTGTTGTCAAGAATATCATGTAAATCATGTGTTTGCAAAATGAGAGTCCACAAAAAAACATCATAAACAAAGGGCCTGAGGGAAAATAACTTATTGAATTCCTCTTAAAACCAAATGTACTTTTGCCTGTCAGTGTCACTGTCTGGTGTGTTTTATCAGCCACAACAAAATAACTTGTAACTGGTTTTAATGTTGTACAAACACATGTGCAGTGTTTGTACAACATTAAGTTGTATCTTTTGCATCACCAGATCTATATTTTTTCTCACAAGTGTGTGAAAATGTAGACACATTGCAAAAGATACGTATTTCCTCCGTATTTACTTCTGCTTGTTGTGACTCACTGAGAACCAAATTGATGGTAATACGGTATTACCATCAATTTGGTTCTCAGTGAGTCACAACAAGCAGAAGTAAAATGAAAAGATGACAACACAACACTTGAACACGTCAACAGTAAATTGGCAAATGATGAATGTGTCAAAGTGTGTGATGTATCAACCACATCAAGAAACTTAAGGAAGGATACACCACCACCGCTCATCCAACCGCATTATGTATTGTATTCTTAGGAAATTGTATTCGATTTTTGACTGTTACCATAAAAGGCAAATATGAATCTGAAAGAGGGAAGACTAAATTCGTAACCCTTCTCCGAATTAAGTCTGTCTGAGCTGCTACTACTTTTATTATTTCAGAGAACCAGTTTTCTACAAGGGTTTGGACAGGAAATACCCTAACTACTCTACATGGAGTATTTTGACTCTGCATATCAGTTCAAATGAGTTGTTTATGTTCCTGCGACTGAAAATGCGTTAAAACAATTACGTAAGTCCCTCATCTGCAGCTCTGGCCATTCACGTGGGAACACACTGAGTCATACATCCTGGCTGAGACATATCCTTGCCCACAACACCTTGATAGCCACATACCCCAAAATATCAAAATACACCCATTACACACACTCTGCTATGTGTAGTAGGTAGCTATCTAATTGTTCTTTGGGCTAAAAAGGGAGAATGTTTGTGTTTTGAATTGCTTTTACATACAAAATGGTGTGCATGAGAAACAGAGAAGTGAGATCCTATGTGTAGGAAAAACACAGAATCAGTTGGTTACTCATTACCAAATGAGACATAGACATTATTGCCAATGAATTGGCGTTTGGGAATGATGCCAGACGTTGCATCAGCAAGAGTGTTGTGATGATAAAGCAGGTAGTTCCCCAAATATCCAGCCAACAAAATCACTGTAATACTGCAATAAATTGCAAATCTTAATGCATGGGGATTTCTTCAACAACTTCAATTATTTGTCAGAGAAAATTGCAACAAGAGCATAACTCAAAAAAATAAATAAAATACAGACCATTAAAGATTTCCAAGCTATTTAAATAAAACGACACACATGTTGCACATTTCTCCATGTTTCTCTGTGAGAATATTATATTCTCGACCCAGTTTGACCATTTATTTAGAGTCTGACTTGTGATAAGGAGGAAATTTCTATTCATAAAAAAGTGGAAGCAAACTTTATTTATATATAACACTATTTTAAGCATACAGAAGTGGCTGGCTGGGTCTCATGATGAGTGTGTTGTACTGATGCAGAACCACAACATAAGCAAGTATTAATTATGACAAAACTGCATCTAAGCAACTTCTTAAAGTTTTTTGTACCAGCCTTTATGATGAAAATTAGTAATTAGTAACTTTCAGAGCTTTCAAAGTATTAAATCACTTGGTTAATAATATTTGTGGGTCCTGAGTCAGCATGTTTTATCTTATTAACATAACATAAATGAAACCATAATAATTAGTCTTATCCACCACTACCATTGTTTCACCCAATACCACACCCTTCCAGCTTGAAAAAAAAAAACAATTAGGTAATCACTCATTAGCTGTTAGGTAAAGCTAAATGTAGATATTTTGGAAATTCCCCATTCAATAAGACAGTATGTCAACATTTAAGTGGGAGGTTTGAGGTTGGTAGTAGGCGGGGATGAGGTTAAGTGACTAGGAAGTTACTCTGCATAAATACATGGTCCACAAGGGCACAAAGCAGAGAGACAACAACAGCAGCCAGCAGACAAAACAAGGAGGGAAGACAATACTAAAGGAGAAACACAGCTGAACTTCAGGAGGCTCACTTTTTAATCACTTTTGGTTAACTTAGCACTTGTTCACTGCAGGGCTTTTTGTATAAATATATTTTTTTTGTTACATTTTGCAGCAATCCACAGTAGATCTCATCATGAGATACTGTGCTTTAGTTGTGTGTTTAGTTTTGGGGATAGGCATACAGGATGGATGGAGCTCTCCCGTCCCTCGCAGGTCTGTCCATGTCACGTTCCCTGGAGACATCATCAAAAACATGACGGATACGGAGCTGGCAGAAGTGAGTAGCAGATGGTTCATTTTGTCTTGATAGATTCAAATCCCAGAAAGCAATCAAGCTGTGCAGGGAAATAACTACCTGAGCAGGAAGCCCAATTATAATGTTAACTGAAAGAAAGGGATTTTACTCCAAACTGAAGCTTGTGACAGAGGAAGCAAGTGTCACAAAAACATGAGGAAAGAAGATAATTTGTTTTCCAGTTAAAAGTTTACTTCATCAGGACCCACTCTGCTCAACCTCCTGGACCAAACGTACTGATGTGTTTTGTCATGTTGTCCTCCAGAATTATCTGAAGAGGTTTGGCTACTTGGAAACTGCAACGCACCGCAGTGGCTTTCAGTCTATGGTGTCCACCTCCAAGGCTCTGAAGAGGCTGCAGAGGCAGATGGGGCTGGAAGAGACTGGACAGCTGGACACGTCCACCGTGGAGGCCATGAAACGGCCTCGCTGTGGTGTCCCCGATGTGGCCAACTACAAAACCTTTGAAGGAGACCTCAAGTGGGACCACAATGACATCACTTACAGGTGAGTTGTGAGAAAGAAGTAGTAATGGCATGGTAATCATTTGCTTAATACTGCAAGGGACAATATTCATAAGCTCTCCAGAGGTCTGTGATGTAGATATATCACCGACCAGTGTTGTTACAAGACTGTAAGCAGTCTCAATCTGCTCCTCTCTACAGGATCATTAACTACACCCCAGACATGGACGGCCCCCTGATTGATGACGCCTTTGCCAGAGCCTTCAAAGTGTGGAGCGATGTGACCCCCCTGACTTTCACCCGCCTGTTTGATGGAACAGCAGACATCATGATATCGTTTGGAAAAGCTGGTATGTCCTTGAAAGGCGGCTGTTTTGGCTTTTTTGTGCATATAGATGTTACAAAGTTGAATTGCCACACTGTGCTAAATACATTTTTAGTTAAATTAAAGATTGACGTGTAATTTAATGATCTATTTAGACCACGGTGACCCATACCCATTCGATGGTAAGGATGGTCTTCTGGCCCACGCTTATCCCCCTGGTGAGGGTATGCAGGGAGACGCCCACTTTGACGATGATGAGTACTGGACCCTGGGTACAGGACCAGGTAATCAGCAATACTTACTGGCACCTTTATCAACTATTCATGTGTAGTTGTCTCCCCCTGGTGTTCACATTATGCACTGGATTAAATGAATACCCTTCCCTCTGTCAACAAAGCTGTGAAGACTCGCTACGGAAATGCTGAAGGTGCCATGTGCCACTTCCCCTTCACTTTCGAGGGCAAAACCTACACCTCCTGCACCACCGAGGGCCGTTCAGACGACCTGCCATGGTGCGCCACCACAGCTGACTACGGCAGAGACAAGAAATTCGGCTTCTGCCCAAGTGAACGTAAGCTTGACAGTTTATTCACCTGGGGAAATCTCGACGGGTCAAGGGTCATTGTTTTTGTGTCAGGCTGACTTGCTTCACCTGCTCATCCTGTTGCCTCTGATTCTCATCCTGACAGTTCTCTACACATTCGGAGGGAACGCCAACGGATCTCCCTGTGTCTTCCCCTTCGTCTTCCTGGGAGAGGAATATGACAGCTGCACAACAGAGGGCCGCAGCGATGGTTACCGCTGGTGTGCCACCACAAGCAACTTTGACAATGACAAGTCATATGGATTCTGTCCCAGTCGTGGTAAGTGACAGGAAAAACAATCCATACACAAAGTAGAGTGCTGTAACAACGGCTTTTGGTCTTACACGTGGTTATTACATTCCTTGTTTATCCAGACACCGCTGTAATTGGTGGAAACTCCGAGGGAGAGCCCTGCCACTTCCCCTTTGTGTTCCTGGGTAAAGAGTACGACTCCTGCACCAGTGAGGGACGCGGAGATGGCAAGCTGTGGTGCGGCACCACTGACAGCTATGATGAGGACAAGAAATGGGGCTTCTGTCCCGATCAGGGTGAGTGAAGTATGAATGGAGTTGAAATGCTGTGGATATCTATTTACACCGGTCCTTAACTGACCTTCCTCGCTGCTTGTGTTCCAGGTTACAGTCTGTTTCTGGTGGCAGCCCATGAGTTCGGACATGCCCTTGGCCTGGATCACTCCAACATTAGGGACGCTCTCATGTATCCCATGTACAGCTATGTGGAAGACTTCTCCCTGAACAAAGATGACATTGAAGGCATTCAGTATCTCTACGGTAATTTAATGAAAAGCTGCTTTACCAACACCGACGCCAACATCAAAATATTGTAATTTATCTCAACCGTTACTGTTTTTTCCCCATGCAGGAGGCAGAACAGGCCCTGACCCCAACCCCCCTCAGCCCACCACTGTCAGCCCAGATCCTGAGACCGACCCCACAGCTGACCCCAGACCCACTGAACCCACCACCACAACCACCGCACAGCCTGTGGATCCATCTGTAGATCCCTGCAAGCTGACCAAATTTGACACCATCACTGTGATTGAGAATCAACTACATTTCTTCAAGGACGGGTGAGTAGATCCACCTATTTGTCTTTGTAACAGAAGTAAAAACTGACAACATCAACAAAATCCAGCCGTGCTGATGTGTTCATTTTTTTATGTTCTGATTAACAGACAATACTGGAAGAAGTCCAGCAGCGGTGATGAAAAACTCCAGGGACCATTTGCTATTTCTGGGAGATGGCCAGCTCTTCCAGCAGTCATTGACTCTGCTTTCGAGGACTCTCTGACTAGGAAACTGTACTTCTTCTCAGGTAAAGAGGCTCCACACAGTGTAGATGAACAAGGCAGCATTAACACATGAACCGAAAATGCAGATGAGCTTAATGGCGTCTTTTCTTTTTTCTATAGGAGCCCGATTCTGGGTGTACACAGGGAAGAGCGTTCTGGGTCCCCGCAGCATTGAGAAGCTCGGCCTCCCCAACAGCGTTCAGAAGGTGGAGGGAGCTCTGCAGAGGGGGAAAGGCAAAGTCCTGCTCTTCAGTGGGGAGAACTTCTGGAGGTGAGTTAAATATCACACTAAAGCCTAGAAGCCTTCAGCAAGTTGTTGGTGGAAGATTTTCAGCCCAACTCCATTCATGTCTGCTGTTCTTTAGCATTTATTTGGTCTTTTAACGAGACAGTTTAACCCCACCTCCACTGTGGTTATTCATTTAAACCCTTCTGCTAAAATAAGGATTTTTACAACATTATAAAAGTCTGCCCTTTAAGAGGAGAACTGATTGTTTCTGGCATTTTAATGACATTCCCTGGTATGGTTGTCTGATCACCACAGGCTCGACGTGAAGGCCCAGAAAATCGACAATGGGTACCCCAGATACACAGATGCCGTCTTCGGTGGCGTCCCAAATGATGCTCATGATGTATTCCAGTACAAAGGTAAATAGATCTCTCAATTACAAACGTTTATTGTAAACAAAACAATCATTTACACTTTTCATTCATTTCATCTAATTTCAATTTTTCTGCTTTAGGTCACCTCTACTTCTGCCGAGACCGCTTCTACTGGCGTATGAACTCCCGTAGACAGGTGGACCGTGTTGGCTATGTGAAATATGACCTCCTCACGTGCTCACAATAAGACTCTCATGACTGAGACAACGAATCAGCGATGAGCTTGAAATCAGGTGTCAGGGAGAATGTGATGCAGTGTGTGTTGCGCCCGTTGTATGATGTGTGTGCTTTCTGGGATGTAAATAATTGTCCATCATTGCTGTCGGCAACTCCGAAAACACACAGCAGTCGGCCTAAAAATAAGCCAATGACTCAATACAAGAGAGCAAATTGTGGTCTTTGGCACTGACTGGCCCTCAGTTTGATAATCTGTGAACATGTGAAATCATGTAAGCCTACATTTTGAGACAATAACCAAAACGTAAATATTCTAAAAGCTGCCTGGATCATATTCCAGTTCTATTCACTGAACAATTTCCTAATGTCTGACAGGTTCAGACTCGTAACAGTATTAGATTATTTTGGTATTTATAGCACTATCTAATATTATTTTTGTGTCCTAAAGCTTATTTGTTTTTGTATTCTATTGTATTTCTGAAAATGGCTTCAAAGCCAATTACTTGCACTGGAAGACAATACATGTCTCCTCTTAAGTTATTTATGAGACTGATATGTTTTGTATTAAGGTTTTAACTTTAAATGCAATAAACACGCCTTGAGAACTATACCTGTCATTGCCATTGAATTTCTATCCTACCCACATCCTCTGCTTCAATACTCCCACACAATACAACCCACACTTTACACTGCAATTCCATTGCATGAATCAGGTAAGCACAAATCCCACTGTTACTTAATTAAGTGCAGGAGGGAGGAAGAACACATGACTGTGGGGAACAGGGGAGTAACAACAGGACTTTTTTGTAGGCATAAATTACTCTAAAAGGATAAAAATGTTGTACAGGGGTGTTGTATGGTGGTGAAAAGACCAGACAATTCTTAGGGCATGTGACTGACAGAGCTGTTACAATCCCGGCTCACGGGAAGCAACACAATAAAAACGGGGGGACAAAAACTGAGTGCAAGACAGTTTATTAAGAAAACAAGAAAACGAAACAAAGGGAGGAGCAGCCTGGGATGCTGCAGTGTGGCCTGCAGCTGGTGGGAGTGAGAGAGAGACAGGAGGGGGTATGGCTTGCCCTTTTAAACCTGGGGCCACACTTCAGGGAACCTGAAGGGAAACAGAAGACACCAACAGGGCACAAACATAATACAAAATATAACACATGAGACCTGTAACAGAACCCTTAACAAATATTAGACCGCCCCAATATTAAATGATATGTGGTGGCTTTTCATGGTACTAAAATCCCTGGAGGCATCCCTGATTCTGGGCATCTGCATGAGATAAAGTAATGGCAAACAAAACATGTGTTAGTGCCGACAATCCTCATCTGCATAATTAAAGTTGTGTGTAACCAAAACAATTAATAAGGGTTCATCATAAATGTTTACTCATGTTTGTCACATCAGAATCACATTGTATTATAATATGACTTGATTGTGAATATTTCTCGACAATCCTGCCAAATTTCTCACTTAGACCAAATGACCAAACCAAAGTGTGGGTGTAGCTGTCCATAGAAAGAATTATGTAAATTGGGTGCCCCTTTTTATAGTGTTTACTCCTATATCCTAATATTTTTTTTTATTAATGAGTTAAAGTCATTTGTATTTTCCATTTCACAGTAAAAATAAGATTTATGGGCCATAATAATATGCACTGAGTAGGCAGTTTTATTAGATGCATCAGCTAAAACTAATGTGGTCTAATAAAAGTCCTGCAGTAAATCGAACGTGTTACTCCCTTGTTTTTCTCTCTTTTTTTTGCGTACATTAATGCACCATTAAGAGCCAGTAAGTTCAGTGCCTGATTCACGGTAAGAAATGACGCTACAAATTGTGTAAAACGCCCTGTTGTGCTGAAGAAATGTGTCATGTGTAATGGCTTTATTTACGCTAATCGTGCCTCAATCACTCTCTTGAGAGAAGCGGATGTATATTACTCCGCACCCAGTTGCGTAATACGCCTTCCTCTAAAAACAATAGTCCACTAAATGTTTATAAACATCTCATTTAGCGAATATTTGGACGAGTACGGAACAAAAAACACTATGCGAAAATACTTCTTATCCGAATTTATATAAGTCTGACAAGACAACGGGCCAGTTTCGCGACAAAAAATAAATAAAAATAAAATAAATAAGATCCGGTTGCACGAACAGGAAGCAAGGAGATACTCATGGCGCCCGACTAGAATGAGGCAACAATTATCGGTTACTAATTTCTCTTCTGTTTAGCCGCTCTGCACCGACGGATATCTATCCAACCGAAAATATACGGTAAGAAAAAAGCGTGAAGATCGTAGTGCCGATGACGGAAAATATGTTATTTTCTTCAGGGAGAGTATTTGGGCGGTCTGCCGCAGCAGCTGAGGCCCTGCAGGTCCCCAGTAGAGCTCTCAGATTGCCTGAACGGAAAAAAACGGCTGCCTGGTGTAAAATGGCGACGCGCAGCAGGCAGGGTGAAGGGCAGCTCGGCCCCGCTACCCCGGCCTGCACATGTCCTCCTCCTCCTGGAGCAGGCTGTTGTTGTCACGGTCCAAATGTCCGAGTTGGTTTAGGTCAACGCTATGCTATTCATCCCACTCCTTTGTTATATTGTAGCCACTCACACTTTGAGGGCAGAAAATGGGAGACGACGTTTCACATTGTTGCCATGTAAAAACACAACCGTGAAACGAAAACAAAGCTGGTCTCCGAGCTAAATGCTGCTACCGCTAGCTGTTAAGGTTAATCTAATCGGGAGCTAGTGTTAGTTCTCCAGTGACATTAAAGTTTCTGTTTTACTCTATTGGTGCCCACATCGGGTCTCGTGTTACAATATAATCTGTGAGAAATGTTAGCCAGGATAGAAATATGCAACTTTACGTCTTTGATGGGACAACACTTCACAGAGCTAACGTTAGTCGTGCAGACCCCTGGTATCAGGGCTGGCATTGTTGGTGGAGACGTGACTGAGTTTTACGAAATAATAAACACTTTCCCACTTGTCACTTACCATGGAGAGATGGCACAGCTCATCATCTATTATTTTATTAAAATGATGGGCGAAAATGGCATGGATCAAATGCTCTGGAGTAAAAATAATTGCATTTACAGTTAAAGTTATATTATGTCTCACAACATGAGAAGAGATGGTTGTCCTACATCAAATTGTTGCATAATAAATGTACTTTCCACCTCTACCTTTGGGCAGTGATCTTGTTTCCATATGAATTCATACTGGACTTAACATTTCTACATATCCATCATGAGTACAATGTAACGAAAAACAGCTCATAAGGACACACATGAAAACTAAAGGGTTAAGTAAGTTGGTTGCCCAAAATGCCAGAATTACTCACAATCCAGAAATATAGAAATATGTTGTTGTGCTCAATAGAAGCAACTAAGTCTCACCTTGATTATCTCCTCATTGTTTAGAGTATTCAGTTTCCCTTTGTCATTACAGCTGAGAAAGTTAGACTCCATCTGTCACTGATTTTGTTCCGGCTTTCAAGACTTTGTTGTTTTTTATCAAGTAAACGCTGTGACAAAAAATATGTTTTGTGCAAACACTCTAGACAATTTTACAACCAACAAACCAAGTAACAAGACACAAGTTGTGTTCATTTTACCACTCACCTTCAGTAATGACTTTCCAGTGCTTTAAGTAAAATGTTTCTATTGGCTGAACTATTTTTTTGTTGATAGTTATGGATTCAGAGGAAAATGAGGTGGAGAGCAGCAGTGATGCAGGCCCCGCTGGGATGGAGGAGCCATCTGAAAGTGGCATGGGCATGGAGTCATCAGAGGCCATGTCTGCAGACAGCAGTGATGCTGCTGCATCTCATGCACAGGCCCCAGAGTCTGACTGCCACGTGGGACAGAGCTCAGAGGGAGTTGTGGTAAGTTTTGTGATTGTTGTGGGAGAAAACACAAATACAGTTAGGCCAAGAGAAAACAATATGGCAGTGATGATTTGTCCAAAAGGTTTCATGTTAATGTCACTGTGTTCTTGCTCCTCCTTGTCAAGGTGTTCATCCCAGAAACCAGCTCCAGTACAGATGTCAGAATTTCCTCAGTCCACCTCCCAGACTCCTCCTCCGTGGCCCAGTCCACAAGCGTGTCCAGCGTCTCCACGGTGACTCAGTCAGTACTGGTGTCTGAGTCAGCCCAAGTGATGGTCCACTCCAGTGCTGTGTCTGAAGGAACCATGATGGTTTCTGACTCAACTGCTTCTACCTCATCAGACCTGGGGTCTGCCATTGACAAAATCATAGAGTCCACCATCGGCCCTGACATCATGAATGGTATTTCCACCTTTTTTTCCATCTTATTTTATGTTTTATGCTGAGCAGCTTTAACTTTTTGAAATTTACATTTATAGTTTACATTTAAGTAGCAGTTATCTGATTCTGCATTATGCTTTTCTATTAGGTTGCATATCTGTCACCAGTGCAGAAGATGGGGCTGCAGAAACAACACAGTATCTGATATTACAGGGACCAGATGATGGTAAGCGCACTTATTATTAACTCATCAATTCTTCAACCCCTCCGAATACATTTTTTGAAAGTTAACAATGTCAAGGAAATTACTATTGTTTTCATAAGGCTTAATTTATTTAGACCAAATGTACGGCACCAACTATTTTCTACTGGGTTTTTGTAATTCAAATGCCACTTAAGACAGTGACACACAAATAAGTAATAGAAATATTGAAAAATCATATTCCTGTCAATAAACTATACACAATTTGTCTATATATTTGTCCACTGTAGGTGCTCCTATGGTAGCTCATATGTCATCTTCAGCCCTGTCTGATCGTATAGCCATAGAAGCTCTGGCGGAAGGTCCCACATCTACTTGTCGAGACCAGGGAGACCTGCAGGGCAACCTTGAACCTGACCAGCCCGACGATCAACCCGGACACTCAGGCTACCCGGAGGACAGCAGCAGTCAGCCTGACCAGCCCCAGCACTCCCACCCCTCCCAGTACATGGACTGTAGTGCCGATGGCCCAGACCAGACAGAAGAGTCTTCATCTTCCTACGTGGAGTGTTCAAGTGAGGAGCCTGACCAGACGCGCTCACAGTCGGGCTTCCCTGATTACAGCGGGGACAACAGTGACCAGGACCTGCCTGGATACGTGGAATGCAGCGGAGCCGACTCAAACCCCACTAGCCGGGGTCACTATGTGGTGGAGTGCAGCGCTGGGTATCTTGAGTGTGCAGTGGACGATGGAGAGCAGCCGCATCATTCTCGCAGTTACATTGACAGTAGTGCAGATCACCGGTCCCAGAGCAGTCGGCAGTACGGCGCCGAGTATGGCGGAGAATGTGTTGCTGCTGCAGACTCAGAGCAACCAGGCTGTTCTCGGTACCAAGTCAGGGATGTTGACGAGGATGACGAGCAGAACCAGGATCCAGATCAGCCACAGCACTCCCAGCAGCAGCCCCAGCACTCATGTTACATGGAAAGCAGCAATGGCCCCGAGGCCTCTCTCTACGTGGATGACAGCTCTTCATCGGACCACCCTCTGGCGGACACCGCAGGTTCAGGTGGGCTCCCTGAGGCGCTGGAGTGTAGCGAGAGCCAGCCTGGGCCCTACATCAGCAGCAGTGGGACATATACCGCCAATCCAGAGCCAGAGCTGGCGCAACAGTGCTCGCCCAGCCAAGAGGAGCCGCAGGGCTCGCAGGGGCCTCAGGACGAAGCTGGGCCGTCCAGGGAGATAGAGACGCCAACAGTGGTGGCAGCAGAAGGTTCTGGAGACAGACCTCCAAACCTGGCTGAGCTGGAGGAGATGATGGAAGTAGTGATTGTACAGCAGTTCAAGTGCAAGATGTGTCCGTACAAGAGCGCTTCCAAAGACACACTCATCAACCACATGAGAGACAAGCACTTCAAACCTGCAGGTAAAGTAGCTGATAATGGATCACGGTCACATACAGCACTCTGCCTTGTGCATTGTCTAAGTTCAATTTCCTTGTGAAATATTGGTTGTTCAGGGGATGTGCCAAAAAAGCGAAAACGTGGACGGCCTCCTAAAAGTGAAACATTGGCCCGACGCCAGGCAGAGAGAGAGGAAGCTGAAGAGAGGAAGGCAGCAAAGGGGAAGGCCGCTGAGCCCCGTCAGGCAGAGGAAGAGGAGGATGATATCGTGGATGCGGGTGCTATTGACGACCCTGAAGGTCAGGGAGGAAGATTTTCATTTAACCCCTTGTCAGATAACATCCACACTCACACTTTTCTGGGATAGTGAGTCCGTCACAGGATGAGAATCATATCCATTTATCCCTGTCACTGTTCTTCTCTTTATCTCCAGAGGATAGTGACTACAACCCAGCAGATGAGGAGTGCAAAGCAAGACCACCCACCACTCTGAAGAAGCCTACTCCTCCTATTTCCTCCTCTTCTCATGGACGCCCGAGGCGTAAGGTTGGCCGCCCGAGGAAGTACAGCTCTTTAGAGGAAGGCTACAACAGCAAAGGTGGGTTTTGAAATTTGATAAAAGCAAAATAAAAATCAGTGTGCACAGAGAGGATGCATTAAAAATGTTTCATTCTCCTTTTCCATGTCCTTGATGTAGAAGCAGAAAGTGTTGCTAAGAAGCCCAGGGTCTTTACTGATGCTAGTGCACCCGAAGAGGCAAGTTCTTCCGGGTTGGACAATGGTCCTGCTGTAGCGACTGATGCAGACACTGCTGAGGCCACGATAAGCCAGTCGGATTCTGAGAACAAAGATCCTTCATCCAACACACAGCCAGAGGAGGAGTTTTTACAGAGGAAACGTGGCCGACCCTCCAAGCGTTTCCTACGCAAGAAGTATAAGAAGTACATAAATCGAAAGTAAGTATCACATTTTTATGTAAAGTTGTGTAGCAAATATTATTAGGTAACTTTCACAACAAGTTTATTTTCATTATCAATATCTCCCAGTCGTTACTATAAATCCCTCAAACCGCTCCTGAGACCTCACAACTGCTGGATCTGCGGCTCACGCTTCCTCACTCAAGAAGATTTGCGCTTCCATGTGGACTCGCATGAGGGCAACGACCCGGAGCTCTTTAAGTGCCTCCAGTGCAACTATCGCTGTAAGCGCTGGTCCTCACTCAAGGTAAGTTGGAGTAAAACTACTCAACGCTCAGGTTAACCTCAGCTTACAAACATGTTTCTATAAGTCTGGGGACTGTTTTACAGGAACACATGTTCAATCATGAGGGTACTAAGCCGTTCAAGTGTGAGGAGTGCGATTACACAAGTGTCTACCGGAAAGATGTCATTCGTCACTCAGCAGTCCATAACAAAGATAAGTAAGTTACTTACGCAGACATAAATAGAAAGTATAAGAAAATAGCAAAATATTAATTTCAGATATAAATTCACAGATTTTTTTCTTCTTCTCCTTTACGCAGGAAAAGAAAGACAGAGTTGGTAAGAAATGTCCCTTATTTGGTTGATATTTAATTGCTAATTGCTATAAACTGTGGATGTGGGTTTAATAATTAATACATCTTGTAGCAGAATTACCGTAGTCTGGTTCTGTTTGGGTCGATTGTTGCTGACTTGTGGACTTACAGGGTATCCGCGGGGTCTTGAAAAGTATTAAAAGGTGATAAATCAATTTTGGGAAAATTAAGACCCTTAAAAAGTATTAAAAAGTCTTTTCACGACTTTATAAAGTCTTAAATTTTGAAGGTATTTCTTTGAATTAGATGGACCGGTACATGAAATAGAAAAGAAGATTGTTGGTTTTTGTTTTTTGAGAGTGGAGCAATGTTTTTTTTTTTTTTTTTTTGATAAACTTTGCCTTTGATTTATTATCCTAACCTATTTTAGTCTTTATCACAAACTAAAACTGTTAAGTTAAAAGTGTCACTGATGTAAATGGTTACAGCCTGAAGTGGCGGTGAGGTATTGAAAAATATTGAGAAGGTCTTGAAAATGTCTTAAAAGGGTATTAAAATTAACTTCAAGATTCCTGTATAAACCCTGACTTAACTAGTCAACTTTGTGGCTCTGTGCTGATTTTTACAGGCTCCAAAGGTGTCAGAGTTCCCCTGCCCCGTGTGTCACAGAGTTTACCCCATGCAGAAGAGGTTGACCCAGCACATGAAAACCCACAGCGCTGAGAAACCACACATGTGTGATAAGGTTAGAAAACATACTGTTAAAGTCAGTATATGTAACCTATTTTAAGTGTTATCCAAGAATTAAAAGTGATTGTGTTTGAGAGATGTTGTGACAGTGTACTGAATAGTTGGTATTAACATTTAGAAATTTCCTGAAGGTTAATAGATGTAATGATTCAGATCTTAATTGTTACAGTCACAAACAGTCTTTACAGGAAGGTGAGTGCACATATGATTTTATGGATTCCTATGACCTGTTTCTTTGGGAAGTTTTCCAAATCCCTTCATACTGATGGGGATAATGCCTTTCCGTCTTTGCAGTGCGGCAAGTCCTTCAAGAAGCGGTACACATTCAAAATGCACCTACTGACCCACATCCAGAGTCTTGGAGACAGCAAGTCAGTACCGAAAGATTTTACTTCATCCATTTATTCTGTCATTTACTCTCCTGTACTTTAAAAACACGGATGCATTGCTGTTATCTGTTTGGTGTAGAATGAGTCGACTTGGTTGATGCTTTTTGTGATGATATTGTGATGATATTGTAATGAAAAGCTCTTCAATGTGTATGTGCCAGGTTCAAGTGTGAATTTTGTGACTACACTTGTGACAACAAAAAGCTGCTGCTCAACCATCAGCTGTCTCACACCAATGACAGGCCCTTCAAGTGTGACTACTGTAAATACTCCACTTCTAAAGAGGAGTTCCTGGTCTCCCATTTAGCCATTAAACACACAGGTCAGTGCTGCAGGAAGGCTTTCATAGACTTTATTATAATCTCACCTTTTGAATGTAGCACTGTATGATCCCTGCTTATTTAATGTCTACAGGAGAGAAGCCGTTTTCCTGTGAAATGTGTCACTTCACGACAAAGCACAGGAAGAATCTACGGCTACACGTCCAGTGTCGTCATCCTGAGGCGTTTGAAGAGTGGTCTGTGTCTCACCCTGAAGAGCCTGTGAGGAGACGCCGCCGACCCTTCTTCACCCTGCAACAGATAGAGGAGCTCAAACAACAACATGACGACACACCGGGCTTGCAGAACACCATAGTAAGTCTGTTAGATGTCAGGTCGTTTGTCTAAGGTCCAATTTTGATTTTAGCTTGTCACATTTTGGAAGATAATACACTGTAAATGTTTTTTCTCCTTCATTCATTAGGTTGCAGTAGATTCTGCGACACTACAAGCAATGCAGGGGATGGAAAATGCATCAGTGTCCCAGGATGCATTGGGAAACACCACCATTATCTATGAACAAGGTCAGTGATGATTTCAAATGAGAGATATTTTAGCATTCTCTGATGTGTTACTTCATCTGTCTGACTTTGTCTCCATGTTCTCCTCAGCTGAATCCAGTGATCTGTCTGCACAGAACGCCCTGGACCTGCTGCTGAATATGAGCAACGCCCGGGAATTGGTCGGAAACTCCTTGCAGGTTGGTGCTGTTAGATTGAAATCTTTCAGTTTAGATATACAATATAATATATAATATATAAAATGTGCTGATACTCTGTAATATGTGTGCGTGTGTGTGAATACTGCTCCTTAGATGGCAGTGCTAAAGTCAGAAGGCAGCAAAGCTTTGGAGAAGGGCACTTGGAGTACAGTGACCACAGCACCTGGCCAGGCTCAAAAGGTCATGACCTTCCATGTATCTGAGAACGGGGAGACGGTGCTACAGGAGGCCTACGAGGCAGCCACCTCTGAAACAGGAGAGCTCACCCAGATCGCCATCGAAGCTTACGAAGGAGGTGGGGACTTCAGTGTGGTGGAGCAGACTGCTGAGGAAATCCATAGTCCTGAATACAGGTAACACAACATAGGCTGCTTTTCCCTGATTAGGACAAACATTATGTTGTTACACTGAGTATTCAATTGACTTTTTGTTTTGATGAGGTTCTCGATGTATCAACCGTCTGTAATGCCACTGAATTGCTGTTTTTGCAGTAATGGAGAGAGCAGCCCCTCTCAGGCTTTAGAGGTCTCTGGATCAGAGAGCGTTAAAAGCGACAAGTACTACCTTACTTCTGCACTGCCTGATGGTGTATTGCAACAAGTTGAGGTAACTACCAGTTTCATTTTTGTCATATAGAGATGTACTTTTCACTATTCCTTTCTCTCTGACTGGGCTGTTTTTTTACTGACAGCTGAGCAGTGAAGCTCCAGCCTCTCCATCTGCAGTGACCTCTCCAAGTCTCAGCGCCAAGAGGTTTTCCTGCCGAATCTGCATGGAGTCTTTCCATGGACGCTCTGACATGGAGAACCACAAGAGGGCGCACTTGGACTCCAACACTTTCAAGTGTCCTGACTGTGACTTTACCTCCACCTCTTGGCCTGAGGTCAAGGTGAAGAATGTCTTAAAATTGTGCAGCATGGTTACGCTGCGTCCTTTCATTTAAAAGACATCTCTGTCCTTTGGACTTTTACTCTGCTGACAGTGATTGTTAGCCTTGTCTTGTTTTAGGCTCACATGGAGCTGCATTCCTACCTACGTCCACACAAGTGTCCAAACTGCAGCTTTGCCTCCAAGAACAAGAAAGATCTGCGCAGACACATGATGACTCACACTAATGAGAAACCCTTTTCTTGCAAACTTTGTGGACAAAGGTATCAACAGAAGTAATTTGTTTTCCATAAAATTAGTTTTTAGTCATCATCAAATATTCATGTATTAGACCATAAAGTGATAATGAATACTAATGATGATTGTTTTGGTTTTTTTGCCCACTATCTCAGGTTTAACCGCAATGGCCATCTGAAGTTCCACATGGAGCGTCTCCACAATCAGGATCATCCTACTCGCAAGAACCGCACCGCCACATCTCAGCAGACCATCATAGTCAACAGCGATGAGGAGGCGCTCGCCACACTGCAGTGTAAGGAACTTGACTTGCAGCTGGGTTTGTGCTGACAAAGTAAAAAATAAATGAATGCATACAGTAGGCTTCACAACTGATTTATAGGTCATAAACCGAAGCCACGTTCATGTAAAGTGAATCTCAAACGTGTGTGTATGAACAACAACAGCCCTGCAGGGACATCAGACTGTGATCACTCCAGAGCGGTTGCAGGCCTTGGGACAGGACCACATCATTGTAGCTCAGGAGCAGACGCTATCAGACCAGGTACCAGCTTTTATATGTTACCTGGCGTATTAGAAACTTTGCAAACTACATTGAGAGATTAAACGAATAAATGTTTGCATTGTCAGGAGGAGGGTACATACATTCAACAAATAACCACCCTAGATGGACAGACGGTTCAGCACCTGATGACAGGAGACAACCAGGTGACGGAGGTAAGAAACTCCCTCTTTATGTGTGCATGCATGTAACCATAATGGCATGTAAGACAAAACGCACACACACTGTATATACGTATATTTATATATCTTTATAACAAAGGCTTTGTGATGTCTCTTTGTTTTCATCTCATGTTTCGTGTCCTCTTTCAGGTCCAGTATATCATCTCACAGGATGGAGTGCAACACTTGATCCCTCAGGAGTACGTTGTAGTAGCTGATGGCAACCACATACAGGTCAGTGTATCATCTCTCAAGAACAGTTCAGTTCAGTTCAGTTCAGTTCGGTTCAGAGCTTTTATTGTCCCACAGGGGGAATTTATTTTTGCAGTGGTGCACATGAAGATAATAAAAACAATAGAAGATACATAGGAGTACAAAAGAACATAAAAACATTAGAACCATAAAACCACCAAACCTGGGTTAAGAACCAATCAAACAGAACAGTTTTGTAAAGTGAGGTGCAACACGTAAAAAAAGTGCAGATTAAGAGTAGTGCGAACTGATTGCACAGGGGATAAAAGAGCATTTGTACCTGTTTGGCCTATTTGGCCTTAGTCTGCCTATATCTCCATCCTGAAGGAAGAGGGATGAATCTGGTACGGAGAGGATGGTCAGGACTGGATAAAACTACCTGAGCTTTTTGCAGAACTAGGTTTTTGTAGATTTTTGCTGGCATCGTTTATTTCTGGACATACGGTTCTTATTTTGTGCAGAGAGGCCAGAATAAAAAGAACAGACTCATTAAAAGATCTATAAAATAAAACAACCAAGGTCTTTTCTTCATTAAAAGAGTTTAGTCTGCGTAGAAAATAGATTCTCTGCAGGCCCTTTTTGCAGATTGCATCGAAGTTCCCAAGGTTGTGGGTCAAGAAGTGACCTTAACTAATGATGCATACATGTGGTGTTTGAAGGTGACACTGTGTCTGACTGATCTCTGTTACCGTCCCTCAGATGCCAGATGGACAGATCATCCAGTACGAACACGACGGGGCCTTTGTGCAGGAGCAACAGGTGAAGCAGGTCATCTAAACTCAGAGTGAGAATTTTTTGTTTTGACAAAGGCTCATCGCTCCATATTTTTCATATTTCCAGATCGCTGTGAGTCACGACGGTCAGATCCAGTATCTACCTGTCAGCTCAGAGCAACAGGTGGTGAATCCTGAAGATCTGGAGGCTGCTGCCCACTCTGCTGTCACAGGTAGGAGCAGATCCCTCTCTACTTATTTAATACTCAGTCTGCCAGCCCAGTACAGTACTAGATTGTTTATATTTGGATGCAGACCTCAGTTATTGACTCCCTCTTCTCATATTGGTATCAAAATCAGGTAACATAATATTTCAATAAAACACTCTGTACACATAAGATGAAAGCACATATGCATCAATTACTATTCAAGATATTATAAATCTGAATACTTTGATGTCAGGCTCATTATTGAGTATTTTTCTTTTTATCTATTTTCCATGTGCATTATTACAGCTTCCTAGTGTAATTAAGAGCGGGATCCAGTTTGATGGTCTATTTAAAGATGCCCTCATTTAAAGCTGAATGTCAGCTGTAGAAAAGCATGTTAGTCATAAAATGATGAAATAACATCAAAAACAAAACGTGTCTCTTGTGCAGCTGACTCTTAATTTAAGAAGCTTGACGACAGATCTAACGGTTTAGGTGCACGTTGATTGTTAAACTTAAAATTAATGTCAACAATTTGGTCCCTGAAATCCAGGAAATGTATTTGTTCTATTTATTTTTGTTTTATGGTGGATATAAACCAATAGTAGTTGGAAAACAACAGATAAAATCCTTTGGGCGACCAGATTCTGAGCCAAACAATAACATGACAAATGAAATCACCAATATGGAAGTCAGTAATAACTACAGCATCCGGACAGCAAATCAAACTAAGTGGATAATCTTTGTTGTTTTAGCAGTGGCAGAGGCAGCGATGGCACAGACCCAGACAGTCTACACTGAAGCTACACCTGAACAGCTGGAGCAGCTGCAGCAGCAGGGCATCCAATATGATGTCATTACTTTCACCGACGAATAGACGGCTTTTAAAACCCACCTGGGTACAAACCTGTGCCAGGACCAATACAAACCACTATGAGCTGACAAGTACAGTGACCTCAACTTATTTATGCACTCAGCTGGCTGTGAACTAAAACATTATCTCCTCTGCGGTATCATGTGCTCGGGGGCAGTTGCACCGTTTAACGAGATCAACGGCTTTTTGTAAATTCAGATTATTGCACCTATTGCTTCTAACTTAATTATAGGGGCCATGCATCTAACAGTTGGTCTGTAATTATTAAAAAAAAATATTTGTGTTCATGTGCCTCAACTATTTTGATTTGCAAGACAATGTTATCAGAGGAAATAGAGGAAATGGCTTATATCATGTTTTAGAAAATATACCAAGCATCTAAATGAACATTTCAGTTTTTAAATAGAGGGAATGAAAAATGAGTGTTTATTTTTGACCTGTAATGAGATATGTTAATAGTTAGAATGCAACATCTTTGTGCTGACTGAATACTAAAATGTACATACCTTTTGCATTTGTTTTCTGTTCCTTAATGGAGGATATGTTTTGATTTCGAGACTATGACGTGTTTAATAAGCTGAAAGCTGACACCAAATAAATCACTTTGTGTAAACCTTGTGTATTCTCTATTGTGCCCATAATTGCCAGATCTTTTTCGCATGTTTTTTTTTATATATATCTGTTTTATTTATGATTATTAACTTTCTAATGATATATTGATATATTCAAAAATATTGTATGTAATGCAGTTTCTATAATTGAACAGAGTATGATTTATAAATAAACAAATCAATGTAATCAAAGTCAATTACATCATAAACTACAACCATAGAACTGTTTTTTCTTGTCCCTGTGTCTGCCCTCCATATATCTGCTTTATGGAAACATGATTTTTGAACAAGAAGTTGACTGGTGGTTTGTTTGTGCTTCAGCTGATGCAGTGACAACTTCCTCGTGTGTCACTTGACAGGGTGGAGTCTCAGATCCTTTAAAAACAGTGGGAAACTGAAAAAGTGCTGGGACTCCATGACCATTACACTGAAGATGAAGTTCTGCCTTATCTTTCTTCTTTTATTAGGTATGATTACAAATACAAAACATTGATTTTTCTGTTTTGCAGTGCCTGTTCTGACTTACTGATTAGAAATGTGTGTTTTGCAGATGTCCCTCCTCTGAGAGGGCAGCAGAAGATCCAGCAGCTCGAACACATCCTGCTGAGACTTGCCTTCCCATCGTTTTACAATGGTCACGACAAGTCGTGCTGTAAACTTTATCCTGGAGGTTGTTACAAGCTGGTGGACAGCTCAGGTTACACCTGTGAATTACTGAGAGGAAGAGTCACAAAAACTGAGAATGATGGCTGGATTGAGTTCACAATATCAAACGTGCAGTTTTCGGATGCAGGTTACTACAGATGTATCGTGCTGGGGGCTCAAAACCACATCTACAGTGACTACTACGTCGAGGTCGAGGGTAACTACTCTTATGATTTTCCTTAAAGGGATGTTATACATCTTTGCAGAAGCAGAAACTGCATTTCTTATGCAATGCTATATTTCAGTGAATTTGTGTTTGTGAAGGAGAAATCTGAATCTCTAGCCACAAACTCACAAAGCATCTGTGATATTCTTGCATTTTGCAGACGCTACAATTGACCACAGTCAGTCTCAGCCTCCACTGCCAACAACCATCACAGCCCTCAACACCTCGACGTCACTCCCAGGCTCCACTGGACCCGTTTTTACACAGGACTTCAGCGACAGGCCCAGGTATCTACTCTCTCTGTAGAGTTGTCACTTTCTGACTGAGAAGAAGTGAAGCTTGATCTGACTTCTGTGTGTCTCCTCCTCAGACTGCTCTGGAGCTCCGGCCTGTCTCTCGTTGTCATTGTGTCCATCTCGGTCATGATTTTGATCGCTTCAGTTCTTAGTGTTGTTTACTACAGACTGAGGGCAAACCACAAATTATCTGGTAAGCAGTTTCCTTCCATTGATGATCTCATCGTTTCTGAGACAATTCAAAAATATTCATAACGTGATGCTGTTTTGTCTGTGCAGACAGATGTGGAGAAACTCTGTGTGAGTCACTGAAACAAGAAGCTCCGGTAAGCACTAAATTGGGAACATGCAGCCTCTGTGACTCACTGTCACTTGTTTTTTAAAGGCGGATTGAATGTTTATGATGCAAACTTCCTCTACAGTCCTGTCTCTTGACAAAGCCTGTCTCCCCTAGGAAATGAGTGGCATAGTCTACACAACAGTGGACTTCAGAGCTCACCAGAAACCTACAGAGGTCTATGCAAACCTGAGGATGCCCAAAACGCAAGTGGGAGCTGCTGATACAGAGCATCCTGAGATGGTGGAGTACTCCACACTGGCGATTCACCAGTGAATTCACATGAAAGCTTAGTGTCTGATGTTAATATGGGAAGTGCAGTGACTCCACTGTATTTAGCAATTTAACACATAAATCAGTTCAAGAGAGTTTGAAACACATTTTCCAACAAAAATGGGTACCACTTTAAAATAAGACTCCCCTTATAAAGTATTTATGAATGGTTTATAACCACTTTATTAATTAGTTTGTTAACATTGTAAATCATTTATAAGATGTTATACCATATTAGAAAAAGGGGCATAAATGACCTGTTACTTGCCAAATAGTGAGCCCACATGCATACCGTTAAACCTCATATCTCGTTAATTCCTGAGATTTTTTTTCCATTATCATCTTGCCAAATAGTGAACCTGCATCAATACATGAAAACTGTGTTATAACCTGTTTATAGCTGTTTGTTTATGATTTACAAACTGTTCACAGCGGTATTAATAACCTATTTATAAACATTTATAAATCCTTTATAAAGGGAGTGTTACTGTAAAGTAGTACCCAAATAATGCATCATGCGAAACAAAGGCTCCAGTCACACCAGTGATTGAACTACACAAAGGGAAAAGACAGTTTGCTAAAGTGTGACATGAAATCACTGAACTACCTGTTTAAATGTACATAGTTTTTTCTGTCTTTTGCAAAAATTAATTAAAAGCATAATGGAATGATGATGCATTACAATCTTGTCTTTGTCGGGATAATGTACATAGTGTTGTGAAAGGTTGTGTTGGTTTTCTTGTGGTTTTCTCTGAGTTTGAGACTTTCCAACACTGTTCAAGAGATAGAGAGATAACAGCAGATCATGTCATCGGGTTATCAGTTTTTGTTCCTCACCGTCTTCCTCCAGATTAGAGCCTCCTGCTGCTCTGAGAGCCGCTTGATATCTATTCTTGGCTTGTGCGCCTTTTACAGAAAAAAAAGGTGGTTGTCCTTTTGGTTTGATCTATGAAATATATCAGGCTTCTCTGAGGAGAGATTGAATGAATAGACTGGACTGATTCTTAGTCGTGTGACCTTTCAGTGTAACAATGTAACACAAAACTACATGTGACTACAGATGTTGTGATCTTGGTTGTAAATACCACACAAATGAATTCATGGAGTGTTTTTGTCGCTACAATCTTTTTAATGCAAAAGTAACTCCAACATGTTCATGTCTGTTTACATTTGCACCATTTTTTTCAGTCTTTAATCAAACAAGCTCCGACAGGGAAACACACACACCCTTTTAGTTGTTCATCAGGTGTCCTATGTGCTCACACAGCCTTGACCAGACCAATATACTGAGCACTGGAGTCAAAGATGGTATAGTGCTCCCTGATGAAGACATCTCCCAGGATCCAGAGCTGCTCAGATCCACCCTGGCCAAAGCCAGTGTTGCAGCCATAGTAACTCTGTGTTGACATGAGAGGGGGAAAAAAAGATTTAATTCCCCCAAATCTTTGTTAATGCACTAAAAACTTTTCAGCTACAGTGGGCAGTGAACTGACCTGAGAGACGTAGGCAGATGCAGGGACGGTGAAGGCCTTCCCGTTGAGTGTGAAGGTGACATCAGGCATTTTCTGGATGTTCTGGCAGTTCACTGTGGCCTGTGAGAGGAGCAGTGAGTTGAAAACCACGAAGTCAGCAGCCGCTCTGTTTATTGCTGCAGCTGAAGCAAGTAACCAGGTAACCACTTCATTATTTTTACTTGTGAGTTTTGACGTCAGAGCATTAAATGTCTGTTTACTCTGAGTCCAGGGAAAGGGTCAACTCCATGCCAGAGGGCACGCACGTTGTGGTGAAATGACTCACTTCTCCGTACTGGTTGGTTGAGGCTCCAACCCAGGCGTTCATGTTGTTGATGTCACTGGTTGGACCAACAATCTGGGAGGTGCCAGTGTCAATGATGGCCTGGCAGCCGCCGGAGCAGGCCACAGTCTGACCGTTGATGATAACACTGGGGAAAGAAACAGCAGAGGTTTTATGTGATAAGGTAATCAACAGTTTTTTTTACTGTGAGTCACTGATTTTAGACTCATTTCTGAGTACCTGTCCATTTTGATCTGCCAGTAGGTGGCAGAGGTCAGAGGGATCCAGGTGACCTGCCCAGTGTAGTGGTTGCTGTCCTCACCTCCGAAGATTACCTCACTGCCCTCCTCGCTGTCTCTGAAAGAGAGGGAGAAGAACAATCACAAATTAATTTCATGTAAAATGTAAAATCACACACTCCCAACCAACAGATTTCCGTCCCGTCTCAGTACCTGCTCAGGTAGACGGAGAACATGCCGTTTGTCACGAGACCCTGCTTGATCATATTGTCAAAGACGGGCACAACGTCATCAGAGGCAATGCTCTGGAAAGCCAGTCCCAGGATGCCATCAGCCTGCATCTGGGCCATGAAGGGAGCCTCTGTGTGGCTCAGTCCAAACACCTGGTTGGTCACAGAGAAGCCGCCCACCTGGACACACACACGAGACAGCTGTCAGTCTCAAGGCGAACAGACCGCGGAGGTACTGTATGCCTGTTTGAAGTCTAAATACACTGTTCATTTTGTTCCAGGGCCTTTGCTTACCTCAACAGTGTCGCTGCCCAGATATCCAGTCATGCTGCCAGTGCCGTACTGGATGGAGATGGGCTGGCTGCCCCACTGGAAGGAGGAGGACTGCTGCGGGTTGAATTTCACATGGTTTTCTGCAAAAGAGCAACTTCTATTTCAACTGTGAATTTTGTGATGACGTCAAGCATCTTGGACGTTTCCTAGAGATCAGGTCAGTTTAAAGTGCTGTTTTTTACAGAATTGTATTATTGAAATTGGATTATTATATCTGATCACTGATGCATAAGCCTTTCAATGCAGAGTGCAGTGCAGTTTTTATAACACTTGTTTATATAGGCTACAATAAGGTATTTTACTCTACCAGTCTATGCATTGAATTCAAACAGTTCATTCATCTCATGAATTGATAAAAATACTTATGCAGAATATTTAGCCATTTAGTGACTCAAAAGCGGAGCTCTTCAAAGAAATGTAGTGGAGTAAAAGGAAGAATAAAGCAGCATAAAGTGAAAATGTTCAGGTCAATCACTGTCTAAACAACAGCTTGAGCTGCAGAAGTCTAAAGCTCAGTGGGACTCACCACAGGCCTGGCTGGAGCAGTAGACTGAGGGGACCCACAGGTTGGACGAGCCAGTGTCGAAGATGACTTTGAAGGACTGAGGGGGAGTACCAATGGAGATCACACCAAAGTAGGCCAACTAAAAGGGCATGAGACAACAGGCAGCAGAGACAGAGTTCATGGACTTGATTCATATGTTGTCACAGAAGCACAGGCGGGGGTTTTTTCTTACTTTGTTTGGAACAAAATCTAAATCTTCTGATCTGGACTTACGTCAGCGTCATTGGTCATAGACTCGGTACCAGTCTGGATGAACTTGACCATTGGGTTGTATGGTTGATTCTTCCTGTACTCATCCCACAGTCCTTTCTCCTGCAGGGCCTTCCTGGCTGTCTTTCCCTTGATCAGGGGCATCCTACACACACACACACACAGCAAAATCAATGAACTCTACTTTCAACTCAAAAACTGCAAGTTTGAAAGGCGTGATAGCTCAAGGCAAGATGGAGCACGATGGCCTTTAAATTTTCTCTCAGGAATACTACAACGAATAGGTCTCCTTTTAACAGATTGGCCTATTCAGGTGTAAAATGTCAAAGAAATGACAGAGCAGGTTGCCTTTCAACCATCCGCATCATCAGACTTACCTTACGAGGCATTCAGAGAAAGCCACGAGGGCCGACAGGACGACAAGCCACTTCATCATGTTGGTCACTTTGCTGTAAGACTCAAATGAGTAAAGTTCAGTCAGAGAGTTCAGCCCTTATATACAAGGTTGTGTCTCCAAAGTGCCCTTCCACATAATTTGATATCACGTACCAGCTGTAGATAAGAGTATATGATATGGTTATGAATGAACTCTTATCTAAAGGCAAATATAACATTGAGAATAAGGAAAATATTTTTTTACTGTTAATCAAAGCTGACTTCATGAACTCAAGTTGGATGATGTATGTACAGTACTTAAAAACATCAACACAGTTAAGTAAATAGTTGTGCAAAAGTGATTGTATTAAATGACAATTCTTAGTTTTCTCAATTTTCTAACAAACCTTTGAATGTACTGTAAAAGACAGAGTAAACATTTAGTACATTTTATGCACATCAGGTGATCTGATGACCAGAGCTTCTGTTTAACATCAATATGGAAACTTTCCACACCAAAGGTGTGACCTGAGGGTTATCTGATAACAGAGATGCAACACAAAGGAGCGGCTTGCCGTGCCAACAAAGAAATGCACAATTCAACACAATACTCAATAGACTTTAAGGAGCTTACTCATATTCATCCACATACATACATAGAAAAGAAAATATTATGATAAAGATTTTTATTCTGTGGGTAATGGGGGCAGGACTAGATAAGCTTTTGCTTCTCCCGCTTTCCCTTTCGGCCATGTGTATTGTATTATTTTAACTAAGATGAAGTGTGATGATGATGATTTAAATTGACATGCCCGAAATAAACACATTGATTGATTGATTGATTGATTGATTGATTGATTGATTGATTGATTGATTGATTGATTGATACATTGTAGTGGGGACTTTGACTGGAAAGTAAATTTCATGTTTACACAGTTAATCCAATTTATTTATGAAGGTAGCCTTTATTAATAGTGGAAGAAGTATTTATAATCTTTGTTTTAAAATACCAGTGTAAAAGGCTCCTGTCGTAACATGTGTTATATCTATGAATAATTATTAGGCTATAGGCATTAGGCAATATTTTTAATTTGCATAAAATAATCTGAAATGGAGCAGATGGATCAATAGCAAAGCACTGAATTTTATAAGCTGATCATAGTTTTGGATATCTCTGCTGATGACTGTTTGTACTTAGGTATTTAATATTACTTTCAATAGACTTAAAAACAGCAATTGTTATTATTATCATAAGTAGTGGTTGTACTAATTAATTACAACATGTCATGCTTTAATTCACATAGTCATCTATGAAACTACCTTGTGTCTGAATGGTAGAACAATAGCAAACAGTTGTGTGCAGTGGGGTCATGAAAGTTCATAAAACTGTCTTTTTAAACAACTATGATTAACTTGCAGGATCTGTCACTGAAAATCTTTTGGGAATTCTTTTCTTTTCTTTTTTTAATGAAAAATGAAATGAATGAAAATCACTAAACACACATCTGCACAAATCATATGTTTACCACAAGTCAGATGCCTTTGGTCATCATCCAGTTATACAACAAGGTCATTTGTTTACTTGTTGGGGTAAAGGCACAGAAACTCTATTATGATTATGACCTTCATCATAATCAAACAACACAAATATGCACAGAAAAATACCCTCCACACACCACATGACACAAAATGTTGTTATACTTTTATTGACATCTTATCTACACATTTCTCTCAATAAATTAACATAAAATGAGCATGAAAAGAGAACAGAAAGTGTTTTACAGCTTTACAAACAGAAACCTTATCTTCATTGAGTAAATCTACTGTGGTTAATGTTGACTGCTCACACTGACACTTCTCCTGGCCTTGCTGTGTGCATTAATAGAATACAAACTATATCGTAGTGCATAGAGGACACAAATGAAGAATACAGTCAGTATGAATTATGCAATTCTGCTCCACGGCTCGTTCAAGTCGTCACTCTGAAATGCTGTGTCCGCCGCCCTTTTCTTCTTCTCCTTCTGAATGTGTGGGCTTCCATTAAAAGTCCATGTTTTTGAAGTCATCAGTACATCTGTACTTGCTGTCAGTGTATCTGGTGCACACCAAGTGAGGGAGACAGGGGCAGGTGTGATGCTGCCTTTTCCCCGGATAGGGCACCTGGATGTGGAAAAGAAGTGAGGGGGGAAATAATCTGACAGTGTAAATCCTTAATCAACTGACAAGCTGAGCTGTAGATCTGAAAAGGCGGCTCTTTAAAGGTCTGAATCCAGAGACGGATGTGGTGTTAGCAGAACTAACTGTTGCCATCTCCACATGATCACAGTGATCTATGGCTCTGATTGCCCGCTTCACTGTGGAGAAGATCGATAGCCTCTGCAGTTATCAGCATCTTTTCTTAAGCTTCAGCCAACCTGTCAGCACCTGATATAATCTCAACTTCAAGTGTGTGTGCGTGTGTGTGTAGCACGCAGTGTGTGTGACGCAGGGTGGTTGCAGATTAGTCACATTACATTTCTACGCACCTTGTGGCTGAAGGGATGGCATTCATCCCCTTCTACACCTCTTGGGACGCACATCCTCAGCCCTCTGAGCCACAGACTGACGGCACAGCAAAGACCAAACCCGCACTGCACGTCTCTCTCACAGGCCTGAGGACAGACAGAAAGAGAGAGAGGGAGATGACGTGGTGCACGTACAGACAGAGAGGAATAAAAGAAGCAAAGAGACGGAGAGGAGGGGAGTTCTTTTGATGCCACTGAATCAGTTTTATTTTTATTTATGCTAATGGTGATGCCCTTTTATGTTTGAATATTTGATTTTTATTTATCGTAATAGAGAAACCCTCTCATGTCCGTACAGTGAAAACCATTTTATCCGCTGCCTGTCATCTCCCTAATTCATTTACAAATGAATATCAATCAGAGGACTGGGATCATTTCCTCTCCTTTTTCCACTGGACTTGAAGCAGAGGAGGATGTGGTCTCTCATTAGTCATGTGTAATTACATTTTTACAAAATGATCCAGCAAACTGAGCTGTTGTATTAACTTTAATATACTT
The DNA here is from genome assembly GCF_045865225.1 of Trachurus japonicus. Classification (NCBI taxonomy): domain Eukaryota; kingdom Metazoa; phylum Chordata; class Actinopteri; order Carangiformes; family Carangidae; genus Trachurus; species Trachurus japonicus. Next base: position 18,850,917 of record NC_140913.1, on the reverse strand, counting down.
TTTGTGTCTTTTGTAATTTGAATAAGTAGGAAACAAACCAAAAATCAAATATAACTGTAGTAAAATTGACTCCCAATAAGAGTTTTGAATGCAAGCTCAGCACACTGAAATTATTAGTCAATTAGTTGATCTGTTAATGCCAACTATTTAACTCATCAAGCAGAAAAAAATCCAAACATTTGCCAGGAACCTGCTGATGTTAAGATCGCAGCATGACAAGATTTTCTGTTTTACTTGTTTTGTATCATTCTAAATTTTATTATTATTTGATCAAACAAAACAAGCAGTTCAATATTGAAAATGATTATTGCAATGTTGCAGCTATACAGTAAATAAGTGAATACTTACAGACAATTGCAGAAAGAGATGATAAAAAACTATGTAAAATCTAATTGCACAAGTGTACAAACAATGAATGTGCGATCTAAAGGAATTAGACAGTCACATGAACCTAAAACCTGACTAGCAGAGGCAGAAATCTCTCACTCACCCCTGTGATGACGGCTCCTCTGGTCCAGCTCAGAGACACCAGGAGGAAGGACAGCAGCACCGCCGTGAAGCCCATGGCAGCGACAGGAGAACTGGACTCTCTCAACACCCTCCAAACACCGGACAACTGCTGTTACCAGGCTCTACAACACCTCACACTGGATCCCAGAACTCCTCGGTGGGGGGGGGGGGTACACACTCTCCCTCTCTCTATCCACCTCCGACCCCCCTCACCCCACCCCACCCCACCCAACAACTCCCTCCCACCCTCCCCATGTCTGAGATCTCCCCACGCCCTCTCCAGCTGTCTCCTCAGACACTTCGTCATCTTACTCATCCAGATGATGGTGGATGGAGGGTCACTGTAGTCCTCTGACATACAGAGGGGTTTGACCAAACATCTGCTCAAGACAGGAGCTGACAGAGTTTCCATGACTCAAGTGGTTCAAGCTAACATAAAAAATATATGGAAAACTGCTCCACAGTTAATGGCCTTCATAGGAACTAAAAATGAATCTGACACCTCTTTGTGTGAAAGAGGGCACAGGTGCTATTACATCCAGGGTTATTTTCCAGTGTGAGGCAGGCTGGACAAAACAAATCACCATCAAAGTCATATAATAAGTTTACTGATATTACCATAGGCTGACTCGTGGACTGGGCTTCATATAGGGGTTTTTCTTTTAGTATGGAAGGGGATAATGATATTTTCATATCTTATTATAGGGCATATGTGTGAGGATGCCACGTAGTGTGACAGGTGTCATTAACTGTGGCTGTGCATCAACTGTTTATCCAAAGTAAGAGAATAAAGCCGACAAGGTTATAAACTAATCTGCTTGTGAGGGATATAATCTCTTTAGTGTCTTAAACATCAATGGAAGTGGATTATTTCTGCTCATAACCTATCATATTATCTTTCTGAAAGATTAATTTGCTTTTGTTTGTTTGTCAGTTTGTCCTAAAAAAAAAAGCCAAAATTTTAATATTCTTTTATTAATTCTCTATTTGCCTTTATTTAATTTGAAAACAAATGAACCATGCTGTTGAAAGTTCAATACTGCCTCTCACTACCCCTCACTGACAGTGCTTATTAAGCCATAGTGTGATTAAATTGATGCCAAAATACGATTAATGTGCCTTGATATTGCTGAATTATATCAGGCATTATACAGTGTATGGCAGAGTGATGATACACTGACTGAGTTAAATCTCTATATTGGAGTCTATAGCAAATCAGCAGATTTACTGTGGTTGTACAGTGGCCATAACTAATGATGAGATCTAGTGTTTATGCCAACCTCCCTCTATGCAAAGATTAAAGATTCCGTTTGTGCAAGACAGGAAGAAGATATCATGCGTACGTGGGCCTTGAGAATTATTTTATATGCATAAGCTTGTATTTGTGCGTGTTTGCCTACGTGCATGCTCGGACAGTGATGGGCAGCAACTTGTCAGCGGAAGCGGCCAAGCTCTGATTTAAGTTGTGAGAAGAGAAATATGAGTGAAAGAAGAGGGGAGGAAAAAATAGAAGAATTAGAGGAGTGGAAGGAGGGCATAGCCCATGGGTTAGTCAGCAGGACATTACCCTGCTGCTGTGGTGATGGATTCCCCCAAACGCCGTGGCCACATAATTACATTCACCCATTTCTGCCTTGTCAGCAGGAGCACTGAAGCCTCACTGTGTTGGACAGGCAGCAGAAATCATGCAGGGAGGTGAGCTAAGGCAGTGGCCTGCAGCTAACTTCTGAAGAAAACACATTAACAAAATCCATCAACTAAAGGCTGCAAGAAACAAGGTTCCTGTTACTAGTAATATTAATACCATTTTTTATGGCCAGTAAAGAACATTTATTGGTTTTCATTCATTTGTTGTTTCACACTTTTTTCTCCAGTCTATGAATGAATGGTGGAGATATGGATGATAGTAAAAAAAAAAAAGTGAAATATGACTAAGGAACATGTCATACTAGAGCTGTTTTTAGGCAACCCCGGCTTATTTGTGAATCACCTGATTGTGACCGCCTGTGCAATCAATGAGAACAAAGTGGAAGCAGGACGATCAGTAAAGATTAAGGAGGCAATATATATATATATCAGATAATCGAATTCTACTACTGAATATGAAAATTCAATTTCTTTCTGAATGAAGAGAGTGCAGTTTGAAGAATGATGAAATGTGAAAAATATCATTACATAGCTGATGCACTTTAAAAAATAATTTTAGTGCCCTAACCATATAGAAGAAGCCTGGAATAATAATTGAATTTCACCTATATTATGCTTATATATCAAATGGTAAGAGCAAAATATCTATCTATCTATCTATCTATCTATCTATCTATCTATCTATCTATCTATCTATCTATCTATCTATCTATCTATCTATCTATCTATCTATCTATCTATCTATCCATCCATCCATCCATCCATCCATCCATCCATCCATCCATCCATCCATCCATCCATCCATCCACCCATCCATCCATCGTGTTTACAGTATATTAGCCCGCTTCGTGCAGCTTGTTCCTCGCGGGGACCCGTAGAGCATGTGACTATCAGGTGACTCCACCCGGAAGCTGTGAAGAGCTACACAACCATAACAACGGTGAAACTTGCATTTCTCTAGTTATTTACGTCTGATAATCATGGAGTCGACCCTCGAACAACATCTGGATGATACGTAAGTCTCCACCAGACCGTGTTTGAGTTCCGGTGTAAAAAATATTGGGGGTGCGAGAGGCGGTTTTTGCTCATTGTTTGTGTTTTTGGCAGCATGAAGAACCCAGCTGTTGTCGGTGTGCTCTGCACGGATCAACAAGGACACAACCTGGGCTGTAAGAAAACACCGAGCTACACACTTATTCAGTATGAGCTTTACAACAGAGAGATAGATCATATCACATGTGTTCACAGCAGACCACTGACCGAAGAAAGAGTAAAACCGGAGGTCAGCTGACGGAGCTTTTCCGTTTGCTCCTGTAAACTCACTTCAAACCCAAGTAGACCCACAAATAAACAGCCTAATAAGCGCTTAGTAGGCCTATTTATATTTTAGCAAACGTATCAATACAACAGAAATACACTGCAGGCAAAAGTGAAACATTTGCAGTACAAAAGCAGTGGCGTAAAATGTTTTCAAAATACCAAAGGTACAGGTTGTGATACAGAAATGACAGTTTTAGAATAATAAATATGGAGTATTTAAAACTACAGTATTTGTTGTCATCATAGAGTAGGGGAGACGGGTATGGTTGTAACATCCTCTAATTAGGAACAAGTTAAGAATCACCTGATTCACTCTGTAATGCTCAGTATAGTCCTATTTCCACATGTGAGGAAGTAGCACCATGTGGCAGACACAGACAATTTTAGAAGGAAAAAAGTAATTTTGAGTCATGAAAGTATTTTTTTCTACTTCATTTATTTTTGTGATGGCCTCGTCAAACTTAAATCACATTTATTGTGTGTGTCTATGTAGATATCTTTCATGCAAGTTGCTAATGTTTTAGTTGTAAGCTGTAAGGTAACTGGTAGTTCATGGCTACAAGGGTCTGGCTTAGTTGTAACAACAATGAAGAATGTTGCTTAGCCTACTACAACCCACATTTTAATTGCATTTAAGTTTTCTTTGAATTTCAGTTTGCCCAGGTCTTGAAAGACAAAGACAAAAGGGTTAGGGTTTATGTCAGGATCAGACTATGGCTGACAGTAGCCTAACTAACATACATAGGAGAAACACACACACACCTACATCTACATCCACGCACCTGTTATGTTAAAAAGTAATTCAAGTGTTGAATAAAAAGCTTTAAAATATCAAGGTTTTTTTTTATCATAATACTTATTTAAAAATGTTACATCTCACCCCACTGACCCCAGGGTGTGTTACAACTAACCCAGACTATGGGGTTAATTGTAACATTTCACTCCTTGTGTTTTAGACTAAACAATGCATTTTCTGTTTGTGTTGCAGAGATAACAGCTACACCAATTAATAGCTGACACATTGTCTCACATTTTGAACGCACTGACTTAAGAGAGCTCCAAGATACGGACAGAAATGTCAAAAATGTTACAACCATCCCAGGTCTCCCCTACTTCAAAATTGTACTTAAAGGACAAGTGCTGTTTTTTACAACCTGGACCTTATTTCTGGCATAAAATACGTTTGTTTACTAACCCATATACGTAACTTTGGTGTCATTAGGAGTCCTTCCGACGATATTTAGATCCAGTCAAGAGCCGCGTATATCCATATAGTGGGAGTGATCAGGGCACAGAGAATGTAGCCTCTAAATAACGCATTATCTGCCACGAAACCTGTTCTGTTATCGTCATCCGGGGTCTGTAGAAATCTGACAAATATTCAGCCATGTTGCACAAAACCAGCAGCAGCAAATTCCAGGTAAACAAGCCGACCATCGCAGAATGAATGAGGCGTGCTGTGGCTGCGTGAGATGACATCATCCAGTTCAGAGGTAAGTAGGTCAATCCACAGACCCCCGATGACGGTAACAGGCAACTCCAGATTCAAAGGGGAATAGCACTAGCGAATCATAACAAAATATTGGTGAAATGAACGTGTGTGCCGTGAAGTTTCGCGGCAGATAATGCGTTATAGTGCACATTGTCGGTGCCCCGAACACTCCCACTATATGGATACATATACGCGGCTGGATCTAAATATCGTCGGAAGGACTCCTAATGACACCAAAGTTATACGGGAGAGTAAACAACCGCATTTTATGTCAGAAATAAGGTCCAGGTTGTAAAAAAAAAAACGGCCCTTCTCCTTTAAATAATCTACACAGTACTTGAGTTAAAGCAGAAGTGAGTGATCCGGTCGTTTTCGATAATGCTGCGTTCCAGGCAGGCTTTTGAAATCGTAAATTACAGCTTCAAGTCACAACTTACGACTTTGTAGCGTTCCAGGCAACCCACTCGTGTTTTTCCGACCTGTTTTACCTGTTAAAGTCACTATAACGGCCACTCGTAACTTCCGACCCGTGAACTCGCACCAGATCAAACTGATACAACTTCACAGGTCGGAAAAACACGAGTCTACGAGTTTCCTTGAACGCACCATAACAGTCCTCGTCCCTACGTCGCCACATTCACGGCGTCCCTTGGCTGCACACACAGCCCTGCATGCGTTCTCTCTCCTCATTGGATAAAAACTGTAGGATACGATAAATGTTTTCTCCTCGGCTCAGAGCAGAGTGACTGACAGACCCGTGTTTCAGTCCAAACACTCTATGTAAGTGATTGCTGTCGGAAGATATAACTATTTAAGACTTATATTAACACAAATATATCACTTACTTCTGCTTTAATTTGCTTTCTGCTTTTCCATACTGTATGTGACAATAACGTAACTTATTGCTTGTGTTGTCTTATACAACCGTGAGTGATAATCATAGTGACATGTTTACTTTTTTGTTGTTGTTTGTTTCTTCATTTCTTTATGTCTTTTGCAAGTCTCAAAACATCACATTCAGGCAATACATCATTTCATACTAAGCAGGAAAACATTTGATTTCTCCAGTACAAGAACATGATTCACTTACCACATGTAAAATCAAAAGAAAACGTATAAACCACAGCCACCAAAATGTAATGTCCCATTTTTACTGCAGAATCCAAGACTAAGTTCTAAGGAAGACACTACATGTTTTCTTTATGCTATGTCTCATTAAAACCTACATACAGCTATAAAGCCAATCATATAGCAAACTGAAAAATATGACAATTTAAACAATCTGCGTCAGTCTTAAAGCAGAAGTAAGCGATCCGGTCGTTTTGGCTAACTTCTTGTCAGCCGATGGAGTTAGCAGTCCCCGCCCTCGTCCCTATGTCACCACAAATAATCAGCCCTGGATTTGAGAATTAAACATAATATAAAAAATAGTAATTAGAAACTCTTTTAAGTGCCTTGCAGTTTTTGTTTTTTTGGCTCATTTTTAAGCAAAAGTGCTTTTATCACAACAGTTTCACATTTCATTTATATTTCCATTTGTGTCAGGTAATGGGCAGTGGTGCCACCAAAATGAACGGTTATTTTGTTGTCGCCGGCCATACTGGTGAAAATGTATAGATGCTTTTTCACTGTGATCGTCACAAATTACATCATACAAGTTAGTGTTCATAGCACAAGAGCGAAAGACAGACTTTGTTAATTGAATGGATTATTTTGCATGTGATGCCCAAATGATGAAAGAATGTTTATTAGCTGAAGAAGAGAATCAGCTGATCAGTTTTGATCAGTGAGACTTACAGAAGTTATTTTTCTGCAGATTGCACACATGTACGAAAATGATACCGTAATGGATGAGGAGTTCTGATCTGTTGTGAATGACAAACTAGTTGTTCAGAGATTTGAGATAATTTTTTTGAAAGTCAGCCTGCATCATAAGCCGCCCAGAGTTAATCATATTAATCCTACCCTAACCCAAAATTGATAATTTCTTGTTACTGAATTAAAAGATACATTTTCTAAAGCAAAGTGAAATGCTTTACTTTTCGATAGAAACAATAACAGTGTGTCGTATTCATGAGCATCATTTGCAACATGTTTTTGCAACACGTCCAGAACGAGGTCATACACCAAGCTCACACAGGAACATCCCGACCAAAACCGGACTGTCGGAGATTGTGCTCTATTTTCTTTAATATAAAGCTACCACCTGAAGGACAGGAGGCACAGCAAGGCAATTTTATTTGTATATCCCTTTTTTTTTTTTTTTACAAAAAACTGAGGAAAATCTTCCAAGAAAACCCTTTTAACTGGGAAAAAAAATTAGAAAACTCAGGGTTAGCAACAGAGGAGGGGTCTCTCACCCAGACGTGCAATAAAGGAAGTCCAAAATCACAACAATCTGACAACCAGCACATGAAATCAGACCTGATACACACGTGAGATCTTGTTTGTTGGATTAGTACAAAACCATGGAGTTTTATGGGTTGCACTCAGTCTCATCGTTTACTTGATCAAAGATGACAAATCATTTCATATGTTATTAAATCAAAAACATGTTCATTGGACTTCTCAAATATTAAATGTAACTTTCAACAGAAATTGCAAATGAGATGGATGACGGGGGAAAAGTTTGATCATGTGTTTTGTTTCTTCAGTTCTGCTCAGTGACATTTTCTTCCATTGCACCACCAACAGGCCGCGGCTCCCTGTCTGATGAACATGGCGGCGTTGTGTCGGTTCTGTCCAAGCAAGCTGCAGCTCTGACCAAAGACCCAACGGACTCTCCCACCGTGTGCCTGGAGTCTGAGTCGGGGTGAGCAACTGAGCCCTGACACCACCCTTTGTCTCTCTTTTTTTGTGCTTGACTGACTCTCCCTTCTCCCTTCTCTCTCTCGTTTTGATTAACACTCACAGAGTTGAGTACATCAAAAGTTTTGGCAGAGCAGTTTTTTTTCATCTGTGTGCCTCTGCTGCCACCTTCTGGGCTCTGTAAAAACTGACTCTAAATTTGATGCCATCAGATTATTTTTGTTCTTACTGGAAAATACTCTGGTGCTGATGCATTATCTCAGTGTAGGTTTGAACTAAATTACAGTTTTGAGTCAAGTGCAGTATTTTATACAGATGTTTCTTCTCTTTAAACACCCTATACCTTTCAGCAGCCTTCATAGTGTTGTTACGGATGCCCATGATGATAATAATAAACAGAAATGAAAACACCACTAATTATTATTATGTGGCTTTTTGGTCAGACGTTGCCAGTTTTTACTCATCTATTTCTGTCTGCACAATTATTGTCTATCAGGTGTTTGTGTTTTGATATTTTTTTGTTTGTTTTGTAGGAACATCCTGGTGAGGAGTCACGGGACCATCACAGTAGCAGTTCACAAGATAGCCTCATGAAGACACTGGGACTCTGAGGAGTTTTTATTGTATAGAAATGTACATGCAAGCAAACACATGAATTAGATCACACAATCTGAGTGTCAAAGAGAAATCTGCAGCTTCCTTCTGCTGTGTTGACTGTTTTTTTTTTGTTTGTTTGTTTCTGACCCATTATTTAAACCAGAGAGCTTGCTCATGAAGTTGGATACTGGAGTGCAAATCCGTTCTTTTTATAGAAAACGAACCTACTCTAGTTCATCAGTGACGCTTTTAAATGTACACTGTGTACTCAATAGGTCTCATATGGTGTTGATGCTGTGTGCGCGGGTGTGTGTTTTCTTTGTGTGTGTACATTACCCTTCAATCCAAGGCAGTTATGCACAGAATAACAAAGCTTAATAAACTTTAACTTGACTCTGCGCTGCCCCTCTCTGTGTTAAGTATTCATTATTTTCTCCTTTGCTCAGTGTCTCGTGGATAACCGATTAATTTTCTTTGGCAGCTGCCTGACATAAGAGCACCTCACACGAACAAACAGGTTTCAATCATTCACTCTGAGGTCATGTATGACAGTAAGATCATAGGTTTAATGTCTTGAGGAGCGTGTGTGGGTCCAAGTAGCAGTGAAGCCTCGGTGTGTCCTCACGCTGCTGGCAGCCTCCCCTCCTGTCTGGATGAGGGCATGTTGAGCAGAAAACACGTGTATCCCACTCACTGCAGCACATGGCTGTCTCTCTGCAGAGCAGCGCAGCGCATCTTGCTGGCGCACCGCCTCCCAGACTGAGACGCGACTCAGGTCTGCGGTGGCTCCGGTGTTTTGACCGCAGTCCCGGTTATTTCTGCCTCAGTGCAGGCGACGGATCTCTCTGTCCCGTCCCGGTGATGAGGGTGATACCAGGAAATATGCTCACATTTAAAACAAAACCAGGATAAAATGATGAAAATGTGGTGGTCAAAGGTCAAAGTGGGACACGTTTTGCGCCACCACTCATTTTCAATTTCATACATAATTTATGACAAAGTGTAAAACAAATGCAGAATATTATTATGACACCAGGCAATTGCCCAATAGCATAAAAATAATGAAGTGATGATATTTATCAACAAATTTCACTCTGATGTCATTATATTCTGCAAAAAACAACAAAAAAACACATGGATCTGCTTTTTATTGAACGTTTTAACGCAGAATCGAGGAGATTATAACCGTATATTACCGTTTTACACCCACCCTTAAAGTAAAAAACAAAAAACAAACAAAACCTGCAGTCTTCACTATATGTAAAACAACAGTGTGGACGGACAAGGAGCGCGACTGGCTGGAGGAGGCGTGCAGCTGCATGAAGGTGCCTCCGGTGTTTCCTCCTCTCCTCTCTCTCCCCCTGAGCCCTCAGATGAGGTTCACTGCTACGTCTCGGTCACGTGTCTCTCCTCGTCGAAGGCTTCGCTCTTCTGCGGCTCCTCGGCGCAGCCAAGCGATGTTGAGGGGCTGAGGTATGAGATGCAACTCAGAGCGGCCCGCACATAGAGGCAAAGTTATGGCACGGGCATCATCGGAGGAGAAGGTCCCGCAGCAATTTCTCTCTGCCAAAAAGTCTCCCACTGGTGACGCGCACGCATTTCTGGGACGCACAACACCGGAACGAGAAACCCCCAAATTACGCATCAAATTAAACTAATTGAAAACGGGGCAAAAGCAACGTCGAAGTCTTGGAGAGATTTCAGGTAAGTGCTTCATTTTATGGTCAAGTTTTAGTCAGTGAGTCTGTAGCTGTCAAGTTATTAATGAGACGAACAAGCTTTTAAATGTGATGAAGTTACAGCCTAATTAATTTTCTTTTTATTGGTAACCTGTTTTTGTCGATTTTTCCTCTAAATTGTTATTTTGGGGGGGTTTAAAACTTTTCTCCCACATTGTGTCAGTGCAGGTTGGTGCTTTTCTTTTTTTTTTCTGTCAGCTGGCACCTATATCTTCTTGAAATTCACCGCAGACTTTTGTCAGTGACTGAATTGTCTCATATCAGCTTGAACAACCCCTTGTTCTTGCCTCCCCAGCAGTGTCGAGTTGAGTGAGTGACACAATGCAACAGGCCTGTGAAGTGAAGATAACAACTGGCTCACAGCAACACACGGTAAGACCTCCCCTGCTTTCTCCTCATGGTGACAGGGTCCTGTGTATGCCATTCGGGGACTAAGCCAAAAGCTTTCAGCTAAACACCCTGCATTTACTACATAATCTCACAGTTCCTCAGGACTGATGCCTGGCTGGTTTCCCTCAGAGCTCAGTGTAAAAGTGAGGCAGTGCTCACAGTTGTTGGAGGCTCTGGGATAAAATAGTTTGGCAAACAAAAAAACTGGTGGCCACCAACTTCAAAGATGGGGGTATTTGGATGCAATGTCACATGACCAAAATGAATTGTCAGGATAACCTAAGTGCTTTTGATTAAGAATAATAACAACATCTGAGGTTGATTTTTTGTTGTTTCTTTTAAAACTGTATGTTCTTAACCAATGTCCCTCTCCCAAAGACATATAGACTGAAACCCCAAACCAATCCAACACAATGAAGGAATAAATTAACAAAATTAACAAAGTCTTGTTAGGCTGACCTTCTGCCAGAAAACATTTCTATCTGTCTGCTCAGGCTACTATAAAACCAGCTTGAATACAAACTTAGATTTCCCCTTGTTTTTGTGTTCATTTTTTCCCTGTTTTGTTTTGTAGTATCTTTTCTTATTTTCTGTGGGTTCTTACTTGTGTCTCACCCGTGATTGTCCCACCTGTGTTTTGTTTCTTCCCTGTGTCGGTGTCAGTACGGTTTGTGCGTTTCGCCCTGTTTTCCTTCAGGCTGTTTACTCCCTCCTGAATTATTCTTTGTTGTTTCTTTGTGCTTTTCTTTTTCACCCCCCTTTGTGGACTTCAGTTTGACTCTGGATGCTCCAGCTGCCTAAAGTTACTGTCATACCTTCTGTGTCCCATGTCTGCATCTGGGCCCTTTTTCTTGTGTTCTTGCTCTACCAGATCATCTTTGTCATTCATTTCAATTCACTCTGGACTTCTTCCTGTTGATTTTCTACCATTGTGGTACTTTCATCTTCATCCTCATCTCCATCTTCAATTCACTTCAAATTCAAAACAACTTTAATAATCACACAAAGAGCAATTGGTTATGAGCAGCAGCCTGACGTGTGCACACAACAAACATGTCTCATCCACACAAGAGACTTATCACATCAAAACTGATAAATAAAAACAATATGGAAGTGCTTATGAAGAATTTAAAAGTGATTTTCTTTCTCCCTGCTGGATTGTCACCATCCTCATCACTATAAGACACCTCATCCTCGTTTTCATTAATTGGCAGTGTCACCTGAGTTTTATAGGCCCACTTATTTGAAGTGCAATAGAAAAGTTGTGGCTTCATCTCCAGCATGAAATCTTAATGTACAGATATGATACTTTACATATTCTTTTAAATGCATAAAAAATCATATTCATGGCAAAATCATTTAATTCATTCTAACTCCTCTCCTTAAAACATACATGTCGTTTGCCTTGTATGACCTATGCTATTCCAATGTGGTACAGTATCCCAGGGCAACATGCAGTACTTGTAATATCATTTTCCTATAATACTTTTGGTAATGTATCTTGTAAAGTTTTTTAAACTACTCATTTACTTGCCAGCAAAGGTGACTCAGGCTTTTTTGTAGGTGAGGCAACAGCTGTTTCAGGAAGAATTCTCCTGGGGCAAAAGTGCTGTGCATCCTCTTGGTTAGACTTTTAACTTTAACTGGAGCACTGCTCTGAATCCAGTAGTCACACTACAGAACTGTTATTTTAAGATTAAAATAAACATGTGTTCACCTGTGCTGATCCCTTTGGGGATTAATAAAGTAATTCTTGTTCTTATTATTCTTGTCAGTTGAAGAACCTGAACAAGGCTTTTCATCTCTTGTCATCACTGTCATTTAAAACTTTGATTGTCTGCACGCTCACTATATAGAAACGTCTGCAGGATACATCTGACATCAGGAATTCAACACAGGGAGTTGTATCATTTCCTTGTAATGTAAATAGGTTACATGTACGGGTGTAAGAGCTCCCGGCTAAACTGCCATTCTGACTGTCGAATACTGTGCAGAAAATGTTCACATGCATACATATGATTCCCAATTCAACTGTCATGTTTCTGTCATTAGGCATATTTAAGTAGTTAAATGTGATTGCCACAGTTTCTCATTGTAAGTGGAAACACGAGAGAGGAGAAGCAGAGTGCGACACTCTTCTAAGTGCTGCACATCTGTAGAGACGCTGCTGACTGAAGCATTATTCCTGCACCACAATGCAGGGGTGGGATTCTCTGCACTTGCTGACACGATATATTAACAGATAATGCCATCATTCACTTGTAAATATCCCGCATGATAAGTAAGCTATGGGAAGTCACGTACACTTTGAAGACAGATATTTCCCTCAGGAGTTGTCAGAGAGCAAACACAAACAAATTATGTTGTTCTGTAAGTGCTGGACTGTGTACAAGTTCACTATATCAACTCAAAAGATGGTGCATCAGTGTTGTGTACAGCTCCTTGCTGCTGACCCCACATGGCAAAACAAAAAACAGTTATTAACAATTAAAGTTCCAGTAACATCTTGGTGGTAGTTTGAGGGTCGTTTCCTCTGACAATTTTGGAAAAGTTTTTGGCCACAGTACTGCAGTTTTGTCCGAAGCCGCTCAACAATTATTAGTTTGGTTGCCATAAAATCTAGTACAGACAATGCAACTGTAAATGAGGATAGAGTACATTATAAACTTTAGACTTGCTTTACATTTTAGCATAGCACAATTTTTCCTGCAAGCTTGCTGGTATTATCTTTTAGTATACAGCGCGACCATCGTCACATAACTATAACCTCTCAGAGCCGTGGACAAGTAGAACAGGACAGGCCTGACAGTACCGTTTGTTTTGCTCTCTGCAGACATCAGACATGGTTCACAGTTGCCCTCAGGTTACCTGCAGGTATATGGCTTACATTCAAGAATCATGATGTTCTTGAAACTAGAAAAAACTGAAATGTCAGCACTCATGATAGAAACTTGAAACATTTATTAAATGCACAGCAATGTTTCAAGTTTCTATCGTGAGTGCTGCAATTTCAGTTTTTTCTTGTTTTGATTTTTGAGCCGGCACCCAGTTATACAAGAGTCGAGCACGCCATTTCCTTTGTTCTTGAAACTAACCACAGAAAGGTCTTTAAATTGTCTTTCAAAGGATGTGCAACGTCTCATGAGGTAAATCACAAACTTTTGCCAGTAGAGAATAACATGCAGGCTCCACCTCTGTCATCCACCACACCCTGATAAGGAGGCTCTCTTCTGTTTCCCATCCAGCACAGATTTAAACATCTCTGCATTTACTGATTTCTGTATTGGCTTGGGATTTTAGGCTGAAGTCACTCTGCTGAAGCTTTCATCACTGGGATAGGTTGGGATTTCATCTATACTTGGTTGGAAAAATAGAAGACACATCAATTAATGAGGAAGAGAAAACGACAGACAGAAGGATGATTTGATTGTGAAATGAAAAGCACCCTCAGTTGTCATCTTCCACTTCTTCTTGCAGGTGTAATGTTTGTCTTGACGCAGCCATAGTTCCAAGTGCCCTACAACCAACCTGAGGATGACACTGAGAGAATAGGACTTCTGACTTTATTCTTCACCTCCGGAGCCTTCAGCACACGACCAAAACAGCGTAAAAAGGTAACTCATCAAACCAGTTTAGACAGAAAAGCTCTCTGTTCTTCAAGAGAATAACAGCAGATATATATCAGATACATTCATATATGCTCAGTTTTGGTGGCTGATTGGCGACCCTGATCTCAAAAGCTGAGAGCTGTGATTTACCACAACTAAAATGCATGGTATACCTGTGTGGCACATATTGATGTCAGTAAGTTGCAACCCCAGTGTTGTGGCCGTAGTCGCTAACACCCAAAGAGCAAATAAAACACAAGATGGTTTGGATTCCAATGGAAAAGACGAGCGACGAGATCCACGGGCCATGTCTTGGGGAGAAGTGCCATCTAAATCAGCTGAAATACGAGCGCTGTGAGGATGTGGCACTACTCACCCTGCAGCAACCGTGGATCTTGTAATCCTTAATTCAATGGTATTGTTTTCCTAAAATATTTTTTTCCCTGGAGGAGCAATTACAACCGTTAAACAACCACTAAACACTGCCTCCGTGGCAGATATGGACATGTCGGTAAAATGGTCTCAAAAATATGTGAACCTGTCAGTCCATGTGCCACAACAATGTTAGTAGCCTGTAGAATGTGTGAGAGCCGAAATGCAACACTGTTGATCTTTAAGTGAAAAAAATAAGTCCTCATTCCCAGAGTTTAAAATGCACCGTTTATGGAAAAATTTTATTTCAGAGACAACATGTGGGGTGTAATCCTGCCTATAACCATGTCATTAATACAACAACATTTGTGACATTTAAGTTATCTCAGATCTTTAAACCTAAAATGCAGCGTCCAAAAATGAACATAAAAATTTAAACTAGAAAAAAATTATTATTGTATCAAATTATAATTATTTGAAATGAAATTCAAATTGCATTTTTTCTGAAGAGACAGAGTCCTCCTTGATGGATGAGCCTGTAAAAGTAACACTAACTTTTGTTTGTATACAAGAAAGCTCCACATGGTACCTTTAAGACTTCTGTTTTCAGTTTTCTGGGTCCAGAACTCATGAACAGAATGGGACTAATAAATCAGGTTCTCAGACGCAGGAGGTGAACGGATCTGTGAGCAGTATCTCATTGGTTGTTGTGATTCTTTTTCCCCTTGAGGAAATATTTTTTTAATTTATACCTCCATCAAGGTATGTAGGTCAAATGAAGACAGATTTTGGAGAACACTGTTTACCAACTAACATTACACACAATCTAATAACTGGAGAGAGAACGGCTGACTGGAAGCGTATGGCAACGTGGTGTTAATACCTGACTACAAAGTGCTGATCTCCAGTCCGCCATCGCTCCAACCCTCAGACCCCCGGCACATTTACAAACATGCACTCAAACACACTGTGAGGACAACTTGTGAACAGCACATGGGGAAATACTTTCCTTGCAGTACACTGGCCCAATTCATTCCCCTTTTAATCCGCTCTCTGCTCTCTGCCTAATTTGGTCTTGGCTTCTTATTCAAGTCTAAGTCAGACTGAGTTAGTGATGCAAAAGACTGGTGATAAATACACGTTTACTATACCCTCTCCTCCTACTTACTCTTTGCGCGACTTGTTATTAAAAATGTTGTGGCTGATTGAACTCAAGGTATCATGTTGCCCACAGGGAAGACCAAGCCTTTTAGCCTTGTATTTGATTTGTTTGATTAGACACATTAATAGGTAGTTCCTTGACAACCTCTCAGCACAGTAGCACATCTTCATGCAAAACTGTAGCCCGATTGCTAAAGGTTTAAACTTCCAACTAAATGATTTTTTTCCTACTTAAAAAATGAAAAAAAGGAAATCTAGCAGTGGACGTAGATCTACATAGTCTCTCATTGACAAATCTGGATCAGACTTGTTTCCTGCCAACCACCACCACTGCTTGTGCAAGGTGCACGCCAGGTACTGCCAGTACAGCACAGTCTTAGCTTCACACATATCATTATATGGACATGATACAGCAACAAGGTTAAAAACTTTATTTTAATTTGACAGAGCTGTTATCTTCTCTCCACTCAGTAACCCATTAATGCCCTGTTTGACCTCATCCTACATTTGCCTGTACAAACATGTCACTGCATATTTTATCGACAATTATTGCACATACAGGCACTTTGATAACCGTTTTATGTTGTTTTCTGTCGTAACTTGTTATGGTGCAATTTATTTATTCATTTTATTTTATTTTATTTCTCAGGGACAGTGCACATTAATTGACATTACTGTAAATGCGCCAGTGTTAGCCAAGTGGCTAATTTTCAACTGTAGTCCCTGGGCACAATGTTAATTGCCAGCCTATAAAAACAACACAGTAGTAATAGGCCTATTCCTAAAATGGTGAGGTATATACATGTATAAAACAGGTAGCAAACGGACAGGAAGGGAGAGAGAGAAAGAAAAGAAAAAAAAGAAAGAAAAGTAAGCGTACATACAGACAATAGACAAACTTTCTACAAAGAGATATAACCAAACAAGGATTCATACAACAACATACAATAAGGCGGTCATTAGGGCGTGCAGGCAAGTAAGAAGCAGGACAGGTGAGCAGGCCAGAGCACATAACATATACACGTGACACAAAACACATAACACAAGCACACAGGGGGACAGCGAGCCAAAGACAGAGCAATCATGATATGCGAAGAAGAAGTTAGGCTACCGTAGGAAGATCTGCCGGTGCCAGAGTCACTGGCAATGGACACATACCTGGTTCTCCAATAACCACAATTTCAGGGTATGTTTAAAAGCTGTGTGTGTTTCAGTGTTACAACTGTGGAGTGGTAAGGTGTTGGGGAGCGCGTACTGAGGAGGCTGACTGACAGAGTTGCTTCCATATAGTAGCTCATTTCAGGACTAACTTGAATCTGCATTGTTCACACCCATGTCTCCCAACTAGAAGTCATGAGCACATTGATACATTGGGGTATTATTAACTGTTGCAGCATGTGGGCATAACAAAAACTAGAGACAAGAAAAATGTTCAAATGACAGCATGAGAACAAAGTCATCACTGTAGCTTCGGTTTTCAAAATCTGCCATGATTTTATACTGTGTGAGTCTGAGTAGCTCAGAAGTTACTTCCTAGACTTAAGTTTATTGCATCAGGATAAGTTTTTTTAGGTTCTCTGTGAAGTCATAGCTGTCAAACAGCTTCCTAGAACTGCCCCAGGGGTTTTCAGTTCACAAGTTAAATTATCACAGAGTTAAAACATCATCATCAAATCAAACTTTAGCCCATCATGCACAGACCATACTGTTACGAGCTGACAGGGAACTTGTAGATACACATTAAATTAGATATTTACACTTGCTGTGACATCGATACACTTAATGTCAACACGGCTGAGAAACTGAGACATTCATGCCAGCGCAGTAGCTGTAATAAGAACAAAAGAGGTGGAAGAGTAACCAGACTTAGCTGTACTGTAACTGGCCTGTTTTACAGCTCAGTGACTTAAGCATCACTGTCTGTCGAAGAAAATCATTCTGGACTATGACATGATGATAACATTCTCATCAGCCACCACTTTGAGTAGTTCAAAATGTGATTAAGTTCAAGGTTGCTTGAAGCAAAACTAGTTTAAGAAAGAAGAAGTTCATATCACATTTTGAATGTGTGTGTTTATTTTTAAAGAAAATAACAAGCTTTTCTTTTGTAGGAACGAGCCTGCTCATCTTTGTGTTTGTGCCATTAGTGTTTCTATTCATGTTACCTGTGTGAGGATATGAATTTGATATGAATTTTGGTACATGATAATGGACTGTAGTCAGATGAATGTTTCCGATTATGCAGCCTACGGTATGTAACTTTAAAGTTGTATACATACTTTTTTTTCTCCCAGTGAAACCAAGGCAGCCATGAACCTGTTCAGGAAGAACGCCATGAGCACCAAGAAGGAGAAGGAGAAAGAGATCCAATATGAGGAGCCTCCAGATGGAGGCTGGGGATGGATGGTGGTGCTGCATTGCTTCCTGGTATGTCTACCTCGGTTGTTTTTTGATAATGCTGTTGTTATCTTTTATCCTTGAAATGTTTTTTACTGTGTCATTGTGTTCTGTTTTGTGAGACATGTCTATGGTGAAACCAAATAGGAATTTCCACTCTGTGGATAATAAAGTTTTTGAAATTGAAATTGAAATTGAAAAGTTATAAACAGTTTATACAGTATAATAAATTCACAACATTGATAAAATAAGTGATTATTTTTTAACTTGTGTTTCATTAAGTACAATGGACATTTTTCTGAGCAAGAAACATGAAAATATTTCAGCTAATTGTGTTTCACAGCACACACACTCATTACATTACATTATTTGTTCCATTATAGCCATTTTGGTAAAACTGGACGTATCTGTGTGTGTCCATACATGTGTTTAACAGACCCAGCCTATGAAATGAACTGTATCAGCACCACTTTACTGATCTATTTCCCTTTTATTTCAATATGTATCCAGGTAAATGTCCTAGTGATGGGAACACTGAAGAGCTTTGGGATATTCTTCGTGGCCTTCCAGGATGAGTTTGGGGGTTCATCTGAGAGCATCAGTTGGATCGGTTCCATCATGTCGAGTCTGCGCCTCTCTGGAGGTGACGATGAGGAGATGATGTCTCCACCCTGTATCTAGATCTAGAGCCCATACATACACTGAAGTGAAAAATACTGTTTACACTTTGTTGAACGTTTGTAGATCCCATGTCTTTGTGGTTCCTCTCCTGTATCTTCTGTAGCACCCCTTGCCTCAGTGGCCTGTGCCAAGGTGGGAACCAGGGTGACCTCCATTGTCGGGGCGGTGCTGGTCAGTGGGGGCTTCCTCATAAGTATTTTTGCCAACAGCGTGGTGTTCCTCTACGTCAGCATGGGAGTGATAGTTGGTGAGTAGAAACCTGTGGTAAACCAAAACACCTCAGTGAGACTTTAAACTCGCTGTCTTCACCGTGACGCTAAAACCATAAAGCAAGGCCAGTGTTTTTCTGTGCCATCACTTTGAGGCTGTACCTGACACAGAGTTGTTAACGACAATCTTCTTTCTTTCTCTCAGGAATTGGTTTTGCACTACTTTACCAATCCTTTTCAGTGGTCACTGCCCTGTACTTTCGAAAGAGGTTAGCCACAGCGTATGCGATCGGGCGCTCTGGGATGGGTTTGACCTTTGCCCTCGCTCCGTTCACTCAGCTGCTCTTGGACCAATATGCTTGGCAAGGTAGGCTGGGCAAATCTCTTAATGAGCTGGCAGTATCAGAGCCTTAAGCACTTCTTTGATGTGTGAACATTACATAATAACGTGTGTTTCTGTTTGTGTCAGTGGAAATACAGCGCCTTAAGGTGGTATTTTGGCTCCGACCTGAGCTCTCTTTTTCTCCCTCAGGGGCGATGCTGATTCTTGGGGGTCTCATGCTGAATCTGGTGGCCACTGGGATGCTTCTGCGGCCCATCAATGTGAAGCCTCCCATGTCAAACGCTACCTCTTCTCCCATTCAAAAGAGCCCAGCTGTATCCCTCAAGAGCTCCTCAGAGAAGGAATACACTAAGAGCTGCTTGAATGGCTCCTCTCATTTGTCCAATGGCATCTCCAAATCAGACTCATTCCCATCCTCTCCTCCCTCTCACAGGGACACTGAGAACCTGGGGGGGCAATGTACTCAGGGAGCCCAGGACCAGTCAGTGAACCCTGAATTGACCAGACTGTTCCTCAATGGTGTGAATGGCCATGAGCCTCACCATGACTTGGGTCAGTGTAAACCCACAGCCCCAGACAGCTCGTTGGAGCTCAATGGCAGCATGAATGGGTCCACCATTGTTGGATTTCCCTCACATGCCAGCACACCCAGCGAGGTGACCGTCAAAAAAGCCAAAGTACTGGATTTCTCCCTGCTAAAGGACCCATTCTTTTGCATCTACACTTGGTCCTTGGTCTTCAGCCAGCTGGCCTACTTCATCCCCTATTTCCACCTGTCTGCGCGAGCCAGAACCCTGGGCATCGATGCCATGGATGCTTCGTTTATCATCTCTGTGGCAGGTGAGACACACATTGATCAAAGCCCCCCCGCTGTGTGGTTATGATCCACCTTAAAAGAATAGTTTGGTATTTTGAGTAACAGGGCTTATTTGGTCTCTTGGCAAGAGTTATACAAGAGTATGTGGTGCTGAAACTCCTACTACTTTATAGACACCAATATGATCGTAAGTAATATAAAACTATGAAAAGATTTTTTTTAAATAATGCTAGTCATTGGAACCAGTTTGATGATGAATGTTTAACTTTGATTAGACATGAAATGGCGTATAATTATTCTTTGTTTATTATCAGCCCAACCCAGAGGTGGTGTGAATAGGCACAATATTATATAAACAATATATTTGTCAGACAAAGCTGGAAAAGTAAGACGGAAAGGTTTGTCTGGTGGCTATAGTCCTCACTGCAGGCGG
Organism: Trachurus japonicus; assembly: GCF_045865225.1. NCBI lineage: Eukaryota > Metazoa > Chordata > Actinopteri > Carangiformes > Carangidae > Trachurus > Trachurus japonicus. Next base: position 18,830,393 of record NC_140913.1, on the reverse strand, counting down.
CCCCGGTTCGAATCCCGCGTCGAACGGCTCTATCCTGCATGTCGTTCCCCCCTCTTTGCCTCCCATTTCCTGTCTCTCTCTCGACTCTCCTATCCATTAAAGGCAAAAAAGCCCCCAAAATATACTTAAAAAAAACAAAACACTGGCAGCTCCCCTCACACAATCGTCAGATCAGTTAGTTTGACTGATATAAACACATCATAAACCAAATTTAATCATGACCTGCTAATTTGTGTGTCATATTTTTCCTTTTTAAACAAACTTTAGTCTTTTATGACAGTTGAAAATAATGTATTTTATCAAAATCAGTTCTCATCACAGAAGCTTGATTTTTTGTCTTTTAGATTAGACTCCAGTCACACATTTGACTTTGAATGACATTTGGATAGAGAATAAAGTCAAATCTGACTGGCTCCTGACTGAATAGACAGTGGGCTGCTGCCGTTTGTCCTTGAATTTGGCTTCCAGCAGTGATTTCACAGAGACCGTGAAGAAGGAGGTCCAGGTTCCTTTAAGACTGGGTTTAAGAGGCGATGCAAAAACGTCCCCAGTCAACTTCTAGGCATTAATTATTTGTGAGCTGCTCAGACTCTGCAGTCTTATGTAATAAATGTGCTTACATAAAAGCTGAACTTTGGTCCACTGGCCAGGACGGGTGGGTTCAGCTGTATGCCACTGATGAGGCCACTTCATATGAACAAGAAACAGCATTAACATTTTGACCACAGAGCACATGTGTGTGTAATTATTTAAGAGTGCTTGGTCAGACTTTGTGAATAATTGAAATGCATCACATGGGGTTGTCCATTTATGTTAGATGCTGCATTAGTTACATGCTTCTGTAACCAGTCCTGAGCAGATGGAGATTATATTTCCTTTGATGACAGGTGTGATACCGTCACGAGAAGTCCTGACATGTCATACATTTGTTGAGTTTTCTTTTGAACATGACAGCTGATTGTTTGCTTTACTGCATCACTGCTCCGTTTGGTTTTTAAAGACATCGGTTGGCAGGAGTTTAGTTTGCTCAAACAGACACATGAATTATTATCAGCCATTATCAAATATGGTATTTAGTCTGTCTGGTTAGATACTGTGTTTCCTTCTTCATCATCAGCAGCTGGATGCCACCACTGATGGAGAAAATGGGGGAAAACAAAGAAATCTCTTTGTCCTACACAGGAAACACAGCTGGGATGAAAGCATATATGGATTGAGCCATAACTGTGATTGGGGTCAAGTAACACAGCAGTATAAGATTGCAGGATGCTCTGTGGGTTTTTGTGGAGCCTCTTTGGAATCACATCTATGCAGCTGTAACAGAAACCAGAGGATATAGATGTCTGATGGGCTGGTGTTTTGCTAAGATGAGCTCCATGCCAGCGATCCGTGCCAGCGAGCAGTATGCAACACGTTTGTCCTGTCACATTCTCTGGTCATGTGCCCCGCAATGAAAGAGAGACAGAGCGAGGGAGACGGGGTGCCACCCACACCACAAAGCCACCATCTCAGTGTCCTGCTGTCCCTCTTTCCCCCGACCCAGTGCTTGTCATAGAGGCCCATTGACTGGGCAGAGCGAGGGAGGCCACTATCATCCGGGTCAGTCTGTTTGTCAACTCTCAGCCACCAACACTGGTGCTAACCGGAGTCGCTAAGCAACAGCTAACTGAGTAAAGTTTGCTGGCGCCGTGACAAGAGGGGTCCAGCTCTAAAGTGGCTGAGAGGAGCACTGAGGCGGCAACATGTACAAAAGAGGAGGCAAGACAAGCCAGCAACAACCTCAGAGGAGCTGGGAAAACCAATACATGCCTTTTTATAACCCTCTGCTTTAATCTAGTGACAAAACGTCCTCCTTTGAAGCAGAGGGAATGGCGTCGCTCCGTGCCCAGCAACCCACCCATCGCGCATTAAATCCCTGAGACATTCATATACACCTCATATACCTGCCAGCACTACCAACAGAAATGGACAAAACTAATGATGTCCCTGGTGCACTTGGCTAAAGGTGCTACTTGGAGAGGCCAAATTTAAACTGCATTGTGCTGAGTTGAACAGGAACAGCTGCAGGCCTGGACGAACCTGCTGAGCCTAAAACACACAAACAAACTCATAACTCATCTGTATGCAAGCAGGGGACACCCCAGGACATTGTCGTGGGTCGCTAGAGGGGACACATAAACATAGCACAGCTGCCTTTTGTCATCTTTCTAAACTCGAAAGAGAGAGACGCTCTAGAAACTGTTATGTAAGGAAAGCAGAGGTGTTCACTGGCAAGGCATTTCATTGTTTATTCATTGTGCCTTCATCCAAAGGCTTAAAAAATGAAGATGTAGTTGAACATTTACTACCATGTTCATATACTGATGATTAAACCTTTATTGATATACTATAACGACTATGCATACTGTACTTGGTAGAAGTACTGTACTGCAAAGTCATATTCAGCAGTTCCCCTCTGTTTTGGATCTGGGCTGGGTATAAATGGCTGCAGCTCTTACAGCTGTGTTGCAGAGGCTGAGCAGGATCAGTAACTCTGATCTGCACAGAACCAGTTTGTTTCATTGATCAGTGGCTAAGCGCAGCCTGCTTGTAGCTATTCCTGTGACAGTCAATACACCACTGCAGTTTCTGCATCATCTATCACGTTCCAGTTGACCTCAGCAGAGAGCAGCACATATCTGCCCAGTCATCATAGTGGAGTAAACAATCAATCCAATGGGATAGAGTGCCTAATGAGATGATTATCCGGGTGTTACCAGTGTTGTACAGATGTTAACAGATTAATCTGTTTACTGGTTCGTTGGCATTTTTGTATCAGAGAGCAGGGGCGACGGGGACTTGTTTTGACATATTGCTGCTAATGCAGATCTGTGTCGCTGTGCTGCAGGGGATTACTCTTTCACACACGAGCACAAACATGCACACCCATGCATACATGCACCCGCACCCCACCTTTGTTTTTTTTGTTTTTATAATGCACATAATAGCTGCATTGTTTTAAGGCAAAAAGATGTAGTATGCTCACAAGTTTGTGCATTAATTCTTTATAGATCCCCTTAGCTGCACTTGAAATGATGACGTGTGATTTAATACAAAATGTCACAGATGTTCGGTGTAGCACTGAAGCGATCTTGACCGATCTAAAATATATATTTATACAGAGTTGTGTGTCACATACACAAACATAGTCTAATTCATAGTAAATGATCGGGATCTGTCCCAAAATGTAGTGGGTTCATGTTGTGAACCCTCCACAAGTTTGTTGCAAACCTGCTCAGTAATTTCTTCATAATCAAGCTGGGAAAAAAATACACTTTGAATATTTGAAGGTAAATAAAATAAATATCAGCAGCATGTCTGTCCAGGACATCGAGAGTCTCATGGTGGCTATTTCTGAGGTAGACATGAGGTGATAAGTTTCTGCTATTGCAACATAGCCAATGTAAGCATCAACAGCATGTGCTTTCCAGTCTAGACCAAATATTGTTAGCATCAAACTTCATTACGTTACTCTCCAAGAGTTGTATATAGCTGTGAAAAGCAAAGAGCCAATGTTAACTCTTGCCCTGGTGCTGCACTACAAATCACTGTCAAGTCAATTTTGCAGTAGTACTTTTCAATGTCTGGACATTTGTGCTGCAGTGTGATATAAATTATGATTCTAAGCAAACAACACAGTAGTGTTAAAGTAAGTGTGAATTACTCTTTACATTTGACTGGAGGAGATTTGTTCTCCCAAAATTTTAAATGCCATGGCTTTTTTTTCTGGATGATGATGATTTTTCTAAGATGCGGCGAACAGCTTTCTCCAAAGAGCAGCTTCCTGACAATACCTAAATATTTTATTGTACTATGTGTGTTCCTCAGACTGCCTCTACTCTCTTATTCTTTCCTTTTAAGAGTCTGTTGGAAATGTGGGTATATTTCAGTGGGGTAATCCAGTCACTATCAACACTTCTTTTTAAGGAGTTTGAGTAGGATTTGCACAGCCAAATCCTTCTACTTCTACTTCTCATTTTCACACTCACCTTTTATATCTCACTGGCGCTTTTTACATTTTAGTTTGAGTCTAAGTAAGTAAATTAAGGATTGATCTCCACTCTCATGCTTCACCCTGTACCACTTTCTCACCTGCCTGTCCATCCACCTCACCTGTTTGTCTCTGTTGCAGGTATCACAGAGACCATTGCCCAGCTAGCCTCAGGCTGGGTGACAGACAGGAACCTGTTTCATAAATACCACTACCACAAAGCCTACCTGATCCTGTGTGGCCTGGTCAACCTGCTCTCCCCACTCGCAACGTCCTACATCCTGCTGATGGTTTACGCTGTCTTCTTTGCCATCTTCTGTGGAGGCTACATGGCTCTGCTGCTGCCTGTTCTAGTAAGGAAAACATCCTCCGCCAACAATGTTATGCATTTTCTCTCTTTCAAAGCATTTGCTAATTAGCGCTAGAGGCATCTAGAGTAAAAGTAAATGGGAATGTCATTTGTTTTTTACTTATTTGGTCATAGACCAAGTGTTGGACAAACTGAATACTGACCTGATGATGCACTTGATGAAAAGTCTAAACATCATCAAAGTAATAATGAATTATTGTAACAAATTTCATTGAAGTTCTTACTTGGAAACGCATTTTACAACTCCCCAAGTCACTGGTACAATCAGGATTTGTCAGTTGGAAACCAAAAACATCCCTTGTAACCGCCATGGCACCCACCCAGGAGTTGTCATGATAATGTTTTTGTCAGTCTGTCTGAAACAGGTGTGCCATCACAGCACGGCTAAAAATAGTACAACGGCCAAAGCTACTGCTGTTTAGTAATGTGTAACTGTAATGTGATTACTTTTTTAGTAATGGAGTAATGCAATGAGTTATAATTTCTAAAATAGTAATTAGTTACAGGCCCATTGCCAGCATCTCCCCTCCTCTCACCCACACTTAAGCACCCGTCACACCGTGTTGCCCTGCTCCACTGTCCTGCTAGAGGCTTTTCTTTTTGTTTTTTTGAGGGAATGGAATAACTAGTAATGTACCTAATTACTTTCAGTAGTCAGTCATTTAATTACTTTTCCAGATAATTTGCCCAACACTGTTCTAGATCATTGTTTTCGAAGAAATTTCTCTAGAAACAAACATCTGCTTAACTCAAACTGTCAAACTGAACAAAACTAACTCAACAATATTACTTTGGTGACAAATTAGCTCACAGAGTTTGAAAATAAAGTATTTGGAAATTACACACCCATAAAATGTTATCTATGTTTTCTTAATGTAAGGGTCCAAAATGTTTCAACTTCTCATTAGTAATAAGATTGTTATCCAGAGAGAAATACAGTAATGGTTTTGTTGGCACATCACATACGTGTAAAGTTGTTCCGGACAGTTTGAAAGTGAATACTGGGTTTTTAGAAAGAATCAATAAAGGTAAGTGAGGGCAGTTAAATGTTACAGAATCACTGCTTCCCTTAGATTGTACCAGTGTGTTATCACAATATCATCTGACTTTTCACCCCATCCCACCAGTGCCACACCATCTGTATTATCAGTCTGTAGTTCAGTTACTATGTATAAGACCCTGCAGTATCAGTCTCTGTCAACTGGTGAATTCACAGTAAGTGTATCTGTGCATGGGAACTTTTGTATCATGTAAAGGTGAAGTGGCTTCATTACATCATGATGTCATGTACTGAAAGGAAAACATATCATTGTAGCAGACCATCGGATTTATGTCTCAACTGCCATTATGGGTGGAGCAACATATTAAGTCAGTGAGTGTCAGGTATCTGGAGGTCACATCACACCTGAAAACAAAAACATGTGGCGTGATTTCACTTGTGCGCTTTCAGGGGCAAAGGCAATGCCTCTAAGCCTCAACGATGACAAGCACAAATGTGAACAGGACAGTCAAGCTAGCTCTCTTCTTCAGTTTACACAGGCCTGTCTGTTCCTGCAATTAGAAATAACTGATTCTCCTGAACAGCATTTTCTTTTAGGAAGGTAGGAAGGAATAGGAAGGTATAGGTACCTTCTGGACTCATTCTGTCATTGCCTCTTTTTTTTAATTAAGTTGACATTTAGACATGTATCAAGCTGTCAAAAGAACAACTTGTCATCCAAAACAGATCCCCCAATGCAAACAGTCAACCCACTGACCTAGAATCTGTTGCCACTCCCAAACACACTGGTTCAACCACAACTAAATCTGGGTTATGAATGTTTTCATCCGAGGTTTCTTACCTCAGTAGTGTTTGAAAGGTAGTGAAATGTATTCACAGTTATAGTATGTTTATAAAGACTGTTTATGTTACATTTTTTTAGTGCCTAAGAAAATAAATATTTGTGAATTTAGCCCATTTTGTTTTTGGTTAAACGAATTCAGGATGGGTCAATGTATTATTAAGTTGTTAATATCAACACATGAAGTTTTCAGATATAAATTGGACAAGGTCTGCGGCCTATGCTTTCAAAAGCTGCTGTTTTTAACAGATTAAGTAACTCAAGGTTTAACATAGTTTTTAGACTGTTGGTCCAAGTATTGGTTTTTATTCTCGTCACGACTGCTTGCAGACAGATGATCCATCAAACTAAACTTGTGTCTTGAACACCATGCTTAACTGGCCAGATGTTTTCAGCTTCAGTGTTTTCTACAAAACACTGGTTATTGGCAATAACAAGTCTGTGAAGAGCCTCGAGCTGAATGTCTTGTTCTGCTCTGCAGGTAGATCTCGTGGGGTCGGACAAACTCAACAACTCCATGGGCTTCTCCATGTTCTTTGTCGGCCTGGGTTGCCTTACGGGGCCTCCTTTGGCAGGTGAGTAGATCATCACGTCATGGAAAACCTCCCGGAGTCACACATGTGCTAACCTACTTTTCCACATGCGCACAATAACAAACACATACAGTACATATGAACCACATGTGCATGGGACTGCTGCCATGACGTTACTTTTCTAAAATGATTTGTGACACCAAGGGCAAGGTTTCTGTGTTTCTGTGTGTGTGTGGGTAGGGGAAGGAGGCCGAGTAGAGGGGATCAATGAGAGGGCTGATAAGCCTGTCAGATGGACCTATATATTTTGGATGGCTCCCTCTCAGTGCATACTTTCACAGGGCCCTGAATTCCTTGCTCTGCCTCAAAGTGTGTCTGCGTGTGTGTGCATGTAGCCACTATGGAGCAAAACAACCTATAGTTAGCACCGCCCTCAACGCAGACTGGGTTTTTGGGTTTGCTTTGTTAAAAATTCATACAGGGGTTACTGGGTCAAATTTGATCCTGCCTGAGAGCACGTCATGTGTTTATAGCAGGGTTTGAGTCACTTAGTTTAAGTGATGGCAGATTGTTTTTGTCAGTCTTCGAGAGTTGTTTCTAATCCAGGGTCAGTTTTTTGTTACATCAGGTTGTTGCAGGTTTATGTACATCAGCTTAAAAAAACACCAGTAAAATCAATCATCTGCTTAAAACAGGAAAGTATATAAACCTTTTTTCTAGTATATGTAATAGTGAAACTTGCTGCACAAACATGCTAAACATGTATTCACAGACACTTCTGTGAATATCTGAGGTGTTTCTGAGAAAACTCCTCTTGCCTTTATTGCCAACATTTGGCCCTAGTTTAGGGGGGTCCGGGGTGGGGGTGGGGGATCCTTTGAACCTATTGACATGATCCCTGCCCACAGTGTTGGGCAATCCCCTCAGAGGAGCTTATGGATTTCGGGGTTGAAACGTGACTAATGACCCCCTTTAGGGTGGTACGGAAATAGCATGTGGCTCTGTTTACCATTCCTGTGGTTCAAGAAAGAAACTGATGTTAGGCAAACTGTGGGCCCTCCTTCAGGCCACAGGTTGTGATAACATCCTCGTCGTCCAATTCCTCCCCTCAGGGCAGCAAACTGGCTGTTAAGTGTCTCGGCAGCAGCTGTGGTGCGCTTATACCTGTGTTATATTCGTGTCACGCCAATGAAACTTTTTTTAATGAAATGTCATGATAACTCATGTAAATAAAATAAACAAGAGCACAGGAACAAAGGAAGTTACAGTATAAAGGTTTCAGTACACTGCCACCTGTAGTAAAGTCTAAACTAGCGTTATGCATAATAAACATTTAGGCCTCATCGTGTTGTACTGTGACATAAGGAAATGTATCTCCAAGGAGGAATATTAAGAGTTTACTTTTGGGAAATGACATAACCATACTGAGGAAAATGTGTCCCCAAAATTATTTTGTAAAATAGTCGATGGATATTCAAGTACCACTTCTTGATAATCGTATACTCTAAGTAATAACTGCATTGATTATTATTCACAGATTTTTACACATTCCTATAAGATATCTCAACTACAGTTGTAAATAATAGCAAATAATTGATAGTAGAGTTATTTCAGGAATCAATAAAGGCTGAGTTGTAAACATAACCTGTCCATTGAAAAGTGAAAAGTTGTGCATGTTGGTGTGTCTCATCAAAAATAATAATTTAACTTTGAAAAATTCTGTGTTCATGTTTAACAAATATAAACTTGACACTGTGTGAAAGCCTTGCACAAGCACTTTTAACTGGTATCCTCAGATTATTGATATGTTAATAAAGTTGTGCACAAACAAAATAGGAACTGTTGCTGTTTTGCAGGGTTCCTGTACGACTACACTCAGACGTACGACTGTTCTTTCTACCTGGCTGGGCTCTGCTATCTGCTCTCCTCCCTCTCCCTGTTCCTGGAGCCGCTGGCCCAGCGCTGGAAGGCCAGGAAGAAACTGGCTCATGTCAAGAGAGCAGAAAGCAGCTGTAAGACCAATGGCTGTTTCACCCCAGACCGCCTGCAGAACGGCGCTGTGTAGGAATGAAACCCAGGGAAGGCCTTCGATCTTGAACCAGCATGCTCATTGCCGTGGGCCTGCATACCTTGGACCTTGGACTCCGTCTTAAAGTTGGGACCTTAGTGACCCTTAATTTCTGCAGGAGCCTAACATAGGCCAGGGAGAAGGAGAATATGACCGCAGTACCATCATGTCTAAGAACAGTAGTCAGGATGTTGGTAAATATATATGATTATGTTGAACTTTTAAAAAAGCCAAAATTTTAGTGTTCTGCAACATATTTTATCCCCTATTCTTATATATGCATCAAGACCGAAGATAATCCCTTGCATCCAACACCCAGCACATTTTAATATAAGCATCTTTGCAGCAATAACTTATTAAAGCCTAATCTAACTCTATTTTCCAATGCAATAACAACAAAAACAACACTCAGCTTTTTGCAGTAACATTTAATTGCTGGAATCTAAGCTATGCAGATGAGCTGGCAGTCCTGTCTTGAGCTAATCATCCTGACATTGATGGAAGCTTATATCCATGAAGGATCCTGTTCACCTGATCTCCTTGGAAGCCTTTACCTGTAGCTCTAACCCTGAACTAACTGGTGTGCACTTTGGGCCAAGTTGTTATCATGCTGCATGACATTTTCTCAGACCTTTAACTGCCAGAAAATTAAGATACTGAACACACACACACAATTGCAGCCTGCTTCTATGACACTGTAATTTGCTCTACAGAGCCAAAAAGCAGTTACTACTACTACTACTATTCTCTAGTTTGTATGCCTCCAAAATCTTCCCGCTGTCCTGTCATCTTTAAAAACTTAAAGCTAATACTTTGCCCTAAATATTAACCATTGCACTTTAATGCTTTAGTTCAGCTTTTGAATACCTCTAACATTTTTTCTGGAGGTTTAAGTTGAAGTCACAACAACTTGTGGCCCATGAAGTGTTCTTTGGAAATGGGAAAATAAACTGACCCTTCAATTCTTTTCACTCGTTTCACAAAGAACTGGCCTTTCCCTTGACATGTGAACTGACTTTCACCTCAAAATGTGAATTAACTAATACACTTCCACTTTACGTGATATTTAAACTCCTTGAATTTTACCAGTTTTCCTGCTTTTATGAGTCGACACACTAACTGCTTTCAAACAGCACTAGAACTTCTTTCAGCATCCCGCTCTTCAACTGATTTACACTACACTGATAATGACGATTCATCTGCTTTCATCTCTTGTGCTGAAAAGTCGAACAAACTCAATCATTCCGCCTCGACCGACTGCAGCCGCTTTCAGCTCAAACACCTCAACTAACACCTCAGCTCTTTTCAGTGCTTTAACTTCAGCTGTCTCTTCAGCTCCTTTGATCACATTTTATTACATTTTAACCTGTTTACAGTGGGCGCACCTGCAATTTTCCACACAAATGAGCACACTTTGATTGTCCTCTGAAATTTTGATATGCAATTGAAACCTCAGTTGTAACCTTTATAAATACAGCGACTAGAAAAGGGCATTTCTCCTTCTGTAGGTCAATAATGAACAACATAGAAAGCTGAGTTATCTCTCACTTGGCAGCACCTGGTGATAAGAAAACCTTCACGCCTAGCTCATCGCTTGTGAGCTGTTGTAATCAAGCGCACAGAGAAAGATTTTTTTTTTTTTTTACAGCTGAATCGCACGCACATTGTAACTGTAACCAAGATGCCAGCTCATGAAAGAAGTACATTGATTGGTGGGGGGGGGGGTTTAAGCATTTTGATGTATTCCTGAATGTTTTTGATCATAGTTGGACCAAGGAGAGATGGAGCCGACAAACTCCAGTGAACAGCAGGGTTTTCTGTGTGATTGTGTCATTTTATCAACCTTGTATGTCTGTAAATCTTTGATCAACTTTGTTATGAAGATGTTTTACTGATGTTGCCCCCACGCACAGTGCCCCAAACAAACTGACTGTTGCCCAGCCTTTACAGTGCCTGCAGGCAGCCAATTAATGGTAATGCAACTTATAATTTCATTGTGTTTATACATGGGAGTCTATTGGTTGTTGTTGTTTATATAGTAGAGGATTTTGTGTTTTCAGTGGATTCCTTGTTTTCACCACTGTTTGCCTTACAAGGTACTGTATTGTATCTTTACTAACTTCCTGTGATGTCAGCCAAAGACACATTAGACCTACCTACAACTTGAAGCTTGTTATTAGTTGACTAGTTTGGACAGAGGGCATAATTTAAACCACTATGACCATCGTTACTCAGTCTTGTCCAAATCTTGATTGAGCACGGCCCAGAGTCCAGAGATGGACATGTGTGTTGCTGTGCTGCCCTCTTCTGGCAGACAAAGGCATCTACACAAGGAATGCTGTCTCAATTAGTACCAAATTATTCCCCCTCAACTCACTTTCACAATACTGAGCAAGGCTCTTTGTATTGTTTCAATAACGACAGTCATGCACAAAGGCTCTTCTGGCTCACGAGTTCCATTCACCACCAGTATGCTTTTGTGATTTAGGGCCATTGAATATTTTGTACCATAATAAATCTTTTATGAAAAGTATTTGATGCTTTAAAAGTAGATTTAGTTTGGGATTATTTTACTTGTTACTTATTTGAATCTTTTAAGAAAGTGTATGGTTGAGCAATATGTTGAAATACTTTATATGTCTCTTTGGTAATGTCTCAGACACCACTGCTGAGAAACCAAGTTCTGGTTTGATGACATTTGATCCTATGTTCTCGTTGCAGAAAATGCATTTGTGGGTGAAGCACTGTTTATCACTACTCTCGCTCCTGGATTTGTTGACTGATCGAGTTTAGAAAATATGCTTAACCAATCATAGATATCCTGTTCCAAGTCCTTAGAGTCCATTTTTAAGCCTTGTAACAGTGCGCACTCAGCTGTAATAAACTGACGTGTGACTCACTCTGTCCTCGTGTCGTTCTGATAAATCACTGGAGTAAATTCAAAGGTTTTGAACCAGCTTATATCTCTATGCAAAAAACAAACACTCACAGGTTGCAATAGATTTGACATATTTATTGACACATCATTAATACTTACAAACAGCACACATATAAAACAAACGTGTGTATATTACTGCATTCACTGATCATTAATTTAAAAAGTAGAGTTACAATTAGTTCTGGGTAAAATGTCCACTTTAAAGGGTTATACAGTTTGCCATTTAATATTGTTAATAAAATCAAGCTAACAGGTTACTTACAGGAGATGAGACCTGATGGCGAGTGTATCACAGGCCTGGAAACAGAGTGACGGACCAGCTGCCATCCAGTGGATCTCTGTAGAGGAGACATGCAAACATGTTTTCATCCTGACAGCAGTTTACACTGTTAAATATTCACTAACTACAGTTTGAAGGTTTTAAATACCAGAGCTAAAAAAATGCTGGTTATTACCAATTAATCCTTGTTATGATAAAGATTGACACCATAACCAACGTGCAGCTCTATATGACAGTGAAGTGCACTGCACTCGGCAACGTGAATCAACTGTGATATGTTAATTGACACGTTTGTAGCTTTTATAACTTTTTGTTTGTATGCCACTAAATCAGATAAAACTTCTAACAATAATGCATTAGAAAACACAAGTGCCATACTAACACTATCTCTCTCAATATATATAAAGGGCTGTTATTTGTATAATTTTTGACATATCTTAGTGACAGATTTCTTGGACTATTTAAAGATTTATATAAATGGGTTTTATGTGAGCTTTAAAATCTTTGAATTAAAATTTTCTGGAAAGAAATCATTGTATTTGAGATTAAATCTAACCAAAGTAAATTATAAAATATTAATTTATATTTCAAGTTTATAAAAAAGGTATAAATATGTTTATGTTCCTGTCTATTTCCCTTATATCCTTTTAAACAAAACACTAAGCATCATATTGTTGTTCCAGTAGTGTTTGGCGAGTCAGTCCTGAGTGAGGTATTAATGGGTAAAAAACAGTATTTAGCTGTATGTGTCTGCCCCCATCAGTCACATGACACTGACTATGGCAGTGTGACAAAAAGCACATGTAGCTGCTCACACGGCCTGAATACACAGAGAGCAGAGAATATAGTGCACTGACGTCGACAAGGCGCAGACTGCCAGATCAAAAAGTCAAGTATTGGCCACAGATCGATTAACAGGGTGCACTTTGATTGGTACCTGTTCACATGTTATGTTTATGTATGTTTATGTATTATCATTATCTGTAAGCTGTAGTCTACCAGTGGCAGAAGACCGTTTTGTACTTTTCTTGTTTTATCACAATTCCTTGTAGACACTGACTGGAAAATGATGCTAACACTTAAGGCTTGAACAGAAAATTATATAATTGAGTCTTGGCTTGAGGCTGTTTCCTCACTAACCACATCATATTAACCTCGTCTGTAGTTTGTGTGGCTGTAATAAATCTCCATCTAAGTGAATATTGGGAATTACATTCACGCCTCTAATGGGGGCTGCAGAAACAACCAAAGGCTGCAGTAGTCGTGCTGTAGAAACTCACTAGATTTTGGATTTTCTCTGAAAACTTGAACCTTTAACATAACAGCAATCACATAATGTATGTGAACAAATGTCTAATCTTAACTTTGAATTCTATGTGAGTATTTCATCAAAAAATATCAAATGAAGGGGTTAAGTGTTGGAGCATCTATCATATTTTTTTGCTAGTGGTGATAAGAAACAGAACTGTTCTGTATGTGCAACATGTTATTCTGGGCAGTCAGTGCTCCTATTATCTCACACTAGGCTCTGGGATTTATGCCAATTGCCATCAGTGGAAATGACCTCAGTAATTACTGTGGATTGAAACCAGAATACGTCATTTTGCATTTGTAAAACATGTGGTGTTGACACTGTACTTACCACACTGCTGCCTAAGCCACCGATACAGACCTGGCAAGCAGCACTTGTTCTCCTACTCACCATCATGCGCCTCTATACAGCAGCCAGTCATACAGTGATACCAGCTCTGTCCTGGGTGTCTGGTGTGCATGAGTGTGATGTATCAGGTGGCTGACTGTGAGAGGAAAGCAGGTGCTCCGTGGTCCTCAAGATGGCAATGTTTCTCTCGCGCAGTATGGCGTCCTTCTCAGCACAGTACACAGCACTTGCTTTCACACTAACATGACTAAAATGGATGGCAGGAGAAAATGGAAAACTTTCTCTCCCGTGTAACTTGGCCTTACGCTTATAACGGGGCTTAAGCAAAAAAAACACAAAAGGTCTCTTAGAAGAAACTGGGGGTGGGTTGGGGTCCGCAGTGTGGGTTCCTTCCAGTGGTGTCAAAAAGGGGGCAAAGAATCTGGCCTGCTGGTTTGGCTTCCTCGCTGCAGCAGGCCTCGGATGACAACGGAGCGCAGCTTCAGCACAACAAACATGCTTCTTCGCTGGTCTCCTCAGAGAGGGTTCAATCAGAGGAGAACACAAAGATGGGCTGGGGTCAAACAATATTCCTAGCTGAGGTCGGACCAATCCTCTTCCCTGAGCCAAAGATTAAGTCAAATCAAATCATAACTGGGCAAAGTATAATAATGACAAATCAGCCCAGTGGTTCAGCTTGGCCTCTGCAGCGAGACAGCTTGAACTGGAGATGCTATGGGAATTTCAAAAGCGGTGTCACCCACAATCTCCCGAGCGGAGTGTGTGACGGCCGGCGACGGAATTTCCTCAGCTCCTACTCAGACCCGGGAACAACAGGCACATGAGACCTTTTTAGCATAATGAGCAGGGAGAACAACAGGAAACTGGCACATGTTGCCGTTTGCTCCGACCCCCTCGCCTCCCGGACTGCACCGCTGTCTGTCTGCATCTGCCACTGTTTCACAGTGCACACCGGACTCTGGCTGTAAACACGGCTCCTCGATCCTGATCAGGTGTTCACATGCCAACAGCAGCAGTTGAGGGGCATAATAGGGGGTCATGAGGGAGGGAGTAATTTTTTGATGGGCAGCTTAGGTGCTCAGAACAGGCCTGTGAGCAAACAGCGATCCTCACATGAAACAAGGGGAGGGGGGAGGGTCTCCCTTCGCTGGTGCTAAACAAATTGCAAATTGTCTCCCTTTTCGTGTGCAGAAAGAAAATTTCAAGTGACAACTCCTTCGAAACACAATAAGGTATGGCAGATTGTTTCTTCAATTCACTTCCATCGAAGAAACATGTTTCCCTTCAAATGAACAATTTATTGATAATCGGTCACATTAAGTGCCCAAACGCACTTTCAGGTATGTGAACAGCTTCGCATGGGCTCAATGGATTTTCCTTTCCCATGACATCAAAGTGTACATTGCTCAATTTTTCCATTTAAAACAGAAGTCATCACAGGTGCAGATGGGCTACACAACTTAAAAGCTGCCTCGTCAGCGAGGACTCACAAATACTAGGTTGTCTTCTCTGCAGAGGTTTTCAGCTCTGCACTCGTCTCCTCAGGAGTCCAACGTTGCAGTGGGTGATGTTCACGCACGCACAACTTTCCCACATATGAATGCTTTCAATACATATTAAACCAAACTCAGCAAATTATAACTCAGGGTGGGTTACTGTTGCATGACAAACATACAATGATAAGAGAAAATATGGTAAGTAGGCCTTTGGAACATGTTGGCAGTCATGAGTGAAATATTCAAATTCAAATTTAGACCCCTACAAATTTAAATTGCAACATTAACCATTAAGTTACTGCTAAAACTTTTAAATTACACAGACCTACTTACTGAACAAATAGCAGGTTTTTGTTACTTTGTACCAACATTTTAATTATACTGAGTATTATCATAATTCTTGGAGGAACTACTGGTTTCAGAGCAATAAATGATACAGACTGTCAAATATCAACACAAACTTCTCTAAGCTTTTTTATCCATTACTACTGTAGTTTTTTTTTCATAGATCACATTACACAACCATTTCTAAGGTAGGGATGCACAAAATAAAATATTAAGTAAAAATATGTTATCATTTGCCTTACTATGCTGTGTGTATTGTGGTATGGGCTGCTCCTTTTGCAGAAATCTCACATCTGTTAGTATTCAGCATTCAGCAGAGTTGATGTAACAATTTAGTTTTACCACACACAGTTCATTGTCTATCTTGCAATTGGTTTGTTTGAGGAACACAATAACAAAAAAAATTCACAAACCAGGACCCTGGATATGCTTTTTTTTCCCCCAAAGAAAGTGGACACTGTAGATAACTGAATGTTTCTAGACACTTTTTTTATCTGGTGACCTTCGAATATTTCCAACTCTGAGAACACACACAGTCGATGCAGGCAGAAATTAAAACATGTTGCACAACTCTTCCTCTGCACGCCACATTCATTTTTCAAGCCGAGTTACCTTCATCAGGGTGGAAATCAGATGAATCAGTTAAGGATGCGCTGGAGAAGAGCTGTGCAACATGTTCTGATCGTCAAAGATGTTAACAGGATTTTCTTTTTTTTCCTCATGAGATAAGCTTTGCAACTGCAGTACCAAATCATTCACTACACTTTCACTGAATTCCATAAATTCAAAACTGTCACGCTCGTTCGCCTTGTATCCATTCATCAAAAAGTGATTATAGTAGAAATATTATTGCACTGTAATTGAAAGCTTTGAAATGTGATGTCTTCTGATTTACCTCATCTTAAGTACCTGTGTAGGAGGTAGACACAACAACAACACCACCTGCACGAGCTAAGGCAATACAGAATAACCCTGAAACAAACATGACCTTTGTTGAGCTGGTGAATTTTTCAGCTTCTGTTAACACTGTGCCAGGGAGATGTGGATTGAATTCAATGAGAAAATAGTTTCTGAAGCCAGGGTTTGTGGTTATCACTGTAGTGGAGGTATTATTGTGTCCACTGCTTGTATTTCTAGAATTACTTAATCTTCTCTTGCACCTCATCTGAATGGCTAAAATTTGAAACCTGCAAAAAAATTACCATAACTAAATGTTAATTTTATGACTTTTCTTAAATTAAAAGTTTTTTTTTCTCAGATGCTCTTCGTGTTTTACCCGACTGAATTACTGCAGGTTTTTTCTCTCAATTTTGTGAGCAATTCACCCTTAAAAAAAACAAAAAAAAAACAAATTTCAAAATCACACACCCTCTTAGATTCTGTAGAAGGGCTCCGTTTGTCCTTTTAGTGGATTACATGGCAACATACAAACACTCAAGAACCATACTAATGTAACCCATAATGCAGAACACACAGCATGCAATAGTTACTGACATACAGCAGGTTTTTTTTTTTTTTTTTTTTTTTACATGACATGAACTTTAGTGTGTTCTGATTTTTTTTAAGAGGCTCCACGGACCACAATCATGACCAGATAGTCCTCTTCACTTTTAGCCAGAGCTTTGGCAGAGGAATCCAGGAACTGCTGGGAGAAATCACAGGGAGGGAAAGCATGAAGAACCCCCGTGTTGTCTTTATCCCGGCTCCCTCCCACGGGCAGGCTGATGACTCCTGCTGCTTGCTTTTGGTTGAGGTAGGACACCAGGTTCCGAAGCGGCCGCTGAGTCGAGGCTGCGGGGTCGGACGAAGACGTATCCTCCGTGGTCCCAGGAACTGCCAGCAGGATGGCGTAGCCGTCGGGACCCGCCACCTTGATGCGCCGCGACACCTCGTCGAGCTTGGGCTGGTCCAGGCGGAGACGCTGGGTGATCTTTAGCTCGCTCACTTGCCTCCCGGTCGTGCCGTCGACGAGCAGGTCGCTGGCCACGTTGTGGTCGCCTTCCAGCAGGTGCATGTTGGCCGGAAAGTTGCTGTTCTTCAGGAGAAGCATGCCGTGCCAGGCCAAACTGAGTCTGGTGCTGTCGGGCTTGGACAGCTGACCTCCCTTGGCGCTGCTCTCAGAACGTTCTCTCTTGGCCGGCCCCTTGCCGCCGCCGTCGCCGGCTTTACGTTTACGCTCTCCTGCTGCTGCGATGCTGCTGCTCGAAGGTCCCTTGTCTGAGAGACTCTGACTTTTGAGTCTCCGTTCGGCGGCGCCTCTCTCTAGGCTGCTGTGACGTTCTCGTGCTGGAGAGGGTCTCTCGCCCCGCAGAGGGCGCTCCGAGTCACTGAAGCGTCCTCCGTCTCTGCTGCTGCCTCCAGGACTTCCATCCGGAGAAGCACGTCTGCGTCTTACTGTCCTCTCGGTGCTGTCGGGGGAGTGGTCCAGATGTCGTCCGTCCTCCATCACACGCCGTTTGCGCACAGGTTCTCGTCCCTGCAGCTCTCGTTCCAAAGACCAGGGCTCCCTCGCCCGCCGCTCACGTTCCAAGTGCTCCAAAGGCTCAAACGGTGAGGCACGTACCCGTTCACGAATAGCCGGGTTGGGCCACTCTGCGCCGGGGAAGAGTTCTCTCTCCCTAAAGTGAAGCGGCGGTGGAGTCCGTTCCCTGACCCTCAGCGGTTCAGGCGTGGCACGGTGGACAAAAGACTCGGCCACCATGTCGAACGGTGGGATGGGAAGAGGCTGCAGGAACTGCTGCTGGTAGCGATGCTCAGTGTCAGCAAAGTCCACTCTGAGTCTTCTCTCGGGACCCCCCAGTGGGAAGCCCCTCATGTGTGTGCACGCTGCCTGTGCAGCATCCAAACTTTCATACTGAATATAAGCCCAGGTGTCCCCCTTCCTGTAGTCTATGGTCCTTATGGTGCCAAAGCGGTCAAACTCTCTGGCCAGGGCGGCTAAAGGCACCCAGGGTCCAAGTCCGCCCACCCACAGGCGAGTGGTGGGAGTTGCTTTTCCATAGCCTATCTTTATGGGGTTGCGTCCCACTATTTTGCCAGACATGCTGAGCTTCGCACGGTGAGCCATGTCAAGGTTTTCAAATTTCAGAAATCCATACGTGCTGGTTTGTCCCCGTGTGGGTCTTTTGATGTCCACCTCGGTGATGACCCCGAACCGGTCGAAGGCCCTCCGCAGGTCGGCCTCGGTGACGGTGATGTCCAGGTTGCCTAAGAACAACGTCCTGTTGGCTCTTTGGTCGTCTTCTGGAGAAATAAAATCCTCCTCTCGGAAAGCTGCTCGCTCTGCAATGAAAGCCGGACGGGCCCGGGCCTCGAACAGCGCAAACTCCCTGTCCCGCTCCAGCTCTCGGGGCAGGGGGGGCGGCGGGGGAGGGGGCAGCCGGCCCAGGGCCAGCTGCTGCAGCCGGTAGTCTCTGTATCCGAGCCCCGTGGGCGACAGCGGTCTCTGCAGATGTCTGTGGCTCTGCGCCGCTCCGTACAGGTCTCTCTCCACCGGGGAGCGGCTCCTCCTCCGGTTGATGTACACCGCCTCGATCTTCAGCGGCCGGTCGTACAGCACGAGCCGGCCGCGCGCGTGCTTCGCTGCTCGAGCGTCCTCCGGCTTCCGGAAATTCACAAACGCGATCCGCTCGTCGTTGCTGCGGCTAATCTTCACACTCACGTCCCCGAATTTCTTAAACTCGTGAAAGAGTCCGTCCTCTATGTCTTCGTCGCTCAGCTGCGTGCCCAGGTCGCTGATTTTGAGGGTTTTGTACTCACTCTCGGTGCTGGGCGGCTGCACGCGCGGCTCCCCCCGTGACGCGGTCCTGGGCGCCGCGAGCTCCAGCGTGAGGCTCAGGCTGTGGTTCTTCCCCACGGAGCTGGCGGCGGCGGACTGACAGCCGTGGTTGTTCCCGGCGCGGCCGTGACTGTCGAAGTCCCTCTCTCTCTTCTCACCGAGCAGACTCCTTCTCGTCGAGCCGCCGCCGCCGCCGTCGCTGCTTTTGGTCGAGCTGTTCCCATTATTACTCCCACTCGAGACGGAAAGAGCCCCCATTTTCTTGCTGGTCGGGTGGCATCCTCCCCTGTCTCGGATATCGTCCAAGGCCCGGGAGCGTTTTTTAATCGGAGACCGCTCTTTACCTTTCATTTCAGTCCACACGGAACCGACTCCTGGCGCGCCTATGGTTTTTTTTAGTGCTTTTTCTGCGAATTAGTGCAGAAAATTAATGAAATAAAACGCGGATTTATTCACTGACCCTGCGGCAAAACAACAACAGTCGCCATTTTGTAAAGATTAACACGAGGGCCCGCCCCTTCACCCTCATTGGTTGAAAAGTGGGTGGAAAACTTTAAAGAACGTGTCAATCATTCGCTGAAACATTTAAATTAAAATATTACATTTTGTTACCGAGAAAACGAGCTGGACATATTAATAACTGTTATACTGCACAGAAGACAGTATTTGTTTTGTTTTTATATTATTATTTATGATTTATCTGAGGGTTATTGTGTCTATTCCCTGGTAATTGTCATTTCACCTACTCAGTATAGGCTATTAAATGACCAGATTCATGATATAATTTATATATATATATATATATATATATATATATATATATATATATATATATATATATATATATAAATATATCTATCTATATATATAAAGGATAATCCAGAATTTCACAGGAAATAAAATTATCACTCTGCAGGGATGGGCAGAGGAACTTTATCGTCTCAATCGCACAAGCACGGCCTGCTACCACAAGGTGGCAGTATCTGAACAGTAGCTCAGGAGGTACAGTAGTAGCCCATAAGCCTCCAACTAATCCTTAAAAACGACCTTGGGTAGCCACAAGGCCTGTCTCCCTGAGTTGGTGGAAGCAAACAGACTCCTCATACAGCAACCAAACTCCAGTTATGATTTCATGAATTTCATAATTTGAAAAATATAAGAACATTTATATTTTTTTAATGACTTAAAAGCATTGACACGAAGAAGGAGGCTAATTAGACAGATTTTCACCCACTTGTTGGTCGCTTCAAATATTTCTTAAATGGGTTACCTTTACCAGGTACAAACTGAAAAACGCAATGACAACAACCCATCAAAACAGTATTTTGCCTTTTATTTTACAACCTGTTTTTTTTTTTGTTGTTTTTTTCAAGTCCATCAATGGCCTGAAGATAAAATTAAATAAGAACTAAAGGTTCTGTGGCAACCACATTTTTGCACACTGTACATTAAAATGCAAATATTCATCTCATTATAGGGCACTTAGTCTGGAGGCCGTTTCGACTGTAGATAATGAAAAGGCAAAGGATGTTGAACTTGCCTCATTCCACTGTTTGACTGTGCTGGCCACTCGAGCCTCCACATTGTTTATCTTAGTGAGACATGTTAATGCTTTTCAGCTACTTCAAATACAGGGATCTGTTGGTTCACAATAGCTGCGCTTAAAGGCTATGATAAATCTTGTTGAGATCAAAGCTCAGAACAGTGGCCAGCAGGCCGCTTTACAGATGTTAATGAGCATTAAATCATATTTTTAGTCCAATAATGAGGGTTTGGGTATGGCAATTTCCAACTATAGTTACAGTCTTCACCCAGTGACCCTGACATACAAAGCATCGGCCAGTCTTAACTCAACAGTTTTCATTTATTTCTGACAAATCACACAGGGTTTTTAGTCTGATATACTGAGTCAACACAGATCAAAGCTTATTCTACTCTGCTGTTATTTAAACAACAACTCAATCCAAACCGATGGCCAACTAAGATGATTTTTAAGTTGGAGAAAACAATAGGCTACTGCAATTATAATATTGTGAGTTATTTTGCTACATCTACCCTGACAGTGTTTGAAAGTAAACATATCAAATTCACTAAGCTGCAGAGTTTCCTCTTTTGTTTATGGACAGATAGATCTGATTAACCTTCTGCCTATCCAAAAATAAATATTAAAATTGAGCCCTGATCCACCA
The DNA here is from genome assembly GCF_045865225.1 of Trachurus japonicus. Taxonomy (NCBI): domain Eukaryota; kingdom Metazoa; phylum Chordata; class Actinopteri; order Carangiformes; family Carangidae; genus Trachurus; species Trachurus japonicus. The sequence continues at coordinate 18,808,865 of NC_140913.1, read as the reverse complement.
TCTGCTATTTCTTTAGCTTTCCTAAAGATGGCCATCTCCTCAATCCCTTATCCCTACTGACAGGTCTTCTTATCTTCTCCACTTAATCTGGGATTTAATCAGGGGTACTATGTAACTGCAGTAAGGGCTGCCGTCTCCCAGGGCCTGGCTGGAATTTGAAGCTGTGGGTGTGGAAAGTGTTTCTGATGGGTTTGTGCATTCTTCTATTGGAACCACATGTTAGTGGCTCACACAAAACCCTGACACAGACTAGGGGAATGGCAGCTAATCCGCCCCAGCATGGCTGTCATGGTGAAGCAAGCAAAAGGGAAAGGAGAGCCAATATATTCCGCCGTAAGCCATGTACACTCCTGGGGAGTGAGTGGAGCTTGGGAGGCCTTTGTCCACCAGTGCAACTCCTTTTTTCTCAATTCAAGTTGCGTTCTCAATCTCACACAGATTGAAATGTGCACATCTGACATGGATATGTTGGTATTTAGTAACTCACACCAGATGGGATGGTACCATGCAATTCGGTGTTTCCTTGACAATAAAGTAAATTGTTTGGGGTAAAGCACAACAAGGAGATTTCCTGAAAACAATTATTAAGAAAGCATTGAGAATGTGAGACTAAGTATGGCATTGAAACACAATTGTGTCATATTGTTCTTTTAAGACAACACACAAATACACAAGCATTTATAAATGGGCTATGGTAACCCCAATTTCTTCTATTAAACTGTAACTCATTACTCAGTTGGTCGGGTTTACCACTGATGCCAGATGTGAATGAAAAATGCCTGCCTCACTATGAAGCCAGCCGTCTGTGGGAGGCTCTCTACTTTATCATCAAAAGTCAAGTGTGGTGGCTCAGTTAGCTTTTCATTAATGAACCTGCCACTTGTTCGTGATACATGAGGTGCAACCTGAAGGCGCTCCTGAAGTGAAGCCAAGTAGGCTGCACATGTACGGCCTCTCTCTCCATGTCCCGAATACAAAGAAGCTCACTTCCTGCACAGCAGAAATCTCTATGTTTATGGCAACCACAGCCTGTGAAGCATTTTTTTTTTGCCTCCCAACCGCATTCCCAGTTAAAAATGTGACACAGACTTTTGGTAAGCTCTCTCGGTTATCGTTTTATAAAACAGTCATGTCAAGGCTAAAATAATTCCGGCTGAGATTGTTTTTGTTACATTTTTCATGATGCCTTTTCCCAAAACTACTCTCCTACTGAACAAGACAGATGATTTAGATGGAGGCCTTTATTACTGGTCACACTATAAAGCACATCAGACACAAAACAAAGATTAATATGATAATTACATTTTTTACATGCTTAAATAATTTTTCCTCTTTGCTGTCAGCATGTTGATATTAAACTAAAATTAGAAACTTCAGAAGAAAGTTCCTATTAATATGTTTGGTTTCATGCAGGAGGCTCGAGTTGCCCCGATTGTTCATGAAATTCCTGTTCCAAGATCTCCTGAATCGTGAAACATCTCCAAGTTGGCTTACATAAATGTTAAGAGGAAATATTTGAGTCATATGCTGAGGTGGGTGTGTACATCTGGGACTGTGCATGGGTCAGGAATGTAATATGCTTTGGCTCAGTCAGTGCATAATGGAGAGCTGGCACTGTTGTGGTCATGTGGGCCAGGAGAGGATGCTGCCCGGCTCTTTGGCTTTCATCCGCAGCGCCACCAGACCGGTTGGCTTGTATTCAGTCTCGGGCCCCTCGATGGAAGGGGACCCGAGGCCCCCAGGGAAGCTGTGGAGCGAGTAGAGGCCATTTATCCCTGGATGATGAGATGGGTGGTGGTGGTGGTGGTGGTGTGGGTGGCTGGGGGAGGTGGGCATGCCCATGAAGCCCTGCAAGTTGCTGTGCGGGTGAGGGTATGGACTCATGCAGGACGACGGGATGGAGTCAGCTCCTAGGACACAGCCAGCCCCTGAACCGCCGCCTCCCCCTGAGGCTGCCCCTGGCCATAGGTTTCCCTGCATCTGGAGAGATATAGGAAAAGATACCTAAGATTCATAAATGTGATGAAATCAACACGACAGTGGTTCAAACTCTGCGATGAACACCAACTTCAGATACAGTATCAAAAAAAAGGTCAGATTGAGCTACTTCAGTTTTGTATCAGTCCTTGTTCTCACAGCAGGACCAATAAGGTATACTTCTACCACTACAACATGTAGGTTATGTGAGATCTGTGGTGGCCCACCTGGTATGTATCATGGCGAGGGAGAAGGGAGATATCATATGTAGCAGCAAAGTGGTTGCGCACCTCGTGGATCTTCCCATAGCGTTCCCGTTTCCTCCACTTGGCTCTACGATTCTGGAACCAAACCTTACAAATACAAAAAATATAGCAGAAGAGGAAATTTTCAGATAACAACCGGTCTCATTCAGGCCACAAACGCTCCTCTGTTTGTACTCATAAAATGAGAGTGTGTAAAAGTTAATCTGTTGCCCTAACACACACCTGAACCCGAGCCTCAGTGAGCTCGGTCCTCAGTGCCAGCTGTTCTCGGGCATACACGTCAGGGTAGTGTGTCTTCTGAAACACTTTCTCCAGCTCCTCCAGCTGAAAGGTGCTAAAAGTGGTGCGATTGCGTCGCTTCTTGTTCTTGCCTGATAAGTCGATGGAGTCCGCAATGGAGTCCCCCTGTAAACCGCCAGCTGACTCTTTCAGCTTGCCACAGCAGTCTGTGCCCATCCCGGGATAGCCCATGGTTTTTGGAGCTCCTTTCTCTCTGACTGAGACATGCCGGGCACACAGAAAAGTAATGAAATATACAGAGGTGCATACAAACACATATATATTTTATATACACAATGACATAAATACACATATATTTGCAAATATACAAACTGCTGTTTGCTATTTTAGATTTTTTCTTCTGATTTAAATTATCATTTGATGGCGGACTTCTGTTACCTTGTCTCCAACGTACAACTTTCTATGAATTTTAAGTGGCTGATTCACCTTGAGATTTTGTTTTCATAAACTTCTGACGAGGATTTAAAAATCACAATTGAAATCTGATCTTTGTTTAACATTGCGTGCAATCTTTTTATTTTGTTTGTCTGGTTCTCATAGTTGCCCATCTTGAAAATTCTAATATTAATGAAAAAATGTTGATGTTGGTTATGATACAGGCATTAAATAAAATTAAAACAGAATGATTATTTATTCATCTATTTTCTACTCTTTGCTGATTTATTTTGTAAGGTTTCAGAGAGACTGGGCAGGCACCCAAGACACACCACAAACATCTCAGTGGCATTTCACAAGGTAAAACATCACATTCTGAAGCCAAATCGAAGCATCCGGAGCATGAGGCAGAGACACAACACAACATTTGTCATCTCAAATGTCTTCGGGTGTCAAGCACTGACTTGAAGAAATGAATGATTAACAACCCCCCTTTAAACCAGCATTTCCACCTATATGTGAATCTGGCACACCGTGGTTAAAACCAGTAAACTGTAACTTTACATCTTGTTACAAAATGAAATAAAACAGGGTATCACATCAAACATTATGTCCTTGAGGTAAAAACCATTAATCTCTTGCTTGTTTTTTATGTCTCTCAATTTAATTCCCAAGCAAAACCTGCCAAAGGAGGCTGAGCTGTGTGATTGCTGAGAAAATCAACACACACCCACACGCACACACACAAAACACTAATTCAGCCAGGCACTGTTTTAATTAGATTAGCCCAGACAAACCATATTTAGGCAGTGAACTCTCAGTCAGATGTTTGACTTTAACCCACAAGGCAATACGATAAAAAAAAACAAGATTTGATTTCATTTGGAAATAAAGAAAAGAAAAGTTTTGGGTCACATTCCACACATGTCCTATTTACTCTAGGAAACGTATTGCAATAAGAAAGTCAAAGCTATCACGTTAAGAATCAGGCCACAAGGATACGGCATTGATGTATATGGCAAATGTATATATGATAAAGTACTTGATTGTTTGAATGATACACTCTGACCTTTACATTTAGCGGTAAAGGGACATTCTTCTTTTCCTTCCTGTTAACAGACCATGGAAAGAACTGTTCCCTCCCGCAGTGTTTGGATGTTGTTGTCCATGTTCATTAAGTTTTAACCTTGAGCTCCAAAACAAAATCACTCTCCATCTATCTGCAGGCACTCACCGGGGGCAGCCGAGACACTACTCTGCTATTCTCCTGATTCAATATGTGGCCCAACAGAGAGCACTTTTCATTGAAACATTAATTTCCTCATGTCCATTAGATCCAATCTCACACCAGAGTTCATGCTGAAAATATTCTCCGTTGAGATAGCAAACTGGAGCCGCGGGCCACAGCGTAGCTTTTACTCTGTCAAGCATCCACATCTGATCTGCCTCCACTCTAGTGAAATTGGAGATGTGTAAAATACAAGAAATTGCAAAATTCAAAATGTACGGGACATCACGCTGTGACCGCACGGGGATCAGTTTCTTATACTCTTACAGCAGATATTTCAGATGCTTCTTTGCAGGCCTACTGCTCTTTACATCAACTTTTTCAATTACTGCAAAGCACCACTTCAATCTATAAAACATGTTCCACTCAGCTTCATTACAGGATATAGGACAGTCACTGGTTTTTCATCTGCCATAGTTATCATAACAGATGAATAATAAAAATGCAGACAATTAGAAATGCCCTTGAATCTTTTTTTTTTTTTTTTTTTGCTGCTTAGAGAAATATATTTTACTTTATCTCATTTTACTTTTATGGAGAAACAAATTGCAGTTGTGTGTATGGCATATTTCCTCAGGCTACATCACAAAATATGAATAAGGTAAAAAAAATTATTGTAAGTGGCTACATTTTATGTGGGGTGGTGGCTATGCCATACAATTTAAAACAAAAACTAACTGCTGAGACCGTCATACTTAACATGTTGCAATGAAGTACATTAGAAAAAACATAATAAATATGGCAAAGATATACAAGCATTACAACTCTGCAAAAGCGCAAAAGAAGAATAATTCTTTATGCACTGGTCACTTTAAAAATATAATTTTGTTTTGTTTTTTAAATCTAAGTTTTACATTAAAAAATCACAAGAATTAAACTGTTTCATAAAGATGAATTTACCCATTAATTAAAACGCCTAACTCTGTATTATGATTTTGTGAAGAACAATGTGGCATACAACAAAATCAAAATGTGTAAAAATGGTTGCAGTGTTTCTTTCATGTGTTGGTCTGTCCCACCATCTCTATTCTATCCTTCCATAGACAAAACAGGAAGATATGTCTGCTTTTGAAGTTGTGCGAGGCGAAACTCTAAAACACCACTAACATAGAGAGGAGAGATACACATATCTACAAACTGTCTTGCTCTGCAGGGCTCAGCGTAATTGCAGTAGTATTTAAAAGTAAATTAAACTAACACCTAACAATTATGAGAACACAAGTGAGCGAAACTGTGTTTCTGGGAGATATGGAAGGGAAAGTCATATGCGCCTTCTATTCTTCAAACTTTATTTAAAAGAAAAGTAATAAAAGTTCACTTTGAAAGCAGACAACTGATATCGTTATCATAACTAACTGTGGAAAAAATCTATTGGCTGTCTTTGGCAGGAACATGAATCAAGCTGTTGTATATTATTCTGGACACTGATATCACAAAGACCTTATCAGGGCTCATATCCTCTTTTGCTTTGCAGAATCATCAACACCAATAAATAAAGAGAAAGACCACATCATTTCTTCAGGCTTTGGTTCAACATATACAGTTGTTACTTTTCTTCCCAAGATGGACATTTATGGGCTATTACGTCTGACAGTCTTTAAGCTTATGCAGGCCTACAAACTTCAAGTCCATTTCTATTAGTTTTACACAACAAAATCTTTCATATGATGCAAAAGAAGCAACTTGCAGAGATAAATAATATTGAGCCGAATGTTATTGGCCTAAAATGTTGAGAGCTGACTATAGAAGCCAAATGACACACCCAGCTTTCTGCCAGGCTGACCTTTAACCTCTGTCCCTTTACATCAAGCATTGTCAAGTCAAAGAAAACTTGTTGACATTTTTATCACAACCAGCAAAGCAAAGGCAGCATGCATGCTTCCTTTGAATTGCCATTAAAATCTAGGGAACACTTTCCCGTAATTATTGGGTCACTGGCACATTTAGAAAAAAAAAACTGAATACAAAAGATGGTGTTAATGTTTTGAAATGTGATCCACTGGATTTGTGTAATTTAATTAGATTAGAAATGTATTTGGTTTTAACATTTCAATAAACTTAACTCTAACTTTTAAAACCTCCCTTCCACAAATTATTTTTGCAACCGCTTATTCTAAACATGGCATACATTGTTTTATTTCAATAATTGGAGCTCAAGGATTGATCCTTATCAGCAAGGAAATAATGTATGCATAAAATAGTAGGCCTACTTGTTTTTTAATGTCTCTAGCCTATGTTATCTTATTTAAAATCTACAGTGTGCTGTCAAACAGTGGTGCATTGTTGTAAAGACGAATATAGCGCTCAAAAAAGTCACTGCCATTGGCAGCGTATTGTTGCACCTACTTTTATTTTACTTATTTAGTTTTCTTAGTTTTTAATTAGTATGAAAAATGTAAATGTTTTCTAACTTACCTTCCGAGTTATTTTCATAAAACGCCGGCTTGCCGCTTATCCCTGTGCCCTTCTGCTCCTGGTTTATAGAGTCCAGGAACTTGCTGTGCTTGGACGGAGAGGCGGGCGGGTTCGCCGGCGCAGCGCCGTGCGTAAAGTCCGCCGCAGCATCACCAAACCTCCCCATGGTCGCGGCGTACACATCCCCGCGCAGGGTGAGGCGGTGAGGGAGAGGAGGGGGAGGAAGGTGCGAGGGTTTCTGAAGCTCGTCGCAGGAGAGGAAGGAGCCGGAGCCGCCGTGCTGCTCCAGCCCCGGGGAGTTCTCCGGCGTCCTCCTGCTGGACTGCGAAGAGAAAGGCAAACAACTCTCAGTCTCCATGTTCCGGGTCCAGCGGGCAGGACAGACAACAGCGACTGGGCGCTGGTGGTGTGGGCGCCGGAGTGAGAGGTTTTTTTTTTTTTTCCTTCTTCTGTGTTCATGTCAAGTGGGTGGGATTTAATAGATCAGAAACAAAGACCCGTGAAACCGGGGTTGGGGTGTGTGTGTGTGTGTGTGTGTGTGTGTGTGAGAGAGAGAGAGAGAGAGAGAGAGAGAGAGAGAGAGAGTGTGTGTGTGTGTGTGTGTGTGTGTGTGTGTGTGTGTGTGTGTGTGTGTGTGTGTGTGTGTGGTGGGTGGGTTGTCTGTTACAGCATCGAGCAATCTGATATAATCCGCCAAAAATTCAATCACGTGTGGTTTGTGTCCCTCCAATTAACCATTTAATTCCTATTTCATATATTATTATGGGCCTAATCACCAAATCAAGCAGGACAGGAGAAGCAGACAGCGCGCGCACACACACACACACACACACATACACACACACACACACACACACACACACACACACACACACACACACACACACACATGCACTTAACAGTTAACGCACAAAAAAAATGACCGACTAAAAAAACACACCTTATTCCTGCAGGCCACGATGAAAATCTGTTATTTGTCTATTTGTTGTTTATTTTTATAGTTTTGTTGGGTAGTTGTGTAGTTTTTGTTTTATTTTATTTGACTCTATTCCATTAAATTTTCTGTAACTGAGTGGGTGTAAATATTTTCTTTTCTTTGTCATGCTGAGACTTTCTTCCTTTCCATTGGGTCTCTCAACATGTCGACATGCACGGTGAGCAGTTCCACCTCTAGCTCGTCTATTTATTTTCTGTTTCTCATTTCGATGCGTTATTCTGCAGCGGGTTCTTGTAGCCTATTCTTGGATTAAGCAGACCCTCGTCGCCAAAGCAAAAAAGGAAAACTTAAATTGCTAAATACCATGTGAAAAATGACCAGTCAACTGTTGTGCAACACTCATTCGTGATCATTATAAATAACTCGTTAAAAGGGAGAGAAAAGGGAGAGTGAATTAAATACAACGCCCGTGGAAAAGACAGTCGAGCTCAAGGACAATTGGAGAATAAATTAGACACAAATTGTTACGAAAACAGCTTAATTAGATATGAACAAAGTACGAAAATTAATTGAGGTTATTCATTTAATTGACTACATGCCGAAATAGCCTATTATTTATATTTCGATCACTTATTATTTTGAATGGGTCATTCCCGTTGAAAATGCGACGGCTTTCATCGAAAAATAGGCAAAGCACATGTGACAATTTGGTCCACATATTAGATCTAAAACTCAAGAGAGAAATTTGACATTTTAGAGGTTGTTATGTAAATAATACTAAGCTATATATTTAAAAAAATATGAACATTTAGCGTCGGTTATTCATTTAAACAAAATTGTTATTCGATCATGTGGACTAATCTTCTGATTACCAGGGTGAGGCCCGAAATCCTGGTTATGACTAAAGCAGAGATCAAATAGATTACGTCTATAATAGTCATGTTGTTACTGTAGGCCTATACATTATCAATGCGTCCTCACATCTCAACAGTCGCAGTTCACTTCGCCCATTTTCTTGTCTTTCAGCTATGGCGCTGGTTTCCTGTGGTTGTAATGAATGTCTTTCAGAAATAATGGAAAGAGCCAAACAATAGTCATGAAAGTCAAAACATTTCCTTGTAGGCAGTAAAATACAGTTTTAATTGCTGCAATATTCCTCTTAGATTTGTGGGGGTTTTTTAAACTTCAAATCAAGTCCCTACATTTGTTTTGTTAAAAGTCTTTGAAAATAAAAACAATAACAATATCTTAAATAAAAGCAGAAAGAGTATTCTTTGTTTTGCAGAAGATATGTTATTCATTTTTTACCATGCAACTCAAAACCAAGAAAGAGTTGGACTCAGCAGTAAGATAAAAGGCTTTTGATACTGACATGTTATCTCCGATCTCGACATACCTCAACTAAACACAGTGCACTTACCAGGTTTGGGTTCATCTCACCATCTCTCTGGATACCTGAGGCTGCAGGCTGCTCAGCTGATGGACAAGTGTGTAAACATTTGGTCCATTTGGGCTGAAAGGCCTCATAAGCCCCATTTGATTCCATTTTGAGCTTTGAAATATGAAAGTGTCCACATTGCATGTTACAGATCCAAGTGTAAGGAAAAGGGCTGTACAACAAGAAAGATGGAGTTACCATGGCATGTGGACGATGGCCCTTTGTGAGCTAAAATAGCTTGAAGGCTTGTTTTCATGACATTTAAAAATAATAATCATAATAATTACAGCAAGCAAACCAACAGGAAATCATTTTTAATTCCTTCTTCATACTCCAATGTGCAGATAATAGACTCATTCCCCTTTTTACCTAGAGACTCTAAAAGAGTCATGAACAAAATGAAACCTCTTGATCTGGACACAAATTGTAAAGACATAGCTGCGTGCATGGAGAGAGAGGAAGAGCTCCTTTAAGTTTAAAATGATTAGTGACCTCAGATATAAGGCCTAATGACATTTATGTGTAACATGACTTAGATTAACATGTTTCGGTCAGTAGAGCGTGGAGGGTAAAAAAGGCCACACTGTCATGTTAATCACAACCACAGTGCCACCTTTTACCCTCCCACACTCTGAGTACATTCATCCCCATAAACTTCAGCCTAGGTGTACTATATGCCAGCATTTATCAAACTGTCTGGCAGACCACCATTAAAAACCTCATAATTCTGTGAGAGGGGAGTATAGGCTTCAAGATGTGCACACAAGGGGACGCGGATATGTTCCTCAAATCTCGTGTCAAGCATGTCCTCTGTGGCCCGAGGCAGCAGAGCACTCTTGGATTCATGAACCCAGCTGAGTAAATGCATTCCAGAAATGTGGGCAAGAGGAAGAACGTCTGCGCTATGATCTTGGAGCCGCCGCAGGTAACAGTGTTTATATGAATATTGCATCAAGAGAGCATAAAATGTAGTGGATTATGGGTATGCTATTTGCTGAGGAATCAGAGTCTCCTATGAGTCTGTGTAGACATCTGTGTGCTGCTGGCTTGCTTAATTACACTGGAGGGGAGGGGGACATTCATTTATGTGCCGAGAGGTCCAGCTTTCAGGATAAAGTAGACACTGAAATATCTGCCACATCAAGCAAAACAAAGCCCCTTTCCTTTAATAAAATGAGCACATTGTGTGAAATTACGACTTAATCCTATATACTCAGAAAAAAAGTGTGCATTTCACTCGCAGGGAAAGAAGCAGTGGAAATAGCAGAAAATAGCATCAACTTGCTGTCCATACCATGACCAACTCCACTTGCTGCTCCCTGCGGTCCTAAACCCTTGTCCTCCAACTCTGTCCTGGGCATGACCCTGCACAGGAAATGAGTTCAGCCTGTTGGGAGTCCCAGGTCTCCCCCCGCCACCTCCTGGCTCTGGGCACAGACAAACAGCATGGATAAAGGTGACCCTGCACTCTCACAGCGCACCCTGCGGCCCCCTGAGCTAAAGAGCCACTTCCACCCTTCCCTCCGCTACATCCTCCTGCCTGACTGTCAGTCTAGCAGGCTTTGTCACACCCTGTTACACCTTACATCCTGTCGTCTACACACAAAACTAAATGTCACACACACGGGCTTTGCCAAGTGTGCACACATGGCACAGCTGTAATCAAATGATTAAGTATAGTCAGGCACCAATTGATGACATAAAATCAGACTTTTAAAAGGTTATATGGCAATTTAGCGAGGTTATTATCATGAGCAACGTCTGTCATGTCGGTAGAGAGTAAACAAAGATCTTTTCCACCTTTTCCACTGACAATCTGTGTGATTGCCAAACAGCATGTCGATGGAGAAGTTATTAAGATTGACCTCGGATGAACACTAACATAGACGGCCAGTTAGAATGAAGTACAACTCTGTACTTCATGTGAGCTGGCTGTCTTTGACTATCACCGCCTGAGGCCTTTCCTCTCACGTACAGGGTGGCGATTCAACCTGAGGTTTGCATTAGAATAGGAGAAGGATGGCTAATTTAATTACCCGCCATGAATGCACAGAGATGATCCCATACGCAGAGCCAGGGCTCCTCTCAGAGGCCTCCCTCACATCCTCGAGTCTGTGTCCAGAAGTTGTAGAGCCAGCTGAGGATGTGATTGGCAGCTGCCGACCCAGGGGTCAAGCGGCTGGAGAGGTGCATTCTGGGAAGCGTATAAGCTGGTCTGCCGTAGCGAAAGGGGGTTGAGGTTTCGAAGGGAAGTGGGAAGTGGTGTTGCTGTCCTCTGTCTGACCTCGCATGAGGCGTCATGGAGCACACTGGAGCCCAGTGAGTGTTAGCAGCCAGCCAGGATCCACAGCCACAACACACACAAGATGAGCTGCTTACTTATCTGTCAGAAAAGAACGGACAAAGATTTGCGCCAACCAACGATAAAAAACAAAAACTAAACTAAAAAGTTGTTTTGGTTATAATTTGACTGAATGAAAATATTATTTTCCACACAGCTCTACAAGAACATAAAACATGAAAAGTAAAAAAAAAAAAAAAAAAAATTACATTATTTTCACTGCTGGAAATATCGTGACATATTGGGGTACTCAATTAACCCCCCAGTGATCTTCAAACCAAAAGACCATCTTGTTTGACAGTGTATACTAACAATGAAAGGTCCTGCAGCCTTTGTTAATCAGAATTTGGAAATTGTTCTTCTATATGGTTGATTTATCATCTAACATTCACTGCTCCGACACATGCTGCGTGTTGCTCTCTCACTGTAGTTTCAGAAATTGGGAGCACTTAGTTCAAATCCAAGACAGAACTACCATGACCACTCTGAGGCACCATTGTTCATAAGATGATTTTTCTGACTCCATTATTGGTTAATAAATCATTTATTGTACTGTATAGATCAGTTACAAGCCATTAATAAGAGAAATTGATTTGTCAGGTTGAGGAAAATTACCCTCCAGTATGACACTATTTGATTTATCAGGAAGACCCTTCCAATGGACTTGATTATAACTATGCACTATTACTGAAGCCTTTATTAATGTTTTTATTAACATTTATAGGTGACTAAGTGTTGCTAATAGCTTTTTATAAATTAAGAAACCCATTATCCTTTATTAAAAGCTTAATAACATTTATAACGGCATGCAAAATGACGTGATGACTCACTAGTGTGTAGGCTTAGAGAGTTTCTCTGTTACATTAAAGGGTTGTCCACAACTTTGCAACCCAAAAGTTTTTAATAAAGGGCAATGAATTCTATGTTAAGGATAGGCCTAAATAATTAGTTAACCAATAAAGCCATTACAGTAATGCTAATACCACTATGCTAAACTTTTTGACGGATACTGAACGGTCTATACAGTATGAAGAGTTGAAGACTTTCTGTTCGCCCGTTAGGTTTTTAATTTAAATAATTTGTGTAGCTATATGAAACAGTATTATAAGCCAACATAATTACAAAAAAAGTTTTATTTGGGATGAAGTGCTCTATAACGTTGCACTTACTCGGGTTGTCATAGCAACAGAGTAAAAGGTACCCACACAGGTGCAGGCTCACATTCAGACATTTTAGCGGTGTAACATAAGCACTGAAACGATTTTATATTTGCCACAGAGAGTCTGAATTAAGAGGCTTTCTCGGCACAGTAGCTAGGAGAGACCAATGCAGTGTGTGTGTGTGTGTGTGTGTGTGTGTGTGTGTGTGTGTGTGTGTGTGTGTGTGTGTGTGTGTGTGTGTGTGTGTGTGTGTGTGCATGCGGGAACACCGGGTTATGAAAGCTCAGTCTGTCGTGATAAATGCGTCTCTGCCCTGAGTGGCGCTTAATGAAGGACAGACCGGTGCAGCCTCGCTCCTCCTTACTCACAAACTCCAGGAATCCGTAAACACGCACCTCAGCGAAACCATCTGGATGTATCAGCTCGGCCCAGATACAGCAGCAGACACACGCCAGAGCTAAAAATAAATAATCCCTAAATGTGTTTTAGAGCGGACCAGGAGGGACCGTCGGCGAGGTGAAGTGGCCCTGCTGGGCGGCGACGCATGCGTAAAAGGTGCGCCTCACCTTTAATAACTGTCAGCGTTATAGCTATCGGGATCGGGATCCAACTTCATTTTTTTAAATTCTTCAAACTAAAGATAAATGCCTTTCAAAATATTCTATAATTGACCAAAATATCATTTGGTCAATGCCATGTACCTTTAGGTCAAATATAAACTGGCAGGTTAGATAAACTAACATTAGATTAGAAATGGTCAATAAAGACGGTTTCCTTGACGTGGAAGAATACATTTCTGTGGGGTCACTAGCTTCAGCTATTTGTTTTCTTTGACTATTTCTGGCTCAGGTTATTGAGGTAATGAATTAGCCTATTTCTAAGTGATTTGGGTTAGGGGAGGTGGGCTAATGTAACCAGTTAAAAAGCAGGATGAACTCTGAGATCACTTTAACAGCTATAATCTTATTGATGCTGCTTTTTGTTATTTTTATAACAGCCTACAAGATTGGCCGTGACCCGGGGTCTCGGGCTGAATTATGAACAGCACGGACTGAAGATCATGGGGTTTTCATTACACAGAGCCAGAGCACAGGACGGGAGCCTCCTCAGGTCCTCCTCCTGTCCACGGTTTCCTGTGGGTGGATTAAAAGTGTCCATGATAAGACATGTAGCACCTGTTTTCTTCCTGGAAGAAGGCGAACACAAACATAGTAGGCCAAGTTGTTAATCAAGAATAATGGGCACATTCATATACTTAGTCTATAGCCTAAATAAAACATAGACTGTAAAAATAAATCAATTGTGGTGTAGCCTGATGATTTGAAATCTAAGCATTTAATTCAGAAGCCTTCTTTTGTATAATATCCTACTTCCCTCTCTTCAGTGTAATATTACAGAGTATGTGGGTAAAGTAGAAATAATGGATGGGTGTGCAGTAACTGATGTATATTTAATTCGGTTTGCCATTAAGATATAACCACAGATACCCCCGTTTGTTATAATTATTTATAGGCTAATTAACCTGCGCTTAAAAGTCTACTTTGCCATTGTTACGATACAAATTTGGCAAATGATTACAAACCCGATCCGCTTTTTCTTTCTGTTTTTTCTTCTTTACCTTTTATAATTTTTCTGTCACAGCAGAATAGGACGGAAAGTTCCGTTTCCACGCGTTTAGGGCTGCCCCCCACGTCTCCTACTTATTCTCCTACCTATTTTACGGAGATCAGTTCAGATCGTTTTTCACCGGTGATTGAAGGAAACAAGTTTCTTTTTTCTTCTTTTTTATTGTAGGCCTAATTAGTTTTTTAATTTCTATATTTTGACTGCCAAATGTAAATTCTCACAGATAATATGCTGAATTAAAACAATCTAACGAACGAAGGAATTACTTTTATAGCCCCTTTGTTTTGGAAGTTGTGATCTGAACTAGCGAAAAAAAGATGGTCATTGGCCAACACCTTTCTTAATATAAAACGATGAATTTAAAGAAGAAGATAGCCTATTTATCTTTAATTGACAAAAAAAAGAAATGCCGGCAGTGAGACGATTGTAAACAAACAGGCTAGACTAAATCGGAATAAAGTTTCTTCACGAAAAACCTGAAACTGTTTCCATCTTAAAACCGTAAAAAATATGGGCTAAACAATAGGTTAATAAGAAGATAAATATATACGTATGGGAATAACATTTCCACGGTTTTATTTGATTGGATCCCATAAGGCAATGACATCTTTTTTGAAAAGTTGTTTTCCTGTGGAAAATTTAGGTAAACCCTACAGATCTCCAACGGAAAACACTGCCTCCTCTGAAAGCACAACTGGCTTTAATTGATATATTGGCAATCAGCTGCCATACTCTTGATAAAGGTTGCACATGTGTGTGACAGGCTGTATGGTTACTTTGGCACTGTGACAGACAAACCGACAGACACACAGGTCTGTAATCCTGAGGCTCCAGACAGGACCTGCGGCTTTGGCAGCGGCCTGCATCTCCAGCGCATCACATGAGAAAACTCTTGACGCACAGGAGGTCTCCGGTAGCTCACCAGTTTTCTCACATTTTTGGAGGAAACCTGTCAGCTATATTCTGGATAAATACTTATGAAAGAACAACATGTTTTTTTTTCGGAGTGTCTGACGATAAATCTGTCTATTTTGCGAGTTCATCTGAGGGAAGAGTTGACCATCCCTAAAAATTATCACCAGATTAACGTGCTCATATTTCTCTGTTGCTATCAGCGACTGTGTCAGAATAATTTGTAAGGACTGCGATTTAATGGCTTTTACAAATGAGTCAAGGTGTGAAATCTCCTCCAGGATGGAGTAATGGCTTTCACAAGCCTTCAAGCCCAGCCTGAAATAAGTCACATAGATATAGCATAGATAGACAGATAGATAGATAGATAGATAGATAGATAGATAGATAGATAGATAGATAGATAGATAGATAGATAGATAGATAGATAGATAGATAGATAGATAGATAGATAGATATTTTAATCACCATTATGTTTGCAATGCTGATGTGAAAAATAACCCACCTTGCATATTCAATATTTTTCTTGAAACTTAAACATGTCCAACCTCCGTGGAGGACAAACAGATCACTACTGTCACATAAGCCTATTGGTGAAAGTATCGGCTTGTAGTGGTTTTTCTCTGGGAAGATCATTTCTTATATCTGCTGAATGCCAAACCCCCTGGTGCAGTGCAGTCCTTTGTTCCTGTCCAATCAGATACAGCTGTACAAGCCAAACTCCACAGGGATAGCTGGGGTCATCCTCCCAGCGGATGCTCAGGCCCATCCTGCTACTGGTGCCCCGAGGGCCTGGGCACAGAGCACGACCCCCCAAACAGCCACCCAGACACTGGTCATAATACCCCTGTTCACCCACAGCTCACTGAAGCTAGCATGGTGGCTATAGTGTTTTGTTTCAGCCTCTGATTCATCTTTGCTTTCATTTTTAATCAACCAGAATGCAGCTGCAAGTGTGGCGCTGACTTATATAGCTACACGTCTGTAATAAGGAGCGTAGAGTGCAACCCATGCAGCAGACTTTTTTTGTTCTTGTTTGTGTATAGGCTCCAAAATGTATAGTAAGACAAACAGAGCATCTTTTTCCATGAACACATGCACTCAAAGATGAACTTTGTGATCTGAGTGAGCGGCTGAAACTGTCTCTGTCATTTCACTATCAGAAGATGTCAGGCAAAAATATGAGGTCAGTAAATTAAAGGAACTCTGACACATGTGAACGATACTGTCACAAATCTGCCGGGGAGGAACAGAGCAGCAGAACGAATTAGACTGAGTGGAGTTCCATCAAGAAAGGACATGTGAGAATTTCGCCTGTTTAGAAAGAGAAAAAGCAAATGACCTTGGGGGCTGAAGTGGCTGGATAGAAAATAAACTGTTTGGAATTACTCTGCACATTGAGGAATAGAAAGCAGCTGCAAAAATCTGAACTTACTCAGTTGATTTCTCTGTGATTTGGAAAAGCTTTCAGCAGGCACATCACACTAACCTCTAGGCTTAGAGTGCAAAGGCATGGGTTGTAATGTTTTCAACATGTCTCCACTTTTTTAAAAGAGATAAATTGTGTTGGTGGAGTTTCAGGTTAAACTAAAACTACGTTTTTGCATCGCCTTGGAGGGGAAGCGGCCCTGCAGCGCACAAAAGAGTTGATGCACAACTGAGATAACTGGAGGTATGTGACAATTGATCAGGAAAGTTTAGGGGATTTAGGTAAGGATAATGAAAGCTGCAGTGGGTGAGCAGGGTTTGAGCGCTCCAGTAAACGACACACTGGAGACTATGTCTGCACCAAGTTTCAGAAAATCTAATTTATGGCCACTTCGCAGCAGCTGGATTTGCACTTCCGACCAGGGGATACCATTACCAAACACCATGGAGAAGGCTGATGGATATGCAGGAGTTGGACACTCTCGCTCCTGCTCTTGGTCTCTTGCCTCTTTCCGACACACAAATATACTGTTTATTTATAGAGACATACACACAAACATACACATAGCAGGACAATTACATACTTACAGACTAAATGCCATGACATTGCAACTCATTTTGTGCAGTTTTACACAGAGAGACAAATATTAGGGTTTGTATTTTCCCACTGTTTCTGATCCATGTGTTCTTGTTTTTACTTCCCCTAATGTGTATGCAACTAAACTCTTAGGTCAGTGGACTGAATATGGGTGGCATTGAAAGGGAAACAGTGCTCATTTTTAGTGTTTACATAATGTCATAGTTGGGTGTTTTGGAACTAAATAACCAAGAAACTTACCAAGCCAGACAGCTAAAATATTAATGTGTAATACCACTAAGGTCCACAGTCTGGAGCTACTCCACTGACCATAAATCGGAGACTGACTTTGAGGTCTGTTATGAACCAAGAAAATACATCTATTTGATCAAAAAAAATTCCACAAACCTTTGTGTCTTTTCCTGTTCATTCTTCAGGGAGCAATGATGTGACATCCCAGATTAAAGCAGTTGTACTTCTATTTTTAAAAAAAAATCTTTTTCCATGATAGACAATGGTAAATGCTCCTCAATACAGACTGAAATTGTCCCGGGGCAAAGGAAAATCATTTTTGACATCTGAAATTCAGCGGTGTATCCCAGTAAGGATTTTAAGCCCTGCCATGGAAAGTCTAGTCAGCTGCGACCACGATGTGTTCCCCAAGAGCCACAATTCACTGACTTGGCGAGGGAGAGTGATCTTGCAACAACCTAGATGGAAAAAAAAGCCAAAGCCCATAGCACTTACACTGGATCTTTCTCTGCCTGTTAGTGTGAGCTATCATTCTCAATCATAAACTCCAGCCCTCTCACTTTATAAACTTCTTATCCTGTGCCTGAGATTACAACAACGTTTGGTAATCAGATAGCCCAGACTGAGACAAGACAGTTGAGACTCCCAAGACTCAGATGTTAAATGTTTTTGCAACAACTTTACTTGAATCCCTGTCAACCCGAAGCCGACAGAGTAACGATTGTTGTGGATGTGAATAATCTTAAATTGATACATAATCAATTACATGGATGCTCATTTCTTCAGAGGCACTCTTTGTCAGATGATTTGTTGGTGTTTTGCGGAAACCAAACCAGCTACCACATATTTGTCAAAGCTAATTTTGAGTAAGGCTGGGATAGTGGAAGTGACCACTGTCCCCGTGGTTTGGAGACCTGACAGTGAACTCTGAAAGGCCAGCCACCCCCTAGACAGCTCCCCCTCCGGCCTCCAGTCTCCATTATGCAGCCATAGCCTGGGGACCAATCACCCCGTCTGGCCTCTCTGTCTCTCATTTTCCCTTTCTCCCTTTCTCCTTCTCTTTCACTATCTGTCTCCCTCACTCACTCACTCGCTCACTCGCTTGCTCCCTCTCCCTTCCTCTTTCTCTCGTTTTCTCTCTCTCCAGGCTCTCTTTACTCTGTGCTTTCAAGAGCTCCCTGTGTCACCAGACTGATTAAAACAAACACTGACCCTATTTTGGTATCTAATCCAATTGTGCTCTTTTTCTTCTCACTGGCCCTGGAGCATGCAGAGTATTAGGTATCCTGGGAGCCACAGGGCCCCCCTCTGTGACTGATCTTAGATTTCAAACACTCAGGAACATCAGATATGGTGGGCAAAGAGTAAATAAAGTCTTATTAAAGTCCCTATTTAGCTCGCATGTGTAAACAGCATTTATTGTGCATTTGGATCATGAGCCTGCGACTGGAACAATGATGCATGAACAAAATCGTACACACCCTGTTGCATGGTTGTTTGTGAGTTGTAGTTTCAAAATATGGGGGATGAAAGTGTAGGTTTGAGAAAGCCAGCCCTGTTGCTGACTGGGGGGTTATTGAGAGAAGACTGCTGTTTATTGTTTTATTAACAGGGGCATGTTGGCCTCACCAGGTCAGGTCTTTACCTTTGACCTCCCAAAGAAAAAGACTAGAGAGCAGCAGCCTTTGTGTGTCAGCAACTGTGCTTGTTGAAGTCTGTGCGTGCCCATGTGTTTTGACAAAGTAAGTGTGACTATTCATTTCCATCGCTTTAGTTTTAAGACTTGCAGTAAAGCTTTGCTTGCTTTGTGTGCTGTCTTGCTGTTTTATGAGGAAGCCAGAGTGTGTTTCCTGCACACTTCTGTTGCTGTAATTGATTTTATACCATCTCTGGTTAAAGCCAGAAACCAGAGTTTGTTTTGTCTGGCCCGCTATCTGTGATATCAGATGTTTGTGTCACTACCCATTGAGGATTGTGGTGTACATGGACTGTAAAGCTTCAAGCTGCACGGTCGGTCATTGTCATTGTGTCACACACTAAAGCACAGCGATATTAACGATACCATCTAGTGGCGATCAATGGTTATATCAACCAGATTGTCAATGCCCTGCTTTCAGGTCCTGTGTTTTTGATTTACGAACAGTGAATAGAAATGTTTGCCACTAGTCTTTATCTTTAACTGTATATGTTTAAGCCGCAGAAGATCGTACATGATAAGAGTGAAAATCAAGTTCAATATGTTATTAAGCGTCCTGACGTGACAGTAGAAAAGTTGAGGTTCAGGTTCAGGTTCAAGTAGCTCTGATCATTTCACCAGTGATGGAACATAGTATATTATTAGAGGCAGTATTTATTTTTATTTATACTATTTATGTTACAGAATAAGATTTTAGCAAGAAAACACATGATGAATTAATAGAATAAATGCTTCCTTGCAGTAGCCAACATAAAACTACTTGATCTGAATCAGTTGTAATAATTTAATAATTATACAATATGATTGTTTAACTTTAAACAAAATTTGCTGATTCTTCTTATGTTCTTAATAGACAACCCATACACTTGTTAAACCATTTGCACATCTCAGTATTGCTACTTTTACACAAGTAAGAGATCTTAACACACACTCCCTCATTTCATGTCATTTCTGTATCCTGTAAATGGGCAGAACGAGGTCATACATATTGCGACCCCTGAATATTCTCATAGATACTGTGGTGCCTGGTTGAGAAATATTGAAATCATGTAACTTCAAATTATTTTCCTCTTACAGTTGGCTCATATATTGAGAGCTGGGAGTGTAACAACTTCATGCAGCCAGACAAACGGCCTGTCAAACAGGCACCTTCAATATATGGAAACCAGCTTTGATTATGGCTAGAAACTCTTTTTGTGGGCCTTGTGAATTATGGCCAATTACCTTTACCCTCTTATAATAATCATTTGTTTTCCCTACTGTCACGAGCAAGACCTTGGAGTTGCTATTACCTAAAACTTCAGTAGGCGACTACAGGTTGAAATATATGGCGATAATCATTCCCACTAATGGCCGTGGAGCTCAGAGCAAAGGCAGTTTTTATAGTGCCCAGAACTGTACATCAAACCCTGAGACTAGCCACATTTTATGACCAGGTCATTTCACCCTTTACTCTGTTGTTTATGGTTTTAATGGCAGACTGTTGCCAGCTTTCATGACTGCTGTGGCTGATTTTAACTCAGGCAACATGCTGCTGACCCCAAAGTTAAGCATCTTTACAGCAAGACTGACACTCTTGCTTAATCATTTGAACCATCCTGTCAAACCAAAAGGCTGTGAAAATATAAGATATAATCTCTGCTTCTGCAATTATTATCTGGGCTTCAGACTGCAGGAAGGTGCGGCTCCTGCTGTAGAGAAAAAAGAGCACACTCCAAAAGAGACATCAAGCTCTTGTCGCCCTGCTCTCAGATCGATAATGTAACAGGGTGTGAAGGAAACAAGAAATTAAATGAGAGAGAGGTAGAAGGTGAGGGCGAGGGGAGGAGAGAGGGAGGCGGCAGGCTGTGATAATCGATGGTGGCCATAGAGCGATGGCAGAGATGAGGTCGTTTGTCTCCAGGAGAAAGAGAGAGAGAGAGGAGGAGGTACACAGACAGAGCTGTCTGTGCTGTAGGAGCTGGCGGGGGGCCAGGCGCTCTATGAACAACCACAGAATTTATCACAGTGACTGCTGGCCTTGTTCTTGAAGACATGAATCTGAACGGGGGGAGGGAGTGGAGTCAGGCCGGACAGCAGGGCAGGTACATCAGGTTGATGTACAGTAACCACATTCACAGAGTCTTACTGTACTCTGAGATCCATAATTCATGGTGTTAATGGCACGCACGACTATATCCTATTATTTTTGAGAAGACATTGTTGTTGTTTCTCATGACATTCATTTTGCAAATACATTCCTTCCTTACTTTGTGTCAGGCATACAAGTTTTTAGGGCTCATTCTGAACAGCAGCTTTTAATGTGAACCCAGCTTAGTATGCTGTCATCGCAGAATAACTCATAACAGACCTTCATACATGCCAACTTTGTTGTCACTTTTTTTCCTTTGTCCTCTTGCTTTGTCCTTCCAGTTCTGATCCCTGCAGACTTGTCTCTCTGCGTGTCTCACTGACAGGACATAAAGGCTGATTATGTTTCTGGTGCTGGTGTCTCGGTTGCCACTCCCTGCTGCAGCCCAGATGGCTGTGAAGCCCTCCCTCCACAGCAGAGGTCTCAGCAGTCTGCCTCAACAGCCGGAGAGGAGATGGAGGGAGGAGGGAGGATTACCATGCTAATCGTTCTGAGACATGAGACTGATTGTGCAAACCTGTGGAAAACAGCTAATCAATATATATCATTTGCTGATCTCGTTACAACAACAGACTAAACAAACCACTGTGAAGCAAACAACATCACAAGGTGAACGCATTTTTGTTTTGTGTAGTATGTGTGGGGGGGCTTTCTTATTTCTCTATTCACATTTATCACAGAGGAAATACAGAGCAGATAGAGCTTGCTGAAAAGATCTGTCAACATTTGTTTATGTTTAAATTCATATATATGGTGCTGCCCCAATTATAACCAGCTGGGGGCGCAATAATATCACAGCAGATCTTGCAGGATCATAATTTTCATCAGTTTCTTTTAGTATGTAAAAGACACACAGAGTAGACAGTGATGAAGGTACAGTGATGCTCATGAAACCACAATGCAATTATTTTGTCATCAGTTTAAAAATTGACGGATAAAAGAAAGAAAAAGATCAAACATTGAGAATCTGACTGCCTGGGTTTTCCTTGTGCACGGAGATGGGGGTATTGAACGTGGTGAAACATGAGTCACCCTGTGGTCTGTTTGTGAGCAGTGGCCTTTATAGTGCATAGGGCCATTAGGTGTTCATCTATGAATAAATAAGCCTCGTTGCCTCGCTCTCTCAAAAGCATGGGAGCATGTGCAGTAACGTTATCCAAGGCTGGATTCCTAATTTAGACACGGCATTTTGTGTTAGTTGAATTTGAATATGTAGCCATTGTATTAAGGTCGTGATTATGGAAATTATGGAAAACATGATGTGAAGTGGAACTGCTCGAGGTGTAAAATTGGTTTTAGAGAGATATGACAGAGACAGACTTCATTATATAT
This sequence comes from Trachurus japonicus, assembly GCF_045865225.1. Lineage (NCBI taxonomy): Eukaryota > Metazoa > Chordata > Actinopteri > Carangiformes > Carangidae > Trachurus > Trachurus japonicus. The sequence goes on along the minus strand of NC_140913.1, from coordinate 18,786,414 downwards.
GAGGTTATTCACTGCATTACAGCATCTGCTGTGGTCAAGGCTGGTTAACCAATAGATACAGTAGAGATAGTTCAAACACAGGGAGTTAAGATAGCACACGCATGTAGGCTACATCCACAATGCACTTCACGTGAGCACATCCTTGTGATGCCCCAGGGAGTGCAGATTTTTGATAGGAAAGCAGCCGACAGGGTCGCAACATCCAGGGTGCAAACATATTCTTCACAGTCTTTTTAGGTTGTTATATAAAAGACTGTACATGCTCTGCTTCTTCAAGCACTGCAGCGCCCTCCTGGCACCATTCGCTCTGAATTAGTCATTGTGATTTGCGAGCAAAGTGGCGCTCTGAGTTGGACTTTTGACTGACCACTGACTTGTATTGGTCTGTGTGACTTTGGTGTATCATGTCTTTGTGGTTAGATACAGATGCATGTATCACTGCATGCATCACGGCTTTCAAAGGCTCTGCATTTACCCAAAAATCATAACATTTGCTTATTTTTTATTTCCAGGATTTTCATAAAACTGGTTAACAACAGCTCAGACTCAAAGGTTTTACTGGCTAATGGCTATTTATATTAAAGAGGCCCAGTACGTTTTTATCATGCATGGTATGGATCAATGCACATTGATTTATGAAGTAATGGACAGTCTTTGCTGTTTGCTTATTTCTTTTATAGTGGAGTCCTGGACAGCAGGGTGCTGAGCAGCCATCTGGTGTACTGGAGGGAAGGACAAGGAGGACAAACATTCACACTGTATCATGAAATCTACAGACTCAAACCATCTCCTAGCCTGATTCAATTCTGTATGTGATCTTTAAATCTTATTGTTGGTTATTAAGAAAATAAATAAAACTATGACATTTGTTTAATTTAACAATTTGTTGATTTTGCTCCTAGGAAATTAACATTCATATTTGTTTCTGCTTCATAATACTGATCGCTGCAGGCACCGCACAATGAGCATCACACATTCAACAGAGAACAGAGCTGTCAATGGGGTGATAATTCTGCTGACATGATGCTTCTCTGATCTATTTCCAGCCGCCCCCTCGCCTCATACACCCACACACACATGCTATATAGGCAGCCACAGCGTACAAGGCATTAATGGAGGATTTCGGCATCAGTTGATTTAAAGCATTCGTTTTCCATTTTAAGTGGTAACTGAACAAACCCTCAATCCTTTTTGGGCCAAATTAAAATGGCCCTCTGTATTTCTGACACATACGTTTAACATGTAGAGAGAACAGGGGACAAAATGAGTAAACAAAATGACAGATTTCTCCATACCCTTGAAGTTTCTGTTGACAATTGGGATGTTTGAACGATGAAGTGCCTGTTGAATTATGAAAAGTTTACTGCTGAGATTTTTAGTACTTATTTTATTGCTTCTGGTGGTAGCAGGCCAATGGTCACTTCTCTGAGCTCGTAAAAGCTAGATTTAATCTCCCTGTGAAATATATATATATATATATATACAGCAGTTTTATTGCCTATTCCTCTGACGTCTTTGGTATCATCCAACAGAATCACAGCCTCATACTCAAATTAACCTAATCTAAATGTTGTCTGTTGTCTGTTGTCTCCGTGGTGCCTGGTGTCAAGCCATCATACACCATCAGCTTACTGTAATTCAATGTCTATTACATGGTCTCAAGGCCAAATCCATGATATTGATTGTAGTGCTGCACATTCATCAGAGGTGTCAATACTCATGTGTATCCTCTTGCGGTCATGACTTCTATGTAGGTTTCTTTATCTAGGGAAGAGGAGTGACGCTTTACCAGAGAGCTAATGAGCCTCTTGTCACTTGAACAGCAGGGATGGGTGATTAAAGGGAAATAGGAGAGAAAAGCAGAGGAATACCAAATGAGCTCTTTCCTGGAACATTTCCAAGATGCAAACACCAGGAAAAAGATCTACAGACTGTTTTTATTGTGTGAAATACCTTTTCAGTGCTGTTACATCAGCCTCATGACAGACAGAGCTTTTTTATACCTGAACCACCTTAGTTACAGTTGCTCTGCAGCCTCCTCTGTCTAAAAAAGCAATGCATAGTCATTCAGGAGACTGGCTGAAGTGTCCCTCCCTCCTGATTTGTCTATCTATTTCCAAAGGTTGCACTCTCACACCTAGAGGGGTGTAGGCCCGGTGCATTGACGGTGTTGGGACTGCACCATTTACAGCAGGCAACGGGGGGAGCAGAAAGAGGAAGCTGAATAGTCGGTGAAGGGGAGGCTCAGCTGCACCAGAAACACCCCCTGAGACGTGGATCAGATTTTACCGGTCGGTGTTCGTCAGCATGTTTAATGCGTGACCTGGCAACCGTGCTCTCCTGAGGCCGGAGAGACAAGGGCTGGTGTCCCACTGATGGTGGTGGTGAATGGGAGTTCTCACAGTATTACCAAATGTATAAACATCACCACCATTCACAACACAGCATAACATTGCATTCAGCATGGTGGAGTAGGAAAACGTGTTATCTGTTGTCAGAGTTCACATTCAGAGTAGAATCAATATTTGACTGTGCACCGATCAGTCAGTGGATGCAGCCTGTCCTCTCTCTGTTTACTCGGTCTTTAACAGTCCAGCCCCACAGAATGAAGCCCTTATAGATGGTTTTATACGGCTCAGTAAATCAAAGCCCCGTCTGACGGCCCATTACCCCTCCATTCCCTGCTCCTGTATAACTGCATGTGAAATATTGAGGAAGCCTCTTAGCCCTGACTGAAGCTTCTCGTTCACTCGCCTTTCTCTGCTGTGTTGGAGAAATATCATCCAGCAGCTCAAGGTCAAGATTTGTAAGGTCACAGTTGCAATGATCAATAATGTTAATGATGCTGTGTAAAACAAACTCCTCCTGTGGCGCCATTTCTCAAATATAAAATGTTGTTTTCCATCCATGTTACCTGTCCCAGTGATGCACGGCATCACTCTGTGCATCCTTGTGATTTACTCACGTAGCTTTAAGATGAGTAATACTGCAGCAGGAATCTAGCTGTGACAGGAGACACAGCACATTGTGTCCCCTTTTGCATTATTCAAAGGTGCGATCAACTGCATCTTTATGAGTCAAGTCACACATGAAAGGTGATGAACCACAGGAAGGAAAAACCAGTCCTGTGATAAGTCGGCATTTGTAGGGCGCAGGGATGTTGTACAATACGTCAGTTCATTCACAGCCAAACTGCAGAACACCAGAAGGTGTTAGAGAGGGCAAGAGCAAAAGAGAGAGAGAGGGAGAGAGAAAAGAAAGAAAAATGCTCACGGGCTGAGCAGTCATCATATGATCGCTGGTTTCCATGGCAACTGATCCCAGCAGTCAGTCCTTGGAAAGTGAGTCACATGAGTGAATTGAAGGAGACAGCAAGCATACTGTGCATACATGTTGTTGGTTGATACACCACTACTGTGTGCATGTGTGTGTGTGTGTGTGTGTGTGTGTGTGTGTGTGCGCGTGTGTGTGTGTGTGTGTGTGTGTGTGTGTGTGTGTGTGTGTGTGCGTATTTGGGGGTGTCTTGTGATGGAAGCAGAGAAGTGCTCAGGATTAGCACATACAGCAGGATTAGGATATTTCTGTTTCTCTAAAAGTTACACATCAGAGTAAAACCTGATGTACAGTAGCAGGAACAGTTTGAAAGCAGCGACTGAAATCTGACGCACAGCTGACATGTTGGACACTTTCACGTCGGGCTTGAGAGCCAAGAAGTTTGTCTGTCGCTGCTGCACACAGGCCTATCCATCTGTGTCTGACACACTGGTAGCACAGCTCTAAATGCTCTAATCCCTCAAACAGTGTCTGTGTCCTTGTTTGACTCACACCTTCTATCAACCTCATTTTTACTCTCTAAGCTTGTTCTGGTGACACAGGGAGGATGTGGCCATGAGCTGCTCTCTGAAACACCTCTGCTCAGGCTGCAACTGCACCCACTGTTTCCTGAGGGTCTATGGGATTATCCTTACATCATCTTCCTGACCGACCTCTGTCTGAGTTGTCCTGATGATGATCCACATCATTATTCCGACACAGAATAACATGCAAAAAATAAAAATAAAAACTTGCCTTGACGTCTAACTGTGTGAGAGGAAAAGGCCACCCAGTGAGGCACAAGAGAAAGTAGCGTAGCAGTGGCAGACTGAGCCAAGGGCAGAATAAATTGCTTGTGTCAGAGTGAAAAATGACTGTGCCACAAATTATCTACACTTGAAAAACGACCATCAGGACTCACTGTGTGTTTTCACACCTATTTCAGTCACTGTGGGCACAACAGCAACTTCTAATGTCCACCTGGTAGCCTATTTACATCTGTAGCCTACTGAAGCAAATCTTATAATAATAATAATGATGATGATGATGATGATGTATTGTTAGGTTTAGGGGGCAGCTGGGAGAGCATTTTACTAATCCCAACACTATTTGCACAAGCTGCATCTATTCAATCACTTGTTGTGATGAACCTGAGTGAAATCGACCTGTGTGGTACTTTTATTATCGTCCCGGGAACACTGCAGATGTTTCTTTCTGGATCCGCTGCTGACGTGAGCACGAGCGGGTGAGTCAAGCCTGCGTCAGACTTCGTCGTGACTTGCCATAGTAATTTCTTCATCCTATGGAGCGAGGGGGTGGCGGCGGCTCATTTATCCCACAACACAGCCACAGCCACAGCCACGTGGAAACCAGAAGTGTGACTGTAGAGCTGCAGACCATCGTTTTAAAGACGAACGATTCCGACAAGAAGCCATTACTGGCGTTAATGTTATTACAGTGAGTGACCAAACTTGAGGCAGCAGGCGGTGAGCTGAGCTCCTGCGTCAGACTTTACGCACCATGCGCCCTGTGCGAGGGGAAGCTTTGTGATTTCGCATCTCGCATCTCTTTGCGCTCAGAGATGTTGCACACGGAGTGAAGACACCGTGCACTCACTTTGGATTCATACCGTCACGTTGACTCGGACGTTACAATCCGATCTGCTCTCTACACGAGGTAAGACCGACTCTCCTGCCTGTGATCGTTTTCACTGCATGATCAGCCGAAATTCACGTTTGCCTTTTCACCTGTGATGAATAATAACGAGTTGTTAATCGTCTGAATAACCGATAGCAACCATTCATTCACACCCCTGCGCAAAGCACTTGATTAGATACCTGCTTCAGGATTTTACCTCGTCAACCTGACAAATGGTGATGTCGCCGCGACATTGACGGTGAGCGTCGCTTATTAATCCTCCGCGTTTGACGACGTGTCTTCACAATTTGACTCGACCGTCCGTCACAAATAGTGCGCGGCCGCTCATCACCTGCTGACTTGTGTCGGTGCTGCTTGTGTTCCGGCATCGCTGCTGTCAGGTGATTCATTTGACCTTGACAAATCATCAGAGGTTATACAGTATATCCACCGTAGAGTCAGTCCTCTAGCTACACAAGGGCCTGTGTGTGACAAAGATGCCTGAACATAGGCATGCAGGTGCTGGCTGTCATTATCAATGATGCTGCAGGATCAAATCCCAGTGAGGATGGAGCTGGGTGGTGTCTGTGCAGACATCATATTTACAATGACACCCCCTTTTCTATCCAGATGGCTAAGATGTGAAAGCTTGAATCGGCCTGTGATATCTGCCCGATTGACACTGCAATAGATCCCACAGTAGACTATTATTGCATCCAGCTTGGCCACAGTATACCCCCTCCCATCCCCACCCCCACCCCCCCAGCCCACAACCCCTCCTGCAGCCCTGTCACAGCAGTACACAGCATGTTATTTGCAGCTGTCCTTCAGGGAATATCACGATTGTCTGTGTGAGATTGTGGGAGGAGAGGCAGGCGACCACTGATGCTGCAGGGATGGGATTTCAATTTTTTGCAGGAAGAGCCATCGCTTAGCAACCAGACTAGATAAAAGTGGAGCATCTTTATCAGAGATAGAGAACCTGTGCTGGTGCATAATTAACACCAAACTGTCTATGGAGACTTAAGAATATAAATAGTTACATGAACACACATCTGGCTCCCTGGGGTCTTATGCACATGTCTGTCACATGGGGTCTGTTATCACCACTCCCATCACTTTTAACAGTACGTACCTCACTGTCTGCAGCAGCTTCTCTTTTACATTAATATGTTCCTCAGCAAGTCTTGTGTTTTTCATGCATCTTTCTCTCCTCCGCACATGTTTTCAGAGCACCATGGAAAAGTGAAACGCTTCTGGCCACTTGCCACCACCCCCTTAGACAGACAGTGATTACTCAGTCTTACTCTGTAACAGCTCTCTGTACTCTATGTGAAGTCCTGCTGGCTCTCTAATGTGCCATCTATGTCAGCACATACTGTGAAACTCTGAAAATTGCTGGTGTGTTTCTGCATCAACATTGAAAACCTCCACTTCACATGATTACAGAGTAGGAGTGAAAATCCATCAGCCATCATCTTAACCCATAAGTAGTAACTGGGGCAGCTTGTTACTAACTATACTTACATTTCCATTGATTTGAAAAGTAGGGCAAAACAATGTGTCAGCACTCTCCCAGCGTTCCAACTCCTCGTAGCTTTAGAAAAACAACCACTCAGCAACTTCACCCAAAAACTCATTTTTGTTTGCAAACACGCACATCATAGCCTCACACCTCATTCAGACAATGCTCAGCGATGACTCAGAGTCGTGTAGTTGTAGACCGCTGTGGAAAAAGGTCACTACTGCTCTGGGATCTGTGTTGAAGCTCGCAGCCTCAGAGCCGCTGCGTGTCGTGACTGCAGGGGCTCATCGCCACTGTTAAGGAATGTGATGTGCGTGCTGCTCATACGGCTTCTGTGTGGGCTTTAGAGGTCGGCCGGCTGGCAACCGTTCTTGAGAAGTCACTGCGAATAAAAGCCGAGCTCTGATTCCAGGATCTGTTTTCAGATTAGAGGCCTTGTCTCCAGATCAAACACCTCTGCTTTCTGTTCCCTGTCCTTGAGCTGCCACAATCTAAAAAAAAGTCAGACCTTGTTCATTCCACACAGCTCATTCATTTTTAAGCCGACCGTACCGTAATTAGTTCACATAGAGTAAATGCCAACTGTCTCACTCGCTGTTTTCATGTAATTTCAAACACCAGTCCACACAAGCATCTTGACATTTTGAGTGTTTCATGCTCGCAGCGACCAATTACCATTTTAATCTAAAATGTTCCGGTCTCCAGTGTTTACAGGGTTTTATAGCGTTATAGAGTTAATGTTGCCTCCATTAAGATCATAAAAGAGGAGATTTGCTGTTTCACACAACAAATTCAATATGCAGTATTAAAGGGGAATAAAAAGAAGATGGAGAAAGTTTGTAATCAATGTGTGTATACATGCCACCAGATGAAACTTGTCAGGATGGTTTACTGCTGCTGCTGAAACAAATAGCAGCAGCTACCTGTAAAAAAGCCTATTCATAATGCAGGAGTTTCAGAGCCTCTGGACTTTCTGCTGCAGCAGCAGCTCTTATGCTGCATTGAGGTCTACACCAGGGAAGCGGTCCACACAGGAGTGTAGGGTTTTGTTTTTTTTTTAATTTTATTCAAGGGGCATCTGATGATCTAACACATGCAAGAGAGAGAGACAAACTTTCCCGACAGGTTTTCCTCTGTGTGGGAGAACAGCCAGTCAATGCTGGAGCACAGGACAGAGACTAATAACTGGTGAAATCTGTGCTTAGAGGTTTCAGTTTTATTGCAGTTCATTCTCCTGAGATCAGTAGTACACACACACACACACACACACACACACACACACACACACACACACACACACACACACACACAGACTGCCCACTGCTGTTCATGCTATTCACATGATTCAACTTTAGTATAATGGGCTCTGCTGTGAAATGGATTGTAATTCAATCTGTGTGTCTCGTTCACCATAATGAAGTGGATTACTGAAATACCTCACTCGTGGCTCTAAAGTGCTGCAGTTTTTCCACCATTTTAAAATAGTCTGTGTGTCATGAGCTACTGTATGCACTTAGTAGCCAGCAGGAAAAGCATTGGGCATGATTAGGATGGGTTCAGTATCTTGTCTGAAGTGTTTCTTTAATTTCAGTATTTTCTCATTATAAAAAAAAGTGTCAAAGTCCAGATATTTTGTTTTGTCAAACTCATTTTACAAATCCCAGTCATAGAAGTGATTAAACCAGCAAACAGTCACATGTAAGAAACTGGAGCCTTAGGGCATTTTTTAATAGTCCAAACACGACATTAAACACCCTCACCTTTACTGTTTATTATTTAAGGGCAAAGGCAACCAAATAATGAGGGAGAGTCACAGAAATTCACAGAAAGACCTGGACTTTTCATTCAAAGTTAAAAAGTTGTAATAACATCTAAGTTGTAACCTGTGCAAAAGTGCTTTTGCAAAACTCTTACATTTCCTGTCTGTCTCTCCACAGATTAAAAAGAAAAAGCACAACTTTCTTTCCCTGGCACTTCCCCAGCCTCTTCCACCTCCTCATCTCACGCTCTCCTCTTCTTGCCGACACCACCTTCACCCGTCTGAAGGAGCTCCTGTGCCGCAGCCATGCCAAAGAACACCAAGGTGACCCAGCGGGAGCACAGCAATGAGCCCGTCACCGAGTCTGTGGCCGATCTGCTGTCTCTGGAGCACCCCATGGACTATAAGAGCAGCCAGATGAGTATGGGCCTCAGTCCCGGCTCAACCGCTCCAGTAAAGGCCCTGCTGCCTTCTCCTGACCCGGACGCCGAGGATGGCCGACCGGCTTGGAACAACAAGCTGGAGTACATCCTGGCCCAGGTGGGCTTCTCTGTGGGTCTGGGTAACGTCTGGAGGTTCCCCTACCTTTGCCAGAAGAACGGTGGAGGTAGGTGAATGGATGTCTGCACATGATTGTGTTGTATTTCAGTAATTGAAACTCTGTCTGAGCCACACAAACCAAAGAGCATCGTGTAGACCAATGTGCAAAGCGTAGTAACACTTCCTGGGTTTGGAAGTCAGTTCCTAATTAGGCCACCCAGGGTGAACATGTGTACCCTCGGGGTGCTGAGTAATTGTTAACAACAAGAAACGTTGTGCTGAGTCAAGGCTGTTAATGTGAATTTTTTTTATTAGTCCTGTAAAATCCTTTAAAAAAAAAAAAAAGGAGTACCAGATGGGAGTAGTTAACTTAATGGTATATAACCATTTAGGTTTTGTTGTTTAAGATAGGGATTTGTTCACTGTCCACAGTTTTTGTCCAGGATCTCAAACTATTTGCTCAGACTTGATTTGACTGAGACTGCCCAGTGGTCTGGGTGATTGGTATGAAATTAAATGTTGCAATCTCATTTGCATCACATCACAGAAATAAATAGTTTAGCAATTTCAGTTAATTGAGCTGTTATTTTGCCCAGTCATCACCAGATGAAGTCATTCAGTACTTTTCTTTGCTCTCTGTCTGGAGTTGAAACAATACTGACAGTTACTCAAACCTGTGTGAAGCCCAGTGAGGTGAGAGTATAATTCGCCAAATATTCAGTATTGACAAACCGCTACATGTGTAAGCAATGTACAGATGCATCGTTGTCCTGGTCCACTTCCCATCTGCTTTCCAGACAGACAGAGGAGTAAACATAGTGAGAAGTAATCCACAAGGTGACAGCGAAAATCTGTTCGCTCGTATCATGTGTAAATACTTATTTTATCTGCAGTAGATCAGCATATCTTGTTCACGTTCTGGTTTTCCTGGCAGGAACTATATGGAGGTTTCACATCACACTGCACTCTCATGTCTGTACAATAAAGATGATGCTACAGCCAACAGACGGTTATCTTATCCTTTACACAAACACGATATGACAATTAAATTGGCGAACTTTAGGGGCAGATTGTGTTACGTTTGGACAGAGACTTTATGCAGAGATAAGATATCCTTCTGCTGGCTCCTGCTTTACCTTCATCACACAGACATAGTGGTATCATGGTCTCATCTAACTGTCTTCACGGCTGGATAGTACTGTAATTTGATTGTAACTGTTGGTGGAGACTATGGTGGAGATGCAATGACAAATTTGACAAATCAGTGGTTGTAATCAATTAGAATTATAACAAAATCAATTATGTAAGTGTTTAGATTTATATCCTATCTTATACACTTTAACAGAAAACAGTTAATTGCAGTGAACATGATTTGTCCAAAAGCCTTAGTCAGTTCACTTCTTGACTGCAACCTTCTCCTCTTTGATAAATCGAGGCCTGTCAACCAATTAGCTGACTAATGGTGTGAGGCAGAGGAGAAGTCTCCTCAACCTGTCGTGGGGAAGTTGTGCTATCAGCAGCTGCAAGATGAGGCCATTTCAGCTCGGCAAGATGCGATACCAATGAGAGGGCCATTATCATGCAGAGATTAGTCTTTATTTGCTTCTCTTGCAGGTTTCTCAGCCTCTTCGGCGCTCTGATTAACAGGCATTGTGATGAGATGAGAGGGTGGTGATGACTAAGATGGAGGAAGAGGAAGAGTAAATACTGATTTTCTGGGCTTTCAGATATTGTTGGTTCTAGCTTGTGTGGGAGGTGTGAGTGTAAAGAGGGCATTTGAAATGAATGATATAACAAGACTGAAGTGTTTTTTAATCAGTGTGTGTGCATGTACCTGTGTGTATCCAGCGCTGACTCAGAGATGGATGCTGCATTGTCTTGTCTGGGCTTGTCCCTTGTCCATCTTTATCCATTATTTTTCTCTCTCTCTCTCTCTCTTTCTCTCTCTCTCTCACAGAGTTCACTACAATATTACAAACTTATCATGTTGACAAACCTCCCTCGGTCAAGCACTGGCAGTCACAAACAGTTACTATAAAATGATTCTGTTGTACAGATAAATAATTCAATTCAATTAATTTGTATTATCCTACTTGTGTCTCCTGGTGGAACCCGATTTCAGTCTGTTAACATTTATCCACGCCACATGCCACAGCGGTCCTGAGTAAACCACTAGTGGCTTAAATGTTAATTTGTGATGACCAAGTGGTGAGGGATGTGGCTTCTCTATACTTATTCTGGATTAATCTCAGCGCAGTCATGTCATATAAATGATAACATACTGTAATGAAGAGTGTTTTAAACCCTAGAAAGGGGTACTCGGGTGGCTCACCCTGTACATCAGCCTCCTGATATAATAAAGGCAAAAATGGCCAAAGAAATGTCGATCCATGATACCACTTATCCCTGCAGGGTCAGCTGGGACTGGCTGGAGCCATATAGTGCGAGGAACCCCGACAGAACCCACCTAGTTATCAAGAAAACACGTAAACTTCATGGCACCAGGCCGGAACTTTCTTGCTGTCCTCCCAAAAATAACTCTATCTATTTCTGGTCTTAATTATGTAACAGCCTCACCAGTCAACTGCACCATCCCAGAGACCTATTGCTGGTGGGCTGAAACCTTGTAGATGGTAATTCATATTTAAAGTGTCTTCACCAGGATGTCAGATATTTGAAAAAGAAAAAACAACACAGTGTGCAGTTATCTCTGCAGCTCCTCATCATACATTTGATTTTCCTCTTCTCTGTGTGTTTGCCCAGAATAGACACCAAAGATCTGTATAAGCAACCAGCAGCACTCACTTCTAACAATCCAGATAATAATACCACTGTGGAACATGACACTGTGTGCCTTTCTTTGTTTCCTTTGTCTGCTGCTGGCTCTAATAGCCACTCACAACGTTATCAGTGTTTTTGATCGAGTCAAACGTCACAGTCATTTGTTTTTAGTCTGGAAAACAGGCTCCGCATCGTGGCTGTCCATTACCGTGAGCACGTCCTCTGTGGGTTTGGATGGTTTTGTCACCATGGTGCCCTTTCATGTCTTGACGTAAGCAGGACTGAACACTCTCTCGTTCTCTCCATTGTCCTATTCTCCAAAAAGCAAAAATGACAAACATACCTGACAAAAGCGGTCAATGTACGTTAAAAATGAAGACTTCAGTAAAAAGAAGACAGATGAGAATGAAAAGTTAAACAGCTGGAGGATAAAGAGATTTTAAAAATAGTATACCTTACAGAGAAAATTAAATTGTCCCACAATGTCTCTTTGTCTTTTACTATGCATGGATTTCAAACATAAAAAAAGAGCAATGTAGCAGTACATCATTAGTAATTCCTCCTTTTACCTTTTGCCCTCCTTTGTCTCAGGTGCTTACCTGGTGCCCTACTCTATTCTCCTCCTGCTCATTGGCATCCCATTGTTCTTCCTGGAGCTGGCGGTGGGTCAGAGGATCCGACGTGGCAGCATCGGCGTGTGGAACTACGTCTACCCACAGCTGGGAGGCATCGGGGTTTCCAGCTTGATGGCAAGTGCTGATATGAAGTCATTGTTTTGACGTCTTGTTAGTGGAAATGCTGTAGAGTGCGACTTATCATGTATTAATTTACAGGAGAATTACAATTTTGATTAACTGATGCAGTTCTTAGTTTACAACCATGCTGTGTAATGCATGTGGCGTATCGGGTTAGCATGATAACACTTCACAATTACTGTAGCTTTGCACAAAGTGCAGCCGAGGCTGATTAGAGATACTTAAGTCTTTAGTCATAAACTTAAGTATTTGATGAATTTGAACTTTGAACAGATAATTGATCCTTTGGGGAACATAAATGTCTGCACCATATTTGATGGCAGTCCTCCAATAATGGTCTAGTCTCAAAATCTCCATCAACCACACAGGACAAGAGGAGAAGACAGAAGTTATCTCAAGTCATTATAGGATTCATCCTCTGGGCACCATGAATGTTGCTGAGATATTTCACTGCCACCCAGAGAGAAACATTTATCAGTGATGTACATGTCAGCGATAAGATGTTACTGATTGATGTTATAACTGTATGGAAAGTCAAACATTGGACAGCCAATTACATCTTTATTCCTTTAATAGGTTTCTTTCTGACCTGGTAAGCATTAATAAATGGTTAATTAATCATTAATAAATGTGTTCGCGACAGCTTATGATGTTTATAATGATATACTGCACATCAATACGATACTTATTGTATGTTAATAATGATCTGCGGCGAGATGTAATGTGTGTTTAGATACAGGGACTCCTTTTTATGTAATTGTTGATTTATGACGCTGACTTACCACAACTTGGCTCAATGTTAGACATGTTATGTGCAGAGACAACAAACGTGCCGTGCACCTCAGTCTTCTGCCTGCTTCTATTACTTCTCCTTGATGCTCTACAGCCAGTGGCATGCAAAGACCAGTGCTGATCACTGTCATAATCTGTCCCCAGCATCAGCAGGAGTAGTGACCCATTACATCCTCATCCCATCAGGGTCATCAGCCTAAAATATATTCAGAGTTGGAGTCAGTCAGTCAGTCAGTGATCTATGGGGCGCTGTCAGTCATTCTCATTGAGATTTCATCATTCTAGTGTAAACATGGGGAAGGAAAGGCCTGACCTGGGGCAGTGAGGCGTGTGGCAGCTCAGATGTGGCAGAGGGAGATTCAGGAGCTATAAATACCTTCTCAAAGAGGACCCCAGCCTTAGCCGCTGAGAGCAAACAGCTCAATAATTCATACGTCTCTGACTCTTAAGCTGTGTGCTCAGCGTCTGTGCCCTGCCTTAAGAAGAGGCGTTCACCACTAAACTGCACTTTTCCTGCACTGTTTGTATGTTTGTTTCATAGTTTTTAGGAGTGAGACATGATGTTGTTTTCTCTTATTTTCCCTCAGGTTTGCGGTTTTGTGGGCCTCTATTATAATGTGATTATCGGCTGGAGCATCTTCTATTTCTTCCAGTCTTTCCAGTATCCGCTGCCTTGGGCTGAGTGCCCCATCAGGAGAAATGGAACCCAAGCCAGTGAGTCACCAAAACACAATACAGTGTCTACAGAAAAGTACTGAAAGTATGTACAGAGATGTAGCCTACAGCAACGACGATACACAGCTATTTTTTTTTTGTAAAGCTCTTGACATCGAGCAGATTAAATATGAAAACTGCAGAATCCTAAAATCCCATATTCAGCGATATACCTCAGCTGGTGCAGACACACAGGCAGGGCGGTGCTTAAAGCTGCAGAACTTCTCTTTGCATGGAAGCAGCTGTGCAGTCAAGATGCAGTATCTCTGCAGGCAAACAGACAAGTGGTTTTGCCGTCTCTACAGCCAGGATGGGCCTGCAACTCTGCTGGCAAAGCCTGTCAGTTAGTATGACCCGACCGACGGTGTCAGTACCTCGAATGGCTGGAAGCTGTGGCGGAGGAGCGTACAGGCTTTGGCAGAGTAAAGGGCATCAGCTTTCATTAGCATTTGAGGGCAGGATGTCGACTCTGCTTATGATTATGAGAGCAGTGGGGATTCTGTGGAGCGTCCAGCAGGATTTAGTCTAGCTATGTGCAGCGATGGAAAGTACAGTCTGTTTACACAAGTAATTTACCAATTTTGATGCACCATTTTTTTCTCCTTCACGTTTATTCTCCATTTTATTCCACGACATTTATCTGAATTCTATATCCAAACAAAATCAGCAAATATTTTAGAGGCAGGCATTGAATAACTTTTTTATTTAAATTATTTATCAATTATCAAAAGAGTTTCCAGTTAATTTTACAGTATATTGATACTGTAATGAGATATGTTATTTATTGGTCTTGAAAAGTGAAAAAGTTGAACAAATAATTGATTTAGCCTAGTCCTCTAACAGTCATTCAATACAAATAAACTTATTGGAGGAGTTTTTTTTAAGAACATCAGTGTCTTGAAATCAAAAGAATGAGATTGTGTTGTATTGAATTCAGGAAAATTACACTTCTCTTAGAAAAGACTAGAAACAAATTGATCTCTTTTAGAAACTAGTCAGATTTTTTCTCTGTCATGCATTTCTTGAAATTGAGTTTTTAACATTTCTAAACAAGCACTAATGAGCTTCAACTCAACCTGCTTCAAAGATAAAATACTGTTCATACAAATGCATCAGTAATAATAATTCATTGAATAGATGGAGCCTTGTGACGTTTGATGTGTTACCTGTTTCTGTACTTTTATTTTGATAATTTTTTTAACATGAGGCTTTAACTTCTTGGATTATGTTTATGTTGTAGTATTGCTACTTTTATTTTGACACTTTCCACCAAGATACATTTTAAATTTGCCACAAAACTTGTCACCCAGTTGTGTGCAGACTTCACTGTTGTAGCACTGTTCATGTCATTTCCTGCATTTACCTTGTTGCCGTTGCAGTCGTGGAGCCGGAGTGTGACAAGAGCTCAGCCACCACTTATTTCTGGTACCGCCAGACTCTCAACATAACCAGCAGCATCGACGACACCGGCGGCCTGAACTGGAAGATGACCCTGTCCCTGCTGGTGGCTTGGATCTTGGTCTGCCTGGCAGTCATCAGGGGCATCCAGTCCTCTGGGAAGGTAGGGGGTCTCCATGGCTTCACAGCAGGGGTTGGATGTGCAAACTACAAAGAGTGGCTCTGTGCATTTAACCTACCTCAATATAAACTAAAGAAGCGTACACGGTAAATAATGTCAACAAAGGCTTCAAAATCCTATTTTTAACCTCTGATTCATCCTGATCGGTGAGTGTTTACTCACTTTGCTAATGCTTTTCAGTCAAAGTCAATACTCTAAATCCTGTCATCAGCACTTGTCTATTTTTGGATCTCATCTATATTATGGAAGAGAGAGACATGCAACATTAATAAGCTTAAGCCGAACCACGCAAAGACTTGTTCAGGATGCAGATGGAAAATGCTCAGTTTGGCAACAACTGTAACAACATCCTGTAATCTCGATCCAGAGGGTGAGTCATATACCACAACGCAACATCCAGCCCACAGTTTCAATGGGAAAATAAACAGCAGAGAGCAGATCGCCAAGATCCGACACGGTTTTTTAAACATTAAATTTAGTAATCCAATTATCATAGTCCGCGCTGCAGTGGTTCCCCAAAATGATGTAGGAAAGATTTTTGACTCATCTCCCCAAACCTCAACGAGCCTTCTTCACATTTGGTAAGAGTTCACAGATTCAGTGCCAAGCAAACAGAGAGCAGGTTCTGGATTTATTCATCGAGTGTACGTTTATTGTTGCAGGTCCTCCTCCATGTGTGAGGCCTCAGGCAAGCATATCCATGGCAACGCAGTGTGATGTACTTGACTTTCTCTCTCTCTGTCTCTCTCCTAGGTGATGTACTTCAGCTCTCTCTTCCCGTATGTGGTGCTTTTCTGCTTCCTGGTGCGAGGTTTGATGATGAAGGGAGCAGTGGACGGCATCGCTCACATGTTCACCCCTAAGGTGAGACGGGAAAACGCTGGCGATTTTCACCAGCATAAGAGAAAAAGCTGTTAACGAGAGCTGTCTCTGCAAATAGAGGAAACGTACAGAATGAAAAATTAGGTGATAATTTATTGTGGTTGTGAATTTAATTGTGGTGAAGGGGAAAAAGTAGTCTCAGCCTTGCTTCTCTTTCTGTCCTGATCATTCATTCACAAACTGTTGGCCAGACAGATAATTTAACTAACACTTTGTCTGTGCAAGCTGTTCACACTCGAGAGCCTTTTGGTTTCAGCTACTTTACCATCAAGGCCATTCAGATCCACTCATTGGAAATGTCAAAAATACCCACATTATGTCAAGTTTTGGGTTGATATCTCCCTCTAGTGGTGAATGTATGTGACTGCATATAAAAGAAAGAAACCAAGCAGCACCATTACTAACTGTGAATTACTGTGCTATTAGAAAACAACGGACGAGAGAGATCCACTGTTTTATTGCTTCTATAAAACACTGAGATAAACATAAACTCTCAGGTCATAATTCAATGTCTGATGAAGCTGATGGAGCATCTCATAATGCAGTATATTGTAACTTGACGATCTATCGCATGTACGGAGTCTATATATGTGGTTCTGTTAGTACAAACTCATCTTGTACCTACTAGAAGATATTAAATGTGGTGAATTACAGGGCAAAATATGTTGATATACAAAATATCAGTTTCAAATTGTGACAAAAAACAACATTTCTTTAAGGCTGATATAGAAAAGCTTTAGCTGTCACTAATCCGTCACAATGTTTCCCCTTCTTGTCTCCAGCTAGAGAAGATGTTGGAGCCCCAGGTGTGGAGAGAGGCGGCCACACAGGTCTTCTTTGCCCTCGGCTTAGGCTTTGGAGGCGTCATCGCTTTCTCCAGCTACAACAAGCGAGACAACAACTGCCACTTCGATGCAGCACTGGTCTCCATCATCAACTTCGTTACCTCCATCCTGGCCACTTTAGTGGTGTTTGCCGTCCTGGGGTTCAAGGCGAATGTGATGAACGAGAAGTGTGTTGTCGAGTGAGTTTGTCTTGCTGTAACACAAGAGCTTTCTGTATCTGTAGCAGATATTTATCACTACAGTCACTAACATCTCCATCTTCTCCACTTCTCCAAATGTGCGGGGGTGCAGGAATGCAGAGAAGATCCTGGGCTACCTAAACACTGGTGTGCTGAGCAAAGAGCTCATCCCTCCTCACATCAACTTCTCACACCTGTCAACCCAGGACTATGCAGAGATGTACGGAGTCATTAAAACAGTGAAGGAGGACACCTTCGACCAGCTCGGTCTGGACGCCTGCCTGCTGGAGGATGAGCTCAACAAGGTCAGAGGGCAAGACTTTAGGGGCTGAGATAAGAATAGGACTGAATAACAGGTGTGATGTCAAGAAGCAGTTTAGGTGTATGTAATAATACAAGAGAAGTGACTTCGCCCTGTGAAAAATGACAGTTAGATGGAGAGCACCTATTATTATACCCTATGAACAAAATGATCATCATTGTTATCAATTCAACCCAAGGTTACGTTACTTTTACCAATGAGAGTTAATATGCTTCAAACCGAGGTGGACAAAGTTTTAGTGGTGTTGAAGCATATAAAAACTGCTTGTTCAGTCTGTTCTGTCTCAAAGAGTCAGTGAGTATTTTCTCAGTAAATTACTATACAGACAACTGGGTCTTTTCAACAAGGGTAAGAGCTCTTTGATGCTGCTTCATTGACATCTACTTAACCAATTGCCCTCAGATTTTCAGGCACAGACCACATGATAAGATTTTCATATGGGCATACATTCTGTTTGTGTTTGGATGTGTTGTTACTTGTTTTTTGTGGGCCCCACTTTTAAAAAAAAAACACCGATTTGAACCAGTTGTCCGGTTTTGATTTGATAGTCCTGTAATCAGTTGCATTGATCTACCACTGTCTGATTTGTGACTCATGTTAGATGTCATTGGTTATTTTAGTTTTGTGTCCAGGTCATCTTTTATACTACAGTACTTGCCTGTTTTTCATTGATGATGATATTTGAAATGCAATCTACTCTCATACTGGGGGAACATCTGTATGAGCTCACCACCTTAAGTGTCCTATAATTAATAAATCTAGAAATGGAAGTTAAGTGGGTGACTTTCCAGATAGGATGCATGTTTCCCAGCAGCACATTAGCCTCCTTTGAACTCTATGAACTTCTTTCTTTCCTCTCCATCATTCAGGCGGTTCAGGGCACTGGACTGGCATTCATCGCCTTCACGGAGGCCATGACACATTTCCCTGCCAGTCCCTGCTGGTCTGTCATGTTCTTCTTCATGCTCATCAACTTGGGGTTAGGAAGCATGATTGGCACCATGACCGGCATCACCACACCCATACTGGATGCTTTCAAGATCCGCAAGGAGATCCTGTGTGGTGAGTCCTGATTGTGGTTACTCCTCAAAAATCTTGTTTCTGATCAAATTCAAGTGTTTCTGATTGTGACTGTTTCTTTTTCTCTCCTTCAGTGGGTTGCTGTGTCATAGCCTTCCTGTTGGGCCTGCTGTTTGTGCAGCGTTCAGGGAACTACTTTGTCACCATGTTTGATGATTACTCAGCTGGTTTGCCTCTTACGGTGGTGGTGATCCTGGAGAACATCTCTGTAGCCTGGATCTACGGCACCAAGAGGTAACACGACTGGTTCTGTAGACTGAAGCCATATTTGGTTATAAACATGCTTCATGCCAGAAAACGTTTGCAGTGTCTGACTTTTAAGCTCTGTGATCTGTTTCAAAACTAGACTGGTGGTCTCACACATTCCTCTTTGTCCTTAGTTCACCACAAATCAATATAGTTTTCACCTAGAGTGTGTCTTTTTAAATGTGCATGTGCAGAAGTTTTTAGATACTGGGCTCACATGGCTCGTGTCAGCACAGTGGCATTTGGTTTGTGGTCAAACACCAAAATCTATTGATACTGTGGCACTGCCTAAGGGTCCTAAATCAAAGAATGTGTTTAAAAATGTCATATTTCTTATTTAGAAACATGAAATGTGAACAAACACATCACACATATAAACCAAACAAACACATAGTAACCAGTTGGATGAAATCAAACTACTTATTGTTAGCAAAATAAATAATACAATTTACATTTTTTACATTTACAAATTTTTTTTTAACAAGACTTGCTGAAGACAATGCTTGTTTAAGTCAAACCAGTATTAGTCTATTTGATTGACTCATATTAGCTATATAAACGTATTACTACATAACTACACAAAGAGAAAGATGTTTATGTTTATTGTGAATCACTATGACTAAGAAACCAAACCTCTCCAAAGCCCCGAGCAAACTGACCTCAGAGCTGTGGCAGCCGAAGGTGCCTCAAGGCCATGTCAACAGATGAAAGGCTTGTCTTAGTAGAGTAGAAGCACAGGTGTTAGTAATAACTCTGACAATGGCTCTGTGCTCCTCGTGTGTCCCAGTAAGTCTTGACAGTTAGCCCACGTCAGCAACACCACGACTCTGGGAGTGAACCAGCTAATTGGTATTCAGCCTCATGCACTTCTTTTGGTTACACCTGCGTGTTTTGTGCTTGGACACGTCAGCAGTGTAAATGTTTATTGAGACGTGTTCTGATTGGTTCTCCTCCCTTCTTCCCTCGTCTTTCATCACAGGTTCATGCAGGATCTGGAAGACATGCTTGGTTTCAGGCCATACTCTTTCTATTACTACATGTGGAGGTACGTGTCTCCAGCTGTCTTAGTGGTGCTGATCATCGCCACCGTCATTGAGATGGCAGTCAGTCCTGCGGGATATAATGCCTGGGTGGAGGCTGAGGTAAGTGTCAGTGCATATTCTCTCCTCACCTGCTGTCTCTCTTCCCACATCTTCCAGTTTCTCTGCTTTTCTCATACCTCTTTGTTTGTTTTTTTTCACCATCCTCTTCCCCTTTGCTAGGGCTCAGAGCATTTCCAGAGCTACCCTCCCTGGGCTTTAACCATGGCGTACGCCCTCATAGTTGTGGCCATGCTGCCTTTACCCATTGTCTTCCTTGTCCGCCACTTCAACCTGATCTCAGACGGCTCCAACAAGCTGTCCGTCTCCTACCGTAAAGGCATGATGAAGGACATCTCCAACCTGGAGGAGCAGGACGAGCAGCGCTTCATCCTCGGCAAGAACCCCAGCGAGGCTCCCTCCCCGATGCCCCCCCACCGCGCTTACCTGGGGCCCGGCGGCACTCAGGAGATGACCAACACCAACTACGGCACCAGCACCAAGACGGGTTACCAGAACATCGGCTCGCCCGAGTCCGAGCTATGATCCAGTGAGCTCGTAGATCCTCCTGTCTAAAAAATGAAACCCCGGCCCAGCTTGGAGAGAGGGAGACAGAGGAAGAAAGGGAGGAAGAGAACGGAGGAAGTCAAGAGGGAGAGAAAAGTCACTGCTGGTAGTTGCAGCATTCATCACACCTTAACCCCCAGAGCTGAATCCCTCTATCCCCCCTTCTCTGCTCCATCGCTCTCTACCTGTGGGTCTTCCTCATCGAAGGATCCACGCTGTTAATTCACTGTGAGTCCCAGCTGAGATGAAGGGATCATGGGAATGCGAGTCTCACCTGATTTGACCATCCCTTTTCATCTGTCAAGGTATTAAAGGAGCAGAAAGGTAGGGACGGAAAAGGGCAACAGATGAAGAAGTGAAGCTAAGATTGGTCCGCTGTGGGCTTAGATACAGGCTTTGCTTTGTAATAGGCTCTTCGAGGTTAAGGTGTGTGCAATGCCACAATGATTAATGTTGTACTGAAGTGTAATCCCATGTGTTTACTAGTCTGGAGAAGGTTATTTTTGAGACAGCTGGATGTTCCTAGCTCTAGAAGATCATTATCTTACTCTTGATGAGTTGTAGAGGATTGTTATTTGTGAGGAGGATGGAAGGAGACTCAAAAACACTCATCTTGTCCTGATCTGTATCACTGTATGAGGGCAACGCTCGTCTACAGGGTATAAGGAAACTCAGTTACAAGTTCATCCATAACAGTATGTAATAAGTGATTATGATAGTGTACAGTGTTAAGAGCACATTATATATTTAAGTTTATTGTGCCTATCATGCATCAGCAATAATTAGCATAGAAAACTGTGGATCTCCTTCTATCCTCATTTCCCTCACTGATGTAGATTAATATACATGTGTTGTGCAATAGTCTGAGATGTCACCGTATATTGTATATACACTGCAGTAGTCCAAATCGAGGGGAAACTTTATGCCTCTTCATTTATTCTATGTGAACGCTGAAGCACAGACCAACCTGCTATCATTAGAAAATCTCCAAGCAGTAACACAGAACAGCACTTTTCTTTTAAACAATCATCTCCTCAATAAAAACAAGGCTGTGGAGTTGTCGCCAGCAGCACTGCACGCAGCGTCTCTGTGCTGCTCTAGTCGCAGCTGGCCTAGACAAAGCTTTTCCATTTTAATCAATCATTTTAATCAAGCGGTTCCATTTTAATCAGTAAATAAAAAGGGCAGAGGTGGCGGTGCACAAGCAGAAATGAGCAGAGTGGCTTGTTTTGCTTTGATCTGCTTCGCACTTGTCTGTCTCTTTGCTAGAGAGGCAGACAGAGATGGAGATGGTAATATATGAGTTTTGTCTGTGTGTGTGTGCAGATGTGCTATAGTGTGCAAGTGTTAGTGCTGTGGTTTGTCGTCGTCTGCCCCTGAATGAGAGCTCCCTGTGACCCAGCCTGTTTAAAAATAGAGCCATGTTACCCAGGGGAAGCTGTGGCAACGCACCATAGTTACAGATCCTCCTCTGATGTGGAGGAGCAAGAGGAGAGCGGACACCTTGCTTTGTCTGCTCCACCTGCACGGCTGTTTGTTCGGCAATGCAGAGAAGGGATGTTTTACTATCAGTGTCCGACAAGAATATCTTTCTAATGTTGTCACGGTGCATTGAGTAAGAGGTTTACTGCCATTCCGCGCTGTGGACTAATCATACCTCATCCCTGCCTGAGAGGATAATCTTTAGGTTTAATTGTACATTCCACAAATTGTGACCACTATGGACATTATTTAATAAGCACTTCAGTCCACACGTTAATGTTTTTTTTTGTGAACTAAGGTGTGAGATCCTTTTTATTTTGTATGTATAATAATGTATGGCAATGGATGTTTCGGAGTTTAATGTGGGAAATGTACCATGATATAACTGTTTGGAACAAGTGGTAATATGTAATCTTCACCACTGGGTGTCTCTGCTTGCCAGCGGAGGAGGCGATGACACACTCCCTCCATCACATGGCCCCTCCCCTGAGACAACACCAATACTTGAGACTGAACAGACATAGTGTGATGCCTAGTCAGTCACATTGTTTTGGTGCCTGAAATGCATCTCTGTTGTCTGTTTTGCCTTATTTTTTTGTCGTTTTGTTCCCTTGATCACGTAGTGTGTTTACATGTTTATGTCTAGTTGGGACCAATGTCTCTTCTCATTCACTTGAGCACTTTAATTAGATAGAGACCCTGGAGTTGTTTGTTAAGTACAGTACATATATTGATCTATCTATCTGCCTAGATAGACAGGTAGATATGGATTGAGAGAGCAAAAATCTAAATTCCTGTTTAAGATACAAAATGTTACACAAAAATTTCTACTTTTCAAATGCACACTTTGTTCTACATAAGATATCTTGTTTTTGCACAATTTGTTTTGCACTTGCAGTTTATAATCAGGCTTTTGATGATTTTTAAATTTGTTGCCTTGTTCTCACACCAGTGGTGACTGATGTTTCCTAGCCAATGTCTGGCACTGTCACTGTAGGTACTCCCTATTTTACATTATGTATGTGCCCATGTGCTGTATGTGGCCACAATAAGCTCCACTTATCTAGTTGTGAATGTTTTTTGACATTATGTTGTCATATATATTGTAATAATAACAATAATAGAGGCTAAATAGAGCAAGTCTGCAGTAGTGCTATTAGGGGTGAACCACTGTGGCATTATGACAAATGAGAAAGGAAATGATCTCACCATAGTAGTCTGCTCCAAATCACTGAGGAAAAAGTGGTTTCTGTCCATTTTGAAAAACAAGTTTAAAACGACCGTTGTCTAAAATGTCACAGAGACAAAGTTCTTCTGTGATAGTTATAGTACTATACTTCTCTATTACACTAGTTTTTTTGTTTTGTGTTTTTGGCCTAGAGTTGAAGCACATTAAACAAAGCACAGGAAGTGAGCACAAAGGAATTTCGTAGAAGTGAATTTTACCAGTCAATGAGCTAAAAATACTGCAAGTCAGAAACTTGTGGATCGTGTTGGTTAGTTAAATGCACTGCAATCTCCACAGGAAGCTTTTACTGCACCGCTAGTTTCTACACCTGTAGATACAGACTGATCTGCACAACACAGAGATACAGTATGGATGACGAACTTCAGCTAATACTGATGTGCTGGATCTCACACAAAGAGAGCACAAATACAACCCGAGTTGGTATTCTACTCCAGCGATGCTAGCGGTCAGAGTTTCATGATACATTTCAGTCAAGTGTTTTCCCTATTTTCACACCAGGCACAGCAGGTCTGGCCTCTAATGTTTAAAAGCACTTCCAAGCACTGTTGAAAACAAATATCTTCTCATATTGGTTAGAATTGGTTTGTCAATTTAATACGGTGTTGGCATTTAATATTGATATTTCTATTTTTATTATTGGAAACAAATCTCCAACTCCAGGGTCTTTTTTGTCTTCTCCATATTCCGGCTGTCCCATTATACTACAAAGCAACTTCTAGAGCTTAACTCAGTTCAATTACTGAGATTAACTCTTAATTTAAAAAATAGAGTAATAGTGTATTTATTTAACTGTGCAAATAGTCTTTATGTGACCAAACCATAATTATATTTATAGTATTTAAGATTATGTATTTAATCTGTACATATTGATGTACATTCTGATAAATTCACACTGAGTATCTATAGTAAGAGTGACAGGGAGTATACTTGAGCTGTAAATAATAATTGTATATTTTGAGATATTTTTTGATTTTTGTACTGTAAGTAATGTTACTTTGGTGTCTGTTGGTTTGTGGTGTTGCTGTGTGGTTGTTCTCAATCAAAATAGCTGAGCAACTGTGACCGTGAGTGCGTGTGAATATATATGAGTGTGTGTGTGCGTGTGTGTGTGTAAAAGTATATGTAGGTTTTTGATGTTTAAATGTGTGTTTTTTCTCCTCTGTCAGTGTTGTGTGCTGCTGATCTAATCCAGTAGATGAAATCCTGTTGTTACAGTGAACTGGGACCACTAATGTAAGCAATCTTTCCTCTGTGTTTCTCACTGGAACTGCGGTGGTTTCCAGCACAAAAACTGGCAACACAACCAAGAAGAAACGTTTAACTACAACAGTGAGACAGAAACTTTAGTTTTTTGTTGAAGAGAATGAAACTGTACAAACATGATGGATGATGCTACCAGGACATAAAAATTACAAAACACTTTTATTAAAAGAAATGTGCTGTGTGTGTCGTTTATTCCCATGAGGGCTGAAACCCAGATGTCTTATTCTGTTTTTCATCAAGTTTTTGATGATGAATACATACATTTAACAATAACAAATAGGTATGCATGTGCAACGTTTATATTCATTAAGGAAGGATGTATGAAAGAAAAAAAACGTGTAGGGTCATAACATTGAGATGCTGCCTGGTGTAGCCATGGCATAAAACAACAGGTGGTAACATCTGACAACAAAGAAAATCTTAATCATCCTAATAGTCCAAATCTCATTGTAAATTAAATGTTAATGTAAGAAATTTAATTTATTATAATCTGAAAGTGAAAGGAACATGAAAAGGATATCCGCAATTGCTTTTTAGATGTAAAAAACTACTAAAATTCTGCAGTTTACGCTCAAAATGGTGATCATGGGTGATCAAGTATTAATTCTCAAATCATCAATGGAATTAGAAAAGCAAAGGTTTAAGGATCCACCTGTACAGGCTGAGTACATGTCCTTAAATTGTTAGAACTTATCTCACATCATGGTATGGCTCTTCAAGAGATCCGGAAAACATTCATACATAGCTATACACATGGTTTATTTTTATGATTTGTCCAATCGTTAATTTGTAATAATTAAAAATAAATAGTTACTCTGATTGAGCCTTTTAACGAGCCACTTCCTCAGTCTGATGGAGAGAGTCTCCTGAACCTCTCAGTCCTGCTTGGTCCAACATGGTTGCATCTTAGATTGCATGAAAAGACAGCAGAGGGTTTGTTTTGTCTCTACACATTGTAACCACAGTCATGAGATAATGTTGTTCTTATCTTGTTTCACTCATGTGGCTTTGTTTTTTTTTTAAACCCTCTTCCCACAACTTGACTGACTAAGTAGCTTGGCTCAGGCAGACACTTGGCTGGAAATGGACGCAGCAGTTTGGTCTGGTAGCACCAGAGTGGTTTGCACCATCTGCAGTTTAACCTATCAAATTGCCATGAGCTGAACTGCAGCAATGTGCAAAGCTGTGTGCAGCACAAAACTGACACAGAGTGGGTTTGCAGCCACAGAAGTAAAGGCTGCACATGCTCATGCACTCATTACAATGCAGACCTATTACGGACTCTCGACAGGGACACATCCTCGGCCTTTTGAGGTGCAAGGTCCATCACCTACAGCTGTGCACTGTGGTGGCAGGTGGTGCAGATTTACATCAGGGTCATGAAAACAGGAGCGTTTACACCAATGTTAAAGCTCTTGTATTCATTTATTAACACACAGCTCCTGGTGTTTCCATGTACTTGAGCTTGAGAAAAGACCAACTTGGGTATTCTAGTCTAATTATAGTTTCACTTCTGCTGAGTAGTGGGTTTAATAAAATGCTCTTGCCCTCCCACTGGCCATCTTGGGGTCTACAGAGTGATGTTAGTTTAATTGATATTGGACTGCAGGCACTTGAAGTTCCAATAAAGCAGAGACTGATGCTGCTGTTGCTGCTGTGTTGGTTTGGACCACACAGGTTTGGGTGTGTAAACTTTAATCTATTTGTCTCCCAGGCTGTGTCACACCTTCTTACTCGATTTAGCTGTCATCCAGTGTACTTTGAAGAACGTCTGACTACTCCGTATCCTGTAAACAAATAATTTCCTGCCGGCTGTGGTGACTTGATAATACACACACAGTGTATATGTGCACACACACATTAATGGGAATCCCACCTGCAGGTTCCTTTATAGATGAATATCTAAAAACAGTACAGGCAGCCAAGAGGCCACTTCCCATTTTCCCAGTGCCCCACCACCTGATCCAGGAAGAGACTGTGTCGGAGGACATTTTTCACACTTTGAGCGGCGTTTTCCTGGCAGATTGAAATTGCGTGGGCAGAGATTCAACAGTCATATTCTCACATGGCTCTTTGAGCTACCGTCAGCTTCCACAGCAGAGGCCAGATGGTCCTGTGTGAGGCCTGTTCAGACGACTGACCTGACAGCCACGACAGATCATTACTGTTTGACCAGCTTGTCTCACTGCAAACAGCGCTGAGCCTTAACAGCATTGTCAAGAAAGAGTGCCACATGCTGCTCAGTAGGACACACAGTGATTTCATGCTTGGGGAGATGGTTGTTTTTCTTACTCGCTTATAGCTTCAAAGGCCTTAACATGGATCTAAACATTGTTAGCTGATAAAATGCTGAATAAAAACTGCAAAATGTGAAATAAAACAGTCTGAAACTTAAAAGTTACTGACAAATGCTAAACAAATTACATAAAAGCCAATTAAAACATTTGTTTTCTGACCCAGTTTTAACTCATACCGGTTTTTGTTTTGTTTTTTCAGTATTTTACCTATTTTATCAATCAGCAGATTATCTTTAAACTTATAGGTTCCATCACATTTAGATGAAAATGTTTTGTGGCAAGGAAATTTTGTTTTTTGAGTTATTAAAAGTGAACATTGTGATTTTGAATCTCACATGATGAGATTTGCAATGGACAAAACCACCAGCACACGAGGAGGTATGATCTTTTTGATTCCACTTATTCCTCTTCTTGATCAAATCCTGATGCCTACATTATACTTGCATGATTGACCAGGTTTGGCTGAGTCATGCTAATAGCAGCTAATGTAGCCTCAAGCTTAAAGGCAGGGATGAGAAGTGAGCTGCAGAGGCCTGGTGAGCTGACTTCTTTTTTTAATCACATAAGTCAGTGCTTGGTTAGAAACTGAAGAAAAGGAAGGCTAAAGGGACGCAGCCCCAGTTTGCCCAGTTTTGATATAGCCTATAGTATGCGATTTATCAGGTGAGCTACCAGTGCACCCATAAATTCACTTATTCTCCATAAACTGGACAACCTCAGATATACTGTATATTCTTTATTTTCAGTCTTGCAGCCTGAACCAATGCTGAGACAAAAGACTACAATTGAGTTTGCACAGCCTTCTCTGAATCTATTAAACTTGAGACTTTATGCAGCTTTTCTCAATAACACCCAAAGATCTGATTTGTACTGTAGCCTATGTGGAAAATGTGTACAGTTCCTCATAAAATGAAACAGGTCAGGGAATGTTATGTTAAAAATGATCTTCTAAAATATGGAACAGCATAATATGTCTCATTTAAACCTTGATGAATGGTTCACATGCAAATGACTTAACACGGTTGAAAGCTGTCGCTGAAATAAATACATAGCTGTCAAATTAATCTATTGTTGAACAGAGAGTGGGGGAAGTGGTGGGAGAGCAGAAGTTGTAATCAGCTGAGAGACTATTTGGACAGAGAGAAACAGGTAGAGCAGGTCATTAGAGGCGGCTGTTTCCGCTCCGTTTGTTTTTTCCTGTTGGATGAGCAACAAGTTGCGTACGAGGCCTCATGCACTCCTGCGAGAGCCGGAGAGGTCAATTATCTGACGCAGAGTGAAGGGAAGCAGGAAGTAATGAGACAGTTTTAAGAAACATCCAAATTTATCTTGGAACATTTGTTTTTCCCAGAGACTGTGGATGAAAAGGCTTTTCTCAAATATGATCAGACTTATGGGGACAGGCATATAACACATAAGTATACAGTAATGTTAACTATAATGTTCTCTCAGTGCAGATCATCTCATAGTAAGAGGTCAGACCTAAGGAACATGAACCACAGCAATTATTTCCACACTCAAGCCCAACTGAAGCACAGTGCACTATGATCTTCCTGGATCCCAATTAGATTGTTGAGGCGACTGCTTCCCAACACAACCAGCTACCTTTAACAACTGCGGTATCAGAAGTGTGAAGAGGACGACCTTTCATGTTTCATCTCCGCTGCAGCCAGTGCTGTATCAACAGAGTGCCACAAATATCTCTGAATGTACATTTAAGAACAGGGGATTGTGTTTTCAACAAGTGTATTTTTACCAAAGCGGAGCCGCTTGAGCACTAAGAGCAGCTGTTGATGGACAGACACGGCAAACAGTCCGACTCTACAGTACAGTGAGTGAATATAAGCCGCTAAAACAAAACATCGACACATTAGAGAGAAAAAAGCTTGGGAATTTCATTTTTGTTGCATTATGTTCATATACGCACAAAAAGTTGTCCCATTCATCTTTACATTAAATTATCTGTGAGGCTGAGGAGTCATAGACCAGTTTA
Source organism: Trachurus japonicus (assembly GCF_045865225.1). Classification (NCBI taxonomy): domain Eukaryota; kingdom Metazoa; phylum Chordata; class Actinopteri; order Carangiformes; family Carangidae; genus Trachurus; species Trachurus japonicus. Next base: position 18,757,535 of record NC_140913.1, on the reverse strand, counting down.
GGATTAACAACATTATTAGTTTATGACAAACAAAGAACAATCATGGAGTCATATGAACCATTTGTTGGGCACTGACCCACTAATTCATTCAAACTGTCACATTACAGGAACCTTGAAGTTACAGTAAATTCAAGTTAATGAACCAACATTTATCTGACAAACTGGAGGATGTTTAAAGAGCAGATATTCGGTGCACATGTTCATTTCCCCAAAACTCTACCTGAAACAGAAAGCTGCAAGATATCCATAACAATTTCAGCTAATAATCAATTATCTTCATCTGCCATAGTGAGAAATTAAAATTGATTTCTTTTTTCTTTTCTTTCTTTTTTTAAATACAGTAGCTACTAGAAATTGTTGCCTGCCCAGAAATTCAGAATGAAGATTTGTAAGGCACAAAATGAAAAATCGTTGCATCAAAACAAGACATTACTCATTCAAAACAAATACCAGACTGATGAGCAGATGGAAATATCGACAAAGCTTCCTCTGAAGAGATCTGGCAGCAGGCTGTGAGATCTCTGGAAATATTTGGAGCCAGTTAATTCTGTCATTTTGCTCTCCAGCAGCGCTTGGCAGGAATCTTGTAAGGCAAGATTCCTGCCTGATATTGATTGATATTGATCTCACTTAATCAGGCATCTTAACTAAACTTAAACCTCTAATTTCATTGAGGAAAGGGTTTCAAAAATGTGAGAAATTGTGATTTTACTGCTAGAAATTGATTTATGATTGCAAACCATACTGATTTTTTTTTTTTTTTTTCAATTCTATGGCAGATGATCGTTGGAGCTGGAGATGATTGTCCTACAGTGGGAGAGGGTGAAGTGGCAGTTGTTGTTGTTTCCCTTTTGTGAGTCTTCAGATGGCTGAGGAGGCTGATTTGTTGCACTGATCACTGCATTGATTGAGGCTGTTCCTACGGAGATCCTCATTGGTTGCTATGGTTTCAGGTCTACGCTAAATCTGTCTGTTGACGCTGCCTCACAGCAGCTTCTGCTCACACCAGGCAGGTTGGTGTGAATGAAGGGGGAGAAAGTACCACCTATGAAGCACTAACGCTGGCGGTAATGATTACTCTACAGGCCTTGGTGTTGCAGGTGAACTGGTATGAAGATTTCTGGTATGTTAACAGATGTAGCTGCAAGAGATAAAGTCTGGTTGAACAGTTTCTTCTGATGGCCTTGCACATGTGTTTATTTTTTTCTTTTGCCTTAACATGGCATAATTGTTTGAATAATTACAAATTCAAGCTGCTTTATGTACGTATTTCTTTCAATCTTCCTGGGATTTTACTAGACAGAAATAAAAAGGTGTGTGCTCGGTGGTCAAGTGGTTAGAGCACATCCCATGTTGTCAAGGCCTGAAGCGGTTATTGCAAGTACGACTCCTGACCGAGATGATCTTGATGCATGTCACTCCCCCACTCTCTCTCTCCCTACTTTCCTGTCTATCTTCACCGTCCAATTTGAAATACACAAAAACTAATTTTAAAAAATACAAAAGGTGATCTGGTAAAACTGTTCACATTGAATCCTGTGGACAACCGGAGATACCGAGAACTCTCTGACACCTTCACAAGAAAGAGTACTTCAATTGACACTTCATCTTGAACTGTATTGTGGGCATACGGTCGACAAATAACCCAAAAGCTGTGAGACCACTTTGGTCCAGGTAGAAACATTATGATACTTGATGGATTGCCATGAAATTCTGTGCATGGTGGTTCCCAAATCTACATTGGGATCCTAATGTTAGTACTTGGCTTTGAGTAAAATGTGGAGCCTCGTGAAATTCATAATTCTAAGAGATGGACTTGTAAACTCCTGCAATGATTTTCATCTATAACCATCATCATTTTAATTTATTTTATCCAATACTTTGTAATGACCATATTCCTCACAAACACTATTGACATAAGCCTCAACTGTTTAGAGTCTCTCATGGGGAAGCCATTATTGTATGTGTAACATGTTGCAGCTCTTTTTGTCACTCTACCTGACATCATGGGGGTCTCCTCTGACCCATCTTGAGGTCAGAGTCATTGCTGAAGTTTAGCAAATAGAAAGCAATATCAAATATTTAACAACGCTGTGTTGTATACTAAGTAGCCAATGATCCCTTGATGAATAACGCTGGTGCCTTTAATGATTCCCCAACTATCTGGGAGAGGATTCATTACTAATGCATTAGCCATTTAGTGCGTGCTGGTCGAGTCAAAAGGGATGATTGCACCCATTCACCCATTCTGCGGGTGCGGCTCTGAAACACCCCGGCCATAATGACAACTGAAGAGCAGTGGGCACTGATGAGACCACTGCTGAGAAAGAACACATGTTCCCATTCCCTAACTCATCATTGATTTCAGAGGGATGTAAAGACTTCATTATGCATAACTAATGACGCACTGTAAATTTGAAAGCTCGCTCTGTGGGTTTACTGTAAAGAGAAGATAGAGCCTGTTGTATTCTAACAGCGACCGTTAAAGTATGAAGAAGTGTTTTGAGGGAAAACATAGGCACAATAAATATTCATGAGCTCCTATACTATTTTTTTATCCTATCCATTTTTTAATTATTTCCTTTCAAACCTTCAGGAAGTGACTGCATGTGAATGTATCTAAATGGACTTGGTATTTCAAAGACTCAAAAGGGCATGGCGAGGAGGCAAATGCGTGTACTAATGGCTGTTATTTCCCGCCTGTCTTTAAACATAATGGCCCAGCTCTTATACAAGACATCATTTCCATCATCCCCACCATGATGAATATAAACGAATAGTAAAGAGCCTTAAGAGGATGACAGGGCAACACTCAGTTTAGAGTTTCACAAACTCCTGCGGCTGACTGCAGATTCAAAGCTCAAAGATTCAAAGATGTTCAGCCACAGTGCAAAAGTTGCCCAGAAACAATCATTTATTTCTAAGTGTTATCAGAGGTATTTGTGGGATTGTTCACAACACATAAGAAGTGTTTACACAAACAGTCTACCAGTGGGAAACATCTGAGTGTGACTTCTCAGAAAAGCGGACCGTTTTCCTACAGCTGGCACAAATCCAGTCAAGCAGGTCACTTGGTGAAGGTTGATTCCTGGACGGTCTCACAGAGCAGGAACAACACGGTTTGACAGTCAGGAAACATGAGAGGTGAAAGGTCGAGCACACACGGTTCAGATTGTATATAGATCATCCTGCTGCATGAGTTACCCATGAATGATACTCACATTTTTGTACCACCCCACCCAGTTCAATTTTAATAAAGGATTGTTGTGACACTTTTACACCTGACACACTACAGTACCTTGCATGGGAGGGGGTGAGAGCTAATATAATAGTGTGATGATGACAGTGCAGAGAGGCCAAATCAGCTGGGTGTTATTTTGAGTCTTAAACTCCCATGCACTCACCTTTTTAACCAAAACTATAGCCCTTAATTTTAACCATACATCAGTAACTGTCACATGAATTACATCATCATACAACATGAATAAATGGGTTTTATATAGTTCCATTTGTAGTAGCATACATTGGTGCCGGCGCGCTGTTGGAGCTCAGTTGTAACCCTTAAGGAAAATGTTTCTGCACTCACTGTTCCTTTGGAAACATATAGGACGTTGTCAGGAACAGTCAGTTCAAACCACAGATCCAAACCCACTGTCGAGACGTTAGACACTGGTCCATGTGCAAAACACAGGTTTCCACCACAGCTTCAAGTCCTGAGCACCTCTACTGCAGCAGCATGAGTGGCAGTGTCCAGCGAACACTATCATTAAAATTACAAACTCTAATACAATCTGTGTCTGTTATATTCATATTATTCAACTTTTAGCAACATTAGCCTACTGACTGAAAACCATAGCAAACATCATCATACATGGCTCACTCGTCCGTTCCACAGGGTACACAGCCTTATAAAACCACTGCATGCAAATAGTGTTAATATACCCATGTGTCTGCTTCATGCCCGTGTTGCTTCAGTTTTTCACTCTGCATTTACTCCCACCCTCCTAGAAATCCGTTAGGTTACAATGTTCACCTTCGACTTGGCTCTGTTTGGCTTCTAATGACAAATTGACACCTGGCTGCAAACATAGACAAATGTATATCTATGTGGCCAAAGACAAAACAGGAAACAAAAAGTTCAAGGTTTACGTAAAACACAGGACATTTCTACATCTTATATTTCCCCATATTGATGCAAAAACAAATTACTTACTTTTCATGAATGACAACTGACACCGGATCATATTTCAAAGAAATATAGATTAAAGAAACAACAACGTTGATGGAAATCAGCAGGGTAAAATTTGCTTCAATGTAAATTAATTCTAAAATCGATGCATCTAAATGTGTAAATGTCATTGTATCATTATTTAATTTCTTAGATTATCCTAAAATATATAAACTGTAATAATTAATTTAGCTACGTACTTTCTGAGAAAATGTAAAGGTAAAGTGACTAAACAAACAAGTAACACGGTAATCATTGAGCATTGTTGGAGCTAATTGGCAGGGCAGCAGCATCATCAGTATCATTGTCATTAACGTAATTATTCGTAGCAAGAGTTGTAATAGTATCATCAGATAATATTTCTAAAAATGCATAAACTATTGCAATAATGTTTTGTGACAGAAGGAAAGGATTCATACCTACATCCTGTTTTGGAAACACAAGTGTACGATTCCTCATCACAAATCCAGACACCAGTTCCTCACAGTTTCCTCCCTCGGTCGAGGCCAAATGAGCTTAAAATGAAGTGAATCTGCTGCCTGGCCTTTCCACCGGCTCACAACACCCACCTTGCTCGCTCATTAAAACGTGGATGCACAACATCATCCGGATGGCTGACGGAAAGAGATAACGCACAATTATTTACAACCACAGGCATTTATATTCAGTCTTAAATCATGTACTGGGTTTCATGCACATGCTTTATTATTTCCAAAATCTTTGTGCTCAACATGGAGGCATATTCAATCAAATACCATCTCTTGTATTATTATTTATTTTAGTCACAGTCTGCCTGCGACTGACTCAGATGACTCCCATATGTCCTGATGGCTGTTGCTTGCCTCCTGTTGGCATTGTATACCTCATCTCATCATTACTTCTCAGACTTAGTTGTGACCAGTCAGACATCAAACATCACATTCATCTCTAGATGAAGGTAAGATAACCATTAACCAGAGTGGAAAATCTGTCAGCTATAAGTCAAATAAGTGCAGTTTCTGATTACATAGCTGTTGGGTGTTCAGCTGCTGTGTTTCTGGTGGTCTCTCATCATAATGTGACTGTGTCAGAGGAAGAGAGTGGCGGTGGCAGGAGTGAGGGAGCTGATGTGATATATAGTTCACCAGGGTCAACACTGATGGAGACGCAGATTCAAAGGGCAATATCAATGTTCTTTCTCTCCTGGACATTTTGTTTCTCTCTCTCTCTCTCTCTCTCTATCTATCTATCCATCTATCTGTCTATCTCTCTCTTGTTCACACACACACACACACACACACACACACTGGGCCACAGGAGAACAGGGAGCACTGTCCATTAGTGGCCCACAAGAGACTGGCCTTCTGCTGAGCACATAATGCTTCTGCGGCAGGAGGAAAGTCCCTTTAGGATAGTTGACTGAGAAATAATACTCCAGCTCTTCACAGATCATTGCGTGTCCAGCCCCACTCACAGGGCCGGGTTGGTTTCACTTGATATTTGGAGGGTTTTTTTTTTTTTTCTGCTGTAATGGTCTGTAGGTCTTTTACTGCAGGACAGTCGTGATCTTGAGGCACCGTGATGGAACGAGTGGGAGCTTCTGTGAAAGATGTTGATATCTGGTGCCCTGATTAGTTTACAGTTGAGAGAGAGACCATCCAACATGCAAGCATCTCATTATAGCAATCCACAGTTCTGTGTTATTGTTAGGGGATAAATAGTGGTTGTGTAAGATACCATGTCACAAACATGTATAGACTCAGGTGACATTGTTTTATAGAGCAACAAGTCCACATAGGGAAGAAGTCAATATGGGTGGATGGATCGACAAAATACTTGACTTCAACTCAGAAGATGTGTGTGTGTGTGTGTGTGTGTGTGTGTGTGTGTGTGTGTTTGCCACAATTGTTCTGTAACCAACATGTTTTAATATCATAACCATGATATGCAGATACACCAGTCATCTGTCAAGCAGACAAAAATTGCTGCTCCTTTTGCTAATTTTAAATATTTAGTAATATGGGCGATCTGTCATTCACACTGATGAACACTTAAATCAGTCACATACTGACAGTGAAATACAGTCTTTAATTTATGTGACATTATCACACTCAGTCACTGTCAGTACCCTGCACACCGTTACAGTTGTCTGTGCAAAGTAAATTATAATAGGCTACTATAAATAATATACTGTATAAATGTATGGAACACAGTGCAGCCTCTCTCTCTCTCCATATACAGTATATACAGTATATTTATCAATCTTGTGCCAGAATATTATCCAGTGTTTATCATCTACGCCATTGTATTTCTTTAATTGCTTTTATTGTATTGTGTACTGCCAACAATGCAACAAACCAGTTGACCTCTGTAAAAACTCAGGCATATATATTTAAGATGTTGGATTTAACTGATCTCACACACTGTTTCTTGTTGAGATGCTAGTCTGAAACATCTACCACTACGGTCTATTTGGTTATTTCTTGTACCATTCAGTATCTTCATTATTCAGTTTCTTGTTCTTGTTATTTTTATCGTAAACTGAAGTCAAATCCGTTGTGTGTATGTGTTCACATATTACTGCCACTGAGGTGATTCTGACACATCAAGATCTATGTAATTACTCCATCTGGATTTGAGTATGCTACAGGAACTGTGTCAACAACATGGCACAGGATCTTCTTCTCCCTGCAATGATGACAGTGAAGAGCTCCTGTTGCTCCACAGGAGCTCTTCAGGCTAATAGAGGTTTGCCCTCCAAATGGGGATGAACCTTGAACCGAGAAAAGTGGAGAGAGGAGAGGAAAACAAACTGAGCCCCAAAGCTCCATCTGCATAGCAACCACATGGTGATTCTGTTTTCTGTCTCTTCTCATCTGTCACTAATAGGCTGGTTGAGCTGGACCCACTGAAGACTGTCAGCACAGACAGGGATAAAGGATTCATGGCACAGGCATGAGGTTGGACTGCTATTGCTGCATATGTGTCAGAAGTTGATTTTTGCTCTTTTTGATGGACATTTTCCCTCTTAAAGGCACTGAAACAATAATAGGAACCTCCTACTTGACATCTGAAATTGAAGAGAGACAATAAAAGCCAGAGTCTTTTCCCCAGTGTTCAAAAACACTCACAGCAGAGAAACAACTGTGTTGGAAACAGATTAATAGAACATATTTTAGTCTAAAAGGAATGGGTTCGATAAATTGAGTCAAATCTCACTTGGCACGTATCTTCATCATTTAAGGGTTTCAGAATATGCAGACCACAATAGTCCGATAATCCTACATAATTTATACATCAAATAGATGCTCCTTATCTCTTATGGATAGTGGAAAGTCCACATTGCCTATTAGAGGCCATTGTCTGAATTACATCCCCATAAAGCTATAAACACGTAGAAGTTTGTTATTCCACCAGGCGAGATTTAGTCAAGATGGCCCCTTTTCCACAGCATCACACAGATGAATGAAAGGGTGAAATGGCTTGAGCTCAGCCTTTCTCCATGGAAACTGTGCTCAATATTGTCATGACAACCTCCAACAGGGGAGAAAAAAATAATAATAATAAAACAAGAAATGAGGGGAAACAATAAAAGGGAATGAAGGAGGACGACAGGACAAGCCTCGACAGATTCTCCCTCTCAACTTCCAGCTCTGACTCCCTCTCCACTGTCCGAGCGCATCTTGTTTCATGAATCACAGATGCGCAAATCTGACAATCATCTTCTCTCCAGGCCCCTCTGATGCTGCTTCAGTAATGGAGTCATTCAGGTGTGGAAAAACTATCAGCGACTATACTGGCATGGCTGTTTTGTGTTGATAGAGTCATCAAAATATGGCATTCAGCCACATCGATGGATCCAGCTGTGCAATTATCACTTGAGAGCACAATGACACACACAAGTTGAAAGAGCACTGTGAAGGTTATTTCCCCGTGGACATGGTGAGATCATGTGTTTTGTATGTTAACAACAGCTTCATTTAGAGGGTAGAAATGACTCTGCCCTGAGATCAGTGTGACTGCATTCATTCATTCATTCATTTTGCATTTGTTCATTAATTGTTTGATTATTTATTCAGTTAATCAGGTCGCAGTTAGTGGTGCTGCATTGAGTTTAAATTATGTCTCATATCTCTCCTCCTCATGTTTACAAACGGGACGGGCAAAGCCTTAGAAACACCTTTCTACATCAAGCACTCTAATACAACATCAATAAAAAAAGATAAATATAGCAAACATATAATGAAATCAATATCTCTCTCTGATTAAGACAGTCAAAAGTGAATATTATCTTTTCAGAGATAAAAAAAATTCATGGCTGCTGTGGTATTGGTTTATATTGTATCATCAACAAAGTGGACTTTTAGGTTTTCTCTTTGGATACTCCATTCAGATATTCTTTGTTTTCCTGGTTGTTTTACAATGGGGATGGTTGGGATGTTGTTTGTGTGGCCCACAGCTATAGCAAATGTGTTTATATTATTTATGTTTATGTTATTTCAGCATGTAGCCATGCCAGGCAGTAGAGAACAACTGAACACAGGAGAGCCATACTGTTATTAGTCACAGTCTCAGTTTAAGAAACAAGAAGTTTCAGTTGAAACTATAGGCCTACTCCCTACTGCAGGAATACATGATATGAAATCTGTCCTCTGAGTGACACTTTAGTCACTGTGACTCTGGCGGAATAAGGGATAAGTCTATCTGGGAGGATAATCTCTTCATACTGTAGATACCTTTCTTTTGTTGGGGTGGAAACCAAACAAAGAGAAACAGAACGAAGACTGTCTGCTTGACTCGATACTGTCTTACCAGAGGTAAGCGAGGAAAGTCAGTTTACATCTTTCCCCCAGTGAGTCATCAGCCAAACAAAGTGTTTGAGAGACATCGGAGCGATGGAATAAAAGCATGTTCTTGTCCTCTCATCGGCTGCTTCTCTCTGACCACATTGAAAACAACCATGTCTGCTTTTGTATGAACACATGGTGTCTGCTTTCATATTCATGCAGCCTTGATTGTTTAGACTCACCCATGGCATATTTTATCCCCCCACCACTCTCGCCCCTACTCATTGCCACAGTGCACTGCACAATACATCCCTGAACATCAAAACAGTCCTCATGGGCCACAGCAGTAATGATCATCACGCTGAGCTGAGGTGAGTGTGTCTGTGTGTTTGTGTGTGCGTGACAGAGAGAGTGGTGTTTCTTTCTGTGCGAAAGACAGAGGGAGGGGGACATGGAGGCAGCCGAGTAATAATTAGTGTTGCCTGTCATCCCAAATCTCCATGGAGATGTGTTCTGTATGCCATCTACACCGTCAGTACATAATCATGGAGGCACAGGAGAGCAGGAGGCGTGGCTGTGACTGCCACTCCACCACTTTAACTGAGCACAAGATCAACCAGACGACACTTGTGTCACCAGGATAAATAGCCGTACGGCAAAGAGCAGCGGCAGCAGCACAGCGCAGCTGCAAACTGTGCAGTTAATGGGAAAAATGCAGATTCCATAGTGCAAGCTGTGAATGAAAAATAAAAACACAATCCGATTTTATCTTCAACACCGGGGGGATGGATTTTATTTGTATTTCTGCATAGAAACACATGCCTACATGATACAATATCCCATACACACGCACATGCGCACACACACACACACACCCACGCACGCGCACACACACATACACACACACACACACACACAAAACATCTGACAGTTTTGATTAGGTGTCAATCCATCACAGTCACCTGTACAATCCATAACGGGGAGATATGAAACTGATGTGCTGTGTGCTTCTCCATCACATTCGTATATACAACAGGAAAAACAGGAAATAAGGCTTAAAAGGGGGAATTATCAAAATAATATTCTTTCATTATTGTCTAAAAGTGATTTCCTGGTGCGTAAGCACGTGACACTGAGAGGAGCAAAGAGTTGAAGGAATGATCCAGAATATTGTTCTGTGCTACATACGTACAACTGTTCTTATACATAATTACAGACGTCTGGGTCAGCATAGAAACTAATGAAGTCTAAGTCTAATGAGGGTGAAATCATGTTTCCCTTTGTTTATTAAACATAAGGCCACTATGGTAGACCATGAGGAATATATTATAAGTCACAATTGAAAGAAACAACACTTCTTCTGCTTCTTTCTCCATGGAAACATGTAACAGGATTTCTACAGATCCGACACAAGAAGTGTTAAGGAACAAATCTAATTACGTTACTGCACAGATTTAACCTCCATTACTCGACATGAGGCACAAGTGGAACTGATGGCATTGCACTGCATGTATTTTTTACTAACGATGGTGCTGAAAATCTACCATGTAATTTAATAGTCTACATTTGGTCCTGACTCAACCAGCAATGATGCATCAACTGTATACAGCTAATGTAATAGACAGACAATACTGCTCCATTGATTTTTTTTTTCTCCTTTGTTAAACTCTCTTATTGTACAAGGATTTACAAACAGTGTGTTGCCTGAGCAGCGTCCATACTGAGCTGTGTCTTGACAAAATATCTGTGTGTCGTCCCTGTGGTCAGTGTTAAAAAGCAGTGGCACAACAGAAGGCAGAGACCGGATGATCAACAGAGAACTAGGGCTTGTTTGCAAGAGGATTTAACAATGATTTCAAGTTCTAATCCTAGTTCACAGTATGAGTTAATCTGTACAAACCCATATTCACAAGTGCTTGGGCATTCTTACTCGTTAGTTAACAACATGTATAGATATAAGACACTAAAAAGTTCCCAAAGGACAAACTGTCTCTGTGCATATTACTAAAAACATGAAAAAAGACACGCTAACAAATGTAAAATGTCATGAACAAAAATGTTGTCAGTGGTTTAAAACAAACACTTAAATAAAAAATATATATGTTTCAAATTGTTAGCTTTTCTCTACAATATTAAACAGTCATGACTAAATAAGCTGCAGTTTAAAAACCAACACCCTATCAAAAGCTACACACAAAAACTCAGCCAATACACTTCATCAGGACTGATGTGTGTTGGATCAGATTTGTTTGACAATGACCAAACTGTGACAAGATTCAGATTCAAATAAAATCCTGATTGGTTGAGGGAGATATGTCACCTTTTTTCAAACAGACGAGCATGAATGACATTGCTCATGAAATAATCAAAACATTTCCAAATCTGTGTGTTCATGTTCATGTAGCAAATTTAAAATACATTTGACAGTGTTAGATCATGCAATGCATGCAAAATGCTCAGTAACATGTAAATGTGTGTTGGTATGGTGAATCTGCTTTGCAGCTGAATTACCACCATATCGTAGTGGGTGCACTCTATGACAAATGGGGAAAAAAAGGCCTGGGTCTGAATAAAATGAATATGCTCTGCACTTCATTGAGGAAGGAAAAGAAAGCAGGGACCAGAGGTGAAGCTCTGCACGGCATGTTCTCCACTGCGACTTCATGCTCTTTCTCCTTTTCATAGCCAATCAGCATCAGGTCAGAGTGGTGACCTCCGGCTGAGCGTAGTTTCCAGTGGCAGCCAGGATGTCTTTACAGCTGTCTATAGAGAAACACAAAGGAGAGCAACAGAATGAAGCACAACGAATCCTAATATGAGCAAGAAAGACGTAGAAAATACACCTGGAACGTCTCTGCCGATCAAAAGCTGAACCAGTCAAAGCAGAGCCGCAAGCAATGGATATTTGAGTGATTAGTTAATCCTTTGATTGTTTTGTTTTTTGATTGACATTCTTTAATCCATAAATATCAAAAGAGTAAAAACTGCCGTCAATTTGAGGAAACCTATTGGTAGCAATCATCCAGAGGAGCAGCAGTCGCCTGTGCAGTATATGCACATGCTGCTTCCTCTTTGAGAGGTTTGCCACACCATCATTAGAAAACTGAGCTGACAGTCTTCACGTCGCAGGCGTAATGTGCCAATAACAAAGTGCCTTCGACCGGGACACTGTTTGCTTTTTGTGCGTATAAGCTGTGACAGTAAGTGCTAACACTGTCACAGACTCCCTGTGACAACCTTAATCACCTAAAATCCACCAGCATTTTGTTCCCACTGTAGGGTGGGCAAACCATTTCCTGTCACTGATAACCATCTGAGCATCTTCAGACCTGCTGCATCCATTTGTCCTTTCCTCTGTTTCCTGCCATACTGCTCTGGTGAAATATTATTCATACCTTACATCTTGCAACCCTGGAATCAACCAAACACCATCCCCTATGGGCACAGCTCTGAAGAGCAGAGTCACAATGCTTTAATCTATTTCCATCTAACTAATATGGCTGCAAATATAAAGGCGTTTTTTTCGTTTGCCAGGCAAAAACAACTTTGAATTCTACCACAACAGTTTTTAACATTGTTAGGAAATAGTGAAAAGTCCACTTGAACCCTTTCTACAGGTAATGTGCACTAAAATGTGTTGTGTATGTGAGATATTCTCTTGTAATAGACTGGGATGTCATTATCCACATACTCACCAGATACAGCGCTCAAGATTGAATTACCCCCTCCTCTCTCTTCCAAAGATTAGTTTTGAGGTGTTCTGGCTTTGCTCAGCTTTCCATTGTTTTTGTCTCTGCGATCAGGATAAAGCCGGCATGGCGATCTCATGAGCTGACCACATCATTTAGAGACCTCAGCGTGAAAACAGGCTCCGGTCGGTTAATGTTCCTCATGTGCTTATGTCTTTCCCACTGTGACCATGAGGCTGTAAATTTCATATTGACAGCTGAGTTCCTCCCATGAGCATAACTACAGGTTCATAAACACCCCGTCTGGCTGAAATAACAGAGGTTGTGTGATTTTGTTTTTTCATCAGCAATGTGACAACATGCCATTAACCTACACCAGTCTACAACGCTCTACACATACAGCGACTGACAAGGCTTTCAGGAAATACATTCAAATACAATTTCCTTGTAATGGGCTATAGAGAAAAAAAAGCAGGAGCATATAGTCTCAGAGGAGCCAGCCTGCAGTAAGTGCCCCATTTATGTGTTGTTTTTTCCTCAACAGTGATGTGCTAATGAGTTTTGCAAGAAAAAATGCATCTCAGTGAAGTGCAGCTTTGCAGGAAAACACCTTCAGTGTTGTCGGGCTGTTTGCAGACGGGAGTCAGGATGTTGACTGGGTGGGATGTGTGCTCAGGATGTCAGGAATGAATCCACGACTGCCAAATTTAGAGCCTCTTCTCACAAGGGGCTTTTTGGGTACTTTGGGAGGCTCAGATGTGAGAACCAACAACCATTAAAGCAGGGAGAGATGACAGGATACAGCGGATGCCCACTGAGAGAATTAAAGGAACATCGTCTTCTTCTTTTGTGTCTGCGTTACCTGTTCCGCTGTTTAAAATAGTCCCACTTTCAGAAAGTTGGCTTGCCGTGGTAAAAAATATCTGTCTGAAGCTCCTAATGACCAGGACAGTCCACGGTTTAAGGTCCATCAGTGCAACCACAACATGACTGAGTGGATCAAATCTACATTTCACATGCACTTGAACCCTGTGTATCCAATCATATTAATCAGGTATAGTATATATACATGCTCATGTGTGGGGGATGATCTCTGCAAAATCCACATCGCTCTTGGATTCATTGAGAACTGCCTTCAACAGCACAACCTTTTCCGACTAATCTTATTATCTACAGTTTGGTTTATATTGTCACTTCCTTGTGTGTTTTGTGTTGCACTTGCATTGTTGTCGGACTGCCTTACTCTAACCCTAGCAGCACTATGAGGATACTAATTGAGGGGAAGGCTCCTTCGCTGAGAGCACAGAGACAGATGGATGATGCAATTAGTACTACAGACCTCTTCCATTGATTTCCTTTTGATCTGTCTGATGAACAATGACTAAAATCTGCCTTTAGTCACTTGGAGGCTACAAGAGAAATGACGGACATTCAGGAGGCAAGTGAGCACATACCATAGGGTTTTCTCAAACCTTTTCAGATCATTGTGGTAATTTATCTCAAGCTTTAGCCATCCTAGTTGCGACTGAAATGTCACAATGATTATTCCACGCACATACTATCTATTGACCTAACCATAACCCTAACCCTAAGCCCTCAGATGATGAACCCAAATACTTGTGTCATCATCAGGTCAAAATTTAGAATTTGTCCAGGCAACACAAAACTAATGAACATGGTAAACAGTTAAAACTTTATTACTGTGTTATTGTGTTGTCATGCAGATATTAGCTCAAAGCATCATTCTGTACAGGTTCACACACTTAACACTCTTATTGTTGTTAAATGAAGTCGCTGAAGTTGAGCGGGTATGACATCATGTCATATATTGTACCAAGCAGTACCTCTAAAAATAAAACAGACCTTTTAGCTAGATTTGAACTGTCTCTGTGTCTGTCAGCAAGTTAAGCTCTCCTGGGTGCAGTTTTTAAATCATTTTATGCCTTTATTAGATAGCAAAGATGGGGAAAGACATGAAATACAGGCAGAGACTAGGGAAAGAAATTAATTTGTTGTTGCACTGGTTAAAGAAATACTTGGTGACCATCAGAATCAACTTTGAAAGTTTTCATTGAAGTGAAGTGAACAGGAGCTACAGAGCAATGAGTATTGTACAGTACAATCTAAAACACAACAAACACAACGAACAGTAAATGTGAATACTCAGGTGCACACTGACATGTAGGTAACCTACCAGTATGGACGTTAGGGTCTCCAGAGGTTAGGAGGAAGCAGGTGGCCTCTTTCTTGGTCTTGTCTCGCCCTCGGGTGCACCGCAGGGACCACTTTTCACTGGGGGACAGCGGCTGGGTCAGGCTGCAGCCCTCCTCCTCTGAAAGGGCCACATTTGCATCTCCATTCTGTTTGGAATCTGACAGGACGACAAAAACACACAGCAACGTAAATGCCAAAGCTTTTACGGAGCCTTCCCCCCCAGGGCCTAGACAAAGGCAGAGGTATATTGCATAAAACTGGTATTTTTCTGCGATGAAATCCAATTTGTCCTATGTTATAAGGAATAATTTGATCTTGGCGCGTTACTGTCTTTATGACTAAGCATGATTCATCCGTCAGGCAAACTGAAAAGCCTCAGGACTAAAGAAAGAAAGAAAAAAACAAGACTGGAGTAAAATAAATAAATACAAAAAGACAAGAAAAAGTCGCCATTTATATTAGATACAGGACCTTTTAAATATTTATAATGCCGATTCAAAAAGATGAATGATCCACTTAAATAATAGGAAAAACTAAATAATCTTTCCAAATTAAAAACATAATAAACTTACATCTAGTGGCATCTAGCCATCCAGATACTTTTGACTTTATTTAAGTTCCATCTAATAATGGAGGTAAATGGAAATTTGTTGAGAACAAAATTACTTAAAGGTTTAAAGATATCCTTCCAGCCACAGGGTTCCTGTTGTTGTGGATAAACCACATAAAACACAGATAACCATTTTATGAGAGTGTATTAATGTGGTGGGTAGTGAGGTCTGTAATTTATCTCTAACATCAATCTTTTATTTTTCAATGAGATGAGTGCCTCAGAAAACAAAGCACGAAACTCTCTGAGTGGCCACACATCACAAATGTTATAGGAAAATGTTTTCTGTAATTTGAGAGATCTGAACCTTTAATTATGGCACTGAGGCCTGACCTGAACGGTTCCTGCTGACACTCTCTTCTGCAGCCAGTGGACATGTGTCGCTCTGCGTGCTGTCTCTGTGTGAGTTTGTTTCTGACTTCATGTACGAGGCAGAGTCCGTCGGGGCGTCGGGGTTCGGGTTGTGCTTCTTCTTCTTCTTCGGCAGCTTCTGTTTGGCCATCGCCAGCGAGTAGTACATCCCAAAATTATTGACGATGACTGGCACCGGCATGGCGATGGTCAGCACCCCCGCCAGCGCGCACAGGGCCCCCACCATCATGCCCAACCACGTCTGCGGGTACATGTCTCCGTAGCCCAGCGTCGTCATGGTAACCACCGCCCACCAGAAGCTGATGGGGATGTTCTTGAAGTGCGTGTGGTTCGAGCCCGTGGGGTCGTCAGACTTCGCTCCGATGCGCTCGGCGTAGTAAATCATGGTGGCGAAGATGAGCACGCCGAGCGCCAAGAAGATGATGAGCAGGAGGAACTCGTTGACGCTGGCCTTCAGCGTGTGGCCCAGCACGCGCAGGCCCACGAAGTGCCGCGTCAGCTTGAAGATCCGCAGGATCCGGACGAACCGCACCACTCGGAGGAAGCCGAGCACGTCGCTGGCAGCTTTGGACGACAGACCGCTCAGACCCATCTCCAGGTAGAACGGCAGAATGGCCACAAAGTCAATGATGTTGAGCGAGTTCTTGATGAAGACCACCTTGCCCGGGCAGCAGACGATACGCACCAGGAATTCAAATGTGAACCAGATGACACAGATGCCTTCCACCAGGGTGAGGATGGGCTTGGTAACCATCTCACTCCTCTGCACTTGGCGTGTGACGTTGCCCTCGACCACCTGCTCTGTCCGGTTCTGCAGCTCATTGAAGGCTTCATGGGTCTCCAGGCAGAAGGTAGTGATGGACACCAGGATGAAGAAGAGAGAGGCCAATGCGACGCCCTGCGCATGAAGACAAGACGAATCAGTTGGGCATCAATCATCAGCAGAATGTTGTATCTTACCACAATAAATAATTTACTATGAGTTAACTATATATTAAGTCTGATGTGCATGGTCCAAGAGTTTCCAATAAAGCTTTTGTCTGCAGGATGTGGTTTATGTCATTAAAATTTCTATTGTCTGCAAACTAAACAGTATCATCAATAAAAAGACATGGATGTGCCAATTTAAGTGTCTATACAGAGTGGCAGAAGCAGTGGGTGTCAGGTGATTGACAGTAAGCCAGGACTTAATAATAAACACATGTGCTGTGAGACCAGTTAACTCAGGCACAGACAAAAGTACAAGGATGAATATCAGCATCATTTCAATTTAGCAATTAAAAGTCATAACAAGTCGGTCAGCTGCTGCTCATGAGAAAGAAAAAAAACACAAACACATGGAAAATGCACCACAATGTTTGTTTACTGAGACCCATGCAAACAAGAACTACTGTTCAGCTAAGTTGGCAGGGTTTCCAGAAAATGACACACTTTTCTCTAACTTATTACTCACACTGATTAGTGCTTCCATTACCAGGAGCCCTGCCAGTCACAGACACCAGGGGGCGCACACATGGCATCAAAACTGAACTAAGCCAGCCTTGAGGCTCCTGTGCCAGCTGACTTTCAAATACATCAGGGAGGAAATAGTTTTATGATAACATGTTGCAAAAAGGGTTTTTTGTTAATCTGGCAACAAGCCACATACATATATATAAAGGCTGAAGAGGGGAGTAAAGATGAGGAGAGTCTGCAGGATGGTACAGACTCTGGACAATGAGCTGAGTCATGAAAGACTGACTGTGTGTTCACCCACCCTGTTGTCACATTTATTTATCAGACATGTTTCTTTTCTGTCAGTGTTTCAGTTTACACAAATACAATATAATATCGTACAACGCATTCATTGAAAATACAAAGCCAATCAATATTGGTAATAATGCTGAACCACTTTGGGTGGATGGGAGGTAAACCAAATAACGTGGCTGCAGAGCACTCACCTGATCCAGAACAATGGCTGTGCCCGTGTCTGTGTTTGTGTTAACATTGTGTGCTTACTCATACCCGATCTGTCTTTATTGTTTACTAAAGCCTGGACAAATTGTAATGCCTCTCCAACCTTTCTAATCTTCCAGCTGGATAAATATGTACCTGTGCCTTGCATGCACTTAGCCATTTTCTCCTGCCGGGGGCCTTTCACCTATCAGCTAGCTTTATAGTGTTTGGGTCTGTGATTAGAAAAAAAAACAAATAAAGTATGCAATGTCCAGGAGGGGAAGCTAATTCACAGTAGACACAAACAAAATCAATAAGAACTGGACTGTTTTATGGAGTTCAGTGAGCTCGTACTTTATCTTAAAAACACCTAAATCTGAGACATCGCGCACGTAGCGATACAATACATGTCTGCTCATATCTCTATTTTGCACCCAGATAATGTGCTGCTTTCTATTATGACAACCCTCTCTCCAGCTCTGTCCCTGCGGAGCCCTGAGCCGCTCACAGCTCTGCTCCCATGAGAAGACGGCGACTGAGCCGCAGGACAAGAGGGAAGGCCGTGAAGATGAGACTCGGCCCCAGGAGGAGCTCAGAGTTCCCTCTGTTGCATGGAGACACAGTTTCCCTGAATATCACCAGGGTTAACTGCACAGCGTGCAAGTGTGTCACTGTACAGGACTGAGTCACAATGAGACAAACAGCATTTATACGAGACTTACTATGTATTTTATGACAGCTGGATATCACTCCATCACCAGACCCATCACTAGTGCAGCTGCTACTCACTGATGCACTTTCTTCCCTCTTTCATATGAGAGTATTTAAAGATAATTTTAATCTAATTGTATTCATGCAGACTGATTTTTTCCTCTCCTTAAAAAACAGCGTTTGATTAAAAATGAATTTGTTTGAACAGCATTTGAGGACAAAAATGAATGAAGTTCTAATTTACATTCATTCACAGTCTCTCTCTAACAAAAGCACACAGAGAAATCCAACACGTGTTTTCATTGTGTCCTCTCATCCATGATTTCCTGTTGGAAATCTCCCCTGACAAAGGAGCCAGATATGTAGTCACTGCCAAATAATTAAAGTGGTTCATCAAACAGAGGGTCCAGCTTCTGATGCAGAAAACCACTGAGGCAATTTCCAACTTAGAGAACATCTTATGTACAGTAGGTGTATCTACCCATGAGTACTCAGTAGTTAATACAATATCATTATACAAACACATGGGTGGAGTCCAAAGACAGGCACACACAAACATGGACGTTACTAGTCAATACCAGCACTGTCACAGCTCGTAAAGATGGGCCCCGGTTTCATCAGTCCTCTGCGGACTCTCAATTCCTCGATGGATTCGCCACTTGTTGCACGACAGGCCTGAATAATGTCAAGTGTAAACCCCCTGAGGAGGAGTTGTTACAGGACAAGTTTTAGTGGGACTGGATGACTGACCAGAAATAACAGTAATCACCCAGTAGGCTACACTGGACCAACACACTGGCTGTAACTGAAAGAAACCCTCTCATTTTACATTTAACATCCTGAGACTATACTACTGAGCATTTTCACATCTAGCATGTTGGGGAGAGTGGAGACACTTTATTTCACCAGCCAGTTATTAACTACTGTACATGCAGGCACTGTTTGCCATGGTGCTGCAGTTACCAAACAGCTGATAGGTTGAATTTATTTCTGCTCCAACAATGTCTCCCTCAATCATGTCTTAACGCAGATATGGCAACTCTGCCTAAATTCATCCATCCTCAACATCCAGGACTTCCTCATTTCATAAAACCTGTAATCACACACTGCTGCAGCACTGTCAACAGAATAATGTCAACACTCGTGTGGAATCATCACCACGTAGGAAACACAATGGGTTGTAAACTAAAGCCATCTCATCTGCTTTATAATGAACTTCAGTGTGGCCTGATATAATGACCAAACACAGACATGGAAAATGTAAAGACAATACTTTGTCATGCTAATGTTGCCTGGAAGCATGTTCCACATCGGTCCACCATTAATGAAGATGCTGTGTTTTACATAACGCAATGCACATGGAATTTGATGGATAAATACTGAGTGTTCATCTAACCTTGCTGATTGTGTACTGTCCTGCAGGAAGGTATTGTGAGAATCTGTCCAGTTTTAGTTTGCAAAATAGCCTTGAAGATAGTGGAGGTATGCAGACGGCTCTCAGGGAGAAAGTTTTGAAAACATCTTCTTTGCAACATAAGAGGTAAGACATAACATGGAAGTTACTAGGCAGTCTTAAGGCAATTTAATCAAGTCAACTGGACTTAGTTTTTTGTCTTTGAAGACAAAATCCTTATCCAAGTGGCTTCATCAGTTCGTATAGACTAGACTGGCTAGTCTGAGACTAGACTAGGCAATATAACTTGTATTCTGTTCGGGGAGCTCCTCTCTCATGACTCTGTTGTGGGAGATTCTGTGAACAACTTGAACAAGGAGACATTGACTTCAAGATCAGAGCTTGGTCTCTCTCTGAATAATAATGTATGGTATTATAATTATACATTATTGATCCATTTGAAAAGTCAGTGTCTTAGCTAATATTTTGCCACTTCTGTGTGTCTGAGTGTATAAAAGCCTAATTAATGTTTTCAAAATTCAATGTATTTAATTCTCTCATTACTTTAAATGCCTTGGGTTCAAGTCCTTGGTTGCTACAGAGGTTCTAACTGAATATAGATGTGATTCATCACCAGTCATATCTTTGAATTGGTCGCATGCACCTATTCATAATGAGAGAAAAGGCTCCTGCGCTGAGCCCTGGTATGAGGAAATGGACAAACCAGCAGCCACTAAATAAAACATGTGAGTCCTGCTGCTGTTCGGATGCTTAAGATGAGTGTAGCAGGCCCGGACAGGATCCAGTTTACTGAAATGCCAAACGTTTATCCCTGAACTAAACAGAGCTGGGTCTCTGCAGGCGGGAGGCACCTCTGCAGGGAAGGTGCTGGAGGTTCTGGCACACACAAGGACAATTTGCTCTGCTCATAAAGGGCTCAACCTGAGAAGTCTAACAATAACATGACACAGCCTGACCTCACACCTGTGTGTGCGTTTGTAGCTGCATGACTGCTGCTTCGCTTGCTGAGCGTCTTTTTTTGTTTTATTTGCAGGCGTTCATATCTTCCAGCATTGCTCAATAAATCTTGTAGCATTTAAATGTGTCTGTACAGTTTATTTAAGGCCTGACAAGAAGGGAGGCCATAATATCATGTTTACAGCTCAGCAGTGGAAAGTTAAGTCACACAGTGCTGGGACGATCATCATAATGTCTCTTTGCCACCACAGAGTGTTTCCATGTTGGTCTAGCAACAATCATTATGAGGCCAAATGAATGTTAACACACATCTTTTATTTCCCATTTCCTGGTCAAGTAAATGCAGCTTCACCAATCTTCCTGAGTGTTAAAGCTGATACAAACACCATAGAACCTTATTTATATTACTCGTGCTCCTGTATGTCACTTTGGTTTATCTCTGTCCTGTTGCTCTGGTTCTGTGCTGTGGAAACCGGAGATTTCCTACTGGGGATCAAATAATAGCTTAGATAAGCTATTGCACTTTTTTGGGATTCGTATATTACATTATTTTAGGGTTTCCATTTTATACTGCTCCACTAACAGTTAGAAATCTTTCACTTTTATTTGACTTCATTCGTTTGATAGAGCAGCTCTAATTATGCCTGATAATCAGGCATCTTGTTCACTTTAACAATCATTTGCAGACATTTTTCTTGGCTTAATGACTCTAAGTCTGCTCACTCCAGCTTTTTAGCTCTGATTTTGCCACCAAGTCCTGAGGGAAATATTTGTCCCTTTAGCAGCTTGATGCTCAACTATGTTCTTCACTAATTGAGTCTGTCTGCTGCTTGTGGCTCAGCGGATTTATCAGAGCGGGTGAGTGAACCAAAACAATGAGCTAAAACATGCTTAAAACTCTGCATCACCGAGAGGAAATGCACAGGTGAGTCGTACAGTAATTTAATCCATGTTGTTATAATAATACTGATTACAGCTGCTTCTTCCAATACAAATACCACATAGATATCAATGTATGTGAATGAATGATGATAGAGTTGATATATATAATTCTCTGTAATGAAGACGTGATGACGTCTCTGATGATGATGCCACTGGTGCCAAAAAGCCATCAATTCAAGGTCGTCTGGTGTCAGTGTGTAGACGGAGCAGAACGGCTCCGGGGGGCGGCTGCCGGTCCCAGCTGGGAAGAATCAGAGCAGGGAGGGGGTGTGACAGGATGCTTGACAGGCAGCAGGCTGTGTGTTGGTGAGCAGCAGCTGGGGAGTCCCATCACTGCTATCACCTCCAGCTGTTCAGCATCGCACCCTGTTACTAACGCACACACGCTATACGCAATAACCAAAACAACAGGCCGTCTGAGCAGTCAACAGCTGCAGAGCCAACGAGAGCAGCTTCTGTGGGATTCGTTCTTGGAAGTCATGTCACACTGGCTTCGTCCCTGGGAGTCAGTCAGTACACCTGAGGACAGAACAGAAATAATGTCCACCAGTCGGCCCGTCAGCTGGGTAACCGTGACACAGATGGGCGCGATCAGGAACATCAGCAAAATATCAGAGCGGGTCTGACACAAAGTTGTGATTCACTGCCACTGAAGGGCACTGAGTCATTTTTAGCTTTATTCAAGCATCAATTAATGCATTACAGCAGGGTCAGGACACCGGTACACCCAGAACCACCACTTAGAGCATAACAGATGAGTGATGAAGACCATCAATTGGAGTAGAAGAACATCTTAACAGTGAAAAAGGAGGATAGTGAAAAGGGGCATCCCAGTGGGAGTCCTTTCAGTGGCTCTAAAAGCTCCTCAGGGAAACATCCAGGGTTCCTACACATTTGAAATTTCCAAATTCCATACTTTTTCCAGACCCTAATTTTAAAAAAATTCAAATAATTTGTGATATTTGAGTAAATAGTTGTGCATTATATAAAAAAAAATCATGCAATTAATCATTTGTTTTCGTTATTCTGAATGTGTATGCCATTATGTCACCAAATAATTTCCAGGAGATTGTAGCTAGGTACAATAGCGTGTACAAAATAATTAACCCAAATAACTTCAGATAAGACCAAACCCAGATAGGTATTAAGATAAATATATTTCCATACAATAGTTTCCATTTTCCATACTTTTCCAGACCTGGAAATGTATAAAATCAAATTCCATACTTTTCCATACTTTCCATACTTGCGTAGGAACCCTTACATCAGATTGATATTTTTGGGGTAAGTCAGTGAGCAACAGGAGGACTTTAGAAACTCTCACAGTAGCTTGACTTGTTTCACATCAGGGGCAGATGGCATGGTGTTGGTGCTGGAGAAGACTGAGAACCACGTCCGCATCTAAACACAGGATATGATTTATGTAACAGATATGTATGAATATACTCTAGACTAGTGAGAGGTCAAAGGTCACTAACTAGGAGTCACTGCAAGGCCAGAGCATGACAGAGGTTACACAGCCACCCTGCCATCACATGATCAAAGCAGAGCTGCATGGAGCTCAGGTTTAACACAGCGCTGCTGGTGCCTTAGACATTCAAACAAGTGGAAAGTTTTGTCTCCAAACAAAGTACGGAGCAGAAGGTTGAGCCAGACATCTCAGTGTGTAGAAAAATAATCACTGAACGTTCAGCGGCATTCATCAAACTCTTTAAAACTTTCAAAGATAGAAGCCAGTAAAAATACCGACTGCACTTAGGGACAGATGTAGAAAATGTGTAACTGCAAAAAAAAAGAAGAAAAAAAAGAGGGACATTGTGCTTTCTGTCTTTTTTCCTCTTAGAAAAAAAGTATATTTTCTGAAATCCTACCAAGTTTGGATTTGATTAAAACAAAAAAAACATTTAACCTGCTCGGTGAACACACAGTTTTTTCATTGTTGTTCAGTTTGAAGATTTTATTTCACATGATTCATTTAATGAAGAGAAAAACTAAACTTTTGCATTCAAAGGGCTTTAAATGAGGAAAAATAGACGGACACCAACAATCCACATCACTGATAATTGCTCTTTGGTTTGTGTAGAAGAAAAATATTTTCACTAACAATGTATTCATTGATTTGTTTTTCTATTATTCTTCTGCAAAAGAAAAAGTCAGAAACTCCTTTCAGACTTATTTGTTGCATCTTCAGAACTCGCAGCGACGCTGCCCTATCTATTTTCGGCAAACAGCTCAGAGCTGAGCAGAATAAACAGCCGACATAATCACACAGGATTACATCGCTCTTTCACTGAGGACTCAGTGTTATAAAAGTCTCCTTAACGAGGCTGTGCTGCTTTGATGCCGTGTGAAAAATCAAATCCTGTGTTTCATTCACAGAGCAGCAGAGAAAGGTGTCAGTAGTGTGAAATTCAGGCCCAGAGGAGGAAGCTCAAAACACTTCTTTATCATAGCTGCGTGTCGCACTAAAACAGTTTTTGTGAGGCGAGAGTATTGTTAATAATCAGCAATAATCAAAACTTGTTCTTATTGAATGATATTGACTGATACTTTCCTTCCTAAGGTCATGTGTTTTCTGTGTCATCTCAGCTTGACCGACACAAGTGAAGTTTTGATGAAGATGAAGATGTAGTAGTGACATTAATATTTATATTGTCCCCTAATCACACCCAGCTGTAAAATCTTGGCCCATAATATATTAATCAAATCTTTAAAAAACAATTCAACAAGATATAAATGTCTGTGATCTTAACTTAACAATAAAGGTAGGCTACTGCCTCAAGATCAACTCACGGTAATAAGTTTAAAAGTAAATGTAAAAAACTTGACAAATAAATTGGTTATTGGATATTTATACTCAGTTAAGACCAATCAGCCCTAAAGAATCCCACTTCAGTCAATCCCTCAGTCTCATGACATAGACAAATTGATTTCTTCTTCTACGTGGGAGAAAATACGCTTCTCTTTTCTGTGGGAAAAGCAGCTTTAATTGCTCACCACTGATAACAAGGTGCAGCCCATTACCACAGCGGTGATTAATTACAGGCAACGGGGCTGGGGAATTAATGAAATATTGCATTAGGGAGGGCTGAACAAGTGATGTGGTCTGAGTTTAACATTAGCGTCAAGTCTACCTGTCACATGTAGTAGCATAGTAGTGTATCAGAGCTCTACAGGTATTTAAACTGGAGTAGCCCAACTCATGAAGTCATTTCAATTAAATCGTATTTCATGCATATTCATTTTTTTTAATATCTAGCCTATTAACACTATTAAAGCAATGATGCCCTTCAAATTTAGATTGATTGAGCAGAAACAGTTGCTCTGTTGAAACTTTATTACCCTCAGACTAAGTATGTTGCAGCAATGACCAAACAAGGCAGGCAAGTAACAACTCATCCAGTTTATGTCTGTATAACAAGATATTGCTAGTGGCTCTGTATTTCTCTTATTAAGCAAGCTGTGCTTTGAGCTGAAAGTTAATATTGTGATGAAGATGCTGATGTTGTTGATGAAAACGAGGGTCATGGGAATGTCATGAGTTTTCCAGTCATAAAAAAGCACCAGACAAATAAAAATCTGATGATGATGCTGGAGGAAAATGTAAGAGATCCTTAGGGTCTATTACAACTCATCCTGGAGGTGCTATAAATCTAGGCACCAAATTTCAACATGATCCACCTGTAAAAGCTAAATACCTGTACTGTATGGTCACAGTGGGTTAAAATGTCGGGGGTTCATCCTCTGCGGACAATTAAATCTGACAATTTGACATATTTTAGCTTGGACCAAAATGGTGGATTAACTGACTCTGCCATCCTCAGTAGCATGATCTATTTATTTTTTTTAAAGGATTTTAGTTCAGATGTGGACGTAGACACAAGAACGGCACAAGTCACTCAAACTCACTCACTGCTCCATTTTAAGTGGAGGGCGATGGAGTGTGCAGCCATGACTGTTACAGTATATTACCCTCTGACTGCGCTGTGTGTTGGAGCTGCTACACTCACAGAGCTGTTCCTCTTGGTTGATCCTGAACAGGATGTGGCTTAAATGATGGACAGATTCACTTCCCTCCGGCTTTTAAGAATCACATTACGTGAGATGAGCGTAGACGCTCTTTGAGACAAAACAAAAAACAAAAACACACAGCCATCAAGGTAACATGAATCTCTCAAAAAGCTTTCTGCATCCTTTCAGAGCGCACACAGAACAAACATACGAACATGAATCGGCTGGAGAGGAAATGGACAAAGAACATTACGCCTTTGTCAATATGCATCCGCCTTCGCTCATTCTTACCACATCCACAGAGACTCGCATTCACGCTGCTGTTTTTTTTCCCAAAGACCCTCACATAATCTGAATTCACTCATTTACAAATATTGGGAGAGTGGTGAGAGACAGATGTGATTAAGTGGCAGACACAGCGCGGGTCATCTTCACATGGCACCTACGCAGCAGCAGCTGTGACTCAGAGATGTCGGCTGTTCTGCTGTGACAGGCTGCAAATGCCACCTGGACAAGAAGCTAAAATAAACATTGTTTGTTGTTAGTGTGTGACTGACGTGCAATAAGAACATCATACTTGTGCAACACTGTCAGAGTTGCTGAATAGACCATTGAACTCTGAACAGAGATTAGAGAGAGCATCAGCTACTTTCTATCCAGACTAAATGTGTTTTCTTTTTGACTGATGAAAGGTCTTTTGCCTGACAACTCCTGCTGTAGCGACACTCGATACTTGCTTTCAGGTTTTTACTTCACTAAGTACTCTGCCGCTGTTGCTGAGCCATTAGCCATAGCACACTTTCTAAAGCTAACAACAGGACAATATCCCCTGTGGAAGCAATGAAAGAAAACTCACTTCAGCAACAGTTATTGTATCTCTGAAACAAACAGGAGTGGATCTAGTTCAGAATGATAACATTTGAATACAGTACTTACAACAAAAGGTATTGAATCTTTGTGCAAAGTATTACTGTACACTTACGTAAATGAGGAGTAATACACAAGAAATGCATCAAAGGCGTTTCCCTCAACATTATAAAATGTGTAGCATACATTTATAATTTTTCATGTTGTTTAAAAGTTTGTGTTTGGGGTCGGTGTTTAGCTCAGTTGGTAGAGCACCCACCCCATGTGTTGAGGCTATAGTCCTCGCTGCAGGCGGCCCCGGTTCGAGTCCTGCGTTGAACGGCCCTATCCTGCATGTCATTCCCCCCATCTCTGCCTCCCATTTCCTGTCACACTCTCAACTGTCCTATCGAATAAAGGCATGAAAAGCCAAAAAATATACTTTAAAAAAGTTTGTGTTTGTAGTTTTTTTTTTCTTGCCTATATTTACACCCTCTTCCTCTGATATATATAAAAAAAAAATATATATATATATATACAGTGTGATTTACTGTATGCAGATACATAGGCTACTCCTGTAGTCTTAAAAGCACTCATGCTTCGAGGACCTTCAAGTGTGAGCCTTGAACAGGATGTGTGGGAACACTTCACCAGCGCTGTATTTCGGTCATGAAACAGCGTTTTCCTCTATTCTCAGTATTTTTGCTATAATTTCAGAACAAGCGAAAAACTGCTATTTACATCACTGAGCAATCTTCTCTACATGCAGAGATAAATGTCTATTTTTTTAAAAATAAAAAACAAAACATATGTGTGAAGTGATAGTTAAGAAGTGGGGTCCTGGAGACTGCAGAGCAACAACTCAAGAAATGAATAATATCTGTGCCTCACAACAAGACTATAACAAATTTAATGAGAAATGACTGAGTAATTTCATTATTCTACACTCATAACATGTTTCAGAGCAACATGACTGAAACAATAGGTCTATTGATTGAAGGGTTTATGGAGAGAAAAATAAATACCCCAAAATTATGAAAGATTTTCTGGTCTCTGTTTCTCAGATGTGAGTATTTGCCACATTCGATGGTAATAACAAAAATAATCATTGAAGACATCACCTTGGCCTCTAGGAAAATACACTTTTCCATTATTTTCTGACAGTTTATAAATACAGAGCCAGAGGTTAATCGAGGCTGAATTTAACGGACTGATTGTAAATTTTGAAAACTGGATGGATGTCATCCAAGCCTAGTTAATGTTCACAAATAGAGAGCTACTGGCAACTTGGTTTTTGTTTTTTACCATTAACCATCTAATACAATTAAAGAAGAAGCTGTGTGTTGACCGAGGATTTGCTAGACTTTTCTTTTTCGGTGTCATGAAACAGAACAAATTAAATCGGGAGTTTGTTCGTTTGGCTTCTCTTTTGAGGATATAGTCTTTCAGTTCCTTTCATGTCTGCTCCTGGAAACACACACAACTGAGTGAATGAGTGAAACTGCTGTGAAGCTATAAACTGTGGAGATGCAGCCAAAAACTCAGACAGATGCCATGTTACTGAGTGATGGAGTTACAAGTGTAACTATAACATTTTGTGCCCTGTTCCCCAGAAACTTGTCTCAAAGACCAAATGATTAGTGCTGACTGTCTGAGAGCAGCTATGATCACCAGCAGTCATAACAACTATACCAGACTGGGCGAAATATGTCAAGGTTAAGGACTCCTGAGAACTGATCTGTGCCCTGCTCTTATTTATCTTTAAACTAGAATTAACACCTGCCTCCATCACTCAGACTAGTTTCAGGTCACATCACTATGGAGGGTTATATAAAATACCAGTCCTTTGTCGTGATTGCTGTATGACTATGGCAAATCAGTTCACCTTTGAGTCTCAATTCATGTTTGTACCAAATCTTAAAAAAAGTTTTGCTGAGATATTATGTCCATGATGTGCAAACATATAGAGGGTATGCACGTGACGTCACGGTACTCAGAAGTCACCCACTTAGTGGCAAAAAGATGAGTGGCAGAGCTGCCGAAATTTAAAATCGAGGGAAATTAACGGGGCAATTTTCTCCGAGCCCATTAAAGTCTGATATGTCTAACTTTGTCAGCATGCATTACCTAACAGAGTTACATTCAAGAACCTAGTGACGGAAATTAAATTTGATTGATCCGCTGTGTTTACCGTTTCAGGTGTCATAGTTATGATGGTTAGACAGATTAATTAGTCCTCTAATACCTCCTAAAGTTTGACATGTCAGAGTTTTTCAGTGTAGAAGCAACTCAGGTTTAAGTGTCGGGAGTCACTGTCGGGACGTGACTGTATATGTAGATACTACAGCGAGAGGGCCAGTGGTTAGATTTGGTTACTGTTTACATCTAATGACTGATTGAATAAATTAATTTTGAAATGATTCAATGATTTCTCAACATGTCAGTGTCCGTGGACCAGATGGTTTTGGGGAGCAGGTACAGATCATTGTCGAGTCCTTCTGACCTCAACTTGTTTTGATACTACATCTTTTATCCGGTTTCACTGTGTCCACCGCTATCCTTCACCACGTTGAGGGAGGTTTGTTTTGCCACTCAGTCCGAATGAAAGGGGCGTGTCCCAGGGGAACGTGACGTAAACGCATCCTCTATAGACAGAGAACCAGGAAAAAGATGCTTGTAGCTCTGGTAATCAACCGCCCAGAGACATAAAACGAGACATGTAGAACGTTTTTGACGACTGGTGAGTGAAAAATCCGCAATTAGTCTTCATCATCTTAAATTTTGGCCATGAAGGAATCACACAGATATGAATCTGTTGTTTGAGTCCATGTTTAGAGAGAGCACCTGTCTATGCCACTACCACCTGTTTACAATATCCATATGTTTATGTTATGTAAGACACAGTATGAGACAGTGTTGCTCTCTGTGATAGTGCTCAGTGGTTCATCTGTTGATGCACATGCAGGGCTGTGCACTGATGTGGCTCTGACACAACCATGACTTTACCAGAGGGGCCCCTTCAGAGTGCTCCGGCCCCCTCTGTGCTAAGAGTCTAGCTTCACTCCTGGATCATTCAAATTACAGTGTTGCCAGAGAGAAGATGTGCAGAAGCATTGACTTTATGATTTCTGGTTTGAACAACTAAATAAAAGAATTGGGGACGCAGTTTACTATGTTTGAATTGTTTTATGTTTAACTGTGGTCTGTGATGATTTTACTGTAGCCTATATGGGAAGCATTAAGACTCTAACTGACTCTTGAAATCAAAGTGATATAACTATTTATGTGGTCTATAGCCTATCCAATCAAACCAACAGGTAGTGAGTAATCCTGACTGGGAGAGTGTGGATATCATAGTTCAGATACATAACAGTGCACAGTACAAAGCCACGGTTGTACCTGTTGAACCTGTAGCAGCAGCAGTAGCTCACTGAGCCTCAGAGAGACACCTGTTGATGGCCACATGAGCGCCTTTTCCCCCTGGATGGAAAATCACTTGAAGGCTTTTTATGGTCTCTCACTGACATATGGCCACTAACGCTCAGCTGAGAGGAGAAAACACCTGTGTGCACTCACCCTGGCTGCTCTGGAGGAGTAGGGGTCGTCAAACAGGGCCCAGACCTTCGGCTGCCAAACTTCGCAGCAGCCCCTCGACCGATCGGGACAGTCCTCGATGCCGAACCGCCTCGGCATCTCCCTGTCGTCGTCGGTGTCGTCGGGGTCCGGCGGTTCAAATATCTCCAGGGCCTCCTCCGCGTCTCGGTGCTGCCGGTAGGTCATCCAGCAGCACGGCTCCACGTCGGTCTCGTCGATCCCCCAAAACGCCAACTCCTCCTCGAAGAGCGGCCCGCAGACGTCCGCCGGGCAGTGCAGCTTGCCGGTCCGGTAGTAGTTGAGCACGTAGGCGAAGATGCCCGGGTGTCTGTCGAAGAAGAACTCGGTGGCGGCGGCGCTCGGTGGGGGCGCAGCGTCCGCGTCGGAGCTGACCTGCGGGTCCGGGTCCGCCAGCCACGCCAGGCGGGTCCCCGGCAGGGTCCTGAGGGTGCTCTTGTAGGTTTCATGCCGGGTGCCGCCCACGTTGATGATAATTTTGTCCGAGTCTTCCCCCCGGGCCATCTCCTCCTTCAGACATGATTTAGACGGAGGTTTGTTGCCTGACTTGCGCCCTCGGTAAGACGAAACACACACGGAGCTTATCATTGAGAAGCAGAGACCTTCTGGCCGGTCGCCCCCTCCGTTATAAACTGTTGTCCACTCAACACTAATCAAAGCATTAACGCACAGTGCGCCCTCATTTCAGACCCCGGTCCTTGTGGCTCATCTGTCCAACAGCGCTGGTGCAGCCAGCACCAAAGTGAGACGCTCAGTAAAAAACCACCTGTTACAAAAATAAAACTGGTGAAGTCTGGTGCCGCGACAGTCAGACCGCAAGGTGTGTGTTTTAAAATGCTGTCGTCGATTCAACCTGACGTCTCCAGAGGTTGCACTTGTTCCCCGTCCATCAACACAAGCTCACTGCCAATTAAAACACAGATTATTGGCTAATTAAGCGCGGCCTGCAGCATGAGCCACTAAACCTTGAGTAACATGTCACTCCTCAGCCTCTGATTGACAAAATCTTTATCCAAATTCTGCAACAACAACAAAAAAATAATAATAATAATAATAATAATAAATACACATTTAAAAAATAATCCACAACTATTATCTGACAACTTTTCACGAAGAAACAGGAGCAGGATCCAGTCGGTGCAGTTTAATCTCCCAGCAGCTCTCCCCCACCTCTGTGAGCGCTCAGCTTCGCGTGCCAGATGTGGGGTTGTTTTTCCAGCTGGGGATCTGTTGCTTCTCCACAAGTAGCCTGTCTTCCCCTTAGCGACACAGCCCGCTCAGATGGTGCGTTTAACAACAGGCTCCACCGTTTAACTCTTTGGCTGCCGGCGGGAGGTTGGCGCATTATTGAACCACTCCCTTTAATTAGGACAAGATGATTGGCTGTTGAAGTCTTATCGGTAGGCTATATGTGTATGTGAATGTGTATGAGAGAGAGAGAGAGAGAGAGAGAGAGAGAGAGAGAGAGAGAGAGAGAGAGAGAGAGAGAGAGAGAGAGAACACTGTTTCATCAGCCATTAATTTGCTCTTTTGCAGGCTTGGTGTTAGGTCTGGGTCATCATGGGAGCAGGCTGAACACCAACAATTTAAGATTCAATATAGAAAAGAAATAGCAACAAGTAGAGCAGATTTCGTTGTCCTCTGTAGAGTAGGCTATGCTACCTCACGTTTTGCATTGGACTGGTTTAGGTCGTGGGCCTACAGGTATTATAATGATGTCGACTCCTGCAGGTGAAGATGTGAGGGACACAGTGAGGTGGTAGACACTGACTCACTGATGTGCACAGAAACAACCACATTTACCAGGTGTTGTTTCATTGCAAGTCATGTACACAAATGAACATATTAAAATGGTAGGAGGATTAATGTTGAATCTTCAGCAGTGATCAGAAATCAGCTGTAAGATCGGGTTTTATCTGTATTATTTAGCCACTATGAGTCTGATCCAACAGGTAGTCTCCAATATGTTTACAGTACTCAAGTCATGATGTGGCCGACAGACACAGCCTGTTTGTGCCACCTAGTGGATCCTTCTGTGAACAATAGTGTAGAAGAGCTGTTCAGTGATAATGATTACCACTTGGTTTTGATTATTTGTCTCAGTCGATTTGATGCCATTATCATATCCGAAACATCATTCTCACTGCTGTTCATGCAGTTCTCAGAATATTGAATATATTTGTCTTAACACAAAATCACCAGTCCAAAAGGCTCCAAAACAATCAAAACCTTGTTGACGTATTGACACCTAAAAGGTCAGGCGGTTCAAGGTTGGACACAATTGTAGGCACTGAATTCTCTCCATGACATCAAGCCTGTGTGCATGTGAAACAAGACATTTTTTTCTTTTATATAATCTTGTGTATTTTATCAGAGCAAATATTGTCTCTGTCTCTCATCATCCTGAGAAATAGCCTACAGGGTCCAACGGCTCCTGCTAGGAAGTCTCCAGAAGACTGAAGTGTCTCTCAGGTCAGTGTCCTCCACCTCGTTCAGCATAGCGACATCGTCAGTGATCAGTGCCGGAGGATAAAAGACCATCTGTAGATCATATGTGGTCCAGGTAATTACACAGGAGAAGACATGCCAACTGGAGATTCAGTCATTTTCCCTCATATCCTCTCAATTTAACTTCCTCTCCTGTGTTGCCATGGCAGCCAGTCACATCATCCCCCTAAATTGTTGAGATGTGGTTTTGCCCATAACTCCTTACAGTATGTTGCCATCTGTCCCCTCTGCTGGCAGCAGCACTAACCTGTTTTTTTCTGGTTGTATTATGTACTTATGACCCGACCTCCTTCCTGCCTGTTTGTCCTCCTCCAGGTTTCCATGCACTGACTGGACAATATTTTTGCAGACTCATGGTTCTGCCTCGGTCCATGTTTAAAACTAACATCTGCTGTGTTTCTGCTGCTCAGAGACCAGTGGGCATTGTTGTACGATGAGAGATGTGGATAGAAATAGAAGTGCTGTAGCTCCAGAACCTAATTAGTAGATAACATTAAGAATATTTAATAATACATGATTAACAATAGTAATTAATTGCATCCATTCATAAAAAGATTGTTTTTTATGATATAACAGTGGTGGTCTCTGATTAGTGAGGTGGACCACCATACAGCCATACGACACTGTGGAAAACTCTGCAGTAGGCTACTTGAATGTCCAGACCAAGTGGCACTAATTAGGTTATTATGGGATGTGCTGCAGGGGCTCCTGCTGTTGCTAGGAGACCGACTATAAATAATTTAAACCTGACCTGAAACATCCCCTGAACATCAGAGTATTATTCCCTCTACTTGGTAAATGTCAGTCTGACCTGACTGAGGTCATGATGCTGATGTTCAGTGTCACATCACAGATCTGATGCAACATTTATGTGTCACAGTCAGTGACATATATATATAAACATATCCTACATCCCTAAAAATTCAGGGTTGGAAACGACAATGGGGCAAACAAACAGCAGCTTTGTGAACACATGGAGCTGATTGAAATGACTTTGGTCGAGTGTACGGTGTACATTTTAGGACATCCTCAGGATCAGACTTCAGTGTCAGACCTCAGATGAAAAGGTATATGGTCTGAGGAAAAGGATTACGCGCGATTACGCACAGTTTAATAGAAATCTATTCTCAGATCAGAATGAAAGTTCTCATAACTATTAGTTCAACCTCCACAACATGTAGCCTAGTCATTTGTTCACATCATAGTAGCAGTTCCTCCTTCCTCTGAACAAATAGCAAATGCTTTTGGACAAGTTTCTTTCATTAAATTCTTATAACATTATCATTTGTTAATGTCATGTCAGTGTGGCACCCTGAACATTTTTAAAGGGATAGTTCAACATTTTGGCAAATTGGCCCATTGCCATAATCGCTATAGTCATAGCAGTAGGTTCATTACCTTTAATTGTAGGTGTAAGCCATTTTCAGTACGGCGGAGCGCAGCAGCTGGCTGCTCAGAGCTACGCTATGGAGGCTAACGGAATTTCTTGGTTTCCCTCATTAAACTCATCAAATTCAACATCCCAAAACTCCACAGCGCTTTTGTAGACAAGTTGTGACCTGCACAACCACCACGCTATGAGATAATGACGGAACGATACGAAACGGAGCCGTTTTCGAGGTAAATTCATACAAAACCGCTGATGCGCGTTGCGTTCAGCGGTTTTGCCATATAGCGATTATGGCAATGGGCCAATTTGCCAAAATGTTGAACTATCCCTTTAATAGATTGCAGTATTTGTGTGGAATGACAGACCTGGTTTACCACCTTACGTCAGTAGATGGCGCATGGTAACCATGGGTGGTTGCTGTGGGCCCCCGTTGTCGTAGCAACCAGTAGGATATGAGGGAAGTCTAGCGCTACTTTGGCAACTTAATGTTACAAGCCACAATTAAGTGCCTGTTGTTGTTTTTTTTTTCAGATGAGTCTAACGTTAGTCCACACAAGCACCCATGTCTAGATGTTTTCTCTGTTTTCTGTATTTTCTCTTCAATCGCGGTGTTGTTCGTTGTGTTTACTATGTGTTAGAAATGTTATAGTTAGTGAGAGTTCGGTGGCTGCATTTGGCGGGGCGTTGTTGTATGTTGTTGGTATGTCGTCAATATCTCGACGTTGTAAATGTATCGTCTTTACGTGCTGACATAGTCGCTGTTGTTTGTGTTGTTTACATGGTTGTTTCGTGACGGTTGGATCGTGTTGGTTGTGTCGTATTGTACTAAACGTTACATGGTCGCTCTTGTTGCTGCTGCCGGGCTGCCCCCGTTGTCGTAGCAACCAGTAGGATATGAGGGAAGTCCAGCGCTACTTTGGCAACAAATGTTACAAGTCACAATTAAGTGTCTGTTGTTTTGTTTTTCAGATTGCTGTGTTAATAAACACGGAGTGGAGTAGTGTGTAACATCAGTCAAAATGAACTATACTTTTGAACGCTGAATAGTCTTTCCCTAAAAAACTAGGCTAATAGTCCTCATTTCATTGCTTGAGTCATTACATAGAAAATTGTTGAACTAGTTTTCAAAATCTGTCAAACTCATTGTAAATGTTGGGAGAAACACTGCAAATTAAATTACTATTCATCTGCAATAAGGAAGAACAGGTAGCTATAGCATTGGACGGTAATTCAGCACTAAACAATCTGCACTGCTCATTGTGTCCTGTAAGCCACAGTGGGACAATCATATTTTAGATTTACATTTAGACTTACAGCTTCACAAGAGAACAGATTTACTGTAGCCTACTGTAGCTAGTATTACAGCAAACACAGTAAAGATTTCCCTAAAAGATGAAAATCCTACTCTTTGCACAATGCTGTGAACAAATAAGAATTGCAAAGAGCATGCAGTAAAAATTTGAAACATTCAGTAGCTCCACTACATCCAGTAGCCTAATGTGTAACTGTAGACCTACTTCACATGGCTGTATAGTGTATGGTGCTGTCTTGAGTATTTTCAGGTAGTATCTTTTTTTGGATTGAAAAACACATAGAGAATAAAGTGCCATAATGAAAACATGACAAAGCCATTTGACTGTCTTCTTCAAAAACGATGATGTCAGGACTTCTCATTTTGACGACACTGACAGTTTCACTGACATAATTACTTGCTTTTGAGGGATGGACTATCCATTTTGAGCAAGTGTACCAAGTGATGCGCTTTTGCAGGTTGTCCACTTAGGTTTTGCAGTTGGTAATAATTGTTTTGAGAAATGCACTAACTGTTGTGCAAATGTTAAGAGTGATGTGAAAAAAGCACCAAAGCAATTGAGAAAAAATGTAAAAGTTCTCTCACCATCAGATAACTGCGATGGGATGAAATTAATTCACTCATGAATCGTGTCCTACTTGGGATAATATAGAGTTTGTCTATTATGGAGAAATAAACCGAGACAGGATGTAGCCTATGAAAAACCCTGTCATTTTGTCAAGAAACTGTCATTTCCATCCTGCGGTTTGCATGCTCTCATGATGAGAAGTGTCAAATTGGACACAAATACGGCAGCGGTCACTTCCATACACATGTATGGGTCACTCATGGATGTATTAGGGGTCACTTCGACGTGACGTCACTGCAATCCATGAATATAAAAGATGCAGTTTCAAATAAAGAATTTATATTTTGAAATAACTGTTGTTCCAGTTTAATTTTTTATTCAAACGGTGGATGGATGGATGGATGGAGATAGATAGATAGATAGATAGATAGACAGATAGATAGATAGATAGATAGTTAGATTGATAGATAGACTAAAGGGAAATTCACTTAGGCAGCTCAAAAATGATACAAATGGCCAGAGAATGCTGTGAACCCTAAGGGGCCAGTCATTCAGTTGTTGCAATGATTTATTGTTAGCCTATGTACTGCGGTCAAATGAGCCGTCGTTCGTCTTCGCGGAGTCAAGCCAGCCGCACAAACATTTTAACTGCGCCCGTATCATAGAACTTACGGCGAATGCTCCGAGTCCACCGACAAAGCTAGCGCTAGTTTAGAACCAAGCGAGATGACTTCCGGTTTTCAAAATAAGACGAGGATAATACGAAGGCAATCGAGGTGTGTGTGTGTGTGTGTGTGTGTGTGTGTGTGTGTGTGTGTGTGTGTGTGTGTGTGTGTGTGTGTGTGTGTGTGTGTGTGTGTGTGTGTGTGTTGGAAGCGAACTTCAGCGTCGTTGCTGGCGAATCAGCTGTTGTCCTGATACACACTGTGACATATTTTTTCATGATGCCGTTCAGGCTGATTCTGAGAGTTTATAAATGACGGCGTAACGTGCGATGCCGTTGAGAATGATTCTGAGAGTTTATAAATGACGGCGTAACGTGCGATGCCGTTGAGAATGATTCTGAGAGCTTATAGATGACGGCGTAACGTGCGATGCTGTTCAGGCTGATTCTGAGAGCTTATAAATGACGGCGTAACGTGCGATGCCGTTCAGGCTGATTCTGAGAGCTTATAAATGACGGCGTAACGTGCGATGCTGTTCAGGCTGATTCTGAGAGCTTATAAATGACGGCGTAACGTGCGATGCCGTTGAGAATGATTCTGAGAGCTTATAAATGACGGCGTAACGTGCGATGCCGTTGAGAATGATTCTGAGAGCTTATAAATGACGGCGTAACGTGCGATGCCGTTCAGTCTAACTCTGAAGGCTTAGTGATGAAGACCTGATGAAGTTTGGTGCGAGTATGACAGAGGTTTTCCTCAGACCATATACCTTTTCATCTGAGGTCTGACACTGAAGTCTGATCCTGAGGATGTCCTAAAATGTACACCGTACGAGTGACATCTTATAGAAAAGAAACCATTTTATTTTTTCAGTTTGTTCACATATGAACAGTGAGAAAATACATTCATGCTATGATCATTTCTATTGTTCATACTCTAGTGCACTTTCAATTGGAAAAAAACAAAAACAATATTAAATGGACAAAAGCCTCTCACCTTCCGCTGCCAAAAAATGTGTCCTGCTGAGAAAGAGGAAAGAAGAGACAGAGGGCACATTACAGCTGCTTCAGGGAGAGGACACTGTGACACTGCTGTTGTCCCATCAGACAAACCAAGTGTTGGTTTTTACCTATACCTCCAGTTTTTCTGTGGGTGAGAACCACTCTGTCTTTGCTCCATGGTCATCTCCACTCACCATCGCTCTGAAGGAAAGGAAAGACCAACGGGAGGAGAGCAGCAGGAGATCCAATCCAGAGTCTCTCAGCTGCCTACAGGTGGATGTGGATGAGATCAGAGTTTTGACATCATGTCCTCGTCCCTTGAACAAAGGGCCAGGGCACAGTGGTCTCCCATCCATTTCTGCTTCATCAAATAAATGCTTCAGTTGGTAATAATGATGAACTTCATTTTATTCTCTAGATAACTTTGAGTCTTTAAGATGTAGTTTCAAGTCTCATTCCCTCTAAATATGAACAAACCGTTTCACTTTAACATTTCAGAATCGGTAGACAGGATTTTGCCTTTTTATAGTGAGTAGTATTATCTCATAGATATCCTTTATTTCATATCTTTTTAATTTGTATCTGCTGGTGTTTTTAAATATAATAATATTTAAATATTAGATAATAAAATGCAGATGTTTAAGTTATTTTTTACTTCTTAACATGTAGACACGTTTTTTGTTTAAACCCCTTAGTTTCTTTTCTCTTTTTAAGTTTGAATTATTTCATGTTTTTCTATGATTTTTAGTCATTCCCCCTTGGATTACAGAGTTCATGATAAGCTTCTTAGTAGAAGTCTTTACTTTTTAATCCCCTATATTTTATAAATGAGTTTTCACAAATGTGTGTTCATTTTTAGTGTCTTTTCAGGTGTTTATTGTATTATCAAACACCCTTTTCTTCCTGTGTTGTGACATGTTCAAGGATTTAGGCTGAGTCAGAGATTCTGAGGGGAACAATTGGGTTAAAATATTTTCTGCTCTGTTACCATCACTGTCTAAGAGGGAGGAGTATGTTAAAGATGATTGAAATCATCACACATCAAACATAATGGCCATTTCTAGCATCAAGTGCATTCAAATTCCTATGGAAGCATTACCGACTTACCCCAAAGAGTGATCATCTCACATTTCTATATTTAGAAATAATGTTGTTAAAAGAAAATATTTAATACTTACAGATCGGATTTAGAGGTGAGCATGGATATGCATAATCCATTAGTATTATGTTGATGCCAGATAAGAATTATAACTAACTATTCAATTTTTTTGAGGTAACGTAATTTATTTGTTGCGAGAACATTGTCAAACGCACTAAAAAAGGTTTAATGTGAATCTTTGTGTAGAAAAAACAACCAATTTCAATCTGTTCAACAAGCAGTAGAACTGCCGTTAAACACAACAGTTTGCAGAGGACACACATTCATTACATTAATCTGTGTATTAACAAGGACAACAGGTCATGCAGAGGCACATCAAAGACATTACCAAGTGCCATGATTGTACGCTGGCTAATAATAATCAATACAGAGGCTGTGGTGATCCAGGTAAGTGTATTACCTGGATCACCAGGTGCCACGTTTGACCAGGGACAAACGTGGCACTGCAGCAAGACTAATCTGTTGCTCCTAATTGATTCTTCTTAATGTGACTCTCTGTGGACCATACCAAGTGTTGTATCTAAATAATACACCACATACTCTCAGATTTAACGTGTGTCCATGAAAGAGCATTACAAAAGTGAAAGAAAAGATACACAGGCCCCACCGAGGTGTTCATCATTTCACTTGATCGTAGTTGACACATAGTGATAAACACTCCTAACCAAGGCAGGTCTCTGGGTCTGGGGCCGTATCAGACGGTATTCACTGCCTGGATCGCAAGAATAAAGTGACCACAGTCATTGACCTAATCAGCTTCACTGGTTTTCGTTTTCCTATTAATTCTGACATCTCAAAATGTTCATCAGTCGATCATTGTAAGGAGTTTTATTAAGACAGGAAATGACAACATTTGTGATACCAAACAACAATGATATACAAGGGTGTTACTATAGATATATATAAAGACATCCTGTATACAGACATTTTAGTCTACTTCCTCAATAGTGGGGCCCTGAGAGTTGCCTCCTGCCTGGTTGCTGCTGCCTCCTGCTGGCGCTGCTCCCTGGTACATCTTTGTCACAATCGGCTTGCACACCTTCTCTAGTTCATTCTGCTGATGCTCATACTCGTCCTTCTCTGCCAGCTGGTTGTTCTCCAGCCAGGAGATTGTTTGGTTGCACTTGTCGATGACCATCTTTCGATCCTCCTCCTTAATTTTTCCTTTCATATTCTCATCCTCGACACTGCTCTTCATGTGGTAGGCATACGACTCCAGTGAGTTCTTTGCTGCAACCTTCTCCCTCTGCACATCGTCCTCAGCTTTGTACTTATCAGCATCCTGCACCATTCGCTCAATCTCTTCCTTGCTAAGGCGGCCCTTGTCATTGGTGATGGTGATTTTGTTTTCTTTGCCGGTGCTTTTGTCAACAGCAGACACATTAAGAATGCCATTGGCATCTATGTCAAAGGTTACCTCGATCTGTGGGACCCCTCTGGGAGCTGGAGGGATACCTGTGAGCTCAAACTTGCCCAGCAGGTTGTTATCCTTGGTCATGGCTCTCTCACCCTCAAACACCTGAATCAGGACACCTGGCTGGTTATCTGAGTATGTGGAGAAGATCTGGGTCTGCTTGGAAGGGATGGTGGTGTTGCGCTTTATCAATGGTGTCATCACTCCACCTGCAGTCTCAATGCCCAAAGACAGGGGAGCCACATCCAGCAACAGCAGATCTTGGACGT
Source organism: Trachurus japonicus (assembly GCF_045865225.1). Lineage (NCBI taxonomy): Eukaryota > Metazoa > Chordata > Actinopteri > Carangiformes > Carangidae > Trachurus > Trachurus japonicus. The sequence continues at coordinate 18,716,942 of NC_140913.1, read as the reverse complement.
TCTTGGAAGTGTCACCCATTAGGATAGCAGCCTGGACTGCTGCACCGTAGGCCACGGCTTCATCAGGATTAATGCTCTTGTTCAGTTCTCTGCCATTAAAGAAATCCTGCAATAGCTTCTGGATCTTGGGAATTCTTGTAGAGCCGCCAACCAGGACAATCTCATGGATCTTGGACTTATCCAGCTTGGCATCCTGGAGGGATTTCTCAACTGGCTCCAGTGTTCCCCTGAAGAGCTCTGAGTTGAGCTCCTCAAAGCGAGCCCTTGTGATGGAGGTGTAGAAATCGATGCCCTCAAACAGAGAGTCGATCTCAATGCTGGCCTGAGTGCTGGAGGACAGGGTCCTCTTTGCTCTCTCACAAGCTGTACGCAGCCTCCTCACCGCTCTCTTATTTTGGCTGATGTCCTTCTTGTGCTTTCTTTTAAATTCCTCTACGAAGTGGTTGACCATCCGGTTGTCAAAGTCCTCCCCACCAAGATGTGTGTCTCCTGCAGTGGCTTTTACCTCAAAGATGCCATCCTCAATGGTCAGGATGGACACGTCAAAGGTGCCTCCACCAAGATCAAAGATGAGCACGTTGCGCTCTCCTCTTTTTCCTTTGTCTAGACCGTAGGCAATGGCTGCTGCTGTGGGCTCATTGATGATCCTCAGGACATTCAATCCAGAGATCACTCCTGCGTCCTTAGTGGCTTGTCTCTGAGAGTCGTTGAAATAAGCTGGCACTGTGATGACTGCATTTGTCACCTTCTGTCCCAGATAAGCCTCAGCTATCTCCTTCATTTTAACCAAGACCATGGACGAGATTTCTTCTGGGTAGAAAGCCTTGGTCTCACCTTTGTACTCCACCTGAACTTTGGGCTTTCCGTTATCGCTGATCACCTTGAAAGGCCAGTGTTTCATGTCTGCCTGGACAACGGAGTCGTTAAACTTTCTTCCGATCAGTCGTTTTGCGTCAAAGACTGTATTGCTGGGGTTCATGGCCACCTGGTTCTTGGCAGCATCTCCAATGAGCCTCTCTGTGTCAGTAAAGGCCACATAGCTCGGAGTCGTTCTGTTACCCTGGTCGTTGGCGATGATCTCCACTTTGCCATGCTGGAAAACCCCAACACAAGAATAGGTGGTGCCCAGATCAATACCAATGGATAATCCCTTAGCTGAGGACATCTTGCTTGTTCCTTCAAGTTCCTAGAAAAATTAAAGAGAAATCACATGGGATTTGAAAATGCAGTTAAAATTTGGGAAATGCTGAATCAAAAACTTTATTATTAGGATTATTATGGAGGGGACTGTTTGATCTAATGTATGAATGAAAGTTTGAATGATCCAACTTAGGCTATCTCTTTATGTATTAAATGAATGAGAATTTTTTCTGTTTAGAAAATGTCTAAAACTATAAGCTTTCTTTTCTTTTATCAACTTATCAAATATCCAAATTCAATGGTTTTGTTAAATGATGAGTGAAATTAACTTCAAATCACTGTTAATGACCATGACCAATGACCAACTGATACAGTACAACTGCTTAATGTAAGCTTTTAAGTTGGACAAATTAAAGTCTGAAGATATGTCTTACATCATCACAGACAAATATTAACATGAAGAAGTTTGTTCTCATTCAAAGCCATTATCAGATTAATTTAAAATCAGTTGCTACTTACTTTCAGTGATAAGAGTTGTGCTGCTCAGAGAAGTTGGAAGTTTTTCTTCAGAGTAGTCTCCTGGTGTCAGCTTTTGACTCTGTGTCGTTCTTCTGAAATGCTGGGCCCATCACTTATATAGTTTCAACCAGGTTTCCAGAACCCTCCCCACCTCACAATCCCCTCCTCCAAACTCAGTGACTCAACTGTTAATTTTAGCAACTAATGCAGCTGGCCTGGTGCGAGAGAGCCTGAATATTCGAGAGTGAGACAGTAGTTTGACACTCGGCCGGCAGGGCTGACGATGAGGGAACACAATGTGGAGAATGTAGCAGTAAGGCTCCTTCAGGGAGACGTGTTGAAGTGTGAGAGTAACTTTTCTCTGTTAAAAGGACTTTGTTTTATTGCTGATTTAATGCATTCTTTTAGATACATAGTATACACTTGTGCATTTTGATCAAATTAAGACATTGACAATAATATGGCAAAGGAAATTACTAGGATTTTTCACAAGATATAGCTCATTCAGTAGAGTTACACTTAATACAAGAAGCAGTGGAAGGAAGACATTAAATGTACCGCCGTAGATGTGATGTTACAAAAGAGGAATGTTCATTTAATTAAGGTCAGTGCTGACATTTGTTTGTTGTAAATGATTTAAAAAGGCACAATCATAGCATGGCCTTGAAGGTATTATACAGTCAAAATACTTTTCAGTGAGTGGGATCACCGCTGGAATTTGAGTGAGCAAATGGAAAGTTGTTATGAAGTGTAACAGAAGTTTATAGATGTTTTACTGGCTCCTTCGCCCCAACTTTTCTGACTTCCTTTTTTAGCAAGGGACTCAGCCTGTTATCTCTAACATTGATCTGTTATTAGCACATTAAACATCTCTTTGCTTCGCAGCTGTTGAGGAGAAGCTCTGGGTGATTCAAGATCAATTTACGGTGAGCGCTGAATGCCAACACCACAACTCATGAATTTAAATAGCTATCACTCAAAGACTACTATAATTTCATGGGGTTGTTCAACCACATCGGGTTGTATTTTTATATAACAAGTGGGCTATATATCAGTCACTATGCTTTGTTGTAATAAAAAAGGATGACTGGATGTTACCTTCTAGGACATGTATGCAGATACCATTCAGTTAGATCATTTTTACACATATAAAACGAAACATCTCTAAAACATTTACAATGTACATCGTAATACAGAGTTTGTTATGGTTCAACCTAAACTCTGGCTCATGGAATGTACTAATAAAATCTTAATGCCATTGACGGACAAAACATAAATGTTGTCTTCTGTTTCATTCTTACGACCATTGTTTGGCACGGTGCGTAAATAGGGTAAACTAACAAATCTAAAACTCTATAGTGATCTAGTAAAATAAGCAGGAGCAACTAAACAAGAACGTACACATGAAAGCATGCAAGCAAGCTCTGTTTTTTAACACATGACGAGACATGTAAAATTGTTAGTTGGTTATACATTATATGTTTCCTACATGTCTTATTTATCATATTTAACACCATGTCTGAAGTGCTGTTAATAAGTTACATTCAGCATAAGTAAAATAATTCCTCCGTTTTGTAGCAATTTAGAAAATAAAATAGATTTCTCTGTTCATCCGAGGGCCACCGTGTTTCGCAGATCACACAATCAGACTCTTCCATTAATACCTGTGAACAAAACAAAGTGTTATTGAACACATGTAGAATTATCATACATTATGCGAATGGTAAGCATAAAAGAGAAAAGTTAAAGAAGCGCACCAGTACATTACTTACCTGTAATAATTGGGTTTGAAGGGGCCGTTCTTGTTGAGGCCCATGTATTTGGCCTGCTCATCAGACAGCTCTGTCAGGTGGGCATCAAAGTTTGGTAGGTGCAAACTGGCCACATACTCATCTGGCAGGAAAAGACAGATTGAAATCCATATTTTCTAGATGGAAATGTGCTCCACCTTACAGTTCAACATGTTTGCTTTGCTCTATGGTGTAGTTTTATGGTCAAGTCACAGGGTGGCATCAATGAGCAACATATGGGTGAACTGATACAGCCTCTTCCCAAGTAATTTCTGTCATCATGTAGCCTACGCACTAAAGTTAAAGAGTAGTTTCTGTATAAATAGTGTCGGCTCTTACCCATCTTCTTGGGAAGGAGATACACATCCTGTTTATAACGTCCCTCTGGAGCATTGAACAACTCGATCAGAGCCAGGGCCTACAAATATCACAGACCACACACTCACTGTAAGACTCATAAAGCTACCACAGGAAATTACAGTACATGTTACTACAGGACAGCAGGATGGTGGTGCTAAGAAAGACAGCTGTCCCTTCAGCATCTGTCGTAAAGTGACAAAACTACTGACCTGAGTTGTAGCAGTGATGGACAGCACAAACGTAGGCACAGTGGAACAGCTGAGGTTTAAGAGGCGACCCTGAGAAATTATAGAGTGCAAGTATGAACTGCACCATATGAAAACAACAGTTCAAAAGTTTAAGCATGACACGCTAAACCACCAAATTCACAGCGGCTGTTGGCTGAGACTTCTCTCCTACCCTGACCAAAAGAGGAATTCAATTCAATTTTCAGTACTTTATCTCTACGCTAGGTGACCCACAGTTTTTGTGGCAGCTTCCATAATAACATTACAATATTGAACATATCACATCCCAATATAATAAAACACCTCTGATTTAACAGCTAGATACTTTCAATGGCTGGTTTAAGACTACTGAGGTAAATCTAGTAATTCAAAGTTTTACATTTTAAAGTGTAGTGGTGGGACATTACCTCTGCCAGCAGGACAACCCTCTTTCCATCTGGCCAGATGATGTGGTCAACCTGAGAGCGAACCCTCTCCCAGGTCAGCTCAGGGCTGCGCAGACTCGCCTAAAGACATAAAAGACAATCAGTCTGAGATCAACAGGTAAAAGTTTCGAGGTGAGCAGGGTGACTGTGCAAATCTGGTCATTTATTTATTGACATGTCAGTGTAAAAAATGAAAGGTTAAACTTCAAGAGACAAGGACAAAGAACATAAATGTGCATAGCATGAATCATTCAGTCATGAGTCAGTCCAGTCCAGTTACTTAGAGGAAGCTTTCTGGATTTAAAGCCAGACAAGGTCAAATGAGGAACTGGACATGAGGCCATTTTTACTCAGTCTACTGGGACATATTTGGACTTCGAGAAGATGTATTTTTTTTTTAGAACAGCTGGAAATTTAGTTTCAAGGGTTGTATGTGTGAAGAGGAATGTCACATGACTTGTTTTTCTTCTGGGCTTTTATTGAGGCTTACACTCAACTACATCTCACTGTGTGTGCAGAGCTGGAAATGTAAATAAAAATTTCCCAGACATTTGTTCAAAACATACACACACACATGTTACATAGATGTATTACCACATCAATCTCAGTATTGGAATGTCCCATATTGCAGACAATGCAGCCATTCTTCATTCGGTCGAGCTGTTCTCTGGTAACAACGTTCTTGTTGCCTGTATTTATGGAAAAAGATAAACAAGTCACTGAACTGAGACTAAACCATATTTGCAGAGGGTGGGAAAATAAATACAACTTTTGTTTCTGCTGTAACTATGGATTTACAATTGTACAGAAGTGATAATGACTTGTGTGATTGTTGTCTAACAGACAGGCCAAAACAGCTTTTTAGCATTCAGATGAAAGACGCCAGCTGGGATATTGAAATGAAATGTGTATTTATGGGCTGGAAACACTGTGATCATCAAAGCAGAAGTAATAAATATGATTGCATGGGGCACAGTACCAGTGCACGTTATCACCACGTCCATCTGCCGGATGACCTCACTCAGCTTGACCACTCGGAAACCGTCCATGCTGTGTGGAAACACAAACAGAATTTTTTAGTGAGAGCAACTTGAAACAAACGATCAGATTCATTGTTCTGTTTGCAACACTGCTAATCTGATGCACAACACAGGGACAGAGGAGAGCACATTTAATGATGGAGCGGTGCTGACTGGTAATGGTTTAGTGACTCACCATGCCTGCAGGGCGCAGATGGGGTCAATCTCGGTGATGCACACAATGGCTCCCAGGGCTTTAAGAGCAGTGCAGCAGCCTTTCCCCACCTACAGACCACAGAAAAGTGCAGTAGATATAAACATAATTATACAATGTGTAAAAGACAATTGCTGCAGCAGTGAAAACCCAGTCATTCCATCTAAAGTGAGATGTTTTTTTTTTTTAAATCAAAGAACGATTCACCTCTCCATAACCACACACAACGACTTGTTTGCCTCCAAACATTATATCTGTGGTCCTCTTCAAGCTGGCAGACACAAGCAAAATAACACACTTTAACCCATCTTCATGCCTCAAATACAACAAATCTTCACACTACACAACAAGCAAGAGCAAACAATGGCTAGCTCTCTGGATGATCGATTCTCCTCACCCATCCAGGATAGATTCACGGCAGCAGTAAAGGTTGTCGAATTTCTGCTTGGTGACTGAGTCGTTGACATTCATGGCAGGGACGCACAGCTTGCCAGCCTTTGACAACTGGTACAATCTGAGAGGACACACAAGGAAAGACGTTTCAGGTACAATGTCCACACACAAACTGGATTGCAATCCTGTGTGACATTACACTTTCCGGAGCACATGGATAATTGATTCCACTGAGAGTTGTACGTGCACAGCTGCTGTTAGCCGTGGTCGAGCTCTGTCATGTTTCTCAAATAGGCTCCGGCCAAATCAGGCCAGTGACCTTTTCAATGTACAGAGTCAGCGTGTAATAATACTAATATAATCATATTATATAACTGCCTTGAGCGTGTTGAGAGGAAATTATGAAATGTGCTGCACTGATTGACAGAGGGGGAACAGCCATCACAAGGTCAGACGACATGACAGTGATGTGGATATATGGTATACAGTACAGCACATGTACATTGTAGTATGCATATTAACAAATGACAATGAAACACTGTACACCTTTGTTTATGTTATGGGCTTGCCTGCCTCTCAGCTTGGGGTTTGTTTGGTTTAGTTTAATGTCCTATTCCATACTTATGTTTATTAAACCTTTTCCTATTTTTATTAGTGTCTTTGTGTGGGTTTGAGGGTCAGTGGCGGACTGTTGTTATGCTGTTTGGGGCCAACAAAATGGGGGTGTAACAGTTTACAATGATCAATAGTTATTTTTTATTTTATATCCTTATATCCTTTATATCCTTAGTATCAGGCAGCACAAAATGAAGGAGTCTGATCAATACCAATAATTAAAAAAATTAAAAATTAAAAAAAAAATTGCAATAGTCTTCCTATTCATTGTCCACTATGGGCTGTTACAGCTGTTGGACAGATGTGAAAATGTTCAAATATCTTGCCAACAGTCAGCGCTTTATCAACAATTCACCTTTTACTCATTAACATTAAATACAGTCCCTGTGTGCTTATGAACAAAGACGTGACTAAAAGAGCCAGTTGCCAGAGAGGAAGTCTGGGCTAACCTGTGCACCCCAGTGACACTCTCCTCCACAATGCCTCGGACTTTCTTGAAGACACTGGGATACTTCTTGTACACCCAGTGGGTTAAGTCTCCACCATCATCCAGGATCTAAGAGAAAGAAATCAGCTGACAGCATGAAAAATAACCTTCACAATCAAAGCCCCGGGCTATAATAGCAGGGTAGAGCCCACGGATAGAGGTGACAGAGGGGAACAGATTAATGCTGCTGTTCAATTTATCATGGGATTGTCGGATCTGTACCATATTGGCCTGCCAGCCCTCAGTGTTGACACAGCGATCGATGCACCACCAGAAGTCATCCTCTGACTCACCCTTCCACGCAAACACAGGTACTCCTGCGGGAAGCAAAACACACACACACCTAATTTTTTGAAATCATACAAAACTTGATAATACTGCATAGTGATCTGCTCTTCTTGGTTCCACATTACAAGCTGTTTAAAAGCCACTGACCGCAGAGAGGAGAGGATCTCACCTGTTTCAGCAAGAGCAGCAGCCACCTCATTCTGAGTGGAGTAGATGTTACAGGCAGTCCAGCGACACTGGGCCCCGAGGGCTACCAGGGTTTCAATCAGGACCTAAAAGGGAAGCATGGAATAAACAATTACATGAACACGTAGCAGTGATAACGAACAGCAGGAGGATCTGCAGTGAACAGGACAGGAGGACGTACTGCAGTCTGTGCAGTGATGTGGGTGCAGCCAACGATCTTGGCCCCAGCTAGTGGTTTCTCCCCCTGGGCTCTCTTCCTTAAGGAGATCAGGGCAGACATGTCTGTGGAGGAGCAGAACGAGCACAAAGTGAGAGAGGCTGAAAGGACACGGAAGTCACGTTTTGTTTTGTTATAGACCAGAATGACAGACCCTTCTGAATACTAAAATAAGCCCTTTCTACAAGGTGAATGCGCGGTAAAAGGCTATAAAATGGAGCCTGATTGAACAACAACGCCAGCAACAGCTGTTGCTCTCCAGGTTTTAAGCCTGAAGAACACTTCACAAGCACTCACGCCTACTTATCACTCATGTGGGCAATGTACACAGCCAGAGAGACAGACGACATAACAGCGAATAAGCAAAAAAAACAAAATGCTCAAGATGAAAGAGGATGTATCAGAAGAAGAAAATTAGTAACCAGTGATGAATAGAGCAGAGAGAAAGAGCTCTGATCATGTTTCCAGTATAATATTGACACTGCCTCAGCCTTGGGTCATAAACGGTGAGATCAGGAGGAGAGGACCTTTATCAAATAGTGTCTAAGCAGCAGAACAGATGCCATGTGATACTTATCTGGGGACAAAGTCACAACAGGTAGCTCAAAGCTCTCTTTGTATAAATGGTTGATACAGCATGTTCACAACTGCCTCTCTGTGCAGGTATAAAGTGATGCCATAAGAGACCAAATGCTGCACATCCAGCCTCTAACTCGAACCCGCCGAGTTCAAAACGCAACGAGTGAATCATCAAAGGATCCATTTTCTGTTTCCGCAGTGGAAAATTGTTCCTCATCATCGAAACAGCGACAACGTGCCACTGAGGTCACAGACGTACCTTGTTCTGCAATCTCTATTTCTCGGCGGCCAAATTCAGCCTGCTTGATGTTCTTCACGCAGAAGTCGCTGCTGCCGTGGGTGTTGACCTGGGCTTTGTCCCGCGGGGAAGTTTCATCATCGGAGCTGTCGGTGTAGGACGCAGCTGGGGAAACGACAACACAAAGGGTCACTATTGTGGAAAAGGTTTCAAAAGAGCCAATTATGAAATATATACTTGAAATCCATTGTGTGGAAGATGGAGCTTGTGTGTGTGTATTTCCTGTAAACTCTACTGTACTTGTGTGCATATATTTAGTATATGGTAAATGCTTGTAGAAAAATAGAAATGATTATAATGATGCGCGAGTACACACTTCAGCTCTTATATATAAAGTATATACAGGGAGAAGTAGTTTTAGGTGTGCAGTACCTGAGCTGTAGCTGTCTGTGGAGGACTGGGAGATGGAGCGAGAGAGAGAGCGGCGGCCTGCCTTGGTCGGGTACTTAGTGAATTCCTGTTTGTCCTCTGCGTTTGCAAACTGGATCTGCAGGAAATCGGGACAAAATGGTGCATAGTATAAACCCAGGCTGAAAAATAGGCAAACTATGACATGATAAATTCAGGGGAGGGAGAAACAAATGGAAACATCATCATCACACATAAACAGTGATGCACTCCCAGTTATACAGTGTAGGCAATATACGGACACTCTCCTGTTATATATTTGAGCTCTTTTTGCTATTTCGGCCACTAAAAGTGTCCTTTCAAAGGTAAATCACCTGAGCCTGTTACAGTAACTCACAGGTGGATCAAGAGAAGGGGGGCTGATGCCTATTTTTAGATGCACTCTGCTGCGCTATGATTTATGCTTTGTTCAAATACAGAGGCTTCAGTTGTTGGTGTGGTTCATCGTGTCAAACTAACCCTTCAAAGGGCCTAAGATCAAAGACCTGGGAACACATAAAGTGGACCAGCACACAGCTAGCCTGGCTTTTTTCTGGACAAAACAGTCCCCACTGGACAGTTTGTGGGGTTACAAACAGACTTTGATCCACATTTCTTTTAAAACTTGTATCATTCAGCTACTAAATAAAAGCCGGTGCCTGGTGTGAGTTTGGCTTTATTTAGGCCTTGGCAGGCTACAATTAGACTGAAGATCTGACAAATCCACTGAGTGTCAATTTAACACCCTGAAACTGTAACAATCTGGCAAGACCGGTAGTAGACAAGAGTCAGCCCGTCAACATTAGACACAGCAGGAGACATAACCCACAGGCCCTTTAGTAATCTGGGTCAGTTAGGATATAGTGGAGAGCAGTCTACTTATAAAGAATCTGATGATTATATACATTTAGACAGAAACAAGCGCGTTCTGAATGCAGAAACTATTCACAGTATCTTTGCATACGTAGAAGCCCAGGTGGATGAAGCTCTAGGTGCTGTTTTACTTACACCAGGTCCTGTGAATTAATGGGACTGTAGAAAAAACAGCTGTTTCTGGACATGACCACAGAGAACCACTTTATTCAGCATTTTACCGAAATAGGACATCTGCAGGTGGAGATCAGGTCTGAACTCTGTGATGACCACTATGAAATGATCTGTGCATCACCCTGACTGACATTGCCAACAGATCCACCGCTGTCAGTTCAGCAACAGATTGAAGCGCTAATATAAAATCAAGGCTAAAAACACATGGTACCTCTATGGTGCAAAAAGCCTGATGGGGTGCTGCACAGGGATCTGGCCACTCTCTCACTTGGCCTTTCCAAGAAAACCTGCAGGCGGCTCGGTGGCTTAGCGGCAAGTGTGTTGGCTCAAGTCCAAGCTCGCCACTTGATGTTGTGTCTCGTTGTGTAATGTCACAACATTGTAAAACGTCAAGCAGTCGAGAGTCGTGGACTTTCAACACGTTTCTTTTTAATGCAGGCAGGCCTTCACCCAACTTTCTTTCTTGAACAATGTCTTCCTACGTTCCCTTATCTTTTCATTTGCTCCTTGCTGTGGCTGCTAAGTGATATTGTTGCAGAGTTAGTTTTTGTAATATGCATGTTTTGGCAGTTCACATGAGTTGACTAGTGCCGTTCTCAGGGGTAAAGGCTCCTTACTGTCCTGTGCTTTTACGTCTACGTTGGTTTGTTCGCTTCCTTAAACACTCACGACGCCATCCTCCCTGATCTTCATTCATTGTCTCGCCGCTGTAGGATTTCCTCCGTCTCTTATTTTACATGTCCATAGAATGTGTTTGGACTACAAACTAATGTGCAGGCCGGCAGAGTTGACACAACACACAGATGATAAATCCGGGAAAACATGAATGCCAGACTCACAACAGCGGCTTGAGTAACATTTGAGTGTGATGTGCACTGCATGTACCGATGTCAGCCAGGACCCACATGTCTAAGATTAAGACGCTGAAGAGCAATGACAGGACATTAAACCGATGCTGTTGTTATTTACACTGTCACACGTGATGCTGCTATGAGGATATGTTTCTGAGTGTGAGATCACAGCTGAGTGAAAGTGGTATGCACGTTACCTGGCATTTACCACACAAATGTTAGTGGAAGCTGAAACTGATTTACGATCAGAAAGTATGATTATAACCTGAACACATCTGGACTTCTCCTTCTTCTCGTTGGTTAAAATTACCGCTATGACTTTGGGCCATTCAAACATAAAGAACCGACGGATAAAACGCTGACAGAACTGACTTTGTTTTTCACTGTTTATATCTTGACTCCAACCTTCCCTGGGCAGTGACACCTGGGCTTCAACAATCTACTGTGTCTGTAAAGAGAAACTCAAGAAGCTTGTGAGACAGTGTGAACTGGTGAGATCTCTGCATGTCTCCGCTTTCACAATTTAGAGTGCACTCTATCTCACACACTTGAAAAAATACCAGTAGTAGTTTTAAGTTTACTTTGCATCAGTTTGGACACCTGAGGATTCAGTGGAGGTTTTTGCACAACGCCTTGAATTTCTGCACCGTTCTTCCTTGCTTCTTTGACAGAAAAGTCAGGGTCAGTTTAAGGAAAACAAGAGGTTAATCTAATTAATAATGAATTGCACAGTGTTACTTAGGACGGCATTAGGTTTCCGCTACTCTTGCACAATGAACTATCACAATCAGGTGAGCTGTGTGAGTAAACTTGACCACTGGAGGAAAAGAGCTGTACTTCGACCTGAATTTACAGGAGTTTACAGGTAAGAAAATAACATATCTATGTGGACTTTGTAAGAAAGAGCTCACTCTACACAAGTGCAAAAAGAAGACAGAAAAGTTGTAACATGCCCAAGGTAACTCCAGCACATCTGTGTGGGTTATCCACTATCTTTGATGATTTCCTGGTGATGCATTAGAGGCAACTCACCCTCTCTCTCCCGTGCCCATGTTTGTGTGCCATGGCTGCCTGATCTCTCCAGTTTTCCAGCCTACTTCCCTGTGCCTGTATGTCCTCTGTGTGATGGTACTAGGTGTCCCTGATGCTATTATCCCAGAACACTCCCAGGCAGAGCCGGGGGGAGGTTCCCACCTATTATTCTGATTTCTAATGGCCAACCTGGAGAGAGAGAAAGAGAGAGAGAGGAGGCCTGGAGAGAAAAGGGAGGTTGACTCCAACTGAGCCTCTCTCTCTCTCTCTCTCTCTCTCCCATTCACTCTCTCATTTTCCCTGGTTCTGCCCTTGACGACCAGCTGCTTAAGTTAGTAGGTTATATTATATGGCAGCTTTTTTTAAATGCTGAGAGAGCAAATACAGGGACAAATTGCAGGGACTAAAAAATGTTGGCATGTATAAACACAAACAAGAAAAAAATACAGAGAAAACACACAGAACGCCCTGGCTTCAGCTTCTACTTTCAGTGTGCATCCCTGATTCAGACTACTAAATAAAGGGGGATTGACAGGCAGGAATTAAACCCTGTTTGCGTTAGCCTGCTGCTGCTGCTGCTGCATCAATAAGCGGTCCATCCAGTCCCATCTTATGGCTAAAAATACTCTTTCCCTTCTAGATAGCAGGCCAGGTCACAGACTTAAGCTGTGGTGCGGCCGTGAGCCGGCGGTGTAAAGGGTTCAGTGTAGGCCTGGCATAAGGCAACACCAACTACTTAGCCAGACACCACTAATGCTCTACAGTGCCATCTAACTGAAAAGCCATTCAGACCCTATGATTCAGACAGTCTAATCCACGCAGATCTTTGTGTGGTGATTACTCACAGTAGTCACGTTCAACAAGTCAAAGACAGACAGTCTGAAATATCATTGTGAAGTTACACTGTGCTATAACAGTTAAAGTAACGCTCAAGACAAAAAGCACAGTTGTTCTATAATCACTGCACTTCCTTTGGTCTGCAAAGGCAACTACTTACATCAACACATGCATGACGGATTACACCGTGTTGTGCAAAAAAACATACGGCGAGTTAATCCTTCCTCCAGAACTATGTGACCTTTAGCTCCCTAAAGCTATAAATTGTGCTCATTGTCACATACTCCAGTCGTCATGTTCTACTTCATAGAACATGAAAATCAAGGTGATGCAAAACCATTCTTCATAAACAAACACATGGGAATGAGACACTGGTATTTACAATATCAACACTGATATCATTTTGTCGCCAAGGCTGCAAAATGAGAAGGTAAATATGAAGAGAGGCAGAATTGTGATAACAAATAATGTAGTGTAACTGGTTTTTAAATACAGGCACAGCTGAGAACACAGCTAGAAAATTATGAGACTAGTCAGTACCGATGTGCTATATTTCTCAGCCTATGGCGACTTTACCCCCAATGTTAATATAGGTCACACTGTGGGGCAAAAACAGTGCTTCACTTGTGTAGACGGTGGCAGACTTACAGTTTTCATGAACATTATAAAGAAACAGACCAGAAACTATTTCTAGACAAAGCTGGTTTGATTTAAAAGTTCCATATTTCACACTTCAGTGGTTTATTTGATGTTTTGATGCACAAGAGTCTCCCAACAGATACAAATACTCATTACAGCTATCACCCTCCTTAATGCGGGGAAAAGGAGGTAGTCACGCAGTCACTTTGTTTTGCACTTATTGTATTATGGTTATGTCCATGTATTTTTAGATTTTGATCTATTGTTGTTTTATCTATTTCTTGTTGATTTTTATAGTGGCTTGTTGCTTTTTACCTGCCATCATTGTTGTAGTGCCGTGCTCTTTGTCTCTTTGTCTTTCCATCTCCTTGTTGCCTGTCATGTATTTTAAATGTTGAAGCAGTTGCTGCAAAAACACTTGCCCGTTTCGGGACAATAAAGGAATTTACTTACAAGAAGACACATTTATATGTGTGTTATTTAAGTACCAAAAAAAATCTAAATACAGTTTTACATATCCACTCTCATGCTTCTTTTAGGAGCTCTAGCAAGAACAGAACATTTTATGTCTCAGAGTCTCTCTTCCAGTTAGCTCACTGTTTTCTGAGTGACGCACACTCAGATCACAAATAATTTATAATGAGACTCATTGGTAAATAATTGCAAATGCTAATGGTCAGTCAGCACTGAAATGGGTCAAACAGACGGAGGAGACTGAATTAAAATGCTCCTGTAGTTCAGAAAATGTAAACTTTAGCCATTAGTCTCTGATATTTCTGTGCCTCCTGACCTCCAAAAACGGCTTTCTTCTGTGTTGTGGCTTACTAGCTGTGACAGAATGACCTCTTACTATTGTATTGTCAATAAAGTTAAAACAACTTTTAAAGAAGTTGGATGGTGGGTCTATGATTGTCCTTTGGGTCCTGACTGTATTATTGTGACATCACAAAATTAAGGAAGCCCTGACAGTTTGTTTTAAGACACAGTTGCTGCTTGGAGCTTCTTTATATTGAGAGACATGGGAAAGTGCGTCCATACAATATGGGAACTTTAAAGGAGTGTAAAAGTGAAAATGTGTCATTTACCTGTTGCACATGTTGGTTTTGTGTTCTTTACATCTTTAAATTATTCTTAGCTCATCAGTCTATGCAGAAAATGTGACAATCTTGATGAATATTAGTCCAGTGTATGTGATGCCATCAGCATTTAATTCTCTTTAACTTTCACCTCTGAGTCTCTCTCAAGATTTGTTTCTTGATCATTCACCAATCGGTATGTCTCTATGATGTAATTTAAACTTACCAGGTGGGATTTTTTTTTTAAATCTGTATTTGACCTTCATGAAACACCATAATGCCATAATGTTGGCAGACAAACAAGACGAGATAAAGCTGAAAATGAGCTACGAATCCTTTTGAGACTGTGTGAAACTGTCCACAAGGATCAGATAAAACATGACGATGCATGAGCAGACTCATGGTCTCATCCTCAGGGGGGCGTATTGTGTAACTGCTGAGAGGAGGCAGAGTCGTGGTGTGCTTTGACTCACCCACACACACACACACACACACACACGTACACATTCCCTCATAGTTCATTTAATTTGTAACATTGATTGTTAGAGCTCACTGCACCTTTCAGCTGATTAGGTGACAATGCGGAGGCCTAGTAAGTTCAACACGACGTCCAACTCTTCATTTTCCTGTGTGATCATTTTAATTAGATTTTCCACTCATTTGCGGCACTTGTTTTACTCATTTTCCTCGTGCTAACTAGTGGCTCGGTTTGACACAGGGCTCTCACATTTATTCATAACATACTGCTTTGTTTTCAAGAGCACTGCGCTCAGCTCTACCATCCAATATGTTTTCAATCAGGCTCCCTGAGGCGGCTAACAGTCCACACATTATTGCCTTGTCAGACAGGGGGTCTGAGCTAATACTCTGAAGTCTGTGAACCCCGCTGCTGGGAAAACAGGTGTTTTCATTATTCTCATTATTATGTCCAGCTCTTATGGTCAAAAAAAACTTTAATGTTTAGTCATCTATGATTTTTTTAGGCTTATGTTGACTAGTTAATTTAATAGTGATGGTATAAATGATTATGTTTACATTTTAGACAGAGGGAAAAGAAGTGAAACAGACAGAAGGTATATGAGCATATCGATTTATACCATCTTTAGCAAATATTTAGTTTAGTGTCTTTAACCTTCGATGATCTCTGGCGGTCTGTTTGGGATTGACCGTCTCCCTCAGACACTGCACTTTCCCAACATTAAGCTTTAGTTTTCCTGAGATTTTTCCAGTGCCGCGATGCTTTTGGCTGATTTCTACTATGCAATCACGTTAATCTGAACACCAGCTGGCCAACATGTCAGAGCGTAACAGAGGTGTGATGCTGCTCACCATCTCGACCGAAACCGAAAAACATCACAAGTACAAAGATGCCACAAACATCTCAGATTATGTAACGACGAGGCAAAAGAAAAGGCAACGACATCGTGATCAACATCAAACGTAGTTGATGCTGTGATACACTGACATTGTGAAACTGCTATCGTGTAATAAATATAGCGATAAGGTTTGTACAGCTGACCTCAGTGGAAATACAATATGTTTTACCCACAGAGGGCATCAGTAAAGAAGCACAGGTGTCACAAGTCAAAGGTCACCTTGAGGCCACGACCTTAAAAAAAAAAAAACATTCACAGAGAATTTCATCACCACCTCTGTGACAAAAATGCATCCACCTTCAGCTTATGGATCAATAAACCTGAAGCTCAGCACAAAGGAGACTAACCCAAAAAAAAGAGGAGTTTTTCCTATCAAGATCTGAGCAGGTGAGCTCAGATGAGAGACATAAGGGAGCCCTCAGCTCGGTCTGTTTCATGTTTACCCACTGCCTGCCTTGTGCCAGCTGTTACACATGGCGGTGGATCTGTAATGATATGAGCAGCCACCTCAGGGGAGTCTTTCAGTGTGATGATTGTTCTGTGCCATTGTATAACAGCCAAGAAATGTGAGGCCTTTTTTCTCACGGGTGCACCTCCAGCTACAGTTTTATATACTCTTTCTTTCTGATGATGTGTAATATCATATCACAACATGGGGATGAGTTAACTTGTTACAGACATGATTCATGTTTACAGGTTTAGACTTGACCCTACACCTAAACCCAAACCTTCAGAGAGACCCCACAGCTCAGCACACAGACCCACTGCCCAAGCTCACGTATGTCAGCTCGTGTATTTCTCCACTTTGCAGAGGGTTTAAGAGCTCAGCTTGGCTTTTGGTTGTTTCTCGCCTGCAGGATGTTGGCATGACAGTGAGGTTTAAATAAACAGGAAGGCTCCGTGAAGGCAGACTAACTATTTTCTGATAGTTATGGAGGCTCCTCTTTTAATTACATGCTGTTACCTCGGTAATAATAGGCTATAGAAAGAGAGTATGATTAGACTGAATACAACAGAGCTGCTTCTTTAGCTCACAGTCTGAATGTTTGATGATTTCCCACTTAGCAGCTTTGGCCTGGGATGGAGTACCACACACACACACAGTGATGATGGCTCTGTAACATTCACTGCAGTATCACATCCGACAGCGCAGCACAGCCCGATTAACCTCTCTGCTTTTAACTTTGGCCTGGAAATTACAAATGAGGATGTTACATGAGCACAGGAGCGCGCACAACTCCATGACCTATGTTGTAGCTATTCACTGCAATGCGCACCAGCCTGGATTTATATCCTCCTCACACGTGCCTGCCCACGGCTCACACACACACAAACACACACACACACACGCACACGGGGGCATCGGGTTGTCCTTTACCTTCTTGACGGATTTGAGAGTGGGGACTGCGGTGAAGGCAGCGGACGGCATCTCCCCGACGTTCATGTTCACATCGCTGCTGTTTTTGCTCACAGTCATCGCGGAGTATTTCTCCGCTACGTTCTCCGTCTCTTTCACATATTTGGTGGCTTGTTTCACCTCCGCCTTGCTGTCCACACCCGAGTCGGTCATCGCATCCAGGTGATACCGATAGCCTACTGTTCCCGGAGAGAAAATAAATAAATGAACAAACAAATAAATAAATAAATAAATAAATAAAGAGAAAGCCGGTTACGAGTGGAGTTGAGACCAGCTCTGTCTGCCTCTTCTCTCCGTGTGGTTTAATTAAAATACTCGAGCCGACGCTGAAGCGCTCTCTGTCGGCCTCGGTGTGGAGCGATAAGCCGTCGCCTCCAGCAGGATGATGATGAGCTCCGGTCTGTATCCCAGCTACTTTGTCCGACAGCGGCTCTGACACTTGTTTCAGTCCCGCAGCTCCGCTGTCATCCACAGGCGAGGCTGAAGTCAGCTCCTCATTCGACGCCGTTCCGCTTAAGGAAGCAGCTAAGGGGGAAAACAAAGTTAAGGGACACTTAACTTTAAGTGCTGAGCGACCAACGTTGGACCAGGTCCAGGTGAAAAAATACTTTTGTTTAGACTGGTCAAGTCTGGACCGGATTATCCAGGAGAAGTCAGAGACTGTTAAAGACACAGTCGTTTTAATCCACAAAGGACATTTAAATCACAAACAGCCTCACACATCACTGACTGACTGACTGACTGACTGACTGACTGACTGACTGACTGACTGACTGACTGACTGACTGACTGTGTGTGTGTGTTTCACTTGTCCCAATTGTTGATATCCTAATACAAATGCAATTAAATGACTGTAGCCTATGCAGTTCAGTGTTCCATCTTTATACTTGAATAATTTTTGTTTTGGCTGCTTAGAAATACAACCAAATAGCCTAGTTGTGATCTATAAATGAGAAATATATATATATATATACAGGCCACAATAACAATAAAGGCCACAATAACAATAAAGGAAATCTTAATCTTAAAATGACATTAGCAGACTCTGTGAGGTTGTTAGAGTGAAGGTAAAGAGTGTGGAAAAATGAATTTACCATTGATAAAGATGTTTTGGATGGTTGTTTGATTGTTTTGGGGGATCTCACCTACTGTAGGCTAAAAAATAGCATTGTCATTTCTCACATTTTTTTCTTTTCACAGCTCAGCTTCTCTTGGATAGTTCAGATTAGTCCAGATATGACCAGTCTAATTAGACCTAGACCTGGTCCAATTTGGTTCTGGTGAAAAGTAGTGAAATCTCCATTTGTTACATTCAAGTTTTGTTACATTCAACATACAAGTGCTATTAAGTTCTCACTGATGTGTTTATTTCAGACAGTGCTGAGACTTTATCCATACTGTCTGACAGGCTTCCACGTCAGTAGGCCTAAGAGGAGTTAAATAAAAATGAATAAATAAATATGATTGGATCTGTGGCTCACATAGCCTACTGGAAGTTAAGTTTCCTTTAACTTTCCCCTTAACTGCAGAATCGGAAGCGACGAATCAGAAGCGAACTTCAGCGTCGCCATTATGCACTGACAGTAACATCTGAAGGGGAGGGGGCGGTTTGTTGACGCTGTCACCTGAACAAGTGGGCAGTAGCCTATGTAGGCACTCATCATCCGGCCAGCGCCGGTGCAGAACCAGGGACCAGGGGAAAGTAACGACTGATGCTGATTACTCGTTACTGGGATAAAAATAAAAATAAAAAAAATAAAATAAAAGTAATCACTCCATATTTTACCCTTTCCTTCTCTTTTGCTGGCACAACCCGAGTTAGATGTTCCCACGGGTCCCTCGGGTGCTGCCCCCTGCTCATAGGAGGCAGAGTGTAAGTCCCGCCTCCTTCGCTGTGATTGGCTGATCGAGGTACGGACGTAACAATCTCCTGAGTCTGATTGGCAGAGCTTGCTTGGGACAGTGTTTGAGAGGTCTCCTTGAGGGCAGGGAACTGTTTTTGTCCTGAATCTGAAAGAAATTTAATTACAAGAAAAGAACATAACACTGATAAACTCAAACAAACACAAATGAAAAGTATCTAATTATAGGATCCTGATCCTCCTAATTATGAGAAACAATCAGTCATCTTCGCTCACTGTTTGTCTGAGATCTACAACATTAGATTGTAGATTGTGAGCTCAAATGTGAAGTCTTTCCTTTTGTGAATTAAGTTTTTGTACAGTTTGTTGAAAATCTTCATATAATGGAGCACACTCACACACACAGTCAGTTGTTGGTTACGTAAACCTGTCACATGACCAGTTTTGGTATGTTACAGTTACTCTTTGTATAAGTTTCATCAATCTTCTTATTCAAAGGGTAGACCTATACATACAAACAAATGACACACATTTTCACTCATGACACTGAAGATTTGTTTCTGATGATGGCTGAAAAGTAACTGGTTAAAATTCTTCTGATATCCTGAATAAATTTAAAGATCCGTCTCCACTGCACCAACCTGGAAGTAAGGAATAAGCACAAATACTATTGAGTCACATAATAAAATTTAATTGACATAGGTGTCATGAATTCAATGTCCAAGCTTTTTTCATTACAAAAAAAAAAAAAAACATTTCAGAACTGCATTGGATGGGTAAAAAAACCTATTATCTACAATGAGAAAAAAACAACACCAACATTTAAACTTGGACTGACCAATGGAGGAGTAACTTTATGAACAGGATGTGTAACGTGACGCCACACTGAGCCATTTTTTTTCCTACAAACACTAATGTTAACTACAAACTGTATAAAATGCATCCACAGAATTGGGCAAATCAGTAAATACACCTAATAAACGGAGGGGAATAAAAAAATTTCTGTGCAACATCTTCACATTAGTATCACATTTCAGTTGTTTTTTTGTTTTTGTATTTTTTTGTTTTTTGCCATCGATGCAGGTTGCACTTAAGTTACTGGATCCATCCCCCACAGAGTCTGTGGACTGGAAAAATAAAATTCAAATATTGTATCACATAAAAGATAAAGGACACAAGTGTGCTTCACAGCTTCACAAGTGTCTCCAATAAAAAAAAAAACTCTGTACCATTTACAAAAAATAAAGCAACAAGTATCAACTAATGAAAAATTGTTATATTTTCAAACAAACCAGGGTGTAACTGGGAGTATGGCTTCACAGCTCTCGTTTCCTCCGTTACTGACCCTGGTTAACGGTGATGTTTTCATTATTGTCCCAACAATTTCATATGAAAATAAAAAAGCTGGCCCTAAGTGCTCGACCAGTAAAGCTGAGCATAGAGGAATCCTCCGTTTCAGAGAGGAAGACCAGTTCTCAGGCTCAGCAGCCGCATGGCCAGCTCCGTGGAAGACCAGTGTACACGTAGAGAAAACAGAAGAAGTGGTGGTGTTTTTCATTGGTGGCCTGTGGCGGTGGGGCAGGAGGAGGAGGAGGAGGAGGTGGTTGATGGTTTAACAGGGATGAAGAGTCTCAGGCAGAGTAGAGTTCACTGACAGATGTGATGTTGGTGGTGGTGTCAGTGCTATGAGACTCGGATCATCTGGGCTACCGTCTCATCTGCTGCTGCCTGGGCCGCTTCCTGCTGTTGCTGCACAACAGGAGAGAGAGCAGCAGTGAGGTCACCATAAAGAACTGGTAGGAGATTCATTACTAATTGAGATATAAACCTTTTCCAATAACGTAAAAACTAATTCCCATTAAATTTCTAATGAATGAAGAAATCACCCAAAGGAAGGCAACTACTTAAACTACAATTTAAAGAGCTTGGTTGGCAGTCTATGATGTGTTCACAGACCTTGCTCAGTATAGTTTTCATAGTTCAGTGCTGCTGTGTAAGTGAGATTATTTTGTCACACCTGTGCCAGGGCCAAAGCCATTTCCTCTTTGTCCTTAGGGGAGAAGAACCGTCCTCCATCTCCTCGCTTACGCTGCATAGCGTGACGGTGGCGAGACTCGTGCAGGTATTTCTGTCAGAGAGAACATGGGTGTATAGGATCATGGCCTGTTTCACGTTATGAGAACACAGTTCTATCTCTATATCTGTGGAAATTAAATAATCCATGCAACACATCAAGGTTGTAATACAAATTCTACCGACCAGTAATGGCCCAACCTGCACCACTATGTAGATTTCTGATCATTGTTCTGACTACCTTCTAACTCCCACCAAGATGTTCATCATGAAAATGGCAGGCAGACAAATAAATCATAAATGAAGTAGCTAGTGAAGAGAGGAACATGGGCTAACAACAGAAGGAGTAGAGTTTCAATGTGTTTTAAGATGATGACCAATATGCCATACCCTTCTTTCTTTGGGGATCTTGCCCTCAGCCTCCAGCTTGGCCCGGGCCTGTCGGCGCTTCAGGATACGATGGTACTGTTTGGCATTGACATAGAGAGGCTCCTCTTCCAGCATCTCAGCCCCTGGCAGAGGGATACGTTGCATCGTGGGAACTCCACCACCTCCAGGCACCATCTGATAGAGGGGCAGACACAACATGCACACAGTGCTTAGAGCCTCTAGCATGGAAATCATTTAACAAACAGTTACTGTTCATACAGTTTGTTAAATATCACATTCATCACCAGGCCCTATTCAGTACTGATATACAAAACTACATCACATTTAAACACTCAAGTTAGAGGCCCTGTGCACCCACACAGGTGTTTTCAGACATTCTTGCTCAATAGACTTCTCTGCAAGGTTGACACTGGTATTATACAGAGAATATCTTTCAGTCAGCAAAGAAACTAATAAGAATCAAATGAGGCAAAGTTGCTTCATTCAATAGGTACAATAAATTAAAGAGTGGTGAAGCAGATTTAAATCAAGCACAGTCTGTACACATACAAAAACACCTGTGTGTGGACAACAGGTGGTTAAGGATACATATTAAAACACACTGCAAGTCACTAACACTTTCAGATATGTTACCTAGAAATACTCATTGTTAGTTTTGAAAATGTTAAAATACAATTTATTAGTAAAATTAAAAAAGGTATAATGAATCATTAATTCCTTATATCACTGCAATATTATTCCATTGAAAGACACTAAATCTATTACATCACATTTCTACAGTGTGTAAAAAGGGCAGTTATGATTAGCACATACAATATAAATGTAAATTATCACCACATTTAAAACGTTCTTTGACCTTCACCACACTTCACACACCTTTGTGAGTCTAGATTTTTAAAAGGAAAGGTAATAAGATGTGGGGTACCTCTGCACAGGGTCTTACCATGACCATTCCACCTGCATTGACCATGTTACCAGAGACGGGCAGGGTGACGGTCACAGTGCCCTGGCCGCTATTCGTGGTGTTGGTGTTGGCACCCCCTGCCTGTACGATCTGGGCGCCGGCCAAGCTGGCAGCTGGAATTGTGATCATTCCTGTAAAAAGATTATCAACACAGCTCTTACAAAAAAAAATGAAAACTCAACAGTACACCTGCTTTCAAAGTCCACAAAGCATAAAGCAAACAAGAAAGGTAGGAGAAAAGGGGAGATTACCTTGCTGCAACACGGTGCCATCTGCGTTGACGGGCTGGTAGACAATGGTCTGGCCGTCCGCTGTCTGTGCCACCTGCTGGCCCTGCACACTGATCTGCTGCCCCTGTGGAGGCCAGAGTAAGGAGAGACCACATTTAGCAGCTATACATCAATAGCGGTAGTTTAAAGTGATAGTTCACCCAAAATTCAAATTTCACTAATTTTCTACTCACCCTCATGTCGACTAAGGGTTGGGAGAAGTTTCGGACTCATCTGTGCCTTTTTGGAGTTACAGGGGGGTCGGTGCAGCACTGCATGTCCATATGACGGTCGCAAACGGGGCTCACTTTTCTTCGTCCAAAAAGACACACCAAAAAACATCCAAATACCTCCATAGTGCTCACCTGTAATGTCCCTCTTGTATTGAAGCCCCGACATGAGAAATTGTTCCGAAAAAAATTAAATAAGTCTATATTTTAAGCTTGTTTGTAGCGGAAGCTCCCAGTGTCTCAGTTCACTGCTCTGCCTGTGGAGCTTCCGCTACAAACAAGCTTAAAATACAGACTTATTTAATTTTTTTTCGGAACAATTTCTCATGTCGGGGCTTCAATACAAGAGGGACATTACAGACGAGCACTATGGAGGTATTTGGATGTTTTTTGGTGTGTCTTTTTGGACGAAGAAAAGTGAGCCCCGTTCGCAACCGTCATATGGACATGCAGTGCTGCGCGGAGCCCCCCTGTAACTCCAAAAAGGCACGGATGAGTCTGAAATTTCTCCCAACCCTTAGTCGACATGAGGGCGAGTAGAAAATTAGTGAAATTTGAATTCCCTTGAAATATCCCTTTAATAATTAAAAGTATTTTCTGCTCAAGTGGTCATAATTCAAGACCTGGTTCTGTCCAGCGGTGATGGCTGTCTGGGGCTGCTGGATGATGATCTGCTGGGGCTGACCCTGCTGGCCCTGGAGCTGGAGAGTCTGACCCCCCTGCAGTTGTATCTGTCCTGGCTGCACCAGCTGGATCTGCAGGCAGACACAGAAGACAGCAGGCCAAAGATAAGTCACAGTTTACTAAAGATGACTGCAGTATTGTATTCTTTTTAGACTACTTCACATCTACCAGTGAACACTAGGGCTGCCACGATTAGTCGACTATTAAAATCGTCGACAACTAATTTAATAGTCGACTCGTCGTTTTTTGTTGTATTTTTTACTTTGTTTTTCTCTCAAAACTGCTGCGGCACCTTCCACACACGCACCCGCCGCCGGGCGTACCTGACTCCACAGACACCTACTCGGTGTTCTCTCTCTTTTCTCTCTCTATCTCTCTTGTCCGTCTTCAAGCGGTGGTGTTTTTTTTTTTAACAGAAGGACTATTATTTACACTGAGCACAAACTGTACTTTTGTTAGTTTCAGGTGTCTACCTCATTATATTTAAATGTAGCTATGTTTGATGTCAGAGACAAATGAAGGAAAGAAAAACCTAAAAAACCATAAGTATTTATTTTGGTGTTGTTTAGGCCAGTGCCTTATCCTTATTTTACTCAGCTGTTTGCACTTTATGCTACAGTTAAAGAAGTGTTTGTTGCTACAAGCTGCACATTTCATTAAAAGTTTAATGAACTATCATCTTAATTGTCTTTATTTTTAGTTAGCATATAACGTTACCTTAAACACTTCAAGTTGAAAGCTAATGATGGTTATATAAGAGCAGCTGCATGCTGGTGCCATAAGCTGTATGTTTTACATTCAATTTACGTATGATCCGATTAGTCGACTAATCGAAAAAAATAGTCGGTGATTAGTCGACTATCAAAATAATCGTTTGCGGCAGCCCTAGTGAACACACACTGAAACCAAGCCTTATCCCTTACCTGCTGTAGTCCCTGGGCTCCAGACACAGGCACCTGCATGATGGTTTGCCCCTGACCCCCTGACATGGCCTGCACCATGATGGGCTGCCCTGACGATGTGATGAGCTGCCCGCCACTCACCTGAACCATCAGAGGCTGTCCCTGGACCTACAGTGACACAAAGAAGGCGGTTATATGAGCACCGACGGTGTTTGTTAGCACAGCATCACTCGTGTGTGACTTACATGACTGCGAGCAGGCAATGTTGAGACAGGATTATCCAGGGTACCACATCACAGATGAAAGTATTCACTGATATGCTGTTGTTCTTTCTGTTTTAGAATATACCAACACGAACTGCAGCCTGATTACTACAGTACAATACAGTATATTTTTTGTCATGAAGTTAGGTGAAATACAAAACTTCTGCATTCAGCGGTTTCAATTTCAATTTTAATTTTGATTAATTTAAAAGTGACTGACTACATAAGATGCTGCCATCAAATTAATTAACATCCACATATAAGACTTGACAAGAGCTGATGGTCCAAGTAACATCCAAAAATAAGTGAATAAACAACTATGGACAACTGAAAGCTAGTGGCGGTAGTTGTGCCACAGAGAAATGCCAGAGGAAAGGGACCACCTGCCATTCTGTGACAACAAATATACTGTAGAGCAAGATGATGAGAAGTGACAGCCATTGACTGTGGATCCATGTAGTTCAATGTCAAACCCCAGAAGGTAGCTCTGCTAATTGTAAAACACATCTGTGTTGATGAGAGTTTCAAAATGACTTTCATACTCATCAGGGAAGAATATCTGACTTGTAAAACTTGCTTTTACAAGAAAGACACAAACAATCCAGACAAAGTGTAGCACTTGGTCATTTTAAGCCATTAAAGCACTGGTGAAATACTGAGGCTGACACAGAACACACTGTGCTGAGGAGCATGCAGTTCAGGCAGCTGTAAGACATGCTGGGAGGGAGTGTGATGAACCAAACAGCACAGAGATGGGTCATGAAAAAAACACAAGCCCTGGTGGTTGTAGCATGCAGACTGGTAGGCTGTAACACTGTCATGACACTGACACAGGGCGGCGGTGACACCACTACCTGGAGTGTCTGCACCTGCTGGCCTGAGGCCGTCACCACTGGCGCCTCTGTTTGCAGCTGCACAGCTGTCACTGTGCCCTGTGTCTGCAGACAAGGCAGGACAACACAATCTCAGACAAGTAAATATCATCTGGGCCTGGGGTCCACTGGAAGGTTTTGTTTCTTGCACCTGTTAACTGTGATGCTGTAGCAGAAAAGTGGGGAAACATTTCTTCATTAAACCACATTCACCCCAGTGCTGCTGAGCTCACCTGCTGCTGGATCTGTCCATTAGTAGTCTGCACAACTATCTGCTCCCCAGTGGTAGTGGTGGCAGTGGTGTACTGCTCCATAGCTTGTTATAGTCACAATCCTCCTCTCCTGAGACAAAGAAAAGACACATACAGCATAAGCAAACACACACACACACAAAAAATGAATACAGCTTTTAACCATTCGTTTTAATTGTAGCCTTTGATAATTGACCAACAACGAAAAGACGTGTTGTTTTCCCAGTCGATATCTAACGTTACATGTTGTCAACTCATTGTTGTGAACGGTTGACATTATTAATTTAATTAATTTTATGGCCTCGTCTTAAATTTGGATCAACACGCTGGCCGCAGTCCAACACACACACATGTTGTTGTTGTTGTGTCTGAACAGCAGAGATGAATACACCCCTCTCAGGGCTCGGTGGCCCGGTGTTGTTGTGTTAACGGGGTAACGTTACTCGCCTGGGAGCTAACTGAGCGCGGCTAGCGGCGGTTAGCTAACGCTACAAAAACGCCAGAAAGCACCGAGTAAAGGGCCAGTCAACAGGTTTACACAGAAAGCGACAGCTGTTGTGTGTGTTGGTGTTTATTGCAGTTCATGATACGTTGGTTTACTGGTGACTGGGCGCCGAAATTATCCCGCACCCCTTTGTTTGATATGCGATGTGTTTTGTTTTTTTTAGCTAACGTTAGCTGCTGCCGAGCCGCCGTGGATGATCATGTTTCCTCACAGGAGGAGCTCACACACACACCGAGAACAAGAAGTTATCTGCAGCCTTTCAGCGAGCCCGGGACGAAGCGGCCTAAAGCCAAACTGTCTGCCATTTGAGTTTTTTTTTCCTCCCTTCCTCTCTTGCATTTTAGCAGGGTTAGTAATTTGGTTGGTCCATGACAAACCAATCCGTGCTGACAACAACTACCAATGCCTTCAATCGGGTCTCCCTTACCGTGTCTCCGCTGTCCGGTTTCCCTCTGATTGGCTCCAGTACAGCTCGCTAAAGCCCAATCAACAAAGTGAGCGGACAAAATGGCGCAAATGAAACAACGGAGCCCCGGGAGGAGGAGGTGCGCAGCTGCAGCAGCGTGACACACGAGCTCAGGGAGGGACAGAGAGGGGGAGAGGGAGAGAGGCAGGGTCCGAGGTGACCGCCCGGGGGTGCCATTGTACTACACCAGGTTTATTTTATAACCATCTTCAGGCTTTAATAAATAGGGTATAAAATGCCGTAGATGTGTTTTATTACAATAATAAAATAACTCTCAAAACCCAGACTACCAGATTCAATCACCCCCCAATTATAACACACAAAATGCCCCTGCCTACATGTGTGCATTATAATTGACTCTTCTTCTCCATGTGTCTTATTTATTATTGAGTAGTATGATTGTTGTGATGTGTGAATCTGTTATTTGTGTTCACAAGGGCCTTTGACTTTGACTAGAGAGCTCACCGTGTATGAATCAGTACTAGGAGCGCAGGTATACAACAACAGACTCACATTATTTATGTTTTGCACATAATCGTTTACATTTATTTTATTTTATCTTATTCTATTATGTTGCTTCTTTTTTTCTTCTTCAGTTTTTCCTATATTTTGCCACCTCATCTGTAGCTATGACCCACATCAAAACAGCTGGGAGAGGCTGAAATGCAGGAAAAAGGATGCTAAACTGGGCCAAGTACTATTAGTGGACCTTTTTTTTTTATTGTACATTCATTACTAAACTATTCAAATAGGCTAATACACATGTGAAAGGTAGCCTACAGAGAGTAGGGGACGTGCTACTGCCATTTGTGTCTTAAACATCTCGTTACCATTTGTAACTGTGTTATTATGACAATGACAATAAACTATTGGATTTAACTATGCAAGCCATTGAAATTGACATTTTAATTTTAAACATCACTGAATCTTGAAAAAGCAGAGAACACTTTTTTTCTGGTAAAGTTTTTCTTTCTATATTCACACATGTAAATGTATTTTTATGTTCATCCGAGTTATGCTTTTTAAAGATGCCGTGTCTTTAAAATAACCAACATCAATTGATGAATAAGATGAATGCGTAATTTATACAAGTAAAGAAAGAGAAAGCGCATACCGTATATTTGCATATCATTGACAGCCTATTTGTAACCTCCACGCCGGTGGGGGGCAGTGTCGCAACTTCTTCACGCTGCAGGGCTCGTGTTTGCGGAAGTATATGCACGACTTTCACGCACGGGTCTGGGTCTGTGTCGCTTTATTTTTCTCCCAGATTTAAACATAAAGCGTGATGATGAATATTTCGGACTAGATTACTGTGACCCTGTTTGAGCCAGTCATTTGTCCTACAGCCTCGTGTAACAACGTCGGAGGGACAGAGTTATAAGAGGACAAAGCTAGTGGACAGTTCAATAATAATGTCATCCTCTCTGTCATAATAATAAGCTCATGATACTGAGACACGCTGAGAGCATCATGGCCCGACCCCTGCAGGTCTTCTCCCTCCTGTCCAGACTCCTCGCTGCCCCCTCGGTGAGACCCGCGAGCAGCTGTCGGCTCTCGAGCCGGGGATCCGCCGGGTCCCGGGTGGGACAGGGCCATGTGCGCAGAGACAGAGCCGCAGACAGAGCTCCGAGATACAGCGATGAGATGTCCGATGAGGAGTTTGGACTGGCGGATGTGGAGGATGTAGAAGACAAGCTCGACGCCTTGGCTCAGTAAGAAACAACAGGAGTTAATATCCCATGTTATTTGAATGGTGATGATAATAACCTGGTGGACTTAGTTATTAAACCATGTCTCCTGTGTTTTTCAGTGAAGAGAGGAAGAAGCAGAGGACTGTGCAATACCATATACTGAGGAGGCAAATGACTCCCAAGGGAGCTCCCAACAGGAAACTGACCTGGGATACGATTGAGCAGATCAGGTGAGGAGAAATCAATATTGAACGCGTCAACATTTGTCTCAGAAAATATACTTCTACTTTCTATTGACATGAAATTTTCACCAGATGTCGACAACAGCCCAAGTAATACACACATACAAAGAAATCCAAACATTTATGTGCATAAATGTAATAAAGTGAAATGACACAGGGAATAAGTATTGAACACATGAAGAAAAGGAGGTGCAAAAAGGTATGGAAAGCCAAGAAAGCAGCTGGAGTCTGTCAGTATTTATAAAGTAATCCCCTATGTCCCCTATCAGGGCAAAGTAATATCAGCTGGTTTAGTCCAAATTGATGCCTATAAAAAGTTTTTCTCATCACCAAGGTGTCACACACAAGAGGCATCTAATGATGGGGGAAAGCAAAGAGCTCTCTCAAACTTATGCTGCAGAACATACTGATGGCATTGGTTACAGACGTCACGTGTCTGAATGCACCGTTTTATCCGTTAGTGCAGTTATCCAGAACTAAAAAGAACAACGTTTTACCATAAACTGGCCATGACCAGGTTCTCCTCACAAGACAGAGTCAAAAGAAGAGTTGTCCAAGAGCCAAGGATCACTGACAGAGAGCTTTAGAGAGACCTGCAGCTACAGTTATAAAAAAAAAAACACAATAACGAGTAATGCATTTAACCACCATGGCCTCTATGCATGCTCACCATGCAAATCTATTGACGCGTTCAATACTTATTTTCCCCGCTGTAATCTACCAAAACATGCCATTGCCATCCACCTATCAAGGGCTTAGAAATAATTGTTGATTAATTTTCAGATATCTAAAGCAAGAGCAACCAGAAGAGTGGACCGTGGAGCGTCTGGCCCAGGGCTTCTCTGTCACCCCCGATGTCATCCTGCGGGTCCTCAGGAGCAAGTTCGTCCCGCCTCCTGAAAGAAAAACCAAGCAGGATGCCACAGTAATGGCTGGACTGGGTCAACAGGTGCTGCCTTCGGGTGCAAAGGCAGGGAAGGAGCGACTGAAGTTGCCGGGGAACCGTGCACCAGAGTTACTCCCATCTGGAAATAGAGAAGGTGCTTTAATCACTGCAACTGATCAGACACTAATGATTCGAGGACAAGACTCAGTGTCTTTGGCCAAGAGCCCTGCCCCTGTTACTATTGTGCCCACTCAGTTCACAGCTGGAGTCACTAGAGCCGCCACAGTGACAAGATCCACAGGAGAGGACGGCCATAGGAGCACAAATCCACCGGAGGAGGACGGGGAGGGAGAGGAGAGCTGGGATGGACAGGTGTTGACAGAAGAAGAGCTAGAAGAGTTTATGGACATCCAGAAGGCCGTTCCTCCTGTGGTGCAAGTGGGGAAAGATTTCTTTGACACGGAGGGAAACTTTTTGTACAGAATCTGAGGACTTTATGTTGTCTTTATGTCAGATGCTGAAGCTCAGGTTGGCCACATTACACTTAATATTAATCAACTCATGAACTTTTGGATTTAGATCAATTCTGTATGAAATACACAGGCAAAAACAGATAAAACATATTTTTGTATTGCAGCTATTTGGTTTTGTTCAATTTATTTATTAACCTGTGAACTGATTTCTCAATCTGTTTTCATTTCCTGTTCGTTTATTCTCATATCTATGTTGACCCTGAGAGCTCCACACACGGTAATTTGAGAATTGTGGTAATAAAGAATGGAAAAAATTATTTATTTTTACATTGCTGTTGGTGAGAAGTAAGAATCCACTGAGAACAATAGAGGAACGTATGAATTTATTGGCAAACCCAAAGAAAACTGCCTCAAATATACAGAGGAGAGAAACATAGCAGATACAAAGATGTAACCTTGTATATTTACAGAACCATCACATGACTTATTTATTTATACAGCAGTTTTTAAACTGTAAGAAAAATGTGTTACCCTCACCTAATGCAATAAACCCTCCTTAAATAAGAACTCAGCAAGTCTCTCCCAGTGTATAGCAGCTGCATAACAACCCTGTTTCACTCTGTGTTTTTATTTGAGTTGACTCTCTTGTCAAAGTATCACAGCCAGAATGTAGTCTCACGCCAAGTCAGGAAAGAGAGAATAACCAGGTTATTGTGAATTATTTTCTCTGTGAATTTAAATATTATTTAGAGTTGACGTGCAGTTCAATGTTAAAAAAAAAAAAAAAAAATGAAAGAAAAAACAAAACAGATATGCTCTTTGCTGCTCGACAATTCAAAAGTGCGGCTAAAGAGCTTGTCACTGCTATACTGGATGAAACTGGTTACACACGAGATGATATAAATAATTATCAGCAAATAGACGCTGGCCACACATTGGGAGGGCCTCACATCATATCCTCACACCAGGCACTTGCATAACCACATCCAGTTTACTGCACTCTGAACCTGCTAGTCACAAATAAATAAAATATGCACGGAAGCAACACATTTAAAACAAGACCGACAAATGATTGTGCAACAAATAATTAAAAGAAGGAAAGAAATCCTGATAAGACAGATTTGTGGCGGCATTGGCCTTTCCAGTTAAGCTTCAAAATGACAGTAGTGTTTGGATGATTTAAAAGATAAAAACAGCAGTTTACTGTTAAAGTTTTCATAATCCAGTTATTTAAAAGATGTCACTCAGATCCAAGTAACAAAAAGAAAAACCTCAACAGTCCCACGTGTTGTTGCAGCTTAAACAACTATGTCTGTTCACTAATAGGCTACAGTGTTCATTATGCTATACAACATTTACATATTTTAATTGCTCCTGTGTTTCTGTCACTAAATTACAATGTTGTGTTGGGTTATCTGAATGTGTTGTGAAAAATATCTGTAGACATTTACTATCAAACTATAGTTATTTGAGCCATTTCTCAACATCTTTGTCATTTGCCACATTAGTTTAAAAGGTTGTTAGTACAAAAACGGCTCGAATGATTATAAATACAACTCATATATGACTACAGTGATTATTACAGTATTATCACATTAATTGTAACGTCACATTTAGGAAAAATGTTAAACTACAAACTCTTAGCATACAAAGGACCTTGTGCTTTAGGCAGTTGGAAACTGCAGACATTAACGTTTTAACAAATCCTGTCTTTAAACAGACACATTTACCACCCTATACACTCACACGCATAATGTGTTAAACACAACGTCTCCATTCATCGAATGGAGCAAATGGAGACCTTAAGAGATATTCTGCCAATAGAATTATTTAGCGTGCATGGATGATATACTGGATCTAAACCTGTTATTGCTATCAAACCTAATGCAAATGGAAATGTCCACTTGTGTCTTATTACTTTGACCATGGATCTCAGTACCATGGAGTACCAAAAGTATGCAGGCTTGTATTCCATGAACAGACTACAACAAGGGGTTTCACAAATCAGTGCCAAAAGAGGCTAAAATACCTAAAATGTATGTATTCTTAACCAACCGGGCACTTCTGACAAACAAATACTTAATTAAAAGTAGGTATAAAGACTCACGTGGCCTGGTGGAGTTATTGACCAGCTTCCAATAGCAATCTTTTTTAACACCTTCCAAACTGATACCACATCCAAAATAGAGGGGAAAAAAGATTTATGTACAAGTGCATGAGCAAAAAGGACATAGCTTCAACAGAAGAGAAAAGTCTTTCCAGGAGCGCTCCCAGGTGATGGGAGAAGCAGGACCCGTAATGCAATGGTGGTGAATTTATACAAATAGCTTTTTCTTCAAAACCCATTACTCTGGCTCTGTCAGCAGGTCAAATTACTGCATCAGTTCTTCTGTTGATTTAGATATTCAACCTCAAATCAAGAGAATCAACAACTGAAGCACAACACAACAAGATCTCCTTGTTCTCTTCAACTGTGCAATAGTCCCAGGACGCCTCCGTACATTCATTATACTTCACAGATGACAGCAGAGAGACACAGACTCTTCGTCTGGTAGCTGAGGCCAAAGTTCATACTAGAAGGTGAAAGGAAGAAGTGGCTGGAGACAAAAGACTGACGGGAACAGCGGCCAGCCACGCGGTAGACTGCAAACCCGTTGCTTAGTTGCATGACGGGTTGTGCCTGCTATTCAAGCAGGTCCTGTGCACAGGGAAGAAAATAACATGGCGATATAGTCAGAACCAATCCAGGTGAACAAACAAGATACTATTCTGGTCATGTTTACATACACACACAAGTAACCTGATAGCTCAAGTGACCTAGATATAGTCTCAGTTCATATTAATGCTTTAACTTCCTTGACAGGGGACAGTTGTATTTCAACCGTTTTGTCTCATTTGAAAGAACTATAACAGGGCAAACATTGCATGGACAAAGTTAGGATGTGATTAAAATAATATCGAAACAGTGTCACTATCAAATTTACATGTGCATTATACTCCGGCTTTCTTTAAACAGCCTGTTAATATAAAAATGAAACTATAAACATCAGCTAGCATGCTCCTGTATTTGTGGGCTCTGTTCCATTTTTACACCTTCTGTGCTTATATATAGATTCGTTCAGCTCACAGCAGGTGGAGAGCCTGTACACTGGCTCAGCATGGCCAACACAATGTAGTGTTGTCGATAAATAAGGCCCACAGTGTGTAAGGGTTTATTTCTACACTGATAATTTCAATAAAATTATTTTTCCTGCAGATCTATCTCTACATTGATTAAGTTCTTCCTATTGACAGCATCTGAAAGTTTCCAGAGCTGATTTAATAGTAACAATTACTCACTGTTGTTAGTAATGATAATTTATTTGAAGAAAAACTTGGATCCCATGGTCCTATCCTAGCCTGTTTACAAACGAGGGAGATAATATCCACTGTACCTCATCTGAGTCGTCATGAAACTCTATCTTTCCATTCTGAGTGTGGTTGGTCTCGAGCGGGTCGTCTATCCCCTCGGCAGCAGGGTCCTCGGCGTGCTGCTGCAGCACAGAGTACCTGTGGACTAAGAACCTGGGGGGCAGATACAAAATACTGTCAGGTCATAATCATCTGAAAAGTGCTAGGTCAAAAAAAAAATCTAAAATGTGCAGTTTGTTGGACATTTTCTCCTCCAGACAGGAAACGGACTATAAATGTGGACAGAACGGTGTACTAACCTGCCACCACAGACATATCTCTTGACAAAGACGACGCCCGCTGCGACGCTCAGCAGCATGACGATGATGACTGTTATCACAATGGGCACCGACTTAGAGGAGTGACTGTCTACCTGTTAAAAAATAACAGCAGGCAAAAAAAGTGGGAAATAAGATAACACAGTAACAGATGTACTGTACGTGAGGAAAAACAGAGCATGACTAAATCCATATTTGCAAAAAAAAAAAAATCTTAGTAAGGAGAGGTACTGACCAGAAGTTCTGGGCCCACTAGGTCACTCACACACCTCTTACTGAGGTCAATCTCTTTACGCTCGGGCATCTCTCCTCCTTCACACTTATCTCCAGGGATTTTCCTGTAGCTGTGGACCAAGAGCACCGTGGTTATTGCTCACTGAGAGTATATGAGATTGTTTACATATTTTTTATCGTGACAAAGCTGTAGTATTTGCTTTGGCTGTTTTGGACTTAAATCGCTGGCTCTTTCATATATAAAAGAGGCTAAAACAATCATCAGTTAAGCTGTCAATCAATACAGCAGTTTACTCTAATAAGAGTTGTTCATTTTCTATCTGGGAAGTATGTGTGCAGTCGAAAGTCATTTACCAAAAATGTTCACTCTTTGACAGTGAAAACATGAGACTCACTGTCACCTTCATCTGCTTCCTCGGGCTTATCTGACTGATACTTCCTCATTCTCATCACATGTCTCCTCTGACTCAGAAAAACACTGAGGGCGATTCTCTGTCACTCTCTCTACCGCAAAACATGACAGTGCTGATGGCCTTGGGCTTTCAATGGATAAACTCCCTGTTTTATTATTGCAAAAAAACAAAGGGATGACATAACTAACAAAGAATTGAAAGAATCATTGCTCATTGTAAATTTAACCTTTACCGCTATTCAGGCAATAGGCCAAGACAATAAATAAAGGTATTTATCAAGCAGACTAGAAAGTAATAGGCAAGATAAAGTGAGTCACGTTGCATTAACGGTCAACACTGACACACAGGGATGTGTTGGACTTACCCACTAGTCTGCAGTTGCTCCTCTTTGCCATGTAAACAAAACTCCAGCACTTTTCCTTTCAGGTCCGGCTGCTCCACACACTCTGAGCTGTTCTCCTGACGGTAGTATCCAAAGTCACTACAAAAGGAAAAGGTAGAGAAAATTGTAAATGTTAATGTCGAGTTGTTTGGCTCCGTATGAAGTCACAGTTTATTTTTTACAAAAAGTAAAAACATACTTGAGGACACTTCCACTTTTCAATAACGGTTTGGGATCTAAAATGTTTTGCTCCTCGACTCACTGCAGTGTAAGTTTCAAACTTTGAATAAAATATAATTTATCTACAGTAATCCTACTTCACTATCAGTGAAAACATTTCCAGTCACGTCACTTGTAACCAGTCAACAAAAATAAGTTGAAATCTAACGTTGCTCCTTTTTTCAAATCTGGTGTAACTTGATTTGAGGTTGAGTTTGACATCCTGAACGCGGCTTACCACAGGAAGTCGTCCAGGGTGCATGGACATGGGGTTGGCTGAGTGTTGACCTGGTAATCTCGTCCATTCCAGCAAACAGAGTCCTTTCTGAGACGCAGGAACCTCTCTTTGTAGCCGAGCATGCAGCCGTCATTGGGGTCGCTGATGTCATCTGAGTGCGCCAGCCACTGTAGGTAGTCATTGTCGTCACCTAAAAACACCAATACTTTATAGACTCAACTTCACATTACAAAATAATAACATCAGACCATCAGATTTGCATCGTGTCACTCACAGTCTCTGGTGAGAAGGTCCCTAAAGTCAATGGTGATGGAGATCCAGTACTGGCTGAGCAGGGAGTCCCTGTAGCCCCAGATACTAACATTCATGGAGCGAGCTCCGGGCTCTGATGCCAACCCAGTGAAGTAGATGGGGTCATCTGTGAAGTTGTACACACCCCAGCACTGCCCCTCATCAGTAGAAAACCTGTTGGGAGGTCAAAACATGCACAAACATTATCAACAAGAAACTTAAAAGTAAAGCAATAACAGAGCAGCAGTAGAGCATTTTGACTTTGACAGGCCAAAACACACAATGCACCTTATGGACTGTGTGACACTTCACAAGAACCATGCAATGAACACAAGTTATAATTAAAAGAGCTATTAGTAGAAACATACTTTGAATAGTAACAGCTGCACCCTTTACACTCGATTCTCCATTTACACAGTTCAGTTACAGATTCACTGATGATTATGGTGTGCATGTGGTGTGTGTACGGTCTGAGAAAAAATAAGTATGGTAACTGGTTTTTGCTACATTTTAGTAAATTTTAGTAACGTTTTTCTGTTTCCACTCCAGTTTGCAGCTATAGAAATTGTGAGATTAGTTTATAATTCAATTAGTCTATCTGATTAAGATGAAGCTGTGTGCCATTGTCCTGCTACATAAGACTTGCCATCCTCTGCTGAGAAAACTCGTCTTTGTTCTGGACTTACTGAGCTGTGGTCCTGACCTCTCTCTGCTGCACTGATCCTCGTGGTGTCGTCCACACAGTTACTGTTATTGTTACTGAGTCGATGGCTGCACAGATATTTGAAGTAATTTGGATTTTCCGGATTTTAGCTTTTCTCTGAGGTTTTAAGCCAGTGAAGTGAGTCACCAACAGTCCCCAAACGACCTCAGTGTTGAAACAATGATAAAGATAACGACAGATAAAGGGTGAGTGGGTGGAAGGAACCACGGTACCAAACCATAACAGTTTACTGGGGATGCAGACGCAAGGGATATGATGGCCTCATAACACCAGAGTGGGCCGTACAGCCTAGTAGTCCAATGGCCTCATCCCTCCCTCCCTCCTCCTTCTCTCTGTCTCTCCCCTCTCTCACTGTCTGATATTTTATATCTTTCGCACTGAGACACTGACCCAATTTATGCAGCAGTCCACTGGGAAAAGTCATGGATCGCTGACAGCCACTTCACTGTTGATACCACAGAGGGATTATCCTACCATAGTGGACTATTTCCCTAGAAACCTTGG
The DNA here is from genome assembly GCF_045865225.1 of Trachurus japonicus. Taxonomy (NCBI): domain Eukaryota; kingdom Metazoa; phylum Chordata; class Actinopteri; order Carangiformes; family Carangidae; genus Trachurus; species Trachurus japonicus. The sequence goes on along the minus strand of NC_140913.1, from coordinate 18,679,764 downwards.
AAACATTGCTAAAATGTGCTACAGAAAATTTTACTGTTTGTTAATATTGCAGTATTGTAGGAAATAGTGTGGAAGGAAAAGCACAGCAGTTGATAATAAAATGAATGAGGGCTGAATTATATTTAGCTGCTTCATTTTTAGGGCCATGGCTTTGTGCATGCTTCCTCAAGGTCACACTGTTAATGAGATATTTGCTTGGATTAGAACCATCACTTATGTTATTAGTAGCACCTGTTACAAGACATACAGAAGTAAAAACAGACCTCACATTAGCTAATACAGCTCCATTCCCTATAACTTACTTTATCTGGTTGACAGGTTGATTGGCGTTGTGCTCCACAGCCACCAGCAGTCCTCCAGAGTCCAGAATAGCGTAGTGATGAGGTCCATCGAGGGCTTTAATCCAGGTGTACCCTCCGTCATCGGACACATACACATCGGGCCTCATCACCGAGATGGCATCACCAACACTCCCTGATAAAATATGTTTATCCTGATAAGTGAGATTATCTCACACAAAACGTTGCTGATAAATCTGGAAGGAAAGCTGTCAACTGGAAATTACCATGAGCCACAATGAGCCCTACAGCGTTTGGTTCACTCAGAGGCAGCATGGGGACATTCAGCCTCATAGCAGTGCTGTACGCTGCATGGATGTGGAGACTGCACTGTAGGTATAAACACAATCAGCAATTGGTGCCTGAAGGTTTGTAGTACCAACACTGTGAAAGTCACTGACTAGGAAATGAAAAATAACACTTCCATCATATATTGCATTTAACTTTTAAAGCACTGCAATCCATAATTCAACAGAATGCAATCATCTCTACAACAGTTCTTCATCGAGACAAGTTTTTTCTCAAGAAAGACCAATTTCCTGTTTTTTGTTTTACCTTCTCTGGGTCCTTTGCAGTAGCGTCACACTTGCTGTTGGCAGGTTTCCTCAAGGGAACCCATTCTCCTCCCTGATCAAAGGACACCACAGACTGCACAGAGTCACCTGGAACAGCGAGAACAGACACAGACAGAACATTCACTGGTAAGACTCAAACATTTAGCTAATTCTGCTATTCAGAAACAATGTGTCAAAGTAAAGCTGAGGCTCATTTAGCCCAAATGTACATGGAAACAAGAGTGAGCAGTGCAGGGGTCAGACCCATACAGCCTGGGCAATTATCATGTAACCACAGGGCGGCCGTGCGGAAGTAAGAAAAAGAGTAGATTACAATAGAGGGAGACACACACAGAAGGGGCTCTCAGCAGAAAAGAGAGCAGCAGACGTGGTGGAGTTAAGATTTAGCTGGTGATGTGAGATATTTCTGCTCAAGTGTCAGCCAGCCGTCTCAGACAGACAGCACATCTAACACTGAACAGCTAATTAAATATTTACCCAACGCCCTCGCTCCAGTATGTAATGGAGAAGTCATGTGTGTGTGTGTGTGTGTGTGTGTGTGTGCATGTTTCTAGGGGAATTTGCAACAGGCATTTGTTGCTATTCCTTTACGAAAGCACAGACACATATACATGTGTACCTTCAGCCAGGACACTGGTGATGAAAACGCCACGCAGGGAGGTGACGTTAGTGAAGTCAGTGTCACCACCTGTGGTGGTATAAAGGTGCCGCTCCAGTGACTTGGAGTAAACAGTGCCCCGGTCATCTGATACATAAATAGTACCAAAGCCTGTATCTGTGGACAGAGAAAAACAACCGCAGACTTTCACATGCTGAGTTTCAGAGCAGGTAATGGTTAAGAGGCACTTGACTTTATAAGATAAGATAAGAATTACTTTATCAATCCCCAAAGGGAAATTCATTTTAAAAGAGTGTTTGGCAAAGAGTATGTGGACACACAGACATTAGCCTACACCCATATGTGACAGATGAAAATGACAAATGCCAAATAACAGACATTTATGCACTGTTGAAACAACCTCCACTCTTTTAGTAAGGCTTTGCAAAACATTTTTGAGTGGGGCTGCAAGAAGATATAGCCAGGTGCTCAGCTAAAAGTGAGACGTTGGTCACAGATGTTGGGAGGTAGCGAGCAGGTTTATTGACTGTGCTCTTGTTCATCCCAGAAATATACATTTTATTTAACTGAAAAAATTAATGGCCTAGATCAAACAATGACAACAAAAGTACAAAACTTGTATGCACAGGATTGTCTAAAGTCTAATACTTTTAGCCTTCTTCACTGAAATCATGACACTGTCAGTGTCCTGGTATTGTGCGTACTGCTTCATTGTCATGGCTATTTACCTGAATAGAACAGAGTCACTGTAAATGTTATTAACGATGCCTGTGGTTTTTGGACTATGACTGTGAGTCAAAATGTCTGCTGTGCGAAAAACAATATGTAGATTTATGATAATCAAAAATTAGATCTAACTCTACTCTAACATTTACAATAAATGTGAAACATGGTTCACACTTGTGGGTGAGTTATTTGTTACCAAAACTGACATTTTTTTTAGATGAATGCAAACAAAATGTTGCACCTTAAGATTAAATTAATGTTAAACAAATACATTTGTATTAACTTTTTTCTCTTATCTGCTTTCAGATCTGACACAAATGTGAATAACTGTTTTTTAAAGACATTTTATCCAATGACAAACACACTGTCTGCCTCTAAAGTAGCATTAGTGCTTTGTTACACAGTATGATGAGAAATAGCGTGAAGCTAATGTATGGACTGACCTCCCGGCTCGTCAACATGCATGAAGACCATTTCATCATTCGCTGCCAGGATGGAGTAGAACTGCTCATGTCCAACAGGGGGCAGCTGGGCCATGTTCCATGACTCGCCCTGGTCCACTGACACGTGTATCATCCTCAAAGTCCCCTGTAGAGAAATAGGTGGTGAGCAAACAATGCCCAAATCTCATGCAAATCAACTGGATTAAATTTTCACAGATACAGAGACATACGTATGCACAAAATAAGTCTCTTGAAAATGACATATTTTGTAAGACGATTTTTACGATAAGACGATATTTTGTCTTTTGTAACGACTGATTTTGCATACACAAAAGGTGTTCCAGCAAATAGAGTATTTTCCTCTACCCGATTCATATTCTGCATTTCCCCTTCAGTCATGACTATACTTCCCTACATTATCATAAATGTGTTATCTGCTCTCATTACTTCTCTTTTAAACCACACAGACGTGTGAAAATGTCTTTTTACCAACACAAACAACAAAAACAGTAACACTTAATTTCCAATTCACCAGCCGCAGGTACAGCATGATGTTACTAACTTACAAACAGAAAAGGTCTAAACAATAAATGTTGTGCCTCTGGATACGAGATCTTGTCTATATAGCTATTATTTGGACCGAGTGTACACTGACCTTGCCTGTCATCACAGAGGCAAAGAGGAAGCGTCCACCAAGGCCAAACGAGTAGATCTTAGCAGCGACGGTCTTGATGGTTTTACCATAGTCTGACGTCCTCCTCAGTACTAGCATTCCCCGATCACCTGACAAAAAAATTAACAACTTAGTTTGTAACAAATAAAACTGCAAAGAGCAAGCATGCAAATTTACAATATTCACCTGTTGCATTAATAACAATCATCATTTCAGTAATCTACATGTACATACATAAATGGCAGCGAGACGTAGGTCTGGACTGAAATGTCACAAGATCTTTTTTTTCAGGTTTTGCTTTGTGAGTGGATCACTTACTGCAGGATCCATTTAGGTTCGCTGTGAAGAAGATGGTATTTTTCCTTCCCCTAAAATCAGAGTACAAAGTGCAAAGAATTTGTATTAAAACCACACATATGTTTGAGTCCACAGAGTCAATAAGCAAACAGGCGTGGATGACTTTGTCAATAAGGATGTGAGAGTTCTTGGTGTGTTGGCATCAATAAACAAAGTCATGCTTGGAAACTATGAGGCGTGTTCCTGCACCAGGAAATAAACCAGGTCGCATACAGTACTCTTTCTGCGTTCTCCATCTATTCGTACAGTGCTGTGGGTTTTGCTTTCGTTATTAAAGTAAGCACGGTATGACATAGGTTCACGTATAACCAGCATATAGGCCTGCCCCTTCATAACCATGCACTTTCTTTTGAGTGCTGTGACATCAGAAAACTCCTGTCTCAGTTGGCAATGACCTATTTTCACACAGCCTGTGTAGATCAGCTTCTCCTGGCCCAGAGATAAAAGGTTATGCTTCAGAAAGTCTGTTTTGTACATAGAGTTTTCCCATGGACACCGTGGCCTTGAAAATGCTATCTTAATAATATTTAGAGATCCAAAGGTCACAAGGCAAAACAAACCAAGGAGTGCCTCCGAAATAACAGGAGCGCTGTGAGGGCTTGGCCACCACAGAGCAAGTCAAACAGCCATTGACTGCAATGCAGCTTCACTGTTTTGCCTATTAGGCAATGGTGCAGCAACAAGGAAGGAAACCTGGGAACATGTTTTAGCTTAGTAATATCAATTATAATCTGCCACAGCAAAGTCCATAAAACACGTTAAAACAGGTTTTATTAGAAAGCACAGCATAAGCACTGACTCCTAGTTAACACGTGTTAGGTAGGTTTCTTCCATTAAGTCTAAAAAGGCTTATGAAGGAACAGTTAAAGCAAATGACAACTGACCAACAGGTTGCACGCAGATTTTTGATAGAGGAATAAGAATGGGGTTTTTCATGATTTGACTGGCTGCACTGATGTGAATATAAATTTTGAATGCTTTGGTTGGTTGTTTTAAAAAATGAGCATTTATCATGGGATGTCTTGTAACTACAAACAATACTGTCTGTTTATATATGTTCATATAAACAAATAAAAACTTTAATAACAAAAAGAATGGGTTTTTTTCACACTTACTGCTCTCAATGAAAAAAAACTATTTCACTGAGACAGACTCTTGGGCATGCTGAATCACACTGTCTTTATTCGTGACTAAGGTGCTGATACCGACTGTTTGTCTTGTCTCTTACCATTTCACCAGACACACCATGTCGTGGACCTTTTTCCAGTTGTTGCCAAAATCTTCAGACAGCCACATTTCATTCTGAGGATGAACAAAAAAAAAGTCTTAAATGATGAACTCACACCTCACCACCTCAACCACAGCAGAACTTGGACTTAGTAAACTAGCCCTGCTTATAAACTCCACAGACATGTCAGTAAATATACTCTGTGCAAACAGGTGATGAAAGGGTTAGGGTTAGGGGTTAGGGGTTATGATTGACTAATGGAAGTCTTCTGCCTATGTAGAAGTGAGATGGCCTGAGCTTTGCTTAAGGATTTTATAACAGAGCGATAAAAAGAGGTCACACTCCGCTAACAATGTTACCACTCACTACTTACATTGTTGCTGAGGACCAGCAGGACTTTGGAGTCATCAGGGTTGTATGTGATCTGCATCAGGGGGGTGAAGGGCAGGTCCCTGTTGGTGAAACTCTTTCCAAAGTCATCAGAGACAAAGATCCGAGACCCGTGACCTCCGGACACATCGCCTGTCAGGATCACCTATAATGCAGAGTGCAGAATTCAGACAGATGTAGCCGCACAAGGTGACAGGATGTTAAGGGGTCTTTAGGGGTCAGACACATCATGGTGGTGGTGCTACATTTGGTGAGGACTTGATGTCGATATGACTTACTTTCCCAGAGTTTTCAGGGCCGATAGCAATGCCAAACTCTGATCTGATGAAGGTGTTGTTGATGAGGCTGGTGACATCCTGAAATGACTTCCCATAATTCTCGCTGGCAAGAAAAAAAATGGTTGCAGCCAAATTAGATGCAAATCAAATACAAACTACCGTATGTTGTTTTTTCTCAACAAGCGAGGCCGTAACACTTACCTTCGATAAAGTTTGGACTGCCCAAGTCTTATCATGAAGAAGGGCACCTGAAAGGTCGTCAAAGCCAGGATCACCTGCCAAAAAAAGGGGTTAATCTTGAGTGGAGCAATGGTTAATGTGCAAAGACCCCGATGTGAGGGAATTTATTATGTAATCTATGCAGACTACCCTGTCAATTTCACACAGTTCACTGAGTAACCCGCTCTTGTTTTCCCTACCCATGTCACAGTTGAACAACCATGCATGAGAAACAGTGTAGCACTCACCCCTGTACCATCTCCAACCCAGGCCAGTGACACTGATCCACTCAGGTCATTGAAGGTATACTGTAAAAAAAAAAAAAAAAAAGAAAAAGAAAAATGTAAACTGACCACACAATTATAAACTGCAGTGAATGCAGTGAATTAGCTTCCTGGATGTGTTTACTTTTACAGGTGCCATGTTTCCTGTCACCATGTGCCCCAGCATTCAGGAGAGACTACAATGTGTGGCACCTTTTTAGGACAGGACAGACCAGTATTTCAGCATTCACATGGCTCCCAGGCCAATACTTGAAACCTATTTCACTCTTCATCAAGTCTGAGGTAGAAGAAACAGACATTCACTCTCCCGTCAGAAATAAAAGTTTGGATTCATGTAATCCTTTCAGTGGCCTATTGTTCTTCAACTGTAGGGACATTCACTCTCTTTCTGCCACTTGTGTTGTAAGCAACTCCGGCACCGGCGGGACCTGCAGCAGAAACCTTGAGGGGAATGACAGGGCTGAGCCTCTAGGAATTCTGTGGACTTTAGATTACTGAGGCCAAGTATACAAAGACTGCAATGCAAAGTTGATCACATGGCAGCGAGGAGCTAGGCAAATAAGCAGCACAGGGCTCTGCTGAGTTCAGCTTCCTGTTTGTTTTGAGTAGACCAGTGCACGGTTGCGTAGATATATATTTTTTTTGAGATGCAGAATCGGGTGCTTTCTCTTTGTGGCACAGCTGAGTCCAAATTTAGCCCTCTCTTCTCTACTGTACTTCTCCACTGTAGTCTCTGTTTCCTCCTGACAAACTCGCTTGCTTGCTTTCACTGACACACAAACACAGCATTTAATTACAAAATCACTACCACACAGCCAGTCACATGGATTCCCCTGAGCCAATTTTCCTGACAACACTCAGACAGATTCACTCTCTGTCAGGCTGAGAAAAGTGGATCCTCTAACACAGAATACAGCTGCATCCTTTACTAGAATAAGATATAGGTCAAAGACATTAGTGGAGCATTTGAGCTTTGGCCGTGCTGCTGTGTTGCCTGCGTATGAGGAAGAGTGGCGTTGTTACAGTTTGACTACACTGTATTTCACTGCACCAAATATACAAGAAGGAAAAAAATCTAACCAGACCTGATGTGGGAGCCATAAGAGACAATAGGATTCCCATAGTGGCTTCATGGGGTTAGAAGAAGGTGCAGGAAACGCCTGACTCTGCAGTTCAGTTTTGATAATGATGCACATGTTTTTAATTACAATTTTTAGTTTCACACGAGGGAAATAAATAAATAGTGTAGCATTGATCCTGCATGGGCTGCAGGGCTTGCAGCTGAATGGAAAACAGCCCATCTATAGGTGTCTGGCAACACCGGGTTGCTGATTAGGCCTGTTGGTGTGCACCTGGTTAGCACCTGCGCATCATTATCCTCCTCCTCCTCCTCCTCCTCCTCCTCTCTGGGCTCATTTAACCGTGAGACGTGCGAAGTGTAACAGGACCTCTCGGTGGGTAACTTACACGGTGGGTGTTGTCTGCTAACTTGGTGCCATATTCTTGCAGAGCTTGGCAGGAGGAGTCGCCCTGGTCGGTGCTCCTGCGTTTAATCTTGTGATGTGATGATGATGATGATGATGATGATGATGGAGCGAGCCATGCCGGCAGAGACCTCCTTATGATTTTCGCAGCTTTCCCTTCTCCGGTGTCTGAACGCTTCACAAAAACCGACTGTCCGGAGGGTTTGTATCCCGACTGGAAATCTACACCGGCTGCGAAAGTGGATACAGACAGGAGCAGAGCACAGTGCAGCAGGAGTCCCGTCATCGTCGCTGGTGTCACCGGCGAAGAAAACAAAACAAAGAAGACAGAGAGAAAAAAAAAAGCCACACAGCCCAAACCGAGTCTATTATGTATCCCTGGGCTTTCCTACAAATTGAAGGTCGCTACAGCTCCAGCGCCGCGGATGACATCAACAAAACACTAGTCCTCCTGACACCGACTATTTCACGCTTTGAATGCACGGACTGCCCTCGAGCCTCCCTCTCTCGTTCTCTCTCTCGCGACGAGGTAGAAGATTTGAAAAAAGCGAGAGGAAAAATCGCAATACCGCAAATTAAAGCGGGTGTTTGACACCAATTATTGGTGCTGCAACTCCTTAGCCAACATTGTACACTGTACCGATCGCGCAAATTGTGTCTGCGGATCCGTTATGCTCTATGCAGAGAGCAGGCGATGTGATTGGCTGCTCTTCTGTTGTGGTCCACCTTTCGGCGTTTCTCATTGGCCCAACCATGAAGAGGCGGTGCCGAAACAGAGGAGCTGTATAATTAGCTGTCAGAGCCTGTCAGGATAGGTTGAGTAATACTATGTAACTCCATCCAGCTACAACTTAATTTAAAGCAGAAAAACAAAATTTCTTCGGCATTTGGGTGGAAAAGGGGTTATTGAAATAAATGCAACATTCAACATTGATAATGAAATTACACACATATTATATGTGGTGGAATTGTAGTGTTAATTGGTTAATTCCCATTAATCCTGTCACTAGAACACAACAGAGTTTTCAGTATGTCTTCTTTTTATGAGATATTGGTGCTATATTACATATCATGTGTAACCACACTTTGTCTGAGATTAAGCATCTGGATTTGGTGTAATGTTGGGAAATTCAACCAAGAGATGAAATCATGTTAAATCTTTGAAAAAACAGATTATTTACACAAAATGAAAAGGGAGAAAAATAATGAACATGCTTTGAAATTTGTTGGAACAAATGACAAGTGGCAGTTTCCTAATGGCAGGCAGCTATGGAAGAAATCCCTCTTTACATGGATATTACTGTAAGACATTGTGAAATTTTGTCTCAGTGTTTCACGCTTGTGTGTCTCAACGGTTTTGAAATAGCCGAGGTGTGATCTCATGATGCCATTCATGGGAACCAAGAACAACAGGGTCAAAAAATTTAAATGAACCTTTGCATCGTATGATCTTTTATTAAAGGATGTTTTTGCACAGCCTGTTGCGTTCTCAAATTATATTTATTCATTTTGTTGGTTGCACTGAGTCATATTCTTGATTAAATTTGTGCATGTGATGGGACAGTGGGTCAAACAAACACATGACTGCTAGTCATGTGTTGCAGGAAAAAAATCCCTGTACCCGTAACTGCCCTCGGCCTGGCTGAAAAGATTCAAATGTGATCTGTCAGTATCTGATTAACCTTTGGCGTGGCCGACTCGTCCGACAGGTTTGTAGGTGTGCAACAACAAATAAGGTGTCATCTCATCATGGCCAAGAGTAACAGGCTGTTGACCAAGTTTCAGTGGTTTCCTAAAGGCTGAAACCAAGTAGGCTACTAAAATCCACATTTTCCCACAGCTACACTCTAATCTGTCTTGGAGCATTAGGGATGTCCTTTGTATGTACCTCTTGCTTGGGTATTTCATGATTCCCAGATGCACGCAGAAAGCCAAACAATCTGATCTGTAGAGCAGCATTCCTTCACAAAGGGGACTGTACAATGGAGTTTCAGCCCCTCCCCCATGGTAGCCCAGTCAACTATTAAAAGGTGGAGAACAAAGCCACTCTTATTCCTTTGAGATGTTCCCTAGGATGAGAGTGCTGCCCTCCTAAAAGGACCCCAAACTTCCTGTCTGGCTGTACAATATCCTGAAAAAAACTAGGCAAATTGAGAGGTGGAAGTTAATGTACCTGAATTTCCCTGCTAAAAGTCAAGCTTGTCTCTATTGAATCAAACTGAGGGAGGTACATGGACAGTCTGTGTGAATGAGTTCAGCCTAAACTGATGGAAGTCACGGGAAACACATGGCTTTTGATACAAACTTCGGTTTAGTGACACTCTGATAGTCTCCATGGAAATGGTGACCTCTAGTGAAAAGTCCCACTATTCCTGCACATTCACTGTACACTCCCATGTTATACTTTGCAAACTAATGCCATATGCTATACTATGTTTTGTTGGACATTTTCATATTCACTAATACAGTTTTTTGCAGAATGAGATATTAGATATTGACATTAGATAGATATTCAGTCTTTGCTGACATACATGTGCATTGATTTTGACATAAGTATTCACTGCCTGATCATTTTCATTTACATTCAAAATGAAACATTTTTGGAAGCAACATATTTGTGCTTGTTTTGCATCATCGTGTCATAAAAGTACCATAGCTGGATTACATGTCAAGGGGCCTTAGAGCAAAACAGTTATGTTTTGAATCTCACTTTTCTGGCCTCTTTGTATTGACTGTGTATCTTGTCAGCCCCCAAGTGCTATTTAAATGCAGTTTACACAGAAAACAAAACATGGTTTAATTGAAACCAAAATCCACAAATTGACTTGTGGGCTTCCTTGAATGTGACCTAGGTGCTGTGTGTAATTTTCAGTAATTTGACTATAGGAGAACATTATTTAGGCATATGTAACACAACAACTTAAAACTACATTTTGACAAAAACCCATCAAAAATAAATTGGTAACATGATTAGGCAATAATGCAAGACTCCAGCTATATACTGTGCCTTGAGGGCACACATTTGTAGACCATCAATGTTCAGGTATAGTTAATACAGTAAACCATGAGGCCTTTTTTTTTCTTTCAGTGATGTCATCGCGTCACATCCCATTCATGTATTAGAATTAGTATGTGGAGGAAATTTATAAGAGCTGGACTTTATAGAGGTCAGCTACTGCTAGTGAAATAATCATTATCAATAATAATAATAATCAAGCTGTATTTCTTGATAAATTAAAAAATAACTTGACTCTTCTGTTTTTGTAGGTATCATTTTGATACTCAAAGGTAGTGCATTTAAACGCGTATACATACAGGACTGTATTGTCTCAAATACACAGAGGGTATGAAGAAAAAAAAATGACTTAGCCACATAAATAAAATAATTTTTGCTAACGAAAAAAGTTGAATGCTACAGATGGAAATTAGGTTTCTGCTGCACACATATTTTCATTTTTCTAAATGATTAATGCAAGTGCACACTGTCCTTAAACCCCATTTAAAAAATCACATTTTTTTTGCTGCTTTATATTTGTACTTATTGTGTATTTCCAAATTTCTGCTTTTATTTATTTCTGTGGAAAAATTTGTCTAAATAAAAAATTATGCTGCTGACAAAAAATGCTAGTCATTCATTCATCCGGTGGCTTTTTGTTTGCAAACTTGATATCATGAATAAAACTGTCGACAAATTAACAAAGGAGCTAGAAAAAGCATTTCCAAGGAGGAAATGCGTGTGAATGCTTGTTGAAACAATGCTGATGAATTCGAAGAAACTGTTGAAGCAATGTTGAAAAAAGCTGACGCTAAAGCTTAAACATATTGTAGGCTGAGAGATTAACCTTTTCAAGTGCTGAAAGTATGTTCTTGGAAATACTTTTTCTAGTTAATGAAATAAAACAATAAGTCCACAACTGTTTTGTTTTGTTGAGAAGAGCATTCTGCATAAGTTGCATTTAAAATGCTAGGCTTTTGCCAGGGGTTTGCCATAGGTTTCATAAATGTTTCTCGAGTTTGTTATTCAATAAAATTAAAAAAAAAACCCAGACAGGATACAAAGTAGTCCACACAAGCAGAAGGTAAGTTTCTAGTTGTTGAGTCTTGTGAGGACGTGTTGGTTTGAAGGTTTGAACAGTGTCAGCAGCAGCAGCAGCAGCGCCGTCGAGCTCTACGTCCTGACGTCAGGGCGTCACGTGGTTCCACTACGATTCGCTGAAGTTGGAGAAAAGTTTGACAAACCCGAACAACGTCGTCAGAGCAGCAACCAAACCCCGAACATCGGCGGACAGAGCGGGGGCAAACACAGCCACAAGCCGACGTGGTCTTCTCCGGTGCGACGATGGACTCTGTCGCCCAGGTAACGGCGCTGCCAGGAAGCCGAGAGCGGTTAACGACGTTTATTGATCGGCAGTTGTTGTGCAGCAAACACACCTATTCCTGCGTGTGTGTGTGGGTGTGGGTGAGACCACTTCAGCAGTGTAACGGCTTCTTCTCCCTCACTGTCTCTTTCTCATCAGAAAGTACTGACCTCAGGGTTCACTCTTGACCTGGGTCCTTTGAAAGAGCCCCTGGCTTTTATCCGTCTGCTGGAATGGGTAAGTTTTGCGAAATCTTTTCCTTTCTTTTTTTTTTTTTTTACCATATGGCCTATGGCGGGGTGTGTTACATAGACGAGATGTCCACTCCTGGTGGCGAAAATGTCTTACAAATTGATTATGTTGTTTGTCTTGTGACCCACTGCACGCCCGGAGAAGCTATGCAGATCTCCCTTGAGCTGTCACACCGTTTCAAATAAGGCATGCAAAGCAGTTCAGAGGTGGATGATGAGTTTATGGCCTACCTCTACTACTGCAGAAGGGTTTATTGCTGCTTGGTCTGACTAAAAATGTGTTACCTTTTATTATGTTGTGTTGTCTATTGCTGTATTCTCAGTACATGGTGCTTTTGCAAACTTTTGCACACTGTTTACAGCCATGTCACCCTGTGACTGAGGCTGGGGCTTCCTGACAAAAGTGTGTTGCGCAAAAATGAAAAGGAAGTGTGTGTATTCATGTGAGTAATGACAGCACACTGGCCTGAACATCTTCTCATGCCAAATGTGTCTCATCTTATCTTGTGTCTGTTACTGCAGCTGTTCTCCATATTTGCATTCGCCACCACTTGTGGTTACAGTGGCACAACCAGCTTCAACATCATTTGCCAAGGGCAACCCAGCAGAGAAATCCACGCAGTCTTTAACTACCCCTTCAGGTGCGTATATTTGATGGTGTACGTGTGTGAGCAAATGCTATGTAGTCCCTCAGAGGGACTACATTACTGTGTGTGTGTACTGTAAGGATTATTCTAACTAAACCTTATGTTTACACAGGTTGATGGACCATCCTTATGATGTTCCTGACTGTAAAGTCAATCAGACCACCACCACCCCTACCTTCCTGACAGGAGACCATGCGTCCTCAGCACAGTTTTACGTCTGCATTGGAGTACTGGCCTTTCTTTACAGCACTGCCACACTAGTCCTCTACTTGGGCTACCAGCACGTGTATAGAGAATCTAGCCGAGGCCCCATTGTGGTAAGTTTATCTGAATTCTTCATGTTTCTCAGTTGTTTTGGTGAAGCAGTTTAGCTGCGTCCCCCTCTCCATCCACAAATAGTTTATTAATGATGATGATAATTCTAAATCAATCTGAATGGATTAAAGGGACAACGAGGAGTTTTGGAAAAGCGAAGCGTTTTCACACTACATTTATGAGCCTCCGCGCGCACCGTGAAATTCTTTGACCGGCGCAAGACGGACTCATGTTTTCATTCATCAATAATTAAAGTCAGAGGTTCAAAGAGGTTCACATACCGTCGTAGTTCCGACCATAAACGGCGATTTGGCTGCGTTATTCTCATGACTCGCCACGAAGGAAACGCTGGTCGGCTCGACCAGCATTTCCGCCACCACTAATAATAACAAAATAACGATAGAGACAGAACGATATATTTATCGAAAATGGGCCTTAACAAGTGTGGGTAGCGTAGATTCATCCACATTAACGTGAGACTTTTTTATAACTGAATAGAAACTCCTCGTTGTCCCTTTAAGTTATAGCCAAGCAAGCCATATTAAAATTTTGTCTCGTGTGTAAGGAAAAAGAAAAGTAACATCTGACATCTGCTGCTGGATTTCAGGGAGTCTACCACTGGAATCCAGCAGGAGGTCAGAGAAGGTGCATTTGACAGAGCTGTGAAAATGAAACAGTTCATGGGTGTGGTTTTAAAGCAACCAGGGAAAAGATTGCACTGGGATGTGTTTGTCTAAGACAGCTTATTTGGTAAAGGCGTCACTGTCTGTTTGGTACTGATCATTTTCTTCTGCTGCTCTATTAGGACCTGTTGGTGACTGGGGCTTTGACCTTCCTGTGGTTGGCCTCATCCTCAGCTTGGGCTAAAGGCTTGACCGATGTTAAATGGGCCACCAGTCCCGCAACCATCGTGTCTTTGCTCTCTGTTTGCCAGGGTGGCACTGGCAACACGTGCACCCCGGGTGCTGTGCCTCACATGGGCCGGCTAAATGCTTCAGTGGTGAGTTCCAACTTTGTCTTATTCAAAATGTGCTTGAAACAGCATGTATAGCCACAGCCTTGCTGATTTGACTCATGTGATTTTTTTTTTTTTTTTTGGCAGATTTTTGGTTTTCTTAACCTCATTCTGTGGGGTGGAAACTGCTGGTTCATTTACAAGGAAACACCTTTCCACAAAGAAGCCCACCCGCCTGCAGATGTGGAGGGGGGTGTCAGACCATCGTAACTGCCCAGCTTCTTTGTCTCAGAATTGTCTAACATGTAGTTTTATTGAATGACTCATTTTGGTACTAATTGTCAAAAAAACATTGTAGAATAGAAGGCAGACATTTCCAAAAACCAAAAAGGTCCTTTTTTGCTAAGTATTAATTTTATATTTAGGGAAAGTACTAAAGAAGCTGTTTCTAAATGTAGCCATTGCTACAAAACATTAGCATTAACCGTTGTTTTCTTTATCTTGTACGAGACTTAACATGTTAACAGACACATTGACTGAGTCTGAACAGTTGCTTGGCATACTAACCTCAATAGAAGAAAAAAATGGAAACAAAACAAGAGAGGTGCTTTCCACAACTGGACAACAGTGTGAGTAAAAGGATGAATTATGATAGTGAATATGTACATGAACAACTGTTAATGCTAACATTGGCTATGTAGCAGTACAAAGATATTGTCATCAGTGTTGAGTTCCCATATTTCAACATTTACATCCAAAATTTCAAACAAAAGGGTCCTTTTCTCAATGGTACGGCAGATGTGGGCTGTAACAGTACCTCTGTACTTTTGCCATCAAAAACTCAGGGCTATCAAGTGTAGTACTGACCAAACACTTAATAAGTATGAAATACTTGGTGTATTATTATCATCATTGTGTCTTACCTGGAGACCAAATTACACTTCAGTCTAATCCTAAAACATGCAACATACAATCGGTGTCAAAATTCAGTTGCCACTTTGAGATTATTTATAAAGATTAAAAGCAATTTTGTTGAATCATTTTTTATGTTGTGTTACAATTTGTCATTTCACTATGCTGTCAGGCTAAAATAGTAAGATGAGCCTTAAAGTTGAATATTATGCTGAGTGCTGCATTATTCATTTACATTACGTTGGCTCTTTTTTTTTTTTTTTTAGCTTTTTCATTTGCTAGATAGGATTTTTCTGGAAATTTTTCCTCAAAGGATATGTTTCTGTTCTGCTGTTTGTCCTGCAAAATTATACTGTTTAACACAATAATCCAAGGTCCCACAGTATCTAAATACCATTGTGGTGAATTGGATACCCTTATTAGTTTGTAGCCTTTGATTAAAAAAAAAGACTGATCTCTAACCTGATACTAATTAAATGCTTTTTTTATATGTTGCTGTTATGGCTTCTACCTCCACTTTTTGTAAGGGAAGACGAGCTGTTTTCTTTATTACTGTCGTCATTTTGATTTCCCTCTTTTATAAAGCCTTGCTTTTACAGTTCTAGCTTGATTCATCATTGTGTTAATAAAATGTCACAGATGGAACTGGAATCACTATCAGTACCCAGGAAGATACTGTGTGGAAATTATATGCTGTGCATCATTAAAAGGAAAAAAAGATGAATGTCTCTGTTTTTTATCTATACAGATACCTGATACTGTCACTCAGAGCCCATGAACATAACATAATTTTGTGATTAGACGTTTCATACCCTGAAGAACTAATGTGACCTATTGTTTGTAGGGCATCCAGCTAACAAAGCCAGGTAACATGCAATACAGTTTGACAATCACTAGGTGGCCTTGTTGCTACTCTGCCCTCTTGTTGACCAATCAATAGTGTAACAGCCACATTAATCAAATGAAGTTATTTGCAGTTACAGCCCTATACATAAGATTGTGTAAGTATACGCCTACTGGGTGTAACCTTGTTATCCCTAACATAACCTACCTTGAAAATGTTGTATGAACCATTAAATATCCACCAGCTACTGATACAGGTGTAACAGCACCTGACATCTCAAGAATCACATTTATGGCCTCTGAGTCTAGATTTGACACCGATTTTCTGCTTCTACTGTTTGCTGAAGATCATTGCTGTTTAATTTGTATAATAACAAGACAATTTCTTACCACTTTCTGATGAGACACCATTTTAAATGGTTCATAATCTGTGATTAACTTCATCCACTATGAAAGAGACATTATCATCAACTTTTAGGTTGCCAGATGGTGAAAATTTCTCCTTCAGCATGGCACCTACCGTATAGGCTATATGTACGCCTTAAATGCATTAGGGCAGTGGTTCTCAACTGGTGGGTCGGGACCCAAAAGTGGGTCGCGGACCCGTTCTGGATGGGTCGCGGACAGCTGGTCAAAAAAGTAAATAATATTTAATGCACATCTGATGTTGGACATGTCTATAATTTTGAAAAATAACTTATTTTGAAAGGCACACTAGACACCTGAACACATGCAGTTGTAATGGTCCTCCTCAGTTTCTTATTATTTGCTCCATTTGCTTTGAATGCAAAGATATCAGTTTCTTATTAATGTGGCCTGAATGCAGTGGAAATACCTTGTTTTGTTTTGTGGGTCTTTATTTTGTGCAATTTGATATTTATTCACTTTTGTGAATATGCTCTGAATGCAGAGATGCATTAGAAGTCAAATATATCATTTTGTTGGTCTCCATTTTGTGCAGTTTGATATTTTTTTATTCACTTCCGTACATGCAGTTATCATGGTCCTCCTCAGTTTCATTCATGTGCCCTGAAATGCACTTTGCTCAATAAAGAGCAAAATGAGTTTTTAAAGGCTTTTAAAAAATAATTCTTGGTTTGAATTCTATAAAAGTGGGTCGCAACTTAATGACCATGGGAAAATGTGGGTCCCAGAGTGAGACTAGTTGAGAACCCCTGCATTAGGGTGACCCTTCCGACCCATCAATTCTGCAGAAATATGAGGTAGTAATTTATATAGATTACAACTTTCTAATAATGAATGTGTAAAGCACCTATAGTAAATTGTTAGCCAGTAATAAATGGTAATGAGTTTTTCAATTTGTAATAAACAAAGAGCAAAGGTCAGCCTTTGCCTGTAAAAGTCAACAATTCACCATGTTGTTAGTAACAGATGTTAAGAAGTTTATTTTGGAAGATAATCCATTAATGACACCAGCCTTAAAAAGACCAGTGTCAAGCTGGATTTTCCACAACCTGGCAACACAGATGTTGATTTTTGATGGATGGATTAGTGCTCAGACAGTAAGTGGTTTTACCTACAGTTTTTGTACCATTTTGAATTTTGATGAAGGGCTCTAGTGTGGCACTGCCCACCATTACTGCCCACTCCAACAATAGCCGTGAATGAATGGCGTCTGGCCCAGTTTATTAGAGCCTAAACAGGGGAAATGAGGAACAGGTTGAAGTGCCAACTTGGTCGGTTGCCAACAGAGGCACAGGTTGACTCTTGATGTGCCCTTATTTTGTAAACACCACATTCAAATGCCGTGATCACAGAGTACGGGGCCCACTCCACTCCACTTCACGGTCTCGGCTCTGCGCGCGGCCGTGAGCTTTGTGACGCGGGTGTGATGCGCGCGAACTGACTGTGTCACCTCGTGAGCGCGCACGAGCAGCAATGGCCGCTTTGAATCGGCGAATTCCTAATCTCGACGATTTTGTCGGATTAAACTGGAGTTGTTGGGCAGATAGGGTGAATATTTTACCATCTGACGGTGAGTCGCACTCCCTGGCCCAGGTGTGGTGTCCATCGTGTCATGGTGTCAATGTCCTGTGATTTATTTGTTGTTTCACTCACACATACACACACAGCGGTATAAAGCGCAACCCAAACAAAAGACCCACTGGGTCCTAGCGCAGGGTGCGTTTGCGAACACGCATCGCTGGCAAAACAAACTAAACAAATTTAAGTTATTGTTCCTTAGACGTGTGGTTTTGCGGCGGTGACACACTGGCTGGTGAACACGGGGCGAACGGCTTCACCTGTGTGCAGGTAAATTCACCGTTAGCCTTGTATAGCCCGTCAGCGACTGTCTGTCACACTGAAAACACAGTGCTTAAGAAGGATTTGTGCAGCTCGCGATCAGCAAACCTGAGCGGCAAATACTGGTAAAGGTTGGAGCAGAAATAAAGGAAGCTGCAGCAAAAGTTTAAAGAAGCACTGACTTAAATTTTTTTTTTTTTTTTAAATCATGTTGTAAAACCAGTCGGGACACTGGGACAGAACCTGATGTGTTCCTGTTTTATTTCAGTGAGCAATGCACAGAGGCTACAAGAGTGTGTTATTCAATCATCTCATGCTGACTGTTTTCACTTGGCCTGCAGCTCAATCAAATGTTGAGGACAGCAGTGTGTGTGGGGGGAGCCGATTTGAGACCATGACCCTCAGTAAAGAAGGTGAGGGCTCAGTTAAAGCATCATTTTACATTGATAATCAGTCATACAAATATTGCATTTAAAACTCTGTCGTCGTGTGTTCCCTCTCCAGACATGCACACATATGGCCACTGCCCTGCACATGATGATTTCTATCTGGTGGTGTGCAGCCACTGTGGCCAGGTGGTGAAGCCTGAAGCCTTCGAGAAGCACTGTGCGAGGCGTCACGGGCCACTCACAAAGATGTGTGGCCAGTCATCTACGTTGGCGCCCCAGCAGCGACCTCAGCAGCGACCTCGGCCCGGCAAGCCTCCTTCGAATCTGTCCTCTTCCAGAGAGAGGCAGAAGGAGGGCAGACATCAGGAGGAGGACGCCCGGTTGTCTGCAGCGCTGCCTGTCCAACCGCGAAAGCCTAGTAAGGCCCAGAGGGAAGCAGCGAGGTACTGTTCAAGATTGTTCACTTCACAACATGGTCACCTTGGCATCCTTTTTTTTTTATTTGTTGCTTTGTCAAAACATCACAGATTTGGTTGTATAATTAGTACAAAATCCCACAATTCTTTGCAATGTGGCCATCTTTATAGACAAGTTTAATATGCCACTGACTGAGCTGTACACACAGGATTGTATCTAAGACCTTTGCCAATTACTGTGTCTAAATTGCATTCATCTCATGAGTCTATTTTAAAGTGTGTTTCTCCAATCATCTCTCCAGTTTACAGTCAGTGGAGAAGCCCCCTCAGGAGATCCCTCCCCACCCACACCACTCCTCACCTACGCCTCGCCCCAGGGTTCCTCCATGGCACTCAGGACCCCTGCCCCCTGGCCCCTGTTCCTCCTCCACTCCCCCAACAGAGAAACCCTCTGTGCAGAAGGCCACAGCTGGACAGTCCACTGAGTCTCAAAGTCCTTTGCGGGGAACAAGAACCTACAGCCAGATTCATAAAAACATAGAAAGTAAGTCTACTGTTTATACAGCTGTTAATGTGTATGAGCGTGGGTGTAGTATGTTGTACGGCAGTATTTAAATTCTAGTATAATTATATCATATGCAGAAGAAAAATGACAAATGTTGGTCTATAACCTCTCCACCAGCATGGGTCATGTTGACAGACTATCTCCTGCTGTTACTCACCGACTACTGTGTTTTCTTTCCCCCCATAGAGAAAGAATGTGACCTGAACAAACACTGCAAAGTTGTGGATCCAGAAAGGAAGAAGCTTGTCAGCAGGGAGCTTATATACAATGTAAGCTCTTAATGCCTACTCCCTTTACCCATTACTGTCACCACTATCCTTTTGCTCTTTATGAACAGAGACATTTGTGTTTTGTGTGCATTTGTTATTTGATGCACATGGAAAATCTGGGATATTGTTCTTTTTTCTTCATAGAGTGAATCCATCCACCAGCAGCAGAAAACACTGGGAAGAGCTAAGACCTCTGATCAGCTCGCTGTGGAGCAGAGAGCAGGTCGTGATGAGGAGCAGCTGCTAGTCAAATTAAAAGACAAAGAGCAAAATGTGGAAACAGTTGAAGAGAAAATAACAACTAAGGGCAATAAATTCAACTTCAACAACAACTGCCACATTCTCAGGTATGGAAAACAACATTTTATGTCAGCAAAGTTTATTTTATTGTCTTAAATACCTTTTGCCAAACAACCAAAAATTGTCTTCTTGCAGGTCCAGGGATCCACAAGAGAAGGAAGGTGACAGCACAGTAGAAGTGGAAGTACAGCCTCCATATCCCTTCAACCAGAGCCTGCTGTCAAGTGAGGAAAGTGAAGATGATGACCAGGAGGAAGCCACACACCTGCCTGCTTCACCCTGGCACCCCAAACCTCTCGGGGTGAGTGGAGAGTGAAACAGAGCCACAGCAGCAACTAGTCGACTGTGTCATAAATCCAGTTCAGAGGTGTTTAGAAATACATTTGTGTCATTGTTAAATCAGTTTTTGGGCTAAGCAGTTGTGATGTATGAATCCAGTTTTTGTCTCACTGTTAAACACGCTGTGGTGTGTCTGTACTCACTACAGCTCTTACTGTTTTGTTCCCTAGCTATGCACTTTCGGATGCCGTACGATGGGTTGCAGCATCTTCACTTTTGACCGCCGTTTGCATCACCTACAATTTGCCCTCAGTGCCATGTTGGAACACCATGTCAGCACACACTTGTGGAAGTGAGTATTGTCACTCCTTAAAGGGATACTTCAACATTTTGGCAAATTGGCCTTTTGCCATAACCCCTACAGTTTTAGGAGTAAGTTTGTTACCTTTATTTGTCGGTACAAGCTGTTTTTAGAATGGTGAAGCAGAGAAGTGAGCTGCTCAGCGCTACGCTACAGAGCCTAATGGGATTTCTTGGTTTCTCTCATCAAACTCATCAAATACACAATCCAACAACTCCAAAACACTCTGGTGGACAAGTTGTGACCTGCACATTCACCACGCTATGAGATAATAACGGAACATTACGAGACGGAGTTGTTTTCAAGGCAAATGCAGAGACTGCTTGCCAAAAAACTGCCCCTGACAGGAACGCACATCAGCGGTTTTGCATGAATTTGCCTCTAAAACAACTCTGTCTCGTAACGTTGTGTTATTATCTCATAGCGTGGTGAATTTGCAGGTCACACCTTGTCCACCAGAGCGTTTTGGAGTTGTTGGATTGTGTATTTTTTGAGTTTGATGAGGGAAACCAAGAAATCCCATTAGCCTCTGTAGCGTAGCTCTGAACAGCTTGCGGCTCTGCTCCACCGTTCTAAAAATAGCTTGCACCAACAATTAAAGGTAACAGACCTACTGCTATGACTATAGGGATTATGGCAATGGGCCAATTTGCCAAAATGTTGAACTATCCCTTTAATGAGCAAAAATGGCCCATATTTGTATTCAGCAAGGTGAAGATGAGAGTTGCTCAATGAGCTGGGAGACATCCTGGCAAACTGGCAGCAGAATCATCAGCTGTGTTTAACCACTTTTAATGTCTTTACTTGAAATATGGAAATATCCTGATTTGCATTGCTTTGACTAATCAATTAAACGTGCCATGATGAGGAATGGCCAGACTTGATCTGATGCCATTACCAAGTTTCACTTGATCAGACAGACACAAGAAAATTTTGAAATCTGTGTGTTTTGTATGTAAAGTGTATTTAAAGGAGAAAGCAAACAGTTGTACTCAGATGCAGGCTAACAATAAAGGGTTTCAGTCACTGTCATAATGAAATAAGACTGCAGGAGGAACAGTTATTCTTTTTTTTTAATGAAATACAGGAGCCTAATCAGCTTCACGTCTTTCCATTAATTTACAGGAAAATGCCTCAGGTGTCATCAGGTATCAGGTCTTGTCAAACTGTCAGGACTGTGGCTAGACCCTCCCAGTCCGCTGGCTCGCTCAGCCTTGAGTCTACCTCACTGGGACAACTGGAAACCAAAAGCAATCAACACAACTCTCAGATTACGAGACCGCCTTCTTCCACCTCGTCTGCGAACCTTAGGCCTGGCCGATGGGGCAACCCCGCTGCCGGACGACAAAGCAAAGCTCAGCCGAAGGAGGTCGCACTTATGCAAGATACAAGTGCAGCACAGAGAGCCACCAGGCAGCCGAACAGCAGCGAGGGCAAATCTTCCAGACACATCAGGGATCCCCCCCTCCACAAGAAGGGCCAACCGCACATCCCCTCCTCTCAAGGACCAACCACTCTTCCCTTGTCACGTGGAAAGAAGCCATGTCCCCCTCTGCCACTACAGCCCTCAGACAGACACTTGTCCAGTTTAGAGAAGCGTTCACCCTTACCTGCAATAACCCACAGCTCCCCCCGCGGCAGAGGGTGGGCCCCAGGAACCCAGCAGGAGGTGGGTTATAATCAGAAGGGTCGCGGCCAAAAGCGCAAAAGCAGCAAGGGGTCGCCGCCCCTCAGCTCCTCAGTGTCCAGAACCTCCAAATGTAAGCGCTTGTCCTCTCCATCTCGCTCCAGCCTCCTCACCTGGAAGGGAGAGAATATAGGAGCGTGTCTGGAGAAAAGATCCAACTCCTGAAGAGTGAGTAGACTCACTAGCTCTGCATGCAACAGGCTGCAAAATGTCAGTGTTTTTTTCATTTTTTTATTGTTTCGATGACTGTGATCTAGCCCTGTGAGCCTGAAAAACATGTGTGAATGTCTGAATATGTGGTGTGTGTGTTCACATTTATTTATGTCTTCACATTTTTATGCACAGAAATCAGGAATAAGCATTTGTCTGCATATCACTGTATGTTTATTTTTGAAAAATGTCTACTTTTATACATCTAAATGTCCCAGTTTATTACCTGTGTAAGAGAATGAAAATACCTCAAACTACTCGTGCTGCTAAAATAAAATGTCACTTCATGGCAAAACAAATTAAAATCCTTGAATCTTTACATCCAATGCGTCTCATTATTTATCGTGGGTTTGTACTGATGGATCAGTAAAGATAGCACAACTATAGTTTGGTTGACCCATTTCTTCTACTGCAATGGTAAAACTAAACTCAAACTAAATCAAGTCAATTAATGAAGTGGCAGGTTTAAAATATTTGTTTTGACCTTAGATGTAAGATTTTTAATAAAGTGAAAGGAGTTCTACAAACTCCTGAATACTTCAATTAGTTGCATTGATTATCATTGTCACATTGACTCATTGTCACTCATCATGTAGACTAAGGGTTACAACTACTTCACCTGATATTTTTTTTCAATTATTTGATGACTAATTTTAAGTAAGTCATTGTTTAAAGCTCAGACTGCAACATCAAAAGTAGTTTCATATGGACATGTCAAGAAACACCTTGAAATTTCTCAATATTCTTATTTATTGAAGCAATGGCCAGTATTTGACCACTAGATGGTGCTGAGTCATTAATGTTGCTGCTCACAAGGAGAAGCAAACTGAACCTTAAGTCATTTCCACCAAGTTACATAAGCACACACTGTATGGAAACATATGGAGTTTTCTGCTGATGTGACAGGTGATAAAATGAAGTGAGGTATCTTATATGTGTATCTTGCAGGGACATTGTATATGGGTTTTGTATTTTGGTAATTTGGTTCTATCTGGGGATCCCAAAATGGTGACTACTACACTAATTGTGATCACAGTTCTTAACATCAACCATAGTAATTCGAACTGTCAAATTGCTAACCTTTCAGATACTAGCCATAAAAAATCTGGAGGTAAATAGCTACAGGAACACCAGGAAAATCTGACAGAAGTAGAAGACGACGGCATTAAAAACGGAGGCAGCAAAAGTGTAAATGTTAATCTTTTATTAAGTCAAATGATACATCAGTATTCTTGATCTTCAATGCCTACTGGGTCATATCTACTCTGCAGTCAGAAAAGCTCTTAAGCGTACCATGCAAAGCCATTCCACTAAGCTGCGAGACCTTTCAAGATTTTATGGCAGCGACTAACCAGCTCATCTTTGAAGCAGTGGTCAATAAACCCATTGCTTTTAATGCTGTTAAAAGCTCCATATTTGTCCTGTAGACACTTCTATTAGCACGTGGTAGCAGCAGTGAGCTTTTAGCTCCACCATCTCAACGATGTTCCGGTAACTGCTACTTAGATAAGTGGAGATAGAAGTGTGTTTGGGCAGTGAGGGACCACTCCCTTTTCTAATCTGTAATTCTATCATTAAGGGAACAGTTACAGTGCCATTACTGCCAATCGCAAAGGGCGGGTAAACTGCACAGATATCCTTAATCAAAGCTTTTTTGTCTTATTGTTGCTGCAAAATGTGAAAACCTCTAAAATTCTTCACAATATGTTACTTAAAATAGTCCTGAGAAGATTTGTATTTACCCTCGGCAAATCCGTTCAACATCCATTGTGTTTTAGGATTTAAATGCTGTAGATGGACAAATGTCAATTTTCATTGTTTGTTACATTCTTGGCTTATTAAATATTTATTTCTTTGACTTTTCTTACAGAATTGTCATAAAATATCTGTTGGAGAACTCACTTCTCCACCTACAAAACCTACAACATCCTCGCAAAGCACTGTGCTTTCTCCTTGAAATCCTTATGGCTTTATGAGCGAAGTCAAGCACTGAAAATAATTAGCAGCTACATACTCACTGCCCACCCGGATGTATCATGTCCAATGATTTTAAAACCGGAATCCTTACTATGCAGTTCTTGATACGGTACATGTTCAAACATATTTTCAGTTCAACCAAATTCTTCAGCAGTGTCAAGTGTAAAATAATCCTCTTTCAATAAAAAACTAAACCCCATCCCGCTTAAAAAATAAACATTAATGTCAAGACTTGAATGTTGAAACAGCTAACAGTAGCACAGTGGCAGACAAAATGCAAAATGATCAACAACATCAGATTATACAAGAATACAGTCAGTACACTGGTAGAACATAGCAGTACACAGCTAATCAATACTGAACACAGAAAAGAGAATCTTAATACATATATATATACTGTATATATAGATATATATAGGAAGGCAGATTTGCTTTGGAGGGAACCAAGCCACTCTTCTCCTTTATGTCAGGACCTTCATTACCAATAGCACACAGTTTTTCTCTGTACATTAATGCAACTTGTAATGTGAGTGACAACACACAGAGGATCAACCATTAGCCACGGCAGATTTAACCGGTTTGACTCTTGAGTTGACTGTAGGGCAAACACATGCTGTTCCTCCATGGTCTGGCACTTCAATGTGCGCTATTCAACAGCTGTAATATCTGTGTAGGGTTTTAGTTTAGCCTTTTCTGATTCTGTGACTTACATTCACTCGCCTGTCTGGCTTCGAAATCCGAGGGTTTTTTAGATTGATCCCACAGTGCACAAGCAGGAAACAACACACATGTTTCAGTCTGGAGAGCAAAAAAAAATGAAACCTGGATCTCTTACAGTGTGGCCATGTCCTCAGCAACTGCAGCCAGTCTGCAGTAGTTATAAATGGGGCTTCTTTTAAGTGTGTCTTGCGGTATTTTTGCTGCTCTATATTTCTCCACCTGGTATTCCTATGTGTTAGAGTGGAATGATTCACACAGCACCTCTCTGGTAAGTGTGACTTCCTTTTCTCACCCACACAGGAGATGCTGCGCTGCACACAGCAACTGTGAATATTCCACCAATTTCGCGTAAAAATTGATTGCTCCCAGAAATGTGTGGATCTCAACATTTGACAGTCAAATTAACACGTATGTGATTTACATAAACATACAAACTATCGCTTCATCCTCTCATCCATGCTGTGAGACCTTTTAAATTGAAAAAGCCAAATTCTAATGTCAAACTCTACTGTCCAGCCGTATGAATAAGTGAGAGAGAAATGTTCAGCAAAGCTCCAGGGGTTTCGCTCACAAACAAATTACAGATTACTTAAAGGGCATCAGATTCATTGCCTGGTTGAATGATTGCTTTTGAACTTAAGTAAGGGCAGCCTCATAATGACAGAGGTACACAAACAAAGCAAACACATCTGGGCTGAATTGAGGCGGTCAGTGTACATGGAGCCAGAGAGAATGGCTTTGTGCTGCTGTGACTCATGATAACACACATATCCTCTAGTGCTCAGAGAGATAAAGACATGGAAAACAGGAGGGAAGCTCCATCCCATCAAAAGATGCCATTTGCATTCACACAGGCCTGACCTCGCAGTATGTCACGAACAGCATGAAATTGCTGCCTCTGGTTCAGTCCCCTGTTTTAAATGGTTTTAATGAAATATGCACAGCCACAATGCTGTGTCTGGTAAATTCAATTCAATCCAATTTAATAGATTCAATGACAGTTGTTGTGACAAAGGGGTCCTCCTGAGGGATATGACCGGAGGTTTCCTGTCAGCAGCTAGAAACCGTAAATTCAGCTCTACTGTCAGATAATGTACAGCATCATCAATTTTGTTCATTAGCTTCCTCTACAGGAAGAACCCCGTTGGTTTTGTTATGTGGTAGGCTCTAATGTTTACCAGCTGATACAACATTCAGCATTTACTACCGACCACAGGGCAAAACAGCTCCGTTTTGAATCAGCGTGACTCTGGGAATTGTTCATCGCAGCAAAAATGCTAAAATAACACCTAAATCTATGACAGTTACTGATGTAATAAAGGTTCATGTCATGTGTTTTGTTTTTTTTTTAGCAATGTACATTAAAATATATCAGCCTTTCGTGTAAGGTGCACACTTTACATACAGGGAAGAGTGAAATTAAGTTTTAGCAGAGCTTGGTGTTTCACTTCCTGCTAGTGTGATGGAGAGAAACAAATGCTATAACTTGTCCACGAGGACTCTCAGTACAGTAAGTGGCACCTCAGTGGACAACAGCCAGAGGCCTGTTTGTCCTTGTAAGGACCATGGTACCTGTCTGTATACAGGATTGAGACATGTTAATAAGCAATCGAGACAAAATACTTCCCTGCACCTAATGTGTATCTGCTGGAGGCGTTCCATGTTTTAAATCATGCAAGGCTTCACAAGTTTATCCTTTGTTATACTGCAGATCCGCAGTAAGAGGAAATTATTTTGATACACAACAATTCCTTCATAAACAATGATCCGCCTCAAGCCCATTAACAATTTTGCAGCATGCACGTGTGGACAATGATGCCTTAACATATCAAGGGAAAAAAGGAGCTCCCTCCTACTTCACTATACATATAACTATGAGACCAGTGATCAGTCTAATGGATTATATCCGAGCGTAACTATGAATTAGAATGAAAGTGACCTGCAATGGCCCCTTAATATAATGTTTCAGTCACCACTTTCTAAATATAAGTGATCAAATATTGGATCAATGCACATTTCCTCGCTCACACTGATCAGTCTCATATAATGTGGGTTTATGACATGCTGTTTCTCTAGGTAAATGGCATGTTATCATGGCCTGTTGACTGTTTATCTAAGTCTCTGTCCCTGTGTTGATACAGAACGGGTACATGTAGCTAAGCTCTAATGATGATGTCAGATGCAATCTATTCTACTCCTCGTAATAAATATAATTATGAGCCTGCCATGGTTTCAATATATACTACATGTGAACTATTATTTTGTTTTTTAAAAATCTAATTTCACTTGTAGCATATGCATTTCCCACACTTTAGCAATTTAATGAATCACTTCCTGAGTGCTGATATCAACAACATATCTTCCTTTTATTCTCATAAGACCTCAGTAGTTTCTACTGTCCATGCACACTGCCATTCCTTCACAGTATGAATATTAAGTGCTACAGATTAAAATGCTGGAAATGTCCTGCTTATTGTCCTTGTCGACAACAAGACAGTTTGTTATTTACTCCCTTTGAAATCCTCATTCTTACTTGCCAACAACTACAGATGAACGTCCTTCCTCCGTTTTCCCTCACCAGGTCACAGTCTCAGTTTACATTGACTCAAACATAACTTGCATTGTACCATATACATCCAGTTGTGTGGCATCCATCTCATCTCACACCACCATGGGTGTGTCTGAAAAGACTGAGCTAATGGACTCTGCTACTGACTTCTTCCTCTTCCCCTTCATAAGAGAACCAGCTTCGGCATCAAGGTCGTCATCCTCCTCATCCCCATTGGGGTTCAGCTTGCCATTCTGGCCCTGCAAGTCCTTCGAGTCTATGAACGCCACGTGCCTGTTCAGCTCAGCCTTGAGTGCTGGGTCCTCATGGGTTGGTGTCACACTGAGCATGGATGAGTGAATGCTGTCCTCCCCCCGAGCCTTACCCCTGTTGGGGCAGCAGAAGCAGCGACACGGTGTCAGGTAAAGGTACATGAGCACCAGCACCACGCTGGCCAGGCAGCCCACCAAGGTGGTGTACGCCGTGTTCAGGGTCTCTCCGCCCGCATTCATTGTGAAGTTGTGAACCTTCAGCACCACATAGATCGTCTCATTGAAGAACTCGCTCATTGCAAAGCAAGTGTAGGTCCCGGAGTCCTCAGCCTTCACCGGACTAATCTGCAGACTTCCATCTTCCAGGACTTTGGCTGTTTGGTTGCTTCCGGGCGTCACCTGCACGTTGCCTGGCATCGTCCAGGTTTTTAACATGTCCCTGTGTTTGGTGTCACAGCGCACAGTGAGCGTTTGCTCCAGAAAGGCCTCTTGATCTGCCTCTCTGAACGTGCTGCAGTTCATACTCTCACCACTGAGACCAAAAACGCCTACTTGTGTCTTTTGCGGGCCAGGCAGAACACACGTGTAGTCATCTTTGAAGTCTACAGCAGAGTTGAGTTTCCGAATGTACCAATGGGCTAGGAGCGTGTAGAGATCACAGTGACACACCAGGGGGTTATTGTGGAAGTAGAGGCCATTTTTAATCCAAGCTGGCAGAGCCTGGAGGTCGTCGATGGGCAATACCTTGATCTTGTTGGAGGACACATCCAGGAGGCTGAGTTTGTCCAGGTGGGGCTTCTCCTTGACCAGCTCCACGGGGAAGCGGGAGATTTGGTTCTGGCTAAGGTAGAGCTTCTGAAGGTTGACCATGGTAGAAAAGGCCGAGCGGTCAATTTGCGAAATTTGGTTATGGTACAACAAAAGGACCTCTATGTTGACCAAAGGCTCAAAGATGAACTCATCCAGCTGCTGCAGGTTGTTGGAGGACAGGTCCAAGTAGCGCACATGCTTCACATTTGTGAACGCCTCTGAAGACAGGAAGTGGAGACCATTGTGGCTGAGGAGGAGGTTATGGAGCTTTGGGAGCTTGACCGGGGTCCACTCTGATCGCAGCCGCGTTATCTCATTATAGCTGAGGTCCAGCACGACGGTGTAGTGGGGTATACCGGTTGGGACGGTGGTCAGATTCATCTTGGAGCAACTTACTATGTTTGAGGCACAGATGCACGCCTTATGGCAGTTTAGCGCAGATCCCACTGCCCCTGGAGGCCAAAGGAGAGCCACGCAGAGGGTGAGGAAGACGGCCCATCCCGGACGCTGGCTCCAGTGAGGTAATGTTTCCAACAGGCTGTCACCTGTTCTGGTGGCAGGCTGCACCATCCTAGCAGTTGTTCTAAATCCCAGAGAGGTTTACTATGATCCCATTCTCAGAAAACAGCACTGAAGAGCAGCTGGAGGATTCCCAGGCATTGCCGATTGAAGGCTAAAAAAAAAAAAGCAGAAAGAGGAGTGATATGAAAAAAAAGATCATTATGATTATTAATATCATAGATTGGATGGATGGATCTGTGATTCCAATGTAAACAAAAGCACTTCCTCAGCACCCCACAACTCAACACACATGAACCTGCTGTCACTCCCACATATATCAAGTCTATTAATACAGGTGTGACAGTTAGCATGATGCTGCCGTTCCATGCTGTTCAGTGTTTTACAGTTTCAACACAGGCATTAAACACACCCATGTTCAAAAACATAATAAGTGTCTTTTTTTCCCTCTCTCAATAACACTCTCCTGAATATTCCTGTACAGAAAGTATCAAAATGAACAAGGCACTAGGAAGTAGCCTAAGATCTTTTAGATGGAATGGCTTCTTCTAAATGACTTAAAATGAAAACATGAAGTCCCTGCACTTGATTGTCCTCAGTTACTTCTCAGCTCTCATGCAGTATCACATCCTTGCTCACCATCTCCCTCACGCATATATTGTAGCCTATAACGTTACAGTAAACTTTCCTCTGCTGCTTTGCACAATGCGCATCTTCATGTAAAATACATAACACATGCAAACACAAACACGGTACTCACGCTAACCCATGTGCATTCACACTCCTATTAGAAGACATGCATTGATTTTATTCTGCTTCCCATTCCCCTCTTCCTCTCTCTCCCTCGCTTTCTTTACCTCTAACGCACAGAGAGAGAGAGAAAGAGAGAGAGAGAGAGAGAGAGAGAGAGAGAGAGAGAGAGAGAGAATAATGAACACAACAACACCAAGAAGAACAAAGCAATAAAGACATCAAAATGTGAAACCCTGCAAATATTTACATTATGTCAGTGCTCTCAAATGTCCTTGTCCATTAGTGGGAGCGCGGTGCAAACGTTGCATTGCACCATTCTGTTGGGAAACAAACGAGCACAACATGGAAACGTGAGCCCAGAGATGGAGACGGAAACGGAGAGAGCCACCTACCTCCGACCGCGATGCAGTGATGTTGGCTTTCATTAAAACGGCTCCGCTGACTGTTTACAATGCTGCTGTCTTCCGTCTGGCTGAGTGTGTGTGTGTGTCTGCTGCTGAGCACAACGACGGATGCGGGGAGGAGGGAGAGCACTAGAGATATCCTCGCCAAAATAATCCCGGTCCACGCGGCAACCAATGCCCGGTGCAAAATTACGCAAAGAAAAAATAAAAAAAAAAGAGAAAAGGTTACGTAAAGAGCAAACAACACACGCAACCTACTTTTAACAACCGACAACTACTGACAAGCGATTGTCTTAATCAGCGCTCTTTGATTTCATCGGCACGTATTGCTCCGCCGCGCGTCGCGTACGTCTTTTGCAAATAATTGGCGCATTTGGAGCAGGTCCGGCTCCTGTCGGCTCTCATTAGCAGCCATGGAGATAATTAAGAAGGAGCAGTCTGTAGCTGACAAGCTTCCCCGCAGGCCCCGCTGCCTTCTTTGTGCACTGCTGCTTGCTGCTGCAGTGGTGGTTGACGTGTTTTTTCGGTAGAGGTCGTGCCTTCAAATCCAGAAGGCGCTGTTTACCGATAAGTAACCGCGCCAAAGATGCGCTATGGAGACGCAACACCAAGAACCCGAGAGAGAGTTCAAATGGGAGAAAGTGGAAAGTAATAGTTACTGATTTAAAGGTTTATGGCTTCAGACTTAAGAATTTCCTCATACCATCATTATCATCAACATCATTAGTCTGATATCTGGCCTTTATTCAGTCTGGAAATCTCATGGTCAGATTGACATGAGTTTTGTATGTTTTTTGCTCCCAGGAGGAAAACATATAGATCATGGTAACTCTTTGGCCTTCCCCCTCTGGCATCATCATTACTATAGGTCAAAATACCACGACCCTCAACTCCTACAGACACAACAGTTTTGCCATAGGCCTATATATGGTTCAGGTCTAGATGCTGATTGTCTGGTTCCCTCCTAACATCAGATATTATCCACAGTGTCATTGTCTATTATAGTTTTTTCCTGAATGGATCCATAATGTGTAATTTTGGCTTGATGAGGTGAGACAAACACCCAGGTGGCTGGATGTTCTTGTCTGCTTGATTGTTAAAACAAGACAGATCTGGCTGATAGTGGCCGCACAAAGCTGTCACACATTCCTCTCTCCTCTTTCCAGTTGATCATCGCTTACCATCTGACAGTTGAGTATGTGAGCAGTGACTACACTCCCTGACTGGTGCCACTATTTTTATTTAGCAAATTCTGCCTGATTAATTATCCCAGTGCTATTTTTTGTCACTGTATCTGAGATTAATACAATGATGATGATTCAGTTCTCTTTTTTTAGACATCCTGTTACACACACAAAAGCAGCCAATTAATAAGGCTGGTTATTTTCCTCTGCAAAGTTTAAATGTTGTGGCCTTTGATGGTGATGAGACATAAACCTCTCAATAGGGTATTTACATTATTTTTAACATTTATGTAATTTTTGTGGATGACTGTTTCAGGCACATAGGGGGCTGCCAACCTGTTCATCTTTCCAGCCATGATATTCCCCAATGGTGTGCTATTCTCTCGCACTGTGCAGACTCTGTTTCTCTATTTGATTAGGTCTCTTTATGAGTGGCGCCTGAGCGGGGAAAACCTTGTCGTTTCTTTTTTTTTTTTTTACTCCAGTGAATCCACCCACATGCCGCTTTTTGAGATTTTTTTTTTTCTTTTTTGGGTTTTCCTCAATTCACAGATCTGCCACAGCAAGCCTGGCTTTGGCAAAGCTGTGAAAGCCTGTGCATTGCCAATAAGCTGCTACACCAATGTAGCCTCCTACTCAGAATGCGACCATAAAACATTTAATAAATGAAGATTATAGCAACAACGGAGACAGCGTCGGACAATGACAATTATTACCTCATTATATATAATGAATGGAAGCGGGTCTCTTTTGAGGAATCAGACAGAAATATCTCAGGGCAGGATGGATTTATCTCACTTATCCTGGATTTCTTTATTCTACTTTCGAACAACAGGCCCCATGTGATCAGCTATGGGGCAATTGTGTTTTGTTTTGTTTGCTTTTTTGCTATTGCTGAGACATGGAAATTTAGAATCATTTTGAATTGCATCTGTGTCTTTTTTTGCTGGTCATCAGTGGTAAAGAAAGCCAGCCCTAAGGGGTATTTTGACCTTTTGTGACTTACTGTGCTTAGAAGGTCACCTTGATTTCCCCCATTTAGCACACTCTGGACAAAAAAGACAAAAATGGCTGAGCATATAAATGTAGAAACTCTACATGTGCTGGACCTCCCATGAAAAGATGTGCTTTGGCAGGTGAGATAAACAGATTTTTAAGCAGACTGAACAGCGCGCAGATATTTCTCATTAGGCTATTTGTTTAAATAATATTCAATGCCAAATCTATTCTCTGAGCAAAAGAAAAAAAGGAACAAGGGTTCAGGATGTAAACCTCTCCATATGGTGGGCTGACGATAAAGCAGGACAAAAATTGACTAATATGATATTGATTCTCTGAAACGTATCCATGAATTATGTAGCTAAACATATATGAAGATGTTTCTGTCAGTTAAATTCAGGGAAATACAGGTACGAGCCGGTGTGACTGACTGTGGAGAGAAACCTCTGTTTGACCGGAGCATTGTGGCACTGTGACTCCTGTGAGATGGAGCTGAAAGTGATTAATGTGCTGTTCGACTCCACTTCCTGCTGTGATACGGACAGTGTTGCCTGGCAACTGTGTGCGGCCTGTCGTTGACTGTTTTGGCTCTGTGGTAAATCTGAGGCGGCCTTTCCTTCTCTTGTTCTTCTCCGTGTACTCAGATGGGGTTTCTAGTACAGATCGATGTCTCTATCTCTGCAAGAAAAAAAGAAAGAAATACAGGCATACACGTTACTGAATTTAGGTCTACTGTACATGACTCCACTATCCCATAATTCCCACAATTCCTCAGCATGAATGAGAATAGCGGAGAGTCAAAACAGACAACGAACTCTCGAACACAACCTATTAATTATTTAGTGTGGCAGCATTGTTAAGTAATCATAGCACTTGTAACCAGCACTTTAGCAGGCAGAGGGCCATTACTTCACCTGAGACGGCCCGATCATGTTTTTACAAATGATAAAGGATCGAATTGCGACACACTCAGCACTCTGAAACCTCAATCTACATCTGTGTTTGAAGCCTGATCACACCAACATAAATGATGTTTACATACAGTACAGGAGGCTTTGTCTGTGCTCCACCTGGCCGATCTGCTGATGGTACAACACACTGACTGGTTTTCACAACACACTTATGCAACTAGAGACATAATAACACATGCTTCACACAAAAAATGATTTATTTTTGCCTGATAACTCTCCTTTTTAGGATGTTAAGCATAAAGAGCAAACTTGATAGTTGTCTATTTACAAATTTGGTAGAGAAGCACATTCAGGGTCACGTCAGGGTAAACTTTATTGTCCCCTTAGGGAAATTTGCCTTGGGCGTCGTGCTACGTTACATTGCTTCACAGGGCAAGAAACAGTCACATAAAAACAGACATGGACTACTAAAAACAGGACTTAAAACATTGTTACAAAAAACAGTCATAAACAGGGCAAAAAGAGACATTAGACAATCCAAAGTGCCCCCCCCCCCCCCCCGTGAACACCTGTATACAAACACGTCCATTTGGAGCCCATGTGGGGCCCATGTGGGGCCACGCCAGGCAGAAAATTGGGCCCACTGCTGGTCCCTTTACCTGCATGGTCTACAGGTTTGGGCCCCAAAGTGTAGCGCTCACAACTGACCTTGCCCACATAAAGCCAGTAGGCAAAGGGCATTGTTGTCCTCAGATGGGATCACTGTGGGTTTTGCCCTGCCCACACTGTCCCACCCAGTCGGGCCCACACAGGCATGTTTGCTGGGTATGTGCTGTGGCTAAAAACATGCCATGGGAGCAGTGTGAAGGGCCAAATACTGAGCTGAAACTCCCTTTAAAGTTTGACCGACTGAATGAAGCAGTCAGCTCAGGTGATCATTCCCTTGTTTTCTGTTGTGCTGAGATCTAAAACAATAAATTGGTCTGTCAGCACACATGATAATGAATCTCCAGCTGTGTGCTGCACTTTAAAAAACTGTTTCCATTCACTTAAAGGAGTTTCTGTTTTTTTTCCTCAGTTCATCATGCAGTTAAACACCAGGACAGCTCGCAAGAAGGACACTGTTAATAATGCATTAGCTCTAAATAAATCTGTCCAATAGTAGTGTGTCTGACGCAGGTAACCGTAGGTGTTTAGCTCATAAGGGGTCAAGTTGTTGTTCTTGCAGTATCACTTCCCTCTGGCTGAAAAATGATCCGAGACAGGCAGAATGGTGGAATGATCTCAAGAGGAAAGAAAAAAGAAAATGTAAACGTAATCTTTGTTTAGCCTATGTCTGGACTGCTCTTGGATTCCATGGCAACACTTTCATTTTTGTGTTTGATCAGACATCCAGGGACAAAACAAGGTCACTCAACAATCATATCTCAGAGGGAAAAAAGCCCACATGGATGGCACATGCTTCAATAAAAGCAGCTCTGTTTGTAATCTTGGCACGTCTTCCTCTCCCATTGCTTAGCAACAGGCCGTGCTTCAGCCATGTGCACTATGATGGCAGAGACCACTACTCTAAATCATGGAGGAAGGGCTGCAGGTGTCAGCCTACACTGATGCACTGCGAACATTAACAATGGATGTAATCAGGAGGCAGGGCAGACATTGTTTTCACTCACCAATTAAAGCTGTCACTTATGTAGTTACAAGCTTTGCTGTAGTAAATGGGCATAATTACCTCTGTCAGGTGAAACTCAAAGACCCATTTCATATCTATTTAAAGCTGTGTGATGGGAACTATTAAATCTGTAATGTTATGTACGGTAAATACAGACAACACAAGGATATAATTGTGTTTTGTTGATATACTGAAACGAAAGGGAATCAGACAGAGAGAGAGAGACAGAGACAGAGAGACGACATAAGACAAGGCATTTCCCACTCTGTATCACTAATACCTGTTAATCCGCTCCTCAGGGCAAAGATAAAGGAGTTGACGCTTGCTGGCTGTTCCCAAAGGAATCAGATGATTCTCTACTAATTAACTATGTGGGAAAACAACTATAATCCTCTGTCTTTGCAATAAGAGCTGTGCCCCTGCACTCAGCCAATGAGATGAGCCCCCCCGCCCTGAGAAGACAAGAAAAGACTCCTAATAGCCAGTGACTCAGTGCTTTGAAATGTTTGGCTTCCTGTGTCAGAAATAAGAATTAAAATATGACTTGTTGAACATGATAAGGAGGTGTGCGCTGCTGCTTGGTAATGACGGCAGCACTTTTAGCCTACAGCACATCTCGTCTTCAGCACTCAGCCCTCTGTGCTTCTGTGTTTTCTCCTCGTGCTCCTTTTTTTTTGACTCAGCGTCTCTTATAACTCCCTCCTCTGGAGCCATTTCGGGAGCGTGTCAGAGAGGTGCAGCAGCAGCAGCAGCAGCAGGCGAGGCAGCAGCAGTCAACACGGCGGCCATTTCTTGGCAAAGAGGACTTCCTGTCCCTCGTAAATGACTGAGAATGTGCACAACCTGGACTCACTCTTGTTATCTTTGCTAAGAGCCCATCATGTCAGAGTGGACAGGTTAAAACGCCGACCTGCGTGGCTTGTTTGCAGAGCACTCTACTTTTTTCCCCCCTCACTTTTCTGTTCTCAGTGGCTGTGTCTGTGGCCACTAGTGGCACATCAAGCCTGGATGAAGAGGTCTTCTCCACAGCTCTCCAGTCAAACGGCAATGATTGTGCTCCAGGGGAGACAGAAAATTGCATCTGCGTTTTGGAGTGGAGTACTGTAATGAAGCTGAGAGGAAAGCATGCGTGGAAGTAACAGGGTCCACAATACCTTAGTGTTGGAGATTCTTCTTAAATGCACTATTTTCTTCATTTTTAAAAACAAGAAACATTATTATCAATAAAGTGCAGCACAGTAACATAGGCTGAACTGTGAAAATGACGCTGCAACAACAGAATGAAATACAGAAGATATTTTATGGGAATTAAGATGTGGTTAATGTGGGACGGCTTTCTACAAAGGAGCTAGTGAGCTAAATATGGAAACGTTACATTATAATGGGCTGAGTGCCATATGATACAGGAAGGGAGTGTAACTGAGCGATACCTCAGAGAAATGAAGGCGCATGAAAACATACTGTAAATCTGCTGCACTGCATTAAATGCTGATGAAACGTCTAAACGGCTGGATCACGAGCAGGATGGAGGGCGGCGTTTGTTAGGCCCTGAAGGAGCGGGAAAAGAGAGGAGAGGCGATGCGGGGCTGTAAGGGGAGATGTGAGGAGGAGGCAGGGTGGCAGAGCGGGAAAGAGTTGGACAGAATGTCCTTTGGCTTCCCTGAGACAAGTGTCCTGTTGCATCATTAGATCAGGAGTGTTTACTATGTGCCTTTATTTATTCAGCTCTGGGCTGTGAATAATGAAGCACACTCTGAGGAGGTTCCTTGTCAGCGGGCGGTGAACACACAGCGAGCTGAGGGAAATCAGTTCTCTATTTTTACTCGTGTCTGTGTGTGTGTGTGCACACTTGCCAGAGAGCCCACTTGTGTGTTTGCTAATGTAATTGAGCGTACACCTCTTCGATTGATAGACATGTTGATGATCTCGACCGACTCTAAAATTAGGCGCACCTTCCCAAATCCCATCATTAGCGGGAACACCAACAGATAGAGGAAGGAGGTCGTCCCCTCCGAGCATCACTTCTTTTCATCGCCCTCCTGTACTCAGGCCTTCGCAGTGGCAGCCAAAACAAAACCTGACTGCCCCGATTGCATAAGACACATCCGCCTTGTGCACAAATGGACTGCAGCGACTCCGTTATGAGTAAGAGGATTTTATAAACAGGTTTTAGACTCCCCCCCCGATCCTCAATCTTAGCTCTATCCTACCAGTGTGTGTGGTTTGTTCAATCCCACGATGCACTAGTAGAAGGTCAGGCCCAAAAAGCTGGAGCAGCAGCTTCAGGGACAGACAAGCAGACTGAGCCCTGAGTTAAGCTAGAGCTGGCCTTTGCAGTTGTTATATAATGGCTGCTGATGCTGATAGCAGTGCATGATGAGGGAGTGAATGAGTCAGTGTCTTTGATACTGGAGGACATATCTATTATTCAGGTGCGGGTTCGCCCCCAGGTGCTCTCCCATGTGCCCATCTTTCAGCCAAGGCTGGACACTTGCTCTGCAGGAACTGAGAAACAGCCTGTGAATGAGCATCGCAGGTGAAAGAGCTCAGTATGGTGGTGCAGCACGCCTCCTGACGGTGCACAGTTCAAATTCAAGGAGCAGAAACTCAGAGACAAAATTCAAGAGATTTTAAAGTTCATGATACCAGATTTACCTGTTATACAAAACCACACCACACAGAAGACTTAATCTTATCGTTTACACCTTTGTCGTCCTCCCCTTAAATCTTCCTTCTGTGTGTCTGGTTATTGAGGTTACATTAGTGCATTAGTAAATATTGATCTTTACAAACTGAATTATGTTGGGGGCTAACTCTAAGAAAGCTGAAAGTGTGGGAGGGGGAGGGAGGGAGAGAGAGAGAGAGAGAGAGAGAGAATGATGAAAGAAAAGAAAAATGAAAGTGTTGGGTTTATCCAGATGACCACAGACAGATGTTACATAAGACAATTAGTGCCAGTCATTCTGCGTTGTGCAGTGTTTTCCTGTTCTGTAATCTGGTCTGGTCTTAGAGTCTGTGATTTTCACTTAAGACTCTTAAAGGGATAGTTCAACATTTTGGCAAATTTGCCTATTGCCATAATCCCTACAGTCATAGGAGTAGGTTCATCATTACCTTTAATTATTGGAGAACTTATTGGATACTTATTTCCCCCCTGCAAGTATGTCTTGTTCCATTTTATTTCTACTTTTTCTACTGGTAAACTTGTGATTTTTTTTTTTCAGTTTTGAGATTCACTTCACTTGTTGACTCACTCACTGAGCTACACTGCTTCCCTGGTGCGGTTAGATCTGTTTCCTGTCACCCATATCATGATCATGTATATCCCAGGTTCACACTGCTACCAAAACAACGACAATGAAGAACAGCCTGGGGATCATGGGTGAGAAAGCGAACGCTGCTGTAAATTAAATGGATTTGTTTTATGCCCGTGTCAGTCTGTAATCATCTTCTGCTTTGGGAAGAGCCTTGTGTCGAGCTTTAAGGGATTTAAAGGGCTCGGCTTCTCTTGCTGTTGCCTCTATTAATCACAGCCCTCTCTTCTGTAGTGTGTGGATATTTTCTGGGAAACAGGATTTAATGCAGGGTCATTACAATACCATCCTGTCACAGAGCTGTGTGCTCACTGATAGTAAAAATAAAACTCTTCCTCTCTGCACAAACACAAAATACAAACAAACCTAAACCCTTGTTGATGAATTTTCCACCTCAGATTTCATTTTTAATCTGATTCAGCAGGAAGCACAGAAGGAAAAGATCCTTTAGTTTGCGTATGTTGTCAGAAATAGAAATCCTGTCCCTTTAAACATTTGTCCTTTTGTCTAATCTGTCTTCCCTCTAATGAACTCGCAGAAATCTACAAATGCACAATATTTATTATTTCCCTAAACACAGCATTACTTCATTATTATTTTGTAATCTGTGTTCAGGCTAAAATCACATCTGAAAGGCTTTGGCTTAATCTCCTTTGCCCATTTTTTTAAATTCATTAATTCTTTAATACATAATGCACACACTTCTAAGAAAATCATCTTACATTTGAATTTTATTTTGATAAAAGAAAAGATTATTTAAATTCTGACGAACATGTAGATGCTGTCAAGGCTCATTTGACAGAGGAGGGATAATGTTATCGATCACAACGGACAATAAAGCCACATGGAGGCAGATGTAGCTGCACAGGTGACACTCCCCTCTTGTTCCAGGTTGACCTATTTGAAGTATAACCAGTTTCAACATGAGGGATTACAGAGGATACATCAAGAAAAACAATAATGTGCTATCCTTTTTTTTATTATCATTATTATTATTGATCTGTGATGTGATGTTGATGATGGTTCGTGCCCTTTCCTGTGTTCAAATAATAAGAGCAGGTATATTTGCTGTTGCCTTCTGTAAATAACATAAGGGAACATGATCATGTCTGTGCAGAATAAAAGAGGATTTAGGAGGGAGAAAGAGTGCGTGCAGCCAGGTTTTTTTCTTTTTTGTCTTATTGTGTGGATTACTGTTGTCCACAACCTGCAAACAGTTTGAGAATTTGCGGATTACATAAGCAGACAGCCCAGCACTGAGTTTTAAGAATAGTTTGACATTTGGGAAATATGCTCGACTGCTTTCCAGCAGAGAAAGTTTGACCAGGAGATTTAAACCACTCACTCGTATAGGCATTAAGAGGATGTTAACAAGAAATGGAGCCAACTCAGTTTTGTTGATTGGTGCCTGATTGAGTAATGACATGTGAACTCTGTGCATGTGCTGATGTGGCAAACACCAAAATATGTTTTAGTTTGTTGAACCACTCTGTCTGAGTGCCTGACTAGCTTGAAGGCTACCGTGGCTGATTTTCAATTTCTCACCCTCGTGAATGCTGACAGCTGGCTTGCATTATTAACCGTGCAGCATCTGTCTGCATTTCACAACATCACCCCCTCCTCCACCAAATCTTCTTCTTCCTCCTCCTCCTCCTCCTCCTCTCTTACTCCTCCTCTTACCCATCTTGCCTGCAGGACTCAGCTCTCTGTGGCTCTAATGAGGACAGACGATGTGCAAGTGCAGAGAAAACAGTGAGAATAAAAACAGTGCTCTGGTTTGATGCCAGTTTTCTCTTATGAGCTGGTTAATAGAGAAAAAGACCACCAGTGGATAATGATGAGCCTACTTTTGATTTATCCCTGTGAGTGAAAAATGAACAAATTCAATTGAAGACTTGACAAGTTGCTGCATCAGTGTTTTTCTTTGGCAGCACTCTGCCATTTGTAATGTTCTCATAAATATGTATGTCCCTGACTTGACGTTCATTTGCACCATTAGAGTGAGTAATGCTTTTTTATCAGCTGTCAAACCACAGAGAATGGGGCTGCAATGCCATCCACTGAGATATTAAACTCACTTATAACTTTTTTATTTCACCAGTCATTCTGTGGCCTTTGAGCCATATAACTATAAGCTTATTTAATTGCTCTTCATGAAAAGATACAACTATACAAAATCTGCTCTTAGATGCCACTTAACCCCATTAGACACACTTTTCTTTTCAAAACATGCACAAAAAAACTGTAATTGAATTGGAGGAAAAATCAAAGGTAATTTCAATGCAATCTCACAGATGTGTGCAACAAAAGGCAAATTGTTTCTATGGGAACAATACTTCAAATCACATCTTCAGAAATTAAATCATTACATTTCACTAATTCACTGTCAATTTTAGATCAATCGATTTAAATACTTTTTTACGCCATGATCTTGGGAATCTTGGGAGCAAAACTGATAACATTCATATCAGCCTCAAGTTACTAAGGCTACAGCAGCACACATACCAATGTAAAATGGCAAATAAAGTAGCATAAACATCACACCTAACAGGCAAACGTGCACACAATAGCAAGCCTACGTATTCAGTTTCCTTATTTTATCATTACTTTTTTAAACAATGCTGTTTAAGCACAAACCTATGTCAGTATAATTAACAATTATGTGCAGTGCTCTCCTGACAGTAGGTTGATTGCCAGGTGCCAGTGTTTTATCTGCTCCTTTTCCCTGCTATGATGATGATGATGATGCTGCCGAACTGGTCGTTTACAGACACTGCTGAGCATTTCATAAGTCTCAGCTCCACC
Source organism: Trachurus japonicus (assembly GCF_045865225.1). NCBI lineage: Eukaryota > Metazoa > Chordata > Actinopteri > Carangiformes > Carangidae > Trachurus > Trachurus japonicus. Next base: position 18,638,240 of record NC_140913.1, on the reverse strand, counting down.
CCAACATCCAGCTGTTTACTCTGAGCCTAAGCCTCCCATGTTCATCACTCCCCAGTCTCAATTAACTGAGACTTGATGTTTGCTTTGAGGGGAATGGCAAGCTCATAGTCAACGCACAAACATCATTCTGTGTTCTGGGCTCTTTACGACTACATGACAATACACATACATGATAAAACAGGGGATATTAGGCCTTTAAAAAAAGAATGAGATCATTTGTTATGTAACTATATGTCTTCTCTGAAGACAGAGAGAATAATCCTCTTTTTTGAAAAATAAAGATGCAGATTACACCCACCCCCCAAATTATCAACAAAAAAAGCCAAAAACATGGAGCAAAAGATTCGCGAGACTCTGCTGTGCAGCCGTTTAGAGTTGATGCTCACTGAGAGGAAATACACTTGAACTAAAATGCTCCGCGTGCTAATATGGTGGATAGTGATGTTCTATTGCAAGGAAGGGAAAATAGGGTCAAGAGTATGAATGCATTTCCTGTATGCGATCCTTATCCCACCTCTCTAGGTTTCGCCTGATGATACAGCAGTTAATCAACTGACTGAGCGTCCTGTTAAAACCCCAGCCATAGGATGTCTTTTGAATTTACCATGGAAATTTTGAATTATGCAAGTGATGCTATCCTCTTACAAGGGCTTGTTGTTGGCAGACACTGATAACGACCACAGACTAAACAGTGTTATGACCTTACGCTAAACTAAACTACATCAGCAAACATTTTCTATAGGAAATAGGGTTACAGCTGAATTACACTGCCTAATGTAAGGATGACGTGTTTCACAAATGAGTTGATATTCAAGGTATCAGTAAATGTTCACAGACACATATTTGTGTTTCACCATAATATCATATGTTGCAGAACAATATCCATGTGTAATGTCTCCAGCATGATTAGACACAGCACTAATACAGCTTTTAATACAACCCAACCTCACATTTTAATCGAAAGGCTCCTATACACCAATTTGTCTTCATCTCATATTTATTTATTATGTGGGTTTTAATTGGGTCATTCTTTGTATTGACCCCTCTTTTTTATGTCCTGATTGGTGGAGCCTTGAGCACTTTTAGTACTTTTATCATCATGTTTATAGTCAGTCTGTATGTGTTGGTTAAAAGGATGTCATCATCTATCATCTGACTGCAAAACAGATCTGGTACAAATAAAGCAACTTGGTTTTTCTGCTGTCAACTAAAGACTAACAGGGAAACAGGGAAACAGGAAAGTGCTACCGTGGCTCTGTCTGCAGGAAACATAGACTTCTCTAGAGCTCATATTTGCATCTGGTTTGTTTATTCCACAAAATCAATGAGTCCCATTTGTTGCGAACTTTAGAGGTGCTGGTAATATCAGCTTTATCTATCTCAGCAAGAAACCAAATACATATATTTATCATAATGTCAATCAGCTTTTATAATTTCTGATGAAGCCTTGACTCTTTCATAACAAGGTGGATCATAAATGATCTCATTCTTTCCAGTGGCTCTGGTGTTTGTGTACATAATGAGCTGCACTGTTTGTTCTGATTAACTCTGAAGGAGCAAATGTGAATGGGGAAACTAACAATCAGCTGACCAATGGTATATCCTCATTAGTCAGTCACTCATTCAGTCAGCTCTTGGAAAGAAAAAGAGCCATAAGATGTGAACTCTTTATTCATTGTTTCTTTAAAAGACCAAAAGGTGGCTGAGATTTTTTCCCCACAGATATATAAAACTTATTCTGAAATAACACCTGAATGCATCACTGGCTTTACACCCTTTAGGTTTGATCATTTTTGTATTATTCTATAAATATAGATGGGCTCAAACGTACTCCTTACAAACATAAGAGTCCCCATGTAAAAACCAGGGAATGTATAAATAACAGAAACGATTGCAGTGTGATCACACAGCACAAAATCAATTTGAACAGAAACAAAGGGAAAGTTTTTTACCAGGGCTGACACATTGGACTAAATTAAATTGTATGTTCATGTCATTGTGTCTCCCACCTATTCTTGGTCCACTAGGTTTTTTTTTTTTTCGGTCCAGAGCTGTGTGTCCTTCTAACAAATGAAGGTCGTGTCTTGCTGCAGTGTGAAATCCCAGTGGGCCATCTCTGACTCAACCAAGGACATTTCACCCCCCTGCACCAGCAGCCAGATACTACAAAGACAGCTCAGTGTTGTTATTCATGGTTTCTGTCATCTCTGAGGAGTCCTAAAAGGTTTTCAGAGGGATCTAGGGAACTGTTTTCCTAATCTTTATAAGCTGACGCCATCTGTTATTTTATATTATTAATTCAACGTGAAAACACTTTCTTATGATAATCAGAAAATGAATCAGTGGAGTGACACGAATTTACTCACATTCAGTAAGTGAATACAAAACAGTAGCTCGAAGTGGCGTCATGATGTTCTCACAATAAAAAGTGTGACACTGAAAAGAGTCATTGAGCATCTGTGGACTTAAAAAGTACATTTTACTAAAGGGAAAAAGGTGCAATATGGTGTTACATTAAATCAGTGATAATGAAATGATAGCGTAGAATCGACAGTTAGAGCTCAGTCTCAAATGCCTGCAAGAGGCTGTATTATGCTCTTTTTTTATTACAGTCTTGGCTCCTTTTCTGAGGTTCAGTGTTATTATGCCTCCCCAGACAGGCAGCCCAGAGCGTCGGCTCTCGTCAGTGACTCAGTGTGTGCAGAGGATGACAGTGCCAACCTGGAGCCAACAGAGAGTGCTAATTGTGTCTGTTTGGACTCTAACGCATGACTCTGGGAAATCAGACAGCACAAACCAGTTAACATCACTGGGTGGTGTATTCTCTGGCTGCCTACAGAGGACAGGCTCTCCCAGGGCTCCCAGCAAGCCCTCCCACATCGTACTTCTGATCTGTATTGTTTGAGTCAGGCCTAAAATAAGTTTTCGCTCATGCACCACACAAAAAGCTTTGCAGGAAAATATGTATTTCTTGAAATAAAAATGTATTCATACATGTATTAATATGACCGAAATGTTGTTTCCCAGTGCTGCAGAGTAAATGTTTCAAACTACTGTAGGTAGGATAAGATGTTTTCTAACATGCTCTAATAACGCTGAAGGAGCATGTAAATCAACACACACACACATAGTGTAGATTTAAACAATCTGTGAAAGACTCAACACACCCTCAGAAATCCAGTTTGGATCACTGCTCTTCTCCAGAGGCCCTGCAGCTACACTTAACGACAGCAAACGTCTCGTAATTTGTGCAGTGCAGATGAAATATGTGGGTATGTGCGCAGTGTCACTCTGAGCACGTGCAGCCTCCTCCATCTGCTGAGGTGTATTATGGGGTGTTCGTAATCAGTCTCCGCTCAGGTGGATGTTGTTCTCTTTAGTATACTGTGGGAGGATGAAACTGGAGCAAAGTGGATTTAACTCTGGTCAGATTCTGGCTGCCCACATGTTCTGTAAATGTATTGGCTGCTAGTTAGAACAGCGGATGCTGTAAGATTAAGTAAGAAGCTGTAAGAAGAACTTTTGCTGTTCACTTGCTTTTAATGAAATGTGCATACTAGAAAGAGGTAGAAAGATGAAGTATTGCTAGAAAAGAGAGGGTGTGAACCTCAATGAACGCACAGTTACAGTGAATCTTGCATTAAACTGCTGACCTGAAATACGGACAGAAACAGGAAAGCATCCAGATATTTCCCCTCCATGAAACTTGTTTTTATAACTTTTGCCTATAATTTGCCTTAGGTAGCCTACTGACTAATTTCTTGTGCTCTGGATCTCTTGCCTGCAGTGTGTGCACGTGAATGAGGGCAAAATCTTCAGTGTAAAACTTGAAACAGCTCATCAGATTTACAAGTACATAAATAACTAAATGTAATAAACAGTCCTGCTCCCTGATTGTGAATCTCTGTGCTTCATAACTGTTATTGTGAAGAATCACAAAGACAATTTGTGGGATTTCAGGTGTTGTGGTCATTTGTTAAATGTGAGAGCTCCCCCTACTGATGAGATCTGAGATCGCAACAGAAAACAACATCAGATCAGCAGCTGTAATTGAGCGTGAACCAGCCCACCTGTGTTCAGTCACACTGAGAAAAGGGAAAAATGAACATGATCACTGACCCAACATTGTTGCAAAACGCACTGAACACTACTCTGAGTGGCTGGTAATGTGCCGTGCATGAGGTGGTGGGGAGTGGTGGCGGTGGAGGGTATGTGGGAAGGGAAAGCTCAAGCTGGGAAGCATGAGGTTGGGCTTGCCACTTGTATGTCCCCCGCCTCCTGTGAATGGTGCCACTGGTAAGAGCAAGTATCTGCTCCCTCTGTGATTATTCAACACCTCAGACACGAGCGCAGTCACAGGACACGCACACACACAGGACACACTCACTCCAGGAGCTTACGATTTACAAATACAAACAAAGACCCTTCTATACTCAGCCTCCATCTTCAAAACGTCTCAATAGTATCGCTATTATCACATCTTGGGCTTATGATACATAAAAACTCTCGGGGCATCGGTATCATTTTGTGCTTCACCCTTAAAACACATGTTGAGGGAAAATGAATATCTGATACTGTGTTTGTCCTACAGATCATATGAGTGACCACAGCAGCAGCAGCAAACAGCCTGATCACTGAGTCACAAAATCAACAGTGAACAAGACAACACAGGTACTTGTCTTAGTAGATATTAACAGTACCACATCAATACACAAACACGTGTCCAATTTAGCTATTGATTTGTCACTGAAAAGAAGCAATGACTCATGAACTAATCAGGGTTTGTGGAGCGCCACTTGATGAATGAATTCCTCAGGAGGTTGACGCATGAAAGAGGCATGTTGCATGTGTGTGGTTCAGTTCATTCATGCAGGAGACAGACTCAGTTGTTTCAGAGCCCAATACACAGACCTAATGAAAAGGCCAATACCGAATAACATGCACAGTAAAATACAATCCGATATGAGGCAGATGCAGCAGCAGTGGGCCGATGAGACACACCTTATGATGGCAAAACCTTAAGAAAAAGCATGAAATTATTTTCTGTCTTAGGAAAGCATAATGCATCCAGTTGAGAAAAAAAAAAACGTCTGCTCTGTTTTTCTGAATTAACTAATTAAGAAAACCAGAGCAGGAATTTATTTTGCTCATAAAACTTTTCTCAGAATTCTTAAATAATTATCTCGTTAACTTCCTCCAGTGAATACAGCGAGTTTTCTACAGTCTTATTCTCTTATGTAGAAGTTCTACTGTTGCAGCGTGGACTGTAAAATCTCACACTCTCATATCTCCTCTCTTATTGAAACGGTCGGACTGAGATTCAAACGTTACTTAACCTTCAATATTTTTGTCTGATATACTTTGGTGCCAAATAGGTTGTGTGTTGTAACAAGAGTGGGAGTTATAAGCTATACAGCTCCAGCCCACTGTAGAAAATCTTCTGCCTTGTATTATTGTTTGTAGGGTATTTTATTATTATTATTATGGGAGTTGTTGCATGTTTTCTTTTGCAAAATTGTTTGTATGATTACAGATTGAATAGGATGAGTGAAATTCACAGGTTTGTACACACAGATGGGCTGAGGTATTAATCACCTTGATTGTTGAAGATTTTACAGTTTTCATTATCTATTTTTGCAACATAGATAATTATCACTTAGGTTTATAATTTTTCAGCTACTCTTACTGTCCAAGACCCAAATATATTCCACAGAGAATAATATAAAACACAAATCCAATCAATTTTCCATCAATCATTGATCGACTAACTGTGTTAGCTCTACCCCCTGTGAGTGTTTTAATAGACTGTGAGACTTTACATTAGTTGCTCCTGTGTGCTACTTGTGTGTTGTAGTGTAGTTGTATGCTCTCAAGTCTCACAGTTGAAATATGCAAATGGTGTGGAGACACTGTAGAAATGTGAACATCTGAATTGTTTGGCTCCTTCGTCTCACACACTCCTGTGGTAAACAAACTCATTCCTCAGGGCAGGAAATAGTTCATGTGTAATATGTATGTTGTGTGTGCAGTGCTTTAGTAAATGTTAATCTCAGCTCATTAACATTAACCTCTGGGATTCATATCCTCTCTGTGGATCAATAATCCAGCCTCGTGAGAGGGCTTTTGCCGGATTGTGCATCGAGGGAGATCTTGGCGAGCTGAGCACAAGGAGACAGAGAATTAGAGAAATGCTGATCCCGAGGCTAAAGGTGATTTTCCCTCCTATAACTGTCGACTACTTCTGTGCCTGTTAGCGGCACCTGATGTGACCTGCGGTGAGATTAGCTGGACGTGTGAAAAGGAGAACCATCCCTCCTCCATGTGGAGCCCAGAGAGGCTGCGAGGCACTAAGACCCAGTGGAGAGCAGGGGGAGGCTGGGTGCTGCCTGTTCATCCGCCGCCTGCCTCTGCCTGCCTGTCTGCTCTGCTCTGCACGGCTCTGCAGTTGCCCTGGGCACATGTTGGAGCCGGTACATGCGTGTATGGAAGTGTGTGAGGTGGGAGAGCCTGTTATGTGTGTGTATTTGTGTGTGTGTGTCCACCGTTAGTGCATTACAGACTGAGAGACAGGACCCATCCGTCCTGTTTTCAGTCTTTCCTCAGCCTCCTGCTCCTGCTCTGCCTCTCCACCTGGATCGGAGACCTGATGGCTTAGAAGAGCTGAAGGAGGGAGGTGTGTGTGGGGTTTTTTTTTTTTTTTGAAGAGATGGGGAGGTGGGCGGTCAGCGTGATGACGAGATGAAAGGGACCAGGTGAGGAGGAGACACAGGAGTGCCCCTCTTCCCTCTCTCTCCTCCCTCCCTCCCTCCCTCCTTCCCTCTCTCTCTCTGTGACGTAGCGAGTGTGTGCGTGGTGTCACTGTGTGTTTACTGTGTGTGTGGGAGAGAGAGAGAGAGAGAGAGAGAGAGAGAGAGAGAGAGAGAGCAAAACAGGTCGGCTTTCCTTCAGCAGACTGTGAACCTGCACAGGAGGAAGCAGCCCTCTCCAGACTGAGGTATGTCACCAACTTATCATCACAAACATCTCCACACATAACCTGCCCTGTTAGTCTTAGCGTGGGGAGAAGTGTGCGCTGTTTGTTTTGTTTTGTTTTGGTTTTTTTTTTTACGTGGGGAGGGGGATGGAGTGGAAGTTAGGATGCTGTGAAAGATGGCACAGGGTAAAAATCCGACTCAATGGAGCTGTGTCTTCTTTCATCGTATCACACATCACATTATCAGTGTGTATCCACGTATGAGGACAGAGTCTCCGCCGGGAAAAAAAAAAAACAGATGCCTCATTTTATGTGTTAATCACTTGCATGTCGCTGCTGAGGAGTGAAAGTGCTTTGTAATGAAAGGGACGCTTGAACAACAGGCTAGTTCTCTCCACACAGTAAACACCATGTCATGTGCAAATGATAGGGTCATATGGTTTCCAGTTGGCAGCCGGAGAGATTCTGCCGCAACCTTATATCCAAGCTTTGTGTGAATTCTTTGGCTTTTTCTGAGGCAGAGTTCGACTAGAAACTGTACTACTGCCATTGATTTAATTGCATTGAATGGAAGTCTGTGCAGCATGTGACGCGTTAGGAGCCTCTTACTGTTAAAATAGTTCTGTTTATCTGGTTTGGACAGGATAAAAATCAACCATTTTAAAACAGCTACCAGGCATATTCTTCTAATTGAGGTGTATAAATGGGATTTTTGTGTGATAAAAGATCCGACTAAACTACAGGGGAGATATATACGTTTCCTTTGCAGCACAGTTTTTAATTTTGGTTCGTCCTCAGAGAGGTATAGGGACCCTGGTCACAGGAGAACAATAAAACAATCCATGCTGAATAGGAGTACGAATCACCAGATGTTGTTTACAGATCATTTAATTGGGCTGAAGGTGACTGTAACCATTTGACCTATTCAGCAGAAGCCACCTACATACAATACGCCTACATCTGTCAGGTGATTGTCGTGCTTGATGTGCGTATGTGGGCAGGAAAAAGAACAGGTGTCTAACGGGGGATGAAGCCTTGTCACACTTGTGAAATGGAAAACTTGCCCATGCAGGTGTGCAGCATATGGAAATGTACCAAAGGCTTAGTGCACGCTCCACGGCTTTTACAGTGTGTGGGGTTGTGTCCAGGTGAGGTTATGACAGTAAACAGCACAGGACCTCTTGACTGCTCCTCTGGCCACACAAATACATTTTCACGCTGCTGAAGGTACCATGCCACCTTTTATCGGAAATGCAGAGCAGGATTTCAGTGTTTTCTTTAAAAATCTGAAAATTATAGGAAACGTAACATTTTCTATTTTTCTATATAGTCTAGTCAAGTCTAGAAAACTGTCTATTGATCTTTTCCTTTCATCACTCCCGACAGCAGGAAGCTCTGTAGTGCTGAGTTTGGCACTTTTGTTTGCTTCTCGACTCTCTCTTAAGGGGGACATATGGTCCGCTCTGTGCTTTTAGCTTCTCCCTGGGGCACCGGCTGCCCTGAAATCACACATCTGAGGATGCAGATGTGAAATATGTAGTAAATTGTGACCCTAGCTACAAGTGAGCGCAGACTGCATCAAGTCTGACGGCTTTATAGCCATAGCTCATGAGTAACAGGATTCAGCTTGTATGTGTCAGACCTCAGACACGCACAGGACTGCATTTTAAACCATCCTATAGGGGTGTTGCGTGGCGTAGTGGTTAGAGCGGGCGCCCCAGTCGGCCCTGGTTCAAGTCCCGCGTCGGGCGCCATTTGCTGCATGTCATTCCCCCTCTCTCTGCCTCCCCGTTTCCTGTCTGTCTCAACTTACTATCCATAAAGGCATAAATTCCCCCCAAAAATATACTTTAAACCATCCTATAGATTTTAATATGATAAATGTTAAAATCTATGTTTTTGGTAGCTGCAGTAACATGTACATATATGTTATATATGTTTCGTGACACATACAGAAGTATTAGAAAACGAGTATCAGTATGTTGTCGTCTCCTAAGTCTCCTCTCCTGATGAGTGCCTGCTTTAAAAAAAGGATTGTGTTGTGTATTTCAGCTATTTTCAACTGTGGGTCACGTTGGAGAGTGAATCCTCGAGGAATCCAGTGAATGCTCCTGTGATCATCTGCAGAGCTCCGAAGGCTAGCAGGGTCGGGTGGCCATGACAGACACCACCACCGCCTGAGCTTCTCAGCGACACCCTACGACAGGGGAGGATGGGTGATGGGCCCGTGACATTCAGCAGACTCTCTCCTCCTTATGCCATCCTCTCATGGAGCATCCTGTCACACCGAGCCCCTCCTGGAACACGTCTCTCTCCAGTCTCCCCACTTTTCCGGCCTCGCTGCATCCGAATATCTCTAACGTGACCCTGCCTTTCACGAGCACTCGAGGTGGGGTGAATCTCAACCAGTCCTTGGCGCTATGTGCTATGGTCATCATGGATGTTCTGGCAGTGGTAGGGAATTTGGCCGTGATAATTGTCATCACCAAAACGCCGCAGCTGCACAAATTTGCCTTTGTGTTCCACCTCTGTCTGGTGGACCTGCTGGCAGCGCTGGTGTTGATGCCTCTGGGGATGCTGTCAGACCGCATCCTGGCGGACGAGGCGCTGTGTCGGAGCTACCTCTGCTTGAGCGTGTGTCTAGTGAGCGCCGCCATCCTCACCATCTGTGCCATCAACGTGGAGCGCTACTACTACATCGTCCATCCCATGCGTCACGAGGTGAAGATGACGGTGGGGGTGGTGGTGATGGTGGTGGTGGGAATCTGGATTAAAGCTGTCGTCATGTCAGTGCTGCCTCTCTTGGGATGGCTCCTCCAGGGGAACCAGGGTCTGGGGGCTCCCTCGGCCCTCATCCACGGTCAGAGACACTGCTCTCTCCACTGGACAGGAGGCAGGACCTGGCGCCTGCTCTTCATGGTCTTCTTTACATTTCTTTACTTTCTGTGCCCTGTGATGATCATCCTGGTGGTCTACTGCAACATGTTCAAAGTGGCGCGTGTGGCAGCCATGCAGCACGGCCCCCTCCCCACCTGGATGGACACACCACGACAACGGTCCGAGTCGCTCAGCAGCCACTCCACCATGGCGGCCAGCCTCGGAGGAACGGGTGCCCGCACCACCCCTCAGAGGACCTTCAGCGGCGGAAAGGCCGCGGTGGTCCTGGTGGCAGTGGGAGGCCAGTTCCTCTGCTGCTGGCTGCCCTATTTCTCCTTCCATCTCTACTCGGCTGTATTGTCTACCTCTCCCACCTCGCTGGCCCAGCTGGAGGACGTGGTCACGTGGGTGGGCTATTTCTGCTTCACCTCAAACCCCTTCTTCTACGGCTGTCTGAACCGACAGATCCGCCAGGAGCTGGGCCGCCACCTGGCTTGCCTCTTTAAGCGGGCCGGGCCCAGCGAAGGGGAGCAGCTGCCCAGCCGTGAGGCCTCTATTGAGGAGAACTTTTTGCAGTTCCTTCAAGGCACTGGATGCAATCTGGAGCCCTGCAACTCTCACATCAGAGCCAGCCCAGAGGCAGCAGAGACTGAGGACCTTCAGGAGTCAGCTGTTCAGCAGAACATGCCAGCTGACTTCAACATCCCAGGGCAGATCCTTGAGGAGACCTCAGAGTTCATACAGCGGCAACAGCTGAAGAATGAGCTACATGTATCAGAGAAAGAGAACTGCTACAAAACTGTACCAGAGCTGTAGCCGCCTCTCACATACTGTCTCTTCTGCCATCCAATATTCCAAGAAATTTATTTAGTTTTATTCATATTTTCTAAAACGTGTTGAATTAATACATCTTTGTTTGTGCTACAACAGAGCTTTTAAGCTAGAAATCCATTGAACTGCAAAACATGGTATGGTTATTTAGCTTTTTAGAGATGGATAGAGCTGAATATGTTGTGTGCAGCATCTCATTCATATCCCCAATGGCCATAATGCTACAGCAGCATTACATGTTGTGAGAGCCATACTGTATCAGGCTGTTTTCTGTGCCATGTCAGCAGATGGACACTAAACTCTTTCTGTGTTAACCACAGTTCACTGAAGTGACAAAGAGCTCATAGACGCAATTGCTGAAACTCAGAGGGAGTGAAGCTTCAGGGGGAAACACAGTTTTCACAGTAAATGTGAAACTATATGAGCCATTTAAAGGAGATTTATAATCTAAGACACTGATGTGTTGAAGCAAAAAACATCCCAGCACTAGTTCACATTCACTTATCATTAAAATTCGGGTTCTTCATCAGACAAAAGGCAATAATGTACACATTACAATTTGTCATCACTTCTCCATAAAAACACATTGTTTTTCCTTCCTTCTGTGTTCTCCGCCTTTGCATTCATTTTTTAATTCAAATAAAATTTGCCCTCATTTTCATTTTTTAAGCCTCTTTGATCCCAACATAGCGATAAAACAGGGTGTCTTTGGCCACATAGATGTGTTATTACTGATTTAACTTCCTGAAATGAGATTGTGTCGCACCTCTACTTTAGCCATAGTTTGCCTCTGACAAGGAAAAGCACACAGGAAAATAAAGAGCTGGTAAAAGGACGTCATCGATGTCATTAAAGTAGCTCTCACTGTCAGTTTGCTCATGAGTTTGCTAAAGTAAAGTATCTGTCACGTATTCAATCCTCAGAAAGTCGATGAAATGAATACAAAGTGTGTTCCTCAGCATAGAGGAGTAAATATTCTGAACCATTTAAAAACAAAACTGTGTCTGCATTTTAAATATTCATTGTGTCTAACAGGATCATTTCACAGCTGGCTCGGCTGGTAGTTTTTAATATAAACAGGCTGACACATCAGTGTATTTTTAACCATTTTCCAAGAAAATTATTATCATGTTTATCTGTTCTTAGTCTTGTGATTATCACCTCTTCACCAAAATCATCTCACATTGCTAGACTCGTGATCCCCCCCCCCCCCCACCCCTTCCACTCAAAGAAAAACATTGTGACTGGTTTGATTTGTAGGATGGTGACGGTGTTAAGGAATAATCTTTGTGAAAAGATCAGCTACAGCACATTAAAAAACTGTCAGCTTGGCGAGACCTGGCTGGATGTGGACACTTCTTGGAGGCCTCGACCGGTCCGCGCCGCTCCCCGTGGTGCCTGCGCTGTTTACAGGAAAACACAGGAGCAGTGTGAGTGTGCTTGTGTTTGTGCTATAAACAACCAGGCTTGTTGTGGCTACAGCAGCACGCAGGTGTGACAGTGCTTACATATGGCAAGATTTGCCTTTGGCCTCATTTAGCAACAAAAGGAAGACACTGGTGATACTTCCTTTGATCTCAGGTGGAATACAGTTTGCACAAGTCACACAAGCAGTGACACATGTTCCAAAGAAACTTACAAGGCACAAATCTCTTACAAAACGTTCTTTTTATACGCCGCTCGTTCTTGCTGCCTTTATCTATTTTGGACTGCCTCATACTGGACTGTTGGTATGATCACAAGACACTCGACAGAAGGCATACAGGGAAGGTTCATGTTTTGCTGGGAGTCAGAACAAAAAACGGCCCCTTTGTCAGGGGAGGAGACATAACGTTCTTAATTTTCCTGCAATATGACTTTGTTACTGACTGTTTTTTTTTGTTTTTTTTTCAGATGGGGTCGTCATGTCATGTTGGTTTAAAGTGTTTGCTTTGTGTCAAAAGTAGGTGCAGTTAAGTTAGGCCCAAATCTGCTGGATATGAAGTCAAGTCAAAGAAGGAGTGCAAGACAAAACCACTGCCATAATTCTCAATGTTCTACAGTATGTGTCTATTTCTAATTCATTATCGATCATTATTAGTAACAATAAAACTCTAAAACCATGAGAATTATTATTACGTGATGAAATAACATAAATTTGCCTTGATTTATTTCACCAGCATCCATGAACAAGGGTTTCATCTCTTTAGATCTTCCTCATTGAGCATCATTGATCGTCTCCTCTTTACGGCACAACGTTGTAACAAATTCAGAGATATTTCACACAGTCAGGGGTCGTGACAAACAAAGCCCCTTGTGTTAAGTGAACATCAATCCAACATTCAATCAGCTGGATTCCCGTTACCTTAGCAGCAAAATTGCCCCGACCAATCTGATTACAAGCTTAAAGCCGTTTCTTCTACCATCTGTTGATTATGAGGACGGAGAAATAAGCTGTTCTGAAGGTGAACGGCGGTTGTTATTCCCGGCTGTAGGCATATTCACGGAAAGGCAGTTTTGTTTGTATGAAATCATCAGTATGGTTGATATGTCCATTTTTCCTTTTTGTACCTGAGCTGAAGAGACTGTTTGGATTCTTCGTTATTCACGTCTGCCCCCCCCCACCCCACTGTTAAGATTTCCCTGTGTATCAGTTACACATCAGTTGAAATTATTAAAAAAAAACAAAAAAACACTGCAAGAAGATTAACTTGAGTGGTATTTATCTGTATCTATTTATCTTACTAGACATTTTCAGATCAATAACTGCATCACATGATCAGTCCTGTCAGTCATCTCTTTTTCTCTCCTGCCCTCTAGCTGCCTCCACCTCCTCCTCCTCTCTGTGCCTCGCTGTGTGTCCTTATGTGTGTGTGTGTGTGTGTGTGTGTGTGTGTGTGTGTGTGTGTGTGAGACAGAGAGAGAGAGAGAGAGAGAGAGAGAGAGAGAGAGAGGTGCAGGCAGAGGGTGCTGCGTCACAGAGGTGAAATGAAGCACCAAGAACAGGATAAAAGACGAGTGACATTTGAAGGAAGGCAGGATACCCGTCATGTGGGAAACTGATATCAATAAGTCTACATATCTAGGCCACATAATATCCCATATTGATTCTGATACTTAAATCTAAAATCTAGTGATGGAAAAGGGTGAAATATAAATACAAATGGATATTTACGTGTGGACTGTGCAAATCAGTACCACAGATTTTCTATATTCTGGATTTCTACATTTTAATGCACATCTGAGGTGCTCCTGCAGGATAAAGTTTCAAATTTGGCTCTTGTTGTTTTATTTCCACCACAAACACCCAAACACAGATTCCACCAACGAGCAACATCACCTCCAGGCTCTTCCTGTTTTCTGATTATGCTCATTTTCTTCCCCTCTCCTGTGCTGCTCCCCAATGGACAGAGTGACTCATAGCTTTCATGTCGAGCAGGGGAGGGAGCGCACCTCCCACGGCGCAGGGGGAACGGTTCAAACAGCCTGACCTTTGTGCTGGGCTACAACACAAGCAGAGAAAAGTGCTCAAGGGACACCCCCCCCCCCCCCCCCATAGTATCACTAGAGTGTCACTGTTTTGGGTGTGCATTGTTTCTTGTTTGTTTGTTTTAAACAGAGACAGATATCTGTGTGTCATCTCAGGTGCCAGTTGCATAAGGAGCGGTGACAGAAACAAGCGCTCATGTTTGTCTGTGAGTATGGAGGGCAGAACACAAAAGGAAAACCTCCAACAGTGTATTTTCACAATACAAGGGCGCTGTTTGCTGTGAAAAGTCTCCACTGCCTAATTATAGACAAACTCAATAACATGAATTTCTCACCTACATCCAAATCCTGACTTCCCTGAACTCAGCTGTTTCCTTGGTAACCCGAGCTGATGACATGGCTGAAGGGTGTGTTGATCAGGAGGGGCGGGAGAACAAAGCTGTTGGAGAAAAGGAGAAAAGGAATTATAGATTGATGTTAAATGTAATGATATATATAGTCTTGTCAAATGTTGATTGGTTTTGATTATCCTATTGATTAATTAACCAGCCAGTACAGGTGTTAACAGTTCTTAGAGGTCCAGTGTGTAATACGGAGGTAAAACCGTGATACCCAGCGTTCAGAACTGGGACGACTGGGAGTATTTCAGGAGCATGGAGCGATGAGGTCAAGATCTAGATCAAGATCTCTTCTTCTTCGTTGGTTTATTTATGCATGTGAAACATGCTCTCTGGCTGGCTGGATTTTCCGTTCGGGCTGCCATACAAACAGGCGGCGCAAGATGGCGACATTCTCTAAAGCAAGACCCTTGCTATATGTATAAAAGAAGAATTATGAGGCTATGAAAACCAAACATATTTTATTTTATAGCGATTATTACACACTGGACCTTTAAATGACATTCCTGGTGTTGGAGTTTTTCTAATACACATTTGCCATCATCTTAATCAATATAATTTTGCCAATAATTTGTATAATAATAGTAATCATTTGTAATATAATTATGCTTAATAGATAATTTACCAATACTTTATAGAGCAGTTACAGGTCATTAATAGGAACAAATTTGAGGTTGTAAAAAATTGGCCTCATGATTGTATTTCTCCACTAACCAGTCCAGTTGATATTCACAAGCATGTTTGTGGAATATTATGATGTCATAGTTGACCTTTGACCTTTTGAATATAAAATGTTAACACTTCATTTAGACTTTGGGGTAAAGTTTTTTCATAATCATCATGATTTCTTCAGTTATTGTAACAAGCTCATCCTTGACTCCAATTGTATGAAGAAATTCCCTCAAGATGCTACTGACACATCACATCCAAGAGGTAAAAAATCTAACCTTTGACCCTTCACCAAATTTCAATACGTTTATTTCTGCTGTTTTCTTAGTATAAATAAATTATTAGTAGTATTTCTGATCAGCTGATGCCATATCCAGGTGAACATGTCTACCAAATTTGAACAAATTCCTTCAAAACATTCCTGAGATCATCTATAAAATTAAGATTTAAGTATTTAAACTTGACACCGAAGAGTAGATGATGTGCACTTCTCAAAAAAGAATACAAAATGTACAAAAATGTTAAAGACAAGAAAGGCTGAAACAATCAGTGGATCAATAAATAGTCCCTCAAAATAAAATTAATCAACAACCACAGCCCACATTTTACCCTGCAGAAAGTATTTTAGTCTTACATAAATGCAGATGAGGTTAAGTTATATTGAGCTGTTAGTAGGGGGAAGCAATTATGCTCATAACATTCATTATTCATATTGCTACATATTAGCATTAAGGTGATGGAGTAGTTATGCTCACCCAACTCTATGCTGCCACGTGATCCAATATATGTTTCAACTTGAAGGTAGTTAAAACTGAGTCAATTTATAAATCGATATTGCACGTCAATGTTCAGCAACTATGTTTTGCAGCTTTGCCTGCAGCCACAGCTGCAGTGAAGCTGTGACTCCACTGTGGGCGCTCTTGCACCACACAAAACTCCTGCCACAGCCACAGAGCTGCACTGTGAACCACAGAAACAACCTGAAGGAGTAACTCCAGATTATTGTAAAATACTTACACATCATTTCACTAAGGCTCCACATGAACGTTACCTTTAAAAAAACAAACAAACATTTTTAATGCTACACGTGCAGAAAAGCATCACATCAGCTGCTAGTGTATATGCGACTACATTTCCCATCAGCCCGGAGGCGCGCATCAATTTTTCTTTTTCAGTGGCTTTTTCTTTTTCGCAGCTGGATCAGAGGAATGAACGCGCGGCTGAGCAGCTGCTTCCTCTCTTATGGGAGAGATCTGGTTTACATCACTGAGTATTTTTCTTTTAACCAAGGGGGTTTTTCTGACAATTTTTTTTTTAATTTAATTTTTGATTTTCTCTTGTGAGTTTAAACTTTTGATAAGTTGAAGACCCAGTTTTTGTGGATATTATTGTCGCTGTAACTCTCGTCATCTGCACAGCTGTGTGTGGACCGGAGCTGGACTGACGAGCCTCCGCTGCCAACGCCTCTCTCTCTCTCTCTCTCTCTCTCTCTCTCTCTCTCTCTCTCTCTCTCTCTCTCTCTCTCTCTCTCTCTCTCTCTCTCTCTCTCTCTCTCTCTCTCTCTCTCTCTCTCTCTCTCTCTCTCTGTGCTTCTCTCCACTCCTCTCTGGCTCCTCCGGCTGGGAAAGTTCAACTCTCCTCGACCCAAGCAGCGCGTTTCCCCCCCTTCAACTCATGAGCTGCTGAGACCACAAGCCGACGCTAAGAAGTGGCTCCCGAGCAAAGAAACCAAGATAAAAATGGGCTGCACGATCAGCGCCGAGGACAAAGCTGCGGTGGAGAGGAGTAAAATGATTGATAAAAACCTGCGTGAAGACAGAGAGAAATCCTCAAGAGAAGTGAAGCTGCTTCTGCTCGGTATGAACTACATGTTTCTGGCTCTTTTTTTTTTTTAGTGCATTGACCCTTTTACATCAGGCTTTAGTCTGAGTTTCTCCTCCTGTTGCTGGTTTGAAGCAGCTGTGGCTCATCACCTCACTGACAGGACTTGCAGAAGTTAACCAGATGTTGATGGTAGAGGGGCAACTGCACTCCCCTGCTGTGTTGGTGTTTTCTATCAGTTATGAATGGTTGAAAGGTGTGTGTGTGTGTGGGGGGGGTCTCCTGCTGAGGGACGACTTTACTTGTGATGTCACTTTTCATAAAGCCCGTTGCAACTCACCCAGGCCCGTTTAACGTCAGTGCCTGCAAACAAAAAACTTTACAGCTGCTGGGAAATGCTGACCCTGGTCAGTCTGTTCTGGGTCAACGACTTCCAGGATCTGAGCACCAAGAAAAGAAAATGAAATGCATTGAAGTCTATTGGAGAAAATTCCCACGACTGTGACATTCACTTAGTAGCTTGAAGTCCCGACTGAGTGGGTCATATTTAAACCATTGGTTAGTTGGATCCCATGGGGCTGCGATGGGGTTTCCCCATTGGCCTTTACTCTTTCAAACTGAACTGGTGCCAAGAGTTTAGATTTGAGTTAGTCCTGATGATCCAAATGAGTCAGCATGTTATCAATTCTAGTCCCCTCCTACAGTATGTCTATGTCTGTCAGTGTTTTCTTGGGGGGTGGAATGTCTAAAAAGACAGACTATGATTTAAACAAGCAAAGACATTTTCTTGTTTTATTCTACCAAAAGGCTGGTTGTTACACAGAAACTCATCATGGATCCAGTTCCAGCTGAGATTGGGGAAAGTGGGGTACACCCTGGACACTCTGAAACATCAGGGGTTCCCATTGTTTTTTTTCTCCAGATACCTAGGCTACTACTAACTTCTGGGTTGTCCTATAAAAATACATCACCCCTGCAGTATTTCGTCTATTGTTTACAGCCTGCAGTGTTGCCAACACATTGCAGCACACTGGTCATTAGATTTCCGGAAGACTTCGTTAAACAAGACGTGATATAAGCCCAGTGTATGGCTGAGCCACGTATTGGTACCGACTGTGGACTTAGGGCTACGGGCAATCACTTGGTTTCCCAGATTCTTGTTCTGTCTGTTGTTTGACAACACAAAATAAAGACAACTGTATTGGAGATTCGGATGTGTTAAATACATGAAAGCGCAGAGAGTGGGGCAGTAGCAAACAGATTTAGGACAGAGGACTGAAACCAGATGACACTAGACAAAGCACGGGGCAATATTATTCGCAATGATTTCCAATTCATTTGCCTGTTGAATTCAATGAATCAACTCATTGTTTCAGCTCTACTGATTTTGATTTGAGCGTTCGGGTTGCTGTGACATGTATTATTGTTGAACTTGAACTTTCAGTTGGAGTTCAGTCTTGCTGGTACATATTTTAGGTGATTGGTGTCTTCCAGGTTTTAATGCTGTCTCGTTTTTAGATCTCACTGTTCACTCATGCCGACTGCTGACTGTCTGTAAATGCTCTGCCTGCTGGTAGATCTCAGTGATCTCTGTGGTACCGACACTCTGGGTGTGGACTGCATAGACGTTCCCGAGGGATTAAATGCCCCTGGTCCAGCAGCACTCAGCATTTTTATGTTCCCTGCCCATTAGCAGTAACTTCTCTCCTAGTGCATATTTCTCAGGGCAGTTTTGAAGAAGTAATTTAAGTCCACATCCTGTTTTATAGCGGCAGATGTGTTTGTTTATTCGCTCAAGCAGTGGTTCTTGTAGCAGCGTTCATAGTTTGTGACCCCCAATGTGAAGCATTGCCATCATTTGACATGTCATCATCACAAGTTACGGCCTTAGTGTGGGTGTGGTTTGTATGTTTATGTGATTTTTCCTGAGTTGTTTGATTTTTATAAGGAGAGACAGAATCGGCCACAATAATTCTCTCCATCCCCACAATCGTGTGATGACCTCTCAGGTTTATCTTGTGATCCTTTGTGGTGCCTCAGTTTCAAGACTGAAAACCTCAGCTTCACAATGTGTAACACATGTCATGCATATGTGTGACGATTATCACATGAAAATCATCACTACTGGTGTGTACAATAGTGCCTGTATGGCCCAACCCCAGTTTGAAATATTCGAGAACGTTATCAGAGGGATTACACCCAAGTAATGAATTTGGACATTCAGACTTTGGAAAAGTCCAAAAAGATTAAAGTGTGTTACACTTCCTGTTGTGTTGAGAGACATTTTTTTTACACCCTTCAAATAATGTGATGAACTATAAAGACAACAATCTAGTCTTTTCCAACACATTTTGTTAGAGTAAAAAAAAAAAAGATTGTCAGTATCTATAAAATCAAATGATGTAGATAGATGGCTCTGGGCAGGAAGGACCTCCTGAGTCTGTGGAGCAGTTAGAGCAGCCTCCCACTGAACGAGCTCCTCTGCCCCACCACCAGTTCATGCATTTGGTGGCTGCTGTTGTCAATGATGGAGAGCAGTTTGGAGAGAGTTCTCCTGTCAGCCACCGACACCACAGAGTCCTGCTCCGCACCAATGATGACAGAGGTAGCCTTTATGATCAGCTTGTCCAGCCTCTGTGTCCCTCTGTTTGGTGCTGCCTCCCCAACACACCACCCCATAGAAGAGGACGCTTGAGACCACAGATTGGTAAAACATCTGCAGCATTCTCCTGCAGACATTGAAGGCTACCAGTCTCCCGAGGAAGTACAGCACCTACTTACAGGCGTGGTCAGTGTTAGTTGACCAGTCTACTTTGTCATCGAACTTCATACTTGTAGGAGGAAACCACCTTAATCTCCTCGCCGCTGAAGTACAGTACCATCTCCTTTGTCATTCATGTAAATGTATGCTCCGTCTAGCATCAGTGTCACAGCTCAGTGTCTTGCTCAAAGAACCCTTGGCTAATCAGCTAGATAATTAGCTAAGCTAACAATCCACATACATTGAGCACAGATGCTGCTGATACATCCTAATTAATGCTAACATAAACAAAAGATCACTAGAGCAGTAGTTCCCAACCTTTTCCAACTCAGGGCCCACTTGAAAATCTGAAAAATGTTTGCGGCACACCTCCAACCCCTCAAACAATATGGAGGCCAAATAATGTGTTCTCAGGACATTTTTTTTTATTTTAATAATGAAAAAACAAAACAAAAGAGAAAAGAGTATTTAATTATTATTATTAATTATTATTTTAATTTTTATATATTTTTTAAAGTAATTGTGTTTTAACATTTGAAGCACTATTCATGTATGGACATTTTTATTTTTATCACAAAAATCATACAGATTGGGAATGACTGCACTAGGTTTAGGTCACTCGGTCATATAAACGATAATATAACAGTGGCCAATATTCCCACAAATCCACATCTTGGCTTGGCGTGCAGTCAGCCCAAGGGTCGGCACTTTGCAGTCATTAGTTCTTCATGTGAGCAGTAGTGAGTGGAAGCTACCACAGCTTCCCGGCACCATAATTACCATGTTCACAGCCAGACCACCTCACCTTAGCTTACCGACTAGGGGAGCCAGGCACACTTCGCCAGTGTTTGTCAACAGGAAGCTTTGCTACGGATGTCTAACAGTATCTATCAGTCGCACTATGGCACATTCACACACTTTCCATCCACACAATTCAGTCATATCAGTCTTTCCACTAACACATGAAAGCACTGAATTTTCACTGAGAGTAGCCGCCGCAAACATAGGTCGCGCCTCAACATTCAGTGTTACATTACACACAAAGCAACACATCCTTCTCATATCAGCAGTAAAGCAACATCCATGTCTGCCCTGAGTCTTCTGCTTTCGCAGCTCTCCACCGAGGAAAAACAAGACCATTCTAAATGTCTTCTCCGTTGGTGACATTATTTCTTTGATTGTATTCCTTCTACTGAACAACCAGGGTTTTTATGTGTCGTACAGTCCACTTGTGTCCTGGGCGCTTGTTTCTACCTGTTGCTAGCAGACTCACTGCTCCTGCTCCCCCTCCTGTCCTGTTGTGAGGTAAAACACGTCATTTCCTGTGCACCAGCGCGGGAATGTCGGCGGTCGACACAAAACTCAAAACAACAAATACTGAAAAATACTGCAAGAGACTTTCGGAGCTGATTGGCTTCATCAGTGTTGTGTTATCTCATATATTAATGGCTTGGGTGCAATGGACATTTGACAGACATTAAAAAGCTACGCACTATTGCTTTAATTCATGTAGCCATGCAGTCTTCCTGAACAGACTGCGATGGTGGCATGCAGTTTGGTGCTCAGGGGGCCGTGTCTCAACAAGTTGCATCATCATAACTGATTAAGAAAGATTTCCACAGACATGTTTCCTCATAGTGGAGGGTGTTTTTTTGCACCTAATTGCTTGTTATTAAAAGAATAAGTCAAGGTGTCAAATGGACAGTTTGCAGATTACAAGGACTGACGGTCTGAATTTGTTACGAAGGATGAGCAGGATGTTCAGTAGGACAAAACATATTTTTCTAAAAGAAATCCCATCCAACTGATGTTCATGTCTATCTCAACAAAAATCAGAAGAACCGGAACTACAGTATATTAATGTTTTCATGCTTTGCTTATGTCCAGATACGTGATTTATTTGTTCATCCTTTTCCTGTATTTTCTTTTATTGTTTATATTCTGGCTCACATGCCTGATAAGCGTTATTCTCACAACAAAAGTCATCTTTCTTTTTTGATCGAGAAGATTGAGAGGAAATAGCAAAACAAAACTCTGCCAGTAAATCTGCCTGTTATCGTTTCAGAGTCACTAGTATCCACAACTCTGAGGTGATTCTTATCAAACACTGATTTCACAGGATTTCATTGCTTATTTTGTGTGGAAGATTGGCTATTTCAGGTAGTTTGGCCTTGAGCAAAATGATAGAAGTGCAAACTGAAATAGACTAAACATGCAGTTGTTGGATCATTTTAGTGAAGATACGGATGAGCCCTGATCTGTGAGGACGTTGCCGCAGGGCTGGTTCGTGTGGTGGTGCAACATCACAATGCAGTATAAAATATCATGGTATGGAAACATTCATTTTCAAATCCTGACCACAGAGTTGAGGGGGGAAGCGATTTTTCCAGGCAGTGCCCACCACTCCCTGTCTGCGCTGGAACAAGAGAGTTATAGGGGGAAAAACAAAGAGGAGTTCGGCTGTCGTTCTTTATACAGAACCACAGGGCTGCAGAGCCGTAGCACACTTCCAATGAAAATGCTCTCCTATTTGACCACAAACAGTGATTCATAAAAAATCTGCGTTTGAGATTCTTGTTAAATGAGGCTTGGTTTGGAGTCTGTATCCTGCATGGGTTTGGACGATTCTGTGAATACTTGTGCAAGGTTGGTTTTCTGAACTGGCAGCAGGACACAGTTGATAAATCGAGCCAGAAAAAATGCCATGAATAAGGGAGTTGGTGACTGACAGAAGTGAGGAGAGGGATCAACACAATTTGTCCTCACCCCCCGTGTGTGTGAGCGGGCTTAAATCTCTTTTGCTGGTGACAGCTTAACCGAAGAATTCATGGAATTAATTCTTGTTGGCCAACCATCTGAACACATTACTCTACTGTAAGCCTCCTTGACAAAATTCATCTGCAGATGATTGCTGACTGGTAGTGGGGATGTGTCTCACCACCTTTATTGGGGAAAAAAGAACAATACTAAGAAAATGCATATCCTTTTTTTCTTTCTTTTTTTTTTACTTACATTGAAACTTCTTCCTGGCTAATTTTTTTTTTTTTTAAAAGAAGCAGGAATCCTCAAGGTTCCTGATGATTACTGAAGGCTTAAAGTCAAGACAGATGTTTATGGAAATTATTTTTCACCCTTCACCCTGTTTGATATTTAATGTGTCATGTACATACATGCTTTCAGTCCTGTTTAATTAAAGGGATAGTTCACCCAAAATTCAAATGTCACTCATTATCTACTCACCCTCATGTCGACTAAGGGCTGGGAGAAGTTTCAGAGTCCTCCGTGCCTTTTTGGAGTTACAGGGGGGCTCGGCACAGCACTGCATGTCCATATGACAGTTGCGAACGGAGCTCACTTTTCTTTGTCCAAAAAGACACACCAAAAAACATCCAAATACCTCCATAGCACTCATCTGTAATGTCCCTCTTGTATTGAAGCCCCAACATGAGAAATTGTTCTGAAAAAATT
Source organism: Trachurus japonicus (assembly GCF_045865225.1). NCBI lineage: Eukaryota > Metazoa > Chordata > Actinopteri > Carangiformes > Carangidae > Trachurus > Trachurus japonicus. Next base: position 18,614,974 of record NC_140913.1, on the reverse strand, counting down.
AAATAAGTCTATGTTTTAAGCTTGTTTGTAGCGGAAGCTCCCAGCACTGCTCTTCCTGGTCCGTCCAAATCTCGCGCGATTTGCATTGACACCCAGTTCACGACTCCGCAAATCGCGCGAGATTCCGGCAGAGCAACACTGGGAGATTCCGCTACAAACAAGCTTAAAATATAGATTTATTTAATTTTTTTCAGAACAATTTCTCATGTTGGGGCTTCAATACAAGAGGGACATTACAGACGAGCACTATGGAGGTATTTGGATGTTTTTTGGTGTGTCTTTTTGGACGAAGAAAAGTGAGCTCCGTTCGCAACCGTCATATGGACATGCAGTGCTGCACGGAGCCCCACTGTAAGTCAGAGAAGGCACGGAGGACTCTGAAACTTCTCCCAGCCCTTAGTCGACATGAGGGTGAATAGATAATGAGAAATTTGAATTTTGGGTGAACTATCCCTTTAAACTCTAGCTATGAAAAATGGCTGAATCCAGAGTCAACAGGTGGCACAGCTTCATAACACAGAAAATCAGATGTGCTGCCAAAATTAATTTTCCTTCAGGCCACCCTTAGTTTGTAAAACCATTAACCAACAGGGTTATAGACTTTTAAACCACGAGGACTGAAAGATTAGACAGCTTGATACACTTATTTACTTTATTTGACAACACTATTTTCATATACTGTGGTAGCCTAAATATAAAACCAAGGCAAAAGAAAGTAAGCATAAAGATCAGACACAGAATCGGCTAAATGTCATCTGAAGCTCATTAAACGTGATTTATTTTGTTGAAACTAGTCAATTTTTCATTAAACATAAAAAAAATATGAGCTGGTAATCAGTGATCTTTAGAGATGCTAGCAGACCTTTCTTTACAGTACATCTAGGCTGAGCCATGCAGGCTCGCTGTTCGCCCTTATCTACAGTCTTCAGGCTCTCTAAGCTATAGCCAACCAACGATGGATGCCAGCTTCATATTGAAGGAGCAGATATGAGGATGATAGGAATCATTTGTGAATAAGGAAGTGAATAAGTGTATTTCGTTAAATGTCAAACACTCCTTTAATATAGATCTTCCCAGAGCCCAGATATTTTTATGTGCTGATGTCATCACAGTGTAACACAGTGGACATGCAGGCTATGTGTTTAATTTTAATGGAAATGAATGGGTGTGGTACCTAGTTCTTGTAGTGTAGAGCTGAATTATTTATTGATTAAGCAGTCTTTCATTAATTATCAGATTGTATGTTTTATTATATCAAAAAGATTTTTTTCTGCTTTTCTGTGCTCTGAAAACGTCATATTTATAGACCAAACGAAGAATGAATAAACCAATAGTTAATTACTCTCTGCATCCACGATTTCAATCGACACACTGCTGTTGTAAATCCTAATGGGTGTTTAAGATACTTTGTCAAACGGGCTGCAATGGCATGAAGTGTTCCTGTGAAAGTCGTTGCTGGCTGCTAAGAAAGAAACGTCTGCCAACATCATGATGGAGCTGAGCTGAAGACATTCAGTGGATAAAAGGCTAAAGTGAACACTTCTTGATTAGTGAAGAGACACAAAGGGGTAACAGATCTACAGGTGGCAGTGGCAGTGAATCCATACAAGACTACTGATATTAAACCCTGGTGTTTTCTGGTATTTGCTTCTCTTTGCATGTCGACACTGACTATTGTGGTGCAGATCTGTACTGTTTTTACGTCTCTGCTTTTCAGGCGTGATATCTGGGATTGTCTCTCTGGTGGAAAAACACAGATCCAGCCAGAAGCGTGACAACTGTTTCCTGTTTGGCTGCCTGTTGTAGAAATACTGTAAAGCTTCCTCATGGGAAGTCATTTTCTCTCTCAGTACCAGTTTTTTGTAACAGGAGCTTTTTGATACTTTGATATTATTTGTGCTCTCACTTCCTTAAGAGGTGTCCAGGCTCATCACTTCATCTTTTTTCCCGTGATGCCGCCTGTGACTCTGCAGCTTTTGTTATGCTGTGGTACTATATACACTGTGGTGTCTGTGGACAGATGAAAAGTGTCCATACACCCAATCTGCTGACTGGTACATCAGATCTTCATGCATCACCGCAGCATGTAAGGGAGGACCTCATGACTGTATACATTCCCTAAGGCTCTGCAGCTGCCACTGAGATTTATAACAAGGGAGTTTTTTTGTTTTGAGGGCAGTGGTTTGATGTAAATATACTGAACACCGTGTGAATTGTGATTCTGTTAGAAGAGCTGATCCACTGTCCATGTCTGACAAGTCTTCTGAGACTGTGATATTATGTGGTAATGTGTTTGTCTCTGCTGTCATTCCTGGCATGTGACCTCATATATCTACTGTCCTCCTTTTTCAGGAGCTGGGGAATCTGGGAAAAGCACAATAGTGAAGCAGATGAAGTAAGTTAAAGCATATAACACAGTCTTGATAACAGTGCACATAACATACATCCTATATGTATTTCTTATGATGCTGATGAAAAAGTTTCAGCTGCAGCCTCGTTGTCAGAGGTTTAAACATGGGGAGAGCTGTGATCACAAACAGGGTTCATCTTTGTTGAAATGCTGTAGAAGCAGAGTAGGAACGTCATTTTGCTCCACTCAGGCATTGGAGGAAGCCGCCTTTTTCATAACATGTTAAACAATGGGCACAGAGGCCAGTCGTAGCCTGGCAGGACCTGAATAGACTCTCCCGGTTCCCACATTAGGCATGCTGCATGCTCACTGAAGCTCGAATTCCAGCACTAATGACAGTGAAATGTTTCAAATCTGTAATTTGTCCCACATTTGTTAAAGCCATTGTCAAATATTTGTCCGGACTCTAAAAGCCTGTTTGGATTTTGTTTCTGTTTCAGAATTATTCATGAAGATGGCTATTCAGACGAGGAGTGCAAGCAATACAAAGTGGTGGTGTACAGTAACACCATCCAGTCTATCATGGCCATCATCAGGGCAATGGGCCGGCTAAAGATAGATTTTGGAGACTCTGCACGGGCGGTAAGCAAGCTCGGTCTAAATCGAAATGTGACTTTCAAAGAGCCACATCCTCATTTCTGATATAATGATTGAATTATCATCTTTTGTTGTTTTGCAGGACGATGCCCGGCAGCTATTTGCACTGGCGAGCACGGCAGAGGATGGCGTGTTGTCGGCCGAGCTGACTGGTGTGATTCGGAGGCTGTGGAACGACGGCGGAGTTCAGGCCTGTTTCGATCGATCACGAGAGTATCAGCTCAATGATTCTGCTGCATAGTGAGGACACATATTATGATGTTCATATTAAATGCTAAAATATGTGCAGGAATGTGGGAGTGGAGTGGGATACTACTACTACGACTTCTGTCACTACATGAAGTGAAAACTGACATATAACAACAAAATGAAACAAAATTTTAAATGAAAAGTTAAAGGTAGGGTTGGGGATCTTATTGTGTGGCATTTTTTACTGAATTGCTCGAAATCCTCTACACGCCCCGATAACACTGCAACCAAGTAATTTAATGCTTTTTCACAAAAATGAAAAAAGTCAGTCACCCGTGGAACAAACAAGCCTGGAAAAACTGCATCCAATCATCTTTAACATCACATTTAAGATGATTGGATCATGATGCGTCACTCAAGCTGCTGTCTCTGTCCCTCTCTCCCTCCTCTGCGCGTACCGCTCGTCGAGCACCAATCGCATGCGTGATCAGAGTCTTCAACGGGTTACGACCGTGGAAAAGACAACCCCAGTGATACAATGTACCACACTGCAGTCTGGTAGGTGACAATGTAGCTCCATGCTGGCTCGTTTATTATTATGTTTATGAGCTTCGGAGCTCCGGAGGCGTGGCTTCAGGGAGAAGTCGAGGAAAGGGGCTTGGGCTTTTGTGTGTGTATTTTCAAAATGTGGCCTGCTAGAACCGTTTTTCCACGATCTCCAACCGTACCTTTAAGTGAAAATTTCAAAAAACATACCTAAATTATATACAGTATATATATATTTTATATAATCCAGACCAGTCGAAAAAATCTTCTTAAATTTGGCCAAATAGTTTTTAATGTCTACACTCCACTTTATAATACACAATATGCAGTGATTTGGTGAGTTGCAAAATTCAGTCGCAGCTGGGAGCAGCTTTTCATTACGGCAGATATTACTGTTTACACTTGCACAACTAATGTCTACACCTGATGGTTTATGTCACTGGAGTAAGTGTCTGTTGCTCAAGGCTGACAGTCTGTAGAGTGGCATTGTGGATAATGTAGGCAGCAGATTTTTGGGGAGGGTGAAGAATGTGTGGTATGTAAATGATCGTATATCCGGTTCCACTGTGTCAATTTTAATCTTTGTGGTTTTTGTTAGTTATCATGCCTCCGTGCTGCAGACAGCTGTGGCTGGTGAAGATGTAGCATCTTCTGGTTGTCCATATGTCCCATTCTTGTGAACGGGATATCTCAGAATTTCTTAAACTCTGGCACATATTGTTGAATTAAACTCAAGGATAAACTAATTCTAATTTGGTGACCAAAAATCATTGGTCAAAAGTGAATGTCACTGTTACTTCACAAAACTCTTACAACTTGGCCATAACTCAAGAGTTCACCTGTTAAAGGCAGGGTTGGAGATCCTGGAAAACGGATCTAGCAGGCCACATTTTGAAAATACACAAGGCAAAAGTGCAAGCCCCTTTCCTCAGACTTCTCTCTGAAGCCACGCCTCCAGAGCTCAGGAACACGCAACGTTTGCTCAGTGTTGGGTTCACGTCAAGGTGAAGCCGCAAGGGTATCGCACTCGCGGCGCTACCTAATGTAATCCCAATGTGAGCGACGCGACTCTCCGCAATACTGTCACGTGTCACTGCGCAGCATCGCTAACTGTGCACCAGCTTTTTCTGATGGCTCATTCACATAAAGGAAAAAACCGTCATAATAAACCATTCAATATTCATCTTAGAGCTCAGCTACATCACCACCTACCAGACTTCAGTGTGGTACATTGTATCACTGTTGTTGTCTTTGCTGCAGTCGTAACTCGTCAAAGAATCTGATTGCACATGTGATTAGTGCGGTAGAGCGGTAGAGCAGAGGAGGGAGAGAGGGACAGAGATGGCAGCATCACGAATTGACTTTAACATCGCATTCCCAATGATTGGATGCTGTTTTTACAGGATTGTCTGTCCCACAGGTGACTGACTTTTTTCATTTTTATGAAAAAGCATTTAATTAATTGGTTGCAATCAGAGTGTTAATTTAATTAATTTAATTTTGTTAAAATGCTAATTTTGTAAAAAAAAAAAAAAAGCTCCAGAATAAGATCACCAACCCTACCTTTAATTATGACATTAAACATAAATGTCTAAGAGGAGAAAAAATATCAAATTATTAAAAAATGTTTCAAAGGTCAACTTCACTGTGACATCATAACTGCAACTGCATACTCCATGGTGTTTCTTTTATTTAAAGCAGAAGTAAGTGATCCGGTCGTTTTGGCTAACTTTGCCGATGGAGTTAGCAGTCCCCGTCCTCGTCCCTACGTCACCACATTCACGCGCATCCCTTGGCTGCACACACAGAGAGGACCGCCCCTTTATGCTGTTCTCTCTCCTCATTCATTGGATAAAGGTTGTAGGATACAAGGAAAGTTTTCTCCTCGGCTTACAGCAGAGCAGAGTGACTGACAGACCCGTGTTTCAGACCAAACACTCTATATAAGTGATTGCTGTCGGAAGATATACCTAACTATTGAAGACTTATATTAAAGGGATAGTTCAACATTTTGGCAAATTGGCCCATTGCCATAATCGCTATAGTCATAGCAGTAGATTCGTTACCTTTATTTGTCGGTGCAAGCTATTTTTAGAACGGAGGCGCGGAGCGGCAGGCTGCTCAGAGCTATGCTATGGAGGCTAAAGGAATTTCTTGGTTTCCCTCATCAAACTCATCAAATACAAAATCCCAAAACTCCAAAACGCTTTCGTGGACAAGTTGTGACCTGCACATTCACCACGCTATGAGATAATAATGGAACGTTACGAAACGTAGCCGTTTTCGAGGTAAATAAAGGGTAAATACAGAGTCTGCTTGCTGAAAAACTGTCCCTGAACGCAACACGCTTCAGCGGTTTTGCATGAATTTACCTCTAAAACAACTCTGTCTCTGCAAGCTCACAACTTGTCCACGATAGCCTTTTGGAGTTGTTGGGTTGTGTATTTGATGAGTTTGATGAGGAAAACCAAGAAATTCCCTAAGCCTCCATAGCATAGCCCTGAGCAGCCTGCCACTCCGCTCCTCCGTTCTAAAAATAGCTTACACCGACAAATAAAGGTAACGAACCTACTGCTACGATTAGCGATTATGGCAATGAGCCAATTTGCCAAAATGTTGAACTATCCCTTTAACACAAACATTCCGCTTCTGCTTTAACTGAATCCCTCATGTAGGCTAGTAGACATACAGCAGAACAAGAGCAACAAAGCTTAACAAAGTCACATCAATTAAACTTATATATCCCAATATCACATATTTTTAAAAAATCACTTTACGTTATCATAGAGTTAAACTCCTTCAGAGTCGTCACAACTTATACTGATTAGCCATGACATTAGTCAAGTCATGAGGCTGTGGAAAATATTCTAAACTATTTCTAATTCTGTTTCAAATAAAATGACTAATGATTTAGAATGAGCTCTTAAAACGGGACGGGGATATAAAAACAACAATAAAAACAGTAATCTGTTTCAGTGTAATGACTCATCTGAGTGTTTAACATGAGTCTGGACAGACAAACTGTAGCTCGACTGGTTTGCACAGGTTTATAATCAGAAGGGATAATAGTAGTTTTAAACCGTTTCTTGTGAGTTGTGCAGTGCCGTAGGAGTGCAATTCTAAATCAGTGGAGAACTGAAGAGTCTGATCATTTGACAAGATTATTTCACCGCCTGGTTCCAACTTATTTTTCATGAGGATTTCCAAAGACGCTGCCGTCGTCTCAATAACACACAACGGATGTTACTCAACTTAAAACGTTGAAAATTCCCAAGGGAAATGAAACTACTCTGAAGGGTGAAGTTACATCATCCATCGTGCTCTTACTCACACATGTATGCTGATGTAAGGCATTTCTTGTAATATTGTGTCACCGGTCACGAGGAGGGTGACATTTTTAAGGACTTCACTTCACCTCCTTCACGCCTGTAATAGAACAGAACAAAAAGGGAGGCAAGATGTGTCTTGTTCTTTACTCTCCTGTGTCGGCTTGTTGTACTGCTTATTGCATTCCTAGAAAAGGAGCCACTTAAACTTACAAAATATTCCTGTCCCCTCTCAACTGTTTAGATGTGGCTCTGACTTTTTCAGAATGGTTTCAGTTACTAAATATAGTCGAGACTAGTATTCACCTATTAGAGGTGGATAAAGGTTTTCTGTTTCTGTAACGTTTATATCACACTCGTCCTGACAGAGAAAGTAGCTTAGTGTGAAGGACATGTTCTTTGTTTTGAAAACAGCCGAGCCGTCGTGGCTCTTTGTGCACTTTGTCCACACTATTAGACAAGAGGAACCAGTGGAGTTAGTCTGTTTTTACTCAACCCACAAGGAGCCAGTGTTTATCATTCACCAAAGTATAAGCCCATATTTAGTATCATTCTGTGGAGTCCTTGGATGTCTGGCTGCAGAACAAGCCCTACACTTCACCACAAATAAGTGTCCAAAAAACATTTTGGTGCTTTGTAATATTTTCTTTTTTTCATATGTGTGTCTGGACAACTCCTCGCCCCCACTCACACCCCTACTCCCCCCCCTCCCCTGGATAATTTTACCATGTGCTGTTAAAAATACTATCTGTGCTACTTTTGTTACCTGTTAAGTTTTGTGTTGTTGTGTGGACTCTTTTTTTCCCTCTTGGATCACATCCTTATATCTATGTTTTGTGTCACTCAAGTTACCTGAATGACTTGGAGAGGATCTGCCAGGCAAACTACGTCCCCACGCAGCAGGATGTGTTGCGTACGCGTGTCAAGACCACTGGCATTGTGGAGACTCACTTCACCTTCAAAGATCTCTACTTCAAGTTAGTATAACTGCAGTCTATGTGCTCACAGATGATCCTTATCCTAAGGTGGGCTGCTTGTGCCATAAAGAGAACTTGTAAAGCTTTTATGAGCAGTTATGGCCTTGAGCTGTTATCATCCGGTATAATATTTAATATCACTATAAACTTAACGCAGTCAGTTATTCCCAAAGTGGAGGAAATTAAGGTGAGACTATTACTGGGAGCACTGAGCAGTTGAATTGTCCGTCATAAAATTATGTTTATTTTTTTACTTTATTTTTTGACTTCTCTCAAATCTGTTTTGTTCATGTGAACTAATGGACAATTTACCTCATTATACACATTTTTCTATTGAATGGCTGCTAGGAGACATCCCTCGATGTAAGAAGTGATAAAGAAAGAACTTCCTCTTCATCATCTAATCATAGTCATAATCTTATAATCATGATACGAAAACCTTGATTGCAAAGACAGGTACAGGCTGCTCGTACATCATCTCATTTCTCTTTATAGTGTATGTTTGGCTGTGTTTATCAGAGGTAGATTGATAATGTCCCCTTCATAACATTAATTTCAGTGTATTTCTTGACTGATGCACCTGCCTGATGATTTGTCTTGTTTGTAGCTTAGTTACTTATCTCATGGTGCTGAAACCCTGATTGTCAAACCTCTTTCATAACTCACAAATGCTGCTGACTGGCATTCGGCCAAGTGTGACCCACCTTTGTGGCAGTTAATGTAATTACACCGCTCCGGTCCTTTATCATCACTCTGTCTAGCTCCTGTATATTGGTGAAACATTAACTGTAATAGCCTCCGTGCCCTGCCGTTGTACCCCCATAAGAGCCGCCCATGATGTGGACTTGTGTAATCACTGAATTGGTGTTGAAGCACACGGCGTTCAGTCATTTCATTTCTGTGTCAGTTTAACAGCTCAGTATAGATTTAGTTGACCTCCGTGGGCCTCAGGTGGAGACGGAGGCAGCAACACAAACATGAGATTACAAAGTGATGTCACCAGCGTGCTACGTGTGTGTTCTGTGTGTGTGTTTGTGTCTGAGTGTGTGAGTTCTTGCCCGGGATTAAAAAGGACACTCATAAAACTCTGAAATTAAAATGACATAAGAATTGAGCACATGCACTATGCGTATGTAGTAGTCACTGTGTGTCTGTGTGTGTGTCTTCAGGATGTTTGATGTCGGGGGTCAGCGCTCGGAGAGGAAGAAGTGGATTCATTGTTTTGAAGGAGTCACTGCTATCATTTTCTGCGTAGCACTCAGTGACTATGACCTTGTCTTGGCGGAGGATGAGGAGATGGTAAATGATGGATATATTCATTGTGGTTTAGTTTTATTGTCAGTTGATACTAGATGTGTCCCAGTAAATGTAAATACAGCCTGAGGGCATTGACAAAGACACCACAGTTTGGATTTACCCACTATAAGCTGTTTAGCATTTAGACAGAGCCTTTCTAAGCTGCATGTGCTGTATCCCAAATATATGGATTGAAAAACTCAAACCTATGTATACTGGCACCAACAGCCCCATGCCAGTCAGGATATGGAGCGCACCCCAGGATCCTGACACTGTTGATGATATTATAGATTAATGTGAATGTTTTTCTGTGGAAAAAGGGACGTTATAGATCAGTTCATGTCTCTCTTCTGTAGAACCGGATGCATGAGAGCATGAAGCTTTTTGACTCCATCTGCAACAACAAGTGGTTCACGCTCACCTCCGTCATCCTCTTCCTCAACAAGAAGGACTTGTTTGAAGAGAAGATCAGCAGGAGTCCACTCACTATCTGCTACCCTGAGTACTCTGGTGAGACAAAGCTTGTCTTCTAACAGTACATTTGTAATAAAAGTTTTTCTGTGTCAGTTTTTGTGCTGCTTTTCATGTGTGTTGTGATCTGAGGATTTTTTTTTCTGTTTTTTTTCTCCACCTGATGCATCTGAGCATTAACTCATTAACTATGTATGATGCTCCAAGTTTATTTTATGGATTTAGTTTTTGCAGCGAAGCCTCTCTGTAGTATGTGAAAGCTTTAACAAGTGACACAGTTTCTGTTGGACAAAATCTCTGTGTTTTTTTTCTTGTATCTGTTTTATCACATGTGAACTGCAACACCATCTTGACAGTTCATAATCTGCAACACAAGAGATTGTGTCATGTTTTGTTGTTTTTATTATGACAGTGATTATGACTGAGGGTGTTTCTACACAAAGTCATGTATAGCTGCTCTGAGAAAAGATCCAAAAATCCAAACACATTAATAAAGCGCGCCTTTGTCAGTTTTTCAAATGTTTTTCTGACAGTTCTTCCACTTTTGTTTAAAAAGAAAAAAACAAGCCTGAAGCACAATGCATCAGTAGCATGAACAAAAATGTGGAGCCATAAAAAAAAAAAAAAAATTCTGAAAACTGTAATAAAGTTAGTAAAACATTATAGAAAACAGAGAGAAAATGTCTGTTATTAACTGCAGCAGCAGGACATAAGATACAACTGGTGGCAGATTAATTAACATCTTAAAAATGATATTGTAAAAATAATATGAGGTTAACTGTTCCAGAGATCTTATAATGGATTGTTGCATAGATTATGATTAACTCAGAAAACTATGAGAGAAATAATGAGCTTTTTACTGCAGGTGGGCACTCATATGAAGAGGCAGCAGCTTATATCCAGTGCCAGTTTGAAGACTTAAATAAACGGAAGGACACCAAGGAGATCTACACCCACTTCACTTGTGCCACAGACACCAAGAATGTGCAGTTTGTTTTTGATGCAGTCACCGACGTCATCATCAAGATCAACCTGCAGGAAATTGGACTGTATTGAAGCTTCGGGCCCTGCAGGTCAGCATGCTGCATGGCAACTGTTAAATACTAGCGCATATAATCACAATAACTGCCTATATTAAAATACAGTAAAAAAAAAACAACCAAAAAAACGTTTGTTTTATTATATTATATCAATTATATATATCACTATTATATATATGATATTATTATCATACCAACAGGCATACACACCGCTTCCATGTTACAGTTGTTATTTTCTTTCTTACAACCAAATTAACCAGGCAGCTTCTGATTTAACTCTGATGTGACATCTTAAAGGGATAGTTCAACATTTTGGCAAATTGGCCCATTGCCATTATCTTTATTTGTCGGTGTAAGCTATTTTTAGAACGGCGGAGCGGAGCGGCAGGCTGCTCAGAGCTAAGCTACGGAGGCTGATGGAATTTCCTGGTTTCCCTCATCAAATTCATCAAATACACAATCCAACAACTCCAAAACACTGTCGTGGACAAGTTGTGACCTGCACATTCACCACGCTATGAGATAATAATGGAACGTTACGAGACACTGCCGTTTTCTAGGTAAATGCAGAGACTGCTTGCTGAAAAACTGTCCCTGAATGCAACGTGCATCAGCGGTTTTGCATGAATTTCCCTCTAAAACAACTCTGTCTCGTAACGTTCCGTTATTATCTCGTGGTGAATGTGCAGGCTTACACCAACAAATAAAGGTAACGAACCTACTGCTATGACTATAGCGATTATGGCAATGGGCCAATTTGCCAAATTGTTGAACTATCCCTTTAAGGGCCACTGTGTAATAATAAGTTATACAGTGGCAGTAATCGGTCGTGCAAGTTAATGACTTTACTGTAACCATAGATACTAATGATTATTTTCCTTGTCCCGCGCAGGTGTCAGGAGAAATATCAGGACTTCTGGGCTGTTATGTTTTGTCTGCAGAGAACGAATAAGAAAGTAGATGTTACTAAGGATCGAGTTGACGGCCGTGCATCTTGCAGGACCTGAATTCCAACTCCAATCTGGACACTTTCGACTATGATCACTTTTGTCTTAACATATTTTACGATGCAGAGCATACTGGGAGGAAATGATAAGTCGGGGTAGGCTTGCGAATTGATCACTGTGAGTTCATGTGGAGTCCTGTCATATTTAAGACCTTCGAGTAGCCGAGGGGGCTGGCAGGTAAAGCCCCTCTGACACATTTATAGTTTGTCTGTCATCTGCACAAGGACCAAAACAGACAGCCTGTTAATCAGATTGATTATTCTTTTACACATTTTCACAGCTGATACAGAAAATCTATTCACTTTCTTGTGTTGCATCTTCTCCTAGTTGTACATCTGTGTCACTTTGCTTTTACTGAATATTTGCATTTGTAATATTTTATTTTAATTTTGAGTTGCAATTATACAGTATAGTGTTTTCACTTTTGGATGTGTGAATGCCATAACTTATGTATGGGAAATAGTTTTGTGTGAGTAGTTTAATGTATATAACGTAACATTTTGGGTCTGGGACTAGTTAGAGTCTTATGAATTCAGTAGCAACATTGCTGTCTGCACAGTTACTTTAATTTGAGCTAAACCGTATTGTGTTGAACAATATTTTTTATACTTGAGACAAATAAGTGAAAATCAGTTTGTGAAGGGAGATCCTCATTTTTCAGTTTTGAATATGACTAATTTTATTCACTGACTGTAGGGTAATGTAGAACTTTCTTTTTTTTTCAAGGTCATTTTTAAAATCTTGTGGATATCGCTGAAGAAATTTAAACATTTAGGCTACAACGTAAAAAGTGGGATAGTTTGATATGGCCAGAGGCTTTATTTGTGTTCTTTGGTTGTAGCCCTCACACGATACTGAGGAATACCGTCTGTTGCTGATATACTATGATATGCTGGAGTGGAGCACAGTTCGGGTAGTAGATCAGTCACTTAATGCACAGCTAAATTGCTTGCAAAATTTCCCGAAGGTTAAAAGTTTCAATGTATAGCTCATTTTAACTTTCTGCAGTTGTAATGGTTCATTTTAACATCATTAAATGATGGCACAAAGATCTCTGGGCTGTGTTCTGTTTACAACATCGAAGTCTTCCAGGCAACGCCACTCAGATGTTATCTGCTGTCAGGATTAAAAAGGCCTAGTTTCACCTAAACAATGCAGAGAAGGGGTCGTGCAAACTGGAAATTGTATTTTTAGAATTCAGTGACACATCTGGATGAGCTGAAGACCAAGCAGTTAAATATCTATTCAAAACACAAATTAAAGCTGCTTTGCAACAGTGGTCGGGCCCAGGCAATTTTGGACAAATTTAGGCAATTCTGAGTAATAGGAGACAAACTAGAAAGAGCATTTCCTAAGACAAAATGCATGTGAATGCTGAAAGCCATTGCGGAATCCATGCTGAATTAGCAAAAGAAATTGACAAATTATAGCTGCTGTGCAGCGATGGGTCGGGTCCGGGCTAATTTTGGCAAATTCTGAGCAACAAAAAGGAGAATAGGAAGACAAGACAGTTGACCTTGTAATGTTCAATTTGCACCAGTTGAGGCTCGAACCCACAACCTCTGGAACCAAAGACCATTGTCTATCGCACTGAGTTAACTGGCAAGTGGCAGCTCAACAGTGGCTTCACAAACTGAGTAAGCCGTTCACAGTCGCGCAGGCAGATTTGAAACCACTGTAAAAAAACAACAACAAAAAAACAGTTTTTGAGGTAAAATTCTGATATGTTTATGTCAAACATCATCTACCATGACTCTAAAAATGTTATACATTTGTTTCACGAAGAACAGCTGATGTTTTGATGTAGTATCATTATCTCACTTGCTGGGTCTTGAACCCACATCCTCTGACATCAAGAACCAGCTCCTAACTCACTGAGCCAACTGTCTGGAAGTAATACATGATGTGTGACTTCTCAAATAGACTCAGGGAGTCAGTGTCCGGGCAGCTGTTGTCAAGGCAGATTTCAAAAATTGTCAAAATGTCAGAAATTCTGTTACAAAAATCTGATAATACATAAATTGCATCTGCCCGGACCCTAATGGGAGCAAGTACTGTACAGCAATGACATGCAACAAACACATCTGAGGCAGGATTCAAACCCATGACTTCATGATTGGTTACCTGACACAATAACCCTTCAGCCACAGAGCACCTGACATATAATGAGCTTAGGGGTGGGCGATAAAACGATAACGATATATATTGCGAAATAACTTTTACTCAATTATGGTCTAAACGCGCACCACCGCTGTGGTGCACCCTGAGCAGCTGAAGAGGTGTTCACATAAATGGGCCGTGAGCTCGACTGTAGCCGCACTGAGACCCGTGCTCTGGCCCAACGACTGCGTCTGTCCCGACTGGACTCCACACCACACTGAGGGCAAAGTTTCACCTACCGAAAAAAAGGTTCTTTGGTTCTTGTGACAACCTTCATTCAGCGAGTGTGCTGTGCACACTAATGGATGTGTTATAATCATAGACTGTATAAAGAATGGACGTAGCACCCGTGACGTCACCCATTGGTTTGGGGGAGTCTGTTTTGTGCCGCTACTACGGGGGTTTGAACCGCGCCATGTTGGATTCTACTTATTTGGAGCGGTGCGGCGGTTGGCCTCAAAGCAGCGGTCTCCGGACCTGTCATTCAACTTTTCCGCGCCCTAATTGGCCAGAATTTTAAACCTAATAACAGTTTAAAAAAAATTCACCCCCCTCAGAGTGTGTGCGGGGGTATAAACTATTGGTTGAGACCAAAAAACGTAATGGTACCAGGCTTTGATCATGTTTATTGAGGATGTAAAGTCGGCTATTTTAACATGGGGGTCTATGGAGTTGCTCCCTTCTGGTACCAGCCCCCAGAGGAAGCCGGGGGGATTGCAGTTTTTTGAACGCGGAAGTGAGCTTCACTTCTCAGACCGACAACTGCCCCCTTGGTTATGTGCACACTGCAGTTACTTGCAGGTGGTGTGCTGCTGATGTCCCAGGGCTCACTGCGCACAGAAAGTGGATGTCATCGTGTCGGGATCTCGTAACACTTAGCGGTAATTACCGAGATGATTTCACAGAAATCATTTCAAACCACAGGGAATTAATGTGAAATTAGATTTATTACATTTTTTACTTGTTATCTCTTTTCAAGGCATTATTTTTTGGAGCGTTCTGGTGACCCTGACGCTTTTAAAAGTAGCCTACATCCGGGCCGTCGACCCCTGCTATAAAATAGTGTCCCAGCACATAATACGAGGCATCACCTGGTTTCTATTGAAAAGAGACAAAAACTCACCCACTCTCCCTCAGTTATGCAGCAACTTCCCACATCCAGCATAACGTCCAGGCAAAACATGTCCGACTCCTCCTGGCAGCAGCAAGCATGGTCATGGGCAGGCAGTAATCACAGCCACATCACCAAATCCCCCCAGCACCGAGACTCTTGTGGCTCCACCAGCTGCTCTCCCCCTATTTCACTTTTCTCCTCCATTTCCTTCAGCTCGTCTTCAGTAAACTCGGTCTCAAACTAAAAGGGGCGCCCATCGAAATAAACAAGTCGTCCGTTGTTCTCAAACTCCATAAATTCAGCCTCACCATGGTTACTGCCATGGTTACAGCCCAGGTACTAGGTAGTCCAGCCGCTCGCTACAAGTGCGGAAGCGAAGTAGAGTCCCGCAGCTCAAGGATTAAAATGTTCCCATACTTGCCTACCAGTTTATAAGAATTATTATCGAGTGCTCACAGGGGAAATGAACTGTAATTGAGCATTTCTAACTTCAGATATTTGCGGGAAAAAAATCACGTAAACAAACGCGAGATTAGACGCGACGTCACAACCACGCGAGATCAGGACGACGTTTGTTGTCGGAAGAGAAGCAGACGCCACAGAGAAGGGAAAACACGACTGATCTATGGAGTTTGAGAACAACAAACTGGTTTATTTCGATGGTCGCCCCTATTGAGACTGAGATTACTGAAGACGAGCTGAAGGAAGTGGAGGAGAAAAGTGAAAGAAGGAGATCTGTCGGTGGAGTCTCGGTGCTGGGGGGACAAGTGGTCTGGCTGTGGTCACTGCCCATGACCGCTGAAACTGAATGTGTGTGTTGCCAGGAGGAGTCGGCGTGAAAATTGCTGCATAACATAGGCTAACTGGAGGAGAGTGGGTGAGTTGTGTTTTTGTCTCTTTTCAATAGAAACCAGGAAAAGCTAACAGATGTTTGATGCCTCGTATTACGTGCTGGGACACTATTTGTACTGATGAAGTTTGGTGCTGTTCTTAGCATTAGAAATAGAAATAGAAATAGACTGCGGTGTTTGTTATTGTGCTGTCTTTGCTGAAGTTGCTACAAGCTAGCGGTCGGCAGGCAGACTTCTCTGGAGGACTGCGGTCAAGTGAGCCGTCGTTCTTCCTCGCGGAGTCAAGCCAGCCGCACAAACATTTGAACTGCGCCCGTATCATAGAACTTACGGTAAATTCTCCGAGTCCACTGACGAAGCTAACGCTAGTTCAGAACCAAGCGAGATGACTTCCGGTTTTCAAAGTAAGACGCGGATAATACAAAGGCAAGGTGTGTGTGTGTGTGTGTGTGTGTGTGTGTGTGTGTGTGTGTGTGTGTGTGTGTGTGTGTGTTCCTGTGTGTGTGTGTTCCCGTGTGTGTGTGTGTGTGTGCGCGCGCGCGCGCGTGTGTTCCCGTGTGTGTGTGTGTGTGTGTGTGTGTGTGTGTGTGTGTGTGTGTTCCCGTGTACCTACCTAACAGGGCCTTATGAATTTTAAACAGGAAAAGAGCCTTATACTCCATTTTTACTGTACAGTAACATGACTTTGGCCCATAAGTTCTGGCAATACTTGGTTAAGGTGACTTCAGGACCACCCTGGCTACTTCCACAGTCATTATCAAACAATTTTACTGTACCATTTTGGGGAAATTAAACCTCAAAGTTGCATCTCTAGTTTTTTTGTTTTTTCCTTTACAGGAAAAGTGCCTCATACTCCATTTTTACTGTACAATAACATGACTTTGGCCCATAAGTTCTGGCAATACTTGGTACAGGTGACTTCAGGACCACCCTGGCTACTTCCTCAGTCATTATCAAACAATTTTACTGTATCATTTTGGAGAAATTAAGCCTCAAAGTTGCATCTCAGTTTTTTTTAAACAGGAAAAATGCCTTACACTCCATTTTTACTGTACAATAACATGACTTTGGCCCATAAGTTCTGGCAATACTTGGTACAGGTGACTTCAGGACCACCCTGGCTACTTCCTCAGTCATTATCAAACAATTTTACTGTATAATTTTGGAGAAATTAAGCCTCAAAGTTGCATCTCTAGTTTTTTTTTGTTTTTTTCTTTACGGGAAAAGTGCCTCTTACTCCATTTTTACTGTACAGTAACATGACTTTGGCCCATAAGTTCTGGCAATACTTGGTACAGGTGACTTCAGGACCACCCTGGCTACTTCCACAGTCATTATCAAACAATTTTACTGTACCATTTTGGGGAAATTAAACCTCAAAGTTGCATCTCTAGTTTTTTTTGTTTTTTTCTTTACGGGAAAAGTGCCTCATACTCCATTTTTACTGTACAATAACATGACTTTGGCCCATAAGTTCTGGCAATACTTGGTACAGGTGACTTCAGGACCACCCTGGCTACTTCCACAGTCATTATCAAACAATTTTACTGTATAATTTTGGAGAAATTAAGTCTCAAAGTTGCATCTCAGTTTTTTTTAAACAGGAAAAATGCCTTATACTCCATTTTTACTGTACAGTAACATGACTTTGGCCCATAAGTTCTGGCAATACTTGGTACAGGTGACTTCAGGACCACCCTGGCTACTTCCTCAGTCATTATCAAACAATTTTACTGTATCATTTTGGAGAAATTAAGCCTCAAAGTTGCATCTCAGTTTTTTTTAAACAGGAAAAATGCCTTACACTCCATTTTTACTGTACAATAACATGACTTTGGCCCATAAGTTCTGGCAATACTTGGTACAGGTGACTTCAGGACCAACCTGGCTACTTCCTCAGTCATTATCAAACAATTTTACTGTATAATTTTGGAGAAATTAAGCCTCAAAGTTGCATCTCTAGTTTTTTTGTTTTTTTCTTTACGGGAAAAGTGCCTCATACTCCATTTTTACTGTACAGTAACATGACTTTGGCCCATAAGTTCTGGCAATACTTGGTACAGGTGACTTCAGGACCACCCTGGCTACTTCCACAGTCATTATCAAACAATTTTACTGTACCATTTTGGGGAAATTAAACCTCAAAGTTGCATCTCTAGTTTTTTTGTTTTTTTCTTTACGGGAAAAGTGCCTCATACTCCATTTTTACTGTACAATAACATGACTTTGGCCCATAAGTTCTGGCAATACTTGGTACAGGTGACTTCAGGACCACCCTGGCTACTTCCACAGTCATTATCAAACAATTTTACTGTATAATTTTGGAGAAATTAAGTCTCAAAGTTGCATCTCAGTTTTTTTTAAACAGGAAAAATGCCTTATACTCCATTTTTACTGTACAGTAACATGACTTTGGCCCATAAGTTCTGGCAATACTTGGTACAGGTGACTTCAGGACCACCCTGGCTACTTCCACAGTCATTATCAAACAATTTTACTGTATCATTTTGGAGAAATTAAACCTCAAAGTTGCATCTCAGTTTTTTTTAAACAGGAAAAATGCCTTATACTCCATTTTTACTGTACAGTAACATGACTTTGGCCCATAAGTTCTGGCAATACTTGGTACAGGTGACTTCAGGACCACCCTGGCTACTTCCACAGTCATTATCAAACAATTTTACTGTATCATTTTGGAGAAATTAAACCTCAAAGTTGCATCTCTAGTTTTTTTGTTTTTTTCTTTACGGGAAAAGTGCCTCATACTCCATTTTTACCGTACAGTAACATGACTTTGGCCCATAAGTTCTGGCAATACTTGGTACAGGTGACTTCAGGACCACCCTGGCTACTTCCTCAGTCATTATCAAACAATTTTACTGTATAATTTTGGAGAAATTAAACCTCAAAGTTGCATCTCTAGTTTTTTTGTTTTTTTCTTTACGGGAAAAGTGCCTCATACTCCATTTTTACCGTACAGTAACATGACTTTGGCCCATAAGTTCTGGCAATACTTGGTACAGGTGACTTCAGGACCACCCTGGCTACTTCCACAGTCATTATCAAACAATTTTACTGTACCATTTTGGGGAAATTAAACCTCAAAGTTGCATCTCTAGTTTTTTTGTTTTTTTCTTTACGGGAAAAGTGCCTCATACTCCATTTTTACTGTACAGTAACATGACTTTGGCCCATAAGTTCTGGCAATACTTGGTACAGGTGACTTCAGGACCACCCTGGCTACTTCCTCAGTCATTATCAAACAATTTTACTGTACCATTTTGGAGAAATTAAACCTCAAAGTTGCATCTCTAGTTTTTTTGTTTTTTTCTTTACGGGAAAAGTGCCTCATACTCCATTTTTACTGTACAGTAACATGACTTTGGCCCATAAGTTCTGGCAATACTTGGTACAGGTGACTTCAGGACCACCCTGGCTACTTCCTCAGTCATTATCAAACAATTTTACTGTATAATTTTGGAGAAATTAAGCCTCAAAGTTGCATCTCTAGTTTTTTTGTTTTTTTCTTTACGGGAAAAGTGCCTCATACTCCATTTTTACTGTACAGTAACATGACTTTGGCCCATAAGTTCTGGCAATACTTGGTACAGGTGACTTCAGGACCACCCTGGCTACTTCCACAGTCATTATCAAACAATTTTACTGTATCATTTTGGAGAAATTAAGCCTCAAAGTTGCATCTCAGTTTTTTTTAAACAGGAAAAATGCCTTATACTCCATTTTTACTGTACAGTAACATGACTTTGGCCCATAAGTTCTGGCAATACTTGGTACAGGTGACTTCAGGACCACCCTGGCTACTTCCACAGTCATTATCAAACAATTTTACTGTATCATTTTGGAGAAATTAAACCTCAAAGTTGCATCTCAGTTTTTTTTAAACAGGAAAAATGCCTTATACTCCATTTTTACTGTACAGTAACATGACTTTGGCCCATAAGTTCTGGCAATACTTGGTACAGGTGACTTCAGGACCACCCTGGCTACTTCCTCAGTCATTATCAAACAATTTTACTGTATAATTTTGGAGAAATTAAACCTCAAAGTTGCATCTCTAGTTTTTTTGTTTTTTCTTTACGGGAAAAGTGCCTCATACTCCATTTTTACCGTACAGTAACATGACTTTGGCCCATAAGTTCTGGCAATACTTGGTACAGGTGACTTCAGGACCACCCTGGCTACTTCCACAGTCATTATCAAACAATTTTACTGTACCATTTTGGGGAAATTAAACCTCAAAGTTGCATCTCTAGTTTTTTTGTTTTTTTCTTTACGGGAAAAGTGCCTCATACTCCATTTTTACTGTACAGTAACATGACTTTGGCCCATAAGTTCTGGCAATACTTGGTACAGGTGACTTCAGGACCACCCTGGCTACTTCCTCAGTCATTATCAAACAATTTTACTGTACCATTTTGGAGAAATTAAACCTCAAAGTTGCATCTCTAGTTTTTTTGTTTTTTTCTTTACGGGAAAAGTGCCTCATACTCCATTTTTACTGTACAGTAACATGACTTTGGCCCATAAGTTCTGGCAATACTTGGTACAGGTGACTTCAGGACCACCCTGGCTACTTCCTCAGTCATTATCAAACAATTTTACTGTATAATTTTGGAGAAATTAAGCCTCAAAGTTGCATCTCTAGTTTTTTTGTTTTTTTCTTTACGGGAAAAGTGCCTCATACTCCATTTTTACTGTACAGTAACATGACTTTGGCCCATAAGTTCTGGCAATACTTGGTACAGGTGACTTCAGGACCACCCTGGCTACTTCCACAGTCATTATCAAACAATTTTACTGTATCATTTTGGAGAAATTAAGCCTCAAAGTTGCATCTCAGTTTTTTTTTAAACAGGAAAAATGCCTTATACTCCATTTTTACTGTACAGTAACATGACTTTGGCCCATAAGTTCTGGCAATACTTGGTACAGGTGACTTCAGGACCACCCTGGCTACTTCCACAGTCATTATCAAACAATTTTACTGTATCATTTTGGAGAAATTAAACCTCAAAGTTGCATCTCAGTTTTTTTTAAACAGGAAAAATGCCTTATACTCCATTTTTACTGTACAGTAACATGACTTTGGCCCATAAGTTCTGGCAATACTTGGTACAGGTGACTTCAGGACCACCCTGGCTACTTCCACAGTCATTATCAAACAATTTTACTGTACCATTTTGGGGAAATTAAACCTCAAAGTTGCATCTCTAGTTTTTTTGTTTTTTTCTTTACGGGAAAAGTGCCTCATACTCCATTTTTACTGTACAGTGACATGACTTTGGCCCATAAGTTCTGGCAATACTTGCTACAGTTTTTTTTTTAATACTTTATTTACAGTTTATCATTTTACAAAACTGTACAAAACATACCACATAGGAACATTCAAACATAAAAGGGAACAGAGAGAGAGAGAAAAAAAAATAAAATAAATTAAAAAATAAAATAAAATAAAAATCAAAAAGGGGAAGGGGCTGCCAGATATTTTTAAATTTACCCTTTACATATACTTGCTACAGTTGACTTCAGGACTACCCTGGCTACTTCCTCAGTCATTATTAAACATTTTTACTGTATCATTTTGGATAAATTAATCCTCAAATTTGTATCTGGAGCTTGTTTTCAACAACTAAATCGATATAAACGTATCAATTCACAATAGTTATTTGGTAACGATCCAACGCATCACCGCATGCGCAAATGACATGCCCTGTTAATTGACACCTCCACGACGACGTACACTGGATCTCCACTTGATTGCAAGAATGGCTGCAAAAAAAGGGTAAGTGGGGCTTTCAAATAATTTCCAATGTTATGTGGGTAAAAGACACTGCATTTATTGTCTACATATTTTTCAATTATAATTATGTGGCTTAAATAAAGGGCGTCATCACAAATATTTTTTAATTGGCTAAATAGTCTATCACCTTGGGTCAACTGACACACGTGGTTAGCTCACAGACACATGCACATTGTAGGTTATAGGCCTAGCTATTGTAATTAGTGAAATGCCTTATTCTGGCTTTAAAAAAAAAAAAGTTTAGCTACTGGACAGAGTAATATGATACATACATCTATGTAATATTGTAATAAATTATGTAGCCGTCTGTATTGCTGCTGTCGGCGTTAGACACCTGGGGCCCCATTTCAATAGCCTATTTCATATGAGGCCCTACTCAGTTAAACATAGAATTATTTGCCATGTGCCCATGTGTCGCTGATGCTTTAAACCCTGAAAGGAGGTAATAAACGCACTATTTATGCATTCCAGGTTCGCATAACACATTAAGTAAAGGACAAGAAACCATGCAGGACTTAGCAGAAAAAACTATTTGAAGTTGGTTTTCGTCCAAAACCAAAATCATTATGACATTTTCAGACATGAACAGGTATCCTCAACAAAAACTTCAGGCTTTATCAATATTCTGAATTTAAATTGGCAACAAAAGCAATTAGAGAAAAGCGCTCCGCGTTATTTCAGCACCACGGACAGACACACGCTTCACACACGCTGCAGACACGCTTCACACGCTGTCGGTGCTGCGGTGCTGGAGCAGCCACTGGAGGCAGACGGACAGACGTCTCCGCCATTATTACAATAAAATCTGCCAATAATATCAAATTTCAGTTGTGCTATTGCTTTTATTTCAGGACGTAGGCCATAAATTGCCTGTTTGGAGGCATTTAACCTGAGGGGAAAAAAAGAAAAGAGGAGGAAAGTGGAAAAAAGAAAAGAGAAAAAAGTGTTCAGAGTGCTCAAAAACATATGGCGAAAGGTGCTATTTGGTGGGAACATAGATGAAAAAGAAAAAAGGGAGAAAGTGACGTCAGACGTCAATCATCAAGTTGCGCAACTGGCCGCACGTCAGGAGGAAAGCAGGAAAAACAAAAGGACATTAGAAACGCCTGTACCAAGTATTGCCAGAACTTAAAAACTGAGATGCAACTTTGAGGCTTAATTTCTCCAAAATGATACAGTAAAATTGTTTGATAATGACTGTGGAAGTAGCCAGGGTGGTCCTGAAGTCACCTGTACCAAGTATTGCCAGAACTTATGGGCCAAAGTCATGTTATTGTACAGTAAAAATGGAGTATGAGGCACTTTTCCCGTAAAGAAAAAAACAAAAAAACTAGAGATGCAACTTTGAGGTTTAATTTCCCCAAAATGGTACAGTAAAATTGTTTGATAATGACTGTGGAAGTAGCCAGGGTGGTCCTGAAGTCACCTGTACCAAGTATTGCCAGAACTTATGGGCCAAAGTCATGTTACTGTACAGTAAAAATGGAGTATGAGGCACTTTTCCCGTAAAGAAAAAAACAAAAAAACTAGAGATGCAACTTTGAGGCTTAATTTCTCCAAAATTATACAGTAAAATTGTTTGATAATGACTGAGGAAGTAGCCAGGTTGGTCCTGAAGTCACCTGTACCAAGTATTGCCAGAACTTATGGGCCAAAGTCATGTTATTGTACAGTAAAAATGGAGTATAAGGCATTTTTCCTGTTTAAAAAAAACTGAGATGCAACTTTGAGGTTTAATTTCTCCAAAATGATACAGTAAAATTGTTTGATAATGACTGTGGAAGTAGCCAGGGTGGTCCTGAAGTCACCTGTACCAAGTATTGCCAGAACTTATGGGCCAAAGTCATGTTACTGTACAGTAAAAATGGAGTATAAGGCATTTTTCCTGTTTAAAAAAAACTGAGATGCAACTTTGAGGCTTAATTTCTCCAAAATTATACAGTAAAATTGTTTGATAATGACTGTGGAAGTAGCCAGGGTGGTCCTGAAGTCACCTGTACCAAGTATTGCCAGAACTTATGGGCCAAAGTCATGTTATTGTACAGTAAAAATGGAGTATGAGGCACTTTTCCCGTAAAGAAAAAAACAAAAAAACTAGAGATGCAACTTTGAGGTTTAATTTCCCCAAAATGGTACAGTAAAATTGTTTGATAATGACTGTGGAAGTAGCCAGGGTGGTCCTGAAGTCACCTGTACCAAGTATTGCCAGAACTTATGGGCCAAAGTCATGTTATTGTACAGTAAAAATGGAGTATGAGGCACTTTTCCTGTTAAAAAAAAAACTGAGATGCAACTTTGAGGTTTAATTTCTCCAAAATGATACAGTAAAATTGTTTGATAATGACTGTGGAAGTAGCCAGGGTGGTCCTGAAGTCACCTGTACCAAGTATTGCCAGAACTTATGGGCCAAAGTCATGTTATTGTACAGTAAAAATGGAGTATGAGGCACTTTTCCTGTTTAAAAAAAACTGAGATGCAACTTTGAGGTTTAATTTCTCCAAAATGATACAGTAAAATTGTTTGATAATGACTGTGGAAGTAGCCAGGGTGGTCCTGAAGTCACCTGTACCAAGTATTGCCAGAACTTATGGGCCAAAGTCATGTTACTGTACAGTAAAAATGGAGTATAAGGCATTTTTCCTGTTTAAAAAAAACTGAGATGCAACTTTGAGGTTTAATTTCTCCAAAATGATACAGTAAAATTGTTTGATAATGACTGTGGAAGTAGCCAGGGTGGTCCTGAAGTCACCTGTACCAAGTATTGCCAGAACTTATGGGCCAAAGTCATGTTACTGTACAGTAAAAATGGAGTATAAGGCATTTTTCCTGTTTAAAAAAAACTGAGATGCAACTTTGAGGCTTAATTTCTCCAAAATTATACAGTAAAATTGTTTGATAATGACTGAGGAAGTAGCCAGGGTGGTCCTGAAGTCACCTGTACCAAGTATTGCCAGAACTTATGGGCCAAAGTCATGTTATTGTACAGTAAAAATGGAGTATGAGGCACTTTTCCCGTAAAGAAAAAAACAAAAAAACTAGAGATGCAACTTTGAGGCTTAATTTCTCCAAAATTATACAGTAAAATTGTTTGATAATGACTGAGGAAGTAGCCAGGGTGGTCCTGAAGTCACCTGTACCAAGTATTGCCAGAACTTATGGGCCAAAGTCATGTTATTGTACAGTAAAAATGGAGTGTAAGGCATTTTTCCTGTTTAAAAAAAACTGAGATGCAACTTTGAGGCTTAATTTCTCCAAAATGATACAGTAAAATTGTTTGATAATGACTGAGGAAGTAGCCAGGGTGGTCCTGAAGTCACCTGCACCAAGTATTGCCAGAACTTATGGGCCAAAGTCATGTTACTGTACAGTAAAAATGGAGTATGAGGCACTTTTCCTGTAAAGGAAAAAACAAAAAAACTAGAGATGCAACTTTGAGGTTTAATTTCCCCAAAATGGTACAGTAAAATTGTTTGATAATGACTGTGGAAGTAGCCAGGGTGGTCCTGAAGTCACCTTAACCAAGTATTGCCAGAACTTATGGGCCAAAGTCATGTTACTGTACAGTAAAAATGGAGTATAAGGCTCTTTTCCTGTTTAAAATTCATAAGGCCCTGTTAGGTAGGTAGCCTACACGGGAACACACACACACACACACACACACACACACACGGAAACACACACACACACACACACACACACACACACACCTTGCCTTTGTATTATCCGCGTCTTACTTTGAAAACCGGAAGTCATCTCGCTTGGTTCTGAACTAGCGTTAGCTTCGTCAGTGGACTCGGAGAATTTACCGTAAGTTCTATGATACGGGCGCAGTTCAAATGTTTGTGCGGCTGGCTTGACTCCGCGAGGAAGAACGACGGCTCACTTGACCGCAGTTCTGGAGGGGGGGTCTAGACCATCATGGGTTAAACGTATGCCGGGGAATATCAGGTGTGTGAATGACAGGTGTGTTAATGACAGTATGACACACACCTGTCAGGTGCGTAGACCATGGATGTGCCCATCTGGAGCCTACATGACCGCAGCAAACACACAGCATACAAACGACGACTTTAGTTCATTTGACGTGTAAATTCGTTATTTTTCTGTCGTTTTAAGATGTAGGCTACACATTTTTAAGGCGAATGTCAACTTAGACATTTTTGGGCCAAACGGCAGTCCGTATTTCTTCCTGCCCATTAGGCCTAATGTCTGTTTACTGAAGTAGACGGGTTGTTTCGGACCTGAAGCACCGGACGTCCACTAGGCTGCCTCCAGCAATGACGGTAATCCTGCGTCTTTTCGCTGCTAACTGAGCAGTGAGCACTGCCTTAATATGAGCCAGCTGTAGCCTAACAAAGCGAAAAAGTTCTCTACCTTGCCCTTTAGTAATAAACTCGCAAACACGTCCAATTTTAAATCTGAGACTAAAAGCTCACTCAACATAAGTTTTTTTTTAATTTTTTTATCCTGGCCTCCTATTATCAAACCTGTCCGTGTGGACCTGCATGATCCCAAATCCCACCAATCCGTCCCTGTACAATCTTACAGTAAACCTCGACAGATTCATCTCTGCTGTAATTTCTTTTTAATCCTCAATGGGTTTATTGTTGATGAACTTCCATTTTCCCCTCCGACTAGGGAACAGGGAAATAACAGCAGTATTGTCCCCAGCAAGTAGCAGCCAGGGGTAATCTGTCACTGTGGACCGCACTGTTTTCTCTAATTCAATACGCATTATTAGCTCAATGACAGATGACAGATGTTGCAGAAAATAAATTGAGACACAGATGAAGTTAATGCATCTTTATTTCATGCTTCTACTTTTCATAAGAAAGGACAAACTCAGTAGATTTTCATTCCTTTTTCATAATAAAGCATCATCCTTCTAGTGTTTCCCCCTCTCTCTCACACACATATACGTTCATATAGATTTATCTTTCAAAATATAATGCGTTATCTACTCATATGTACAAAGTTCCTCTACCGTGTTTGACCTTCTGAAAATTATCCATCACATTAAAATGTTAAGTGAAATGAATACATTAACACTATTTAGATTAGATACATGTACAATTTGGTTTGTAATCTGGATACACCGCAAGCACTGGGAATATCTGAGATATTTGCTCAGCAACTTTTTACAGTTTAGATATCAAGACCACAGAGACTAGTGTACTCAAAAACAAAAACAAGGTTGCAATGTTGCTATTTAAAATATCATAATTTTCCCCCATTTTAAAATTATTTTCTTAGTTTCACAGGGCTTGGTTTTAATAAATACACATACCACAACACAGTAGTCAAAAGGAAGCAATGAGGATCGAACTACTTCATCTTCATACCTTCAAACCAGCAGCTTGTGGTGGTGGATAAATACTGTACTTTAGAGAAAAAAAAACCCAAGGATCTTGTAGAAAGCTGTATGTCCACAACGATGATGTTTAGTGATTTGATAGTTGTTTCAACCCAGCTGGACGTGCACTGTGTTGCAGGGATGTACTGTTGGAGATGGAGAGGTGCAAGGAGCAGTCAAGGACCAGGACTGGACTTGGCGTGGAAGTGATGCTCCTGTGAGTGAGGATCCTCTGCTCCGTCAGTAAACTTCCAAGTTAATGCCAATATGTGAGGGGTTAAGGTAGGAAAGGAAGTTCTGCAGCACAGACGGAAATAAGAAATCAGTCTCAGACAACCAAAACAACCGATCATACGTAAATGAATATACAATACTGTCTTCATGTGGAAATGTTTTTAGGCCTATCTACAGTCACAACTGCAGGGTGAAATGATCTGCAGGTTGCAAAGTTCATTATACATCTAAAATGAAAAGTTAACTTATTTTGCTGCTTTGGGATTAACTGGTTTCAATCTTAGATCACTACAGGGAGACTTCTTTTTGTGCTTCTCATTATCTCCCTCATCCTCAATAGTCCCAAAAGGTCTAAAGTGTCTTTCAGTTTGTTGCGCTCATGTTATGGCTAGAAGTTGTTGCTTGGCAACACAGAGTGGCCAGATATGATTCGCTGTGTGAGTGTTAAATTGAATTGCCATGGGGTCTGCCTCATCTGGACCATGTTACCCTGTATCAACAAAGTCTCCAGGAGAGATGCATTGTGGTCACCGCTCACCTCTTTTTACTCCAGAGCTGCTTAGAAAAGACCGCAATCTTTAAGGTTTTCTTTGATGATGATGTCTGTCACAGCGTTGAACACAATCTCGACGTTCTTTGTGTCTGTGGCACAGGTCAGGTGGCAGTAGATTTCCTTCACACCCTTCTTCATGTTCAATTCCATGAACTGCAACTTGATGTAGTTGCTGGCGTCATCGTATGTGTTGGGGCCTAAAAGAGATTGAGTGAGTGAGAGTGAGGATGGGATGCAGTGTTAGCTCTTCTGATTGTGCATCACTTTGGACAGTTGGCTGACGTGACGTAAGACTGATAAAATGTTGTGCATCAGATGATTTGATTTAGGGAACAAGGCCAATGCTTTCTCTGTCAGCTGTTGAGTCTCAGTATTTCTTGCTTGAGCGATTTTGTCGAAATCTTTCAGTTTTGGTTTCCCTGTCGTCACCATAATGGTATTTACCAGTTGGTTTGTTTTGAACGCATAAAACAATAATCAACCCAAGTTAATCAGAGTCTGACTTCTGACCAACTGGTGTGGTTTTATTCCCGGCATCTTGAGACTCCTACAGAGTACAGCAGGTTTTAATACTGAGCTATTAAAGCGGAGTCAGTTGGTCTCACCATCATAGTCTGGGAAGCAGATACTCAGATGGACTTTCTTGATCTTCTCTTCAAAAAGATCCTTCTTGTTGAGGAAAAGCACGATGGAGGTCAGTGCAAAGAATCTGTGGTTGCAGATACTGTTGAATAGATGGAGGGACTCGTGCATGCGGTTCTGTGATGGACAGAAAGGAACAGAGGGTGAGCATCTATAGTCGGCAAGCTTTTCATAAGTCGGAATTCATGGTCAAATGGTTGTGTTCCCACTCACCACTTCATCATCCTCTACGAGCACCATGTCGTATGCACTGAGAGCTCCGCAGAAGATGATACAGGTCACACCCTCGAAACAATGGATCCACTTCTTTCTCTCTGACCTCTGGCCACCCACGTCAAACATCCTGTTCACCACAGAAAGTCGGAAGAAAGTCAGCCAGGCAAGCGTCTGCCGCACGTCAAAGTGCCGACTAGAGCTATAGGCAGTTTTTACCAGTGTCAGATGTTCAGGATCCACCGGCGACTTACCTGAAGTGCAGCTCTTTGCAGGAGAACTGTTCCTCAATGATACCAGTTGTTTTGACTCGAGATCGCAGCACATCCTGCTCAGTGGGGAGGTAGTCTGGCTTACAGATTCTGTCCATTTCATTGAGGTAGCTGTGGATGGCAGAACAAACAATACACAGATCAGGTCTCAGATGCGACACCCTCTTTTCTGCAAAGACTGAGCTACAGTAGCTGCTGTTGCATCCTTCCAACAGTGGGCATGGACTTACTAGCCAGCAGAGTCGTTCAGCTGGTACTCAGCAGCCCTGTCAAAGCCGGCCTGCACACCACTGTCATTCCACAGCTTCTTGATGACGTCAGACAGCTCAGCAGGCATTGTGCCTTCCTCAATGGAGTCTGACAAGTTCTGCAGCTTCTGTGCATCTTCCTGTGGTTTCATGCAAACAGAGCAAAAGTTCAGTTCATCAGTAGCAGCACTGCACTGGAATATAGTATGATCATATTTACAGTATGGTTTTTATGTATTGAATATTAAAAATCGGACAAGTGATGTCTGATTGTCATCTTTTGAGTGCAACATCAGACCTGGGCAGTAGGTGCGCCGAAGCCGACGCCCAGCATCTCCATGCCTCTGATGATAGCCAGAGCAGACTGCAGGATGTTGCCGTAGATGATCGCTCTGAACTCCATCTGTTCCTCCTTTGTGTAACCACCTTGATGCAGAATCCTGTGCACAAGTAAAAGCAAAGGGGGAAAAGAGTTACAGTCAGTTCGCTTTCAAACTTCGTTGTGTTAATCCTCTCCTAGCCAGAGCCAGTGGACATTTTCTATTCGTAAGTACTAGGATATTGCACTGAATACTCTCTGTTTGGATTGCATGTAAAATGGCATGTTCATACAGCAGAGAAATTATCTGGATAACCACTGGCTCAGGTGCTCACAGTGCCACCATGTGGTGTGTTTCTAAACCTCACTCAGCTCCCTTTGCCAGAGTGAAACTGACTGTACAAAACAAGTGCTGACAAATCAGGGTAAGCGGATGTTTGCCCTGTTGACCTTTTGTAAAAAGCCTCACTGCAAGTGAGACAGACAGAGATGAGAATGCTTTGGCCTGCTGGCTTCATGCCTGACCAATGAGATTAAATTACCCTTCAGCTGTACTGTAATTCCTGAGCGGTGACATGGTGTGGAAGACACAAAGTACGTATGTTACCCTTTTTTTTTAAATACTTACTTCATTTGTTTTACGATGGTGCTTTTCCCTGACTCACCAGCGCCTGAAAGAGAAGACAAAGATTAGCACCAACACCAAAACTGCTGAGTTTCTCTCTGTCAGGACATTGTGCAGAAAAGAACTGTGTTTGTGCCAAAAACAAACAAAAAGAAGGATGTTTATGATACTAAGCAATTTAAGTGAGCAGTCCGGCCAAAATAGAAAAGTCTTTCATCGACCCACAATGCTTTGCTGTCCATTTAGATAGTTTGATGATTTTTCTCTGGCCCTTTTTCAGATGTTTGCCTTCACCACAAGTGACTAATACCACATTTGGACTGTGCAACTCAAAGGGACAGAGAATTACAACATCATTGTTGACATCATGACATGAGTATCCACGCAAATGGATGTGTCATTATAAGATTATCAACCTATCAACAGTAAATCTTTACGTCAGCCTGATTTATAAACATCACATGTGACAAAGAGACACACAAAGACACAGAAAACTGAATTTTAGTGAGAGAGTGAAGTGTTAGAAGTTGAATTTGAATCCATGTTAGACATGACATTGTTGCCCGTGGTAGTGGAGACAACAGATTCGTATAATGCACGCATTCATCTCTGTTAATATGCCACGGTGATCATGAAGTTCTCTGAAGCGTTATGGTTCCCAGTTTGCTGTGAAGCTTCATTAGAGGACATGAAACTGGCTTTACTTAGAGGAACAACAAAACACTGTTACAGTTATTGAGTTGTTGAATTTGTCCTTCTAAAACTGGTGATTTACAATTAGTTATGCAGAGATGTCACTGAATATCAGTGTTTTGAGTAGACATGTCCGACCTTTGGCAAATCAGAAATCCATGTTTGATGTTTAATTTTTAAAGGGAACCGCTCCTCTGGATGAGATTATCATTGTACATATACAATATA
The DNA here is from genome assembly GCF_045865225.1 of Trachurus japonicus. Lineage (NCBI taxonomy): Eukaryota > Metazoa > Chordata > Actinopteri > Carangiformes > Carangidae > Trachurus > Trachurus japonicus. The sequence goes on along the minus strand of NC_140913.1, from coordinate 18,583,789 downwards.
AAGTGGATCATTCTTATATGCACAGTTAAAGTGACACAATTGGATGTTCTGGCTGAAGAAAAGCTTGCAGGGAGATCAGGCTCTGTGCAGCGCTGTAAGCTAACTGAGGCCAGAAGGAATTTATCACGTCACAGAGCAACCAAAGCTGGCTGCCCTGCTCACTGGAGCCACATTAAGCCCCATCTTTAGACTTACTGCTGAGCATTTAAAGACTTCAAGCCGTCACTCATGTGGCCCCATCAAACCCTCTCAGCAATCATTAGTAAGTCATTAACAAGTTTGTTTTTCCAAATTGTAATGAGGTAGTAAAGGTGGTATCGTGACGGTATTAATATTGGTTTGCATCAGCTGCGAGGATGAAATGAAGAGTTCCTTTATCCCCTCTGAGAGTCACTCTTTACCCAGTGCTCATTAGTGAGTGTGTCTTTAGGCTTTGCAGTGACATTAAATCTGGGTTTTAACAGGGGGCTCTATGTCCATGTTTATCCTGCAGAGCATACTGTAGATACAGCAGAACTTACAGGGAGTTTTAGTTGGGAGTTGTCAAGAGCAAGGAAAAGTGCCTACCTAGGAAACTGCAGAATTTACTGGACTGAAGTGGTGCAGGTTTTGCAGACATAACTAAATTTCCATTTATGATATGCAAACACTTGCAAAAAATGCTATTTGAATCTGAGATGATTCAAATCTTAATGCAGTGAAGATCTGCAGAGTAGCAGTCTTGTAACTTACCATCTTTAGGCCTCTGTGCTATATTTTCCTAATGGGGCTGTTTTCAAGCAAGGGAAGGTTTACTAAGAGATGTTGAGTGTTGTCACACCTGCATTCAAAGAGCTAAGCACTCAAATCTGTTTCAAACCTGTTGCTTTGCAATATACACCTGCTGTTTTTCCCATTTATTTACTTATAAAGTATTTTTCTATAATTTCTCTGGCACAGGACAGTGCTGCAGAAACAACTCAGTCACACATTCAGTCTGTGAATAGTGTTTCAGATACTGTAACATAGGACTTTCCAAATTCAGTAAGTGCGTCTTACAGTAATATATAATGTTTAAGTTGCATAGTTAAGTGATTTATGATTGATTTACAGCATCTATCACTAGTGTAGCAGCACAGATGTCCATACTTTGCTGTTTTGAAAGTTTTTTTCTCTTTTTTTCCTGACTCATTTGACAATAATTTGTCACAATGTCACAATCCTGAAATAATTTTCATTTTTGATCCTATTTCTCTGAACAAAGGCTCAAGAGTCTCATCACAATATTCACTGGTTTCCTGACCCTGAGTTGTGCTGTGGTAATAAAACACATTTCATACATAATGTGCAAGTTGAGGGATCAACCGAGACCTCAGCAAGTGGATCTGCACTAAACCAGTTAGCTAATCGGATTGACATATCACTGCTGTGCTGTGATTCATTTAGACCAAAGGTTATGATCTTTTAAGCACCAGTGTCCTTCCATTAGAATTGAAAAGTCACTCTTAATTTTAAGTTGTAGCCGAGAGGAAACATAAGTAGGTCTTGTCACTGTTTTTCAAATCAAGTGGTTTTGGCAGATATTGAAGATGTTTCCACAACCCTCATATTTGCAGCCTTTGAACAACTTGAAGTTTAGAATAAATCATCATGTTGGTAACAACACATCCTCAAAATGAATGCAGAAGTAGATCACATGAAAATCTTTTCCTGAAGTTTAGATCATGGCACGCTTTTCTGCAAAGTGCACCATATGCTTAAAGGGATATTTCAACATTTTGGCAAATTCACCTATTGCCATAATCCCTGTAGTTTTAGGAGTAGGTTCATTACCTTCAGCTGTTTTTAGATTGACGGGGAAAAGACGCGAGCTGCACTGTATTTCCACGTTTCCCTCATCAAATGGACAAGTTGTGACCTGCACATTCGCCACGCTATGAAATAATAATATAATTATGTAACATTACAACATCATGACATGAAGCAAATACTCAGAACTACTGGCTTTTGAAATCACTCCACTCAGACACTCAGCCGTGTCTGAAATGTAGCTTCAGTTACGCATTTGCCTCGAAAACAACTCTGTCTCGTAACATTCCATTATTATTTCATAGCGTGATGAATGTGCAGGTCACAACTTGTCCATGAGAGCGTTTTGGAGTTGTTGGATTGCGTATTTAGTTTGATGAAGGAAACGTAAATACCATAAGCCTCCGTCTCTCCCCTGCTGATCTCAAAACAACATGCACCGACAATTAAAGGTAATGAACCTGCTATGACTATAGTGATTATGGTAATAGGCAAAATTAAGTGTTGAAATATCCCTTTCAGTAATTGTATTGCTCTGTCAGACATGGGCAAACCATTCCTCAATTGGTCGTGTGGCTGCAGGTTTTTGTTCAGACCAACCAAGAGCACACAGTTTGACCAATCAACTGTCTGAAGACTGGGATCAGTTGATTAAATGAGTCCAGTCCAGTGTGCTGCTGCTTGGTTGGAAAGAAAACCTGCAGCAATAATAGCAATAATAGGAATAGGTTGCCCATGCATGCTCTATGTTGTAACATAGTCAAACAAAATATTTATTTTCAGTATTTCAACTCAAATTTCAGTGTAGCGTCTCGGCCTGCTTATCTCAACTCAACTTATCTCACTCGCCTCTCTGTCTGTCCTCTTTTCTGTCACTAATGCCCTTTGAGTTTTGCACAAGCATAAACAGTCCTCCCATCTTTCTAATAAACTAATGCATCCTTTTACCCAGAAACAAATCATCTGTGCAGCCTGTAAATCCGCTGATCATGCCATATCTTAAATCTAACTAAGGAGTGAACAGATGTTGCCAGAGCAGCTGAGCACTACCTCAGATGACTCATACCCAAGACTTAAGAAACAATAGGAAATAAGCTCCACTAAACTGAGACCACGATGGATACCCATCCATTACTTGATGGATGTCTTGGTGGTTCCTAATTATTCCAATTTGGTAATGATCTGTAACATAAATTAAGTCTCATCCTGTAACCCACTGTTTACATTTCAGTAAACCAGTAAAAGGTGACTCAAACATTTCTCTAAGATCTGAGTCTTGTCTTTGTAACTGTGCACCCCATCAGTTACACCTGTTGACTGTTGGCAGATGACAACTTCTGATCTACTTCGCAGACCTGAACCTCCACATGAGGTTTTGTTCTGTCAGAGATGGAAGTTTAAAAGTTAAACAGAGTTTGTAAACTACTGAAGTGCTGGAAAGTGGAAAACCTGGTCACCCGGAGCCATTTGCATCAAAACTGATAAAACAAAAGTCCACTTACCAAGCAATAATAGCTTGACAGTTTTAGCTTCCTTATCAGCATCTTCTTGGAGTTGTTTTTCCAACTCCTTAGACTTTTTGTCTTCGGCGCTTGCTCCTGCACCCATTTCTGCCTCCGCTAACTCGAGATCCTCTATGAAGGAAATTTTGACAGTTGACTGTGAGCAGCTGCAGAGAATCTTGGTGGAGCACTAATCGTGCTGAAAGGCGATTTCAGAGCGGAAGGGGATTGGGAGGGAGGTGCTTGAGCCTTCCTGGCTTGGTTGGCTTCTTTCGATTAGATGATCAGATGGGACCCCTCTCAAGGATCAAATCAATTCAGCAGCTCTGTTAGAGAGCCACGCTTTAATTCCCTCTCCTTAAATCCCTGACCTAGGAGGTGCTTCTTCCTGATTGGCCAGCCAATCCAATTAGTCGAACAAGGGCAATAGTGAGTTATGTAAAGAAAAGGAGAAAATAAACACACATATGCACAGTGAGAGTCATTCAATGGTTTTTCCATCTGGAATTAATCCAAGAAAACCTGATTTGGGTTGTGTGTGTGTTTTATAAAGACATGTATATATGAATGTGTGTACATAGGATTCAGTCCCTTGTGCTTGTGTGTGTATACGATGTAGTGTAGGGTCAAAACTTTGTCTATTTACATTTATCTGTGGTTTGGGCTAACTGTGTAGGCGTCATCCCATCCACCCAGCCAACTGGACTCTTGACTTCAGTGTCAGTCACATGGACAAAGCATGGAGGGAGGAATTAAGGTCTCATAAACTTCTTATAGTTAAGACGTTTAAATCCCAGGTGGTGTGGTGCCTGCTAAATAAAGCAACTGTCACTGTACTGCAGTCTTCAGTTGGGGGTCTCTCTCAGCAATAACATGTTTCTCTAGTTACATAATCTTGAGGGGGGGAATGAATACCTCTAAAAAATATTCTTGTTTTCCATGTTGATGCTGGATTGGAGCAGTTGGGTGATAGTTGGCGGTCAATGGGCCTTGTGTCCAGTGCTGTGCTGTTACGTTGCCGCCCTGCATGTTGGAGGACTTAAACTGAGATTTGACTGCATTTGATGGTGCTAATTCAGTCAGAATACGGCTTACTGCTCTATATATTAGGCAACAAACTGCGTCAGAAGGCTTCAGTTTTGGTACTTTAATCTCCAAAAAAAGAGCATCACTTTCAGATGGTTTTCACACGACGTAGTAACAGACCATATAATGTTATAACAGATGTGTGAGGAAATGACTGGTCAGAAGATATGTCCAGACTGACTACGTACTATTTCACACATTATTTTACTAAAACACAAAATGCCTAAAAGAAAATGCATTTTTTAGTATAGTTGCATATTGTGTTAGTCAACCTGAATGAAGCCAGACTGTGGTTGAAATATAGTCTTGAAGTGTGTTCGGTTGCATTTGCTGATTTGAGTTGAGATCTGACAGATTAAAGAGGTGGGACTCTGGTGCGGAAAATAAATATTTGATCCCCTGCAGATTTTTTCTCTCATTTCACTTGATCAGATGCAAATTAATTTATAACCTTTATATGATATCATTTCTGGATTTTTTTTTTGTTGATATTCTGTCTCTCTCTGTTAAAATAAACTTGTGTTTAGCTCAGTTGGTAGAGCAGCCGCCCATGTGTTGAGGCTACAGTCCTCACTGCAGGTGGCCCCAGTTCGAATCCCGCATCCCTGCATGTCTTTCCCCCTCTCTCTGCCTCCCCATTTCCTGTCTCTCTCTCGACTGTGCTTTCCATTAAAGGCAAAAAAAGCCCAAAAAATATACTTGAAAAATAAATAAAAATAAACTTACCATAAAAACTATAGACTGTCCATTTCTTTGTGGGGGAGCAAACTCAAAAAATCAGCAGGGCATCAAATACTTAATTTTTTCCACTGTATTCTTTACTTCTATGTATACTTAATCTATTCTATACTTACCTACAAATAAGGTTTCACCTTGAAACAAACATCTAAATTTGTACTTGATACAGAAATAAATGTGAACACTTAAAGTGTCTGTGGGCAAGATGTCTTCACGTTTTTAGTTAGACATTGGTAGACAAGTTAGACAAGTAAAGCTAATTGTTTCATACCAGCATTATTGCTATTGAGACTAGATTCAGCAGTACACACATAGATGTGGAAATGGGAGTTTACTACCTTATGTGGACAGTGAACATGAAGTGTGTGTGTGAGAGACAGCTACAAGCATCTTGAAGTACCTGCTAATCATCATTAGTTTGATTGATCGTGTTTGTGTTGTTGATGTGTCATGGTGATTGTTGAGGAAATGGGCAAATGAGGCAGGTGTGTTCGTTTGTCATATTTAAATTGTGGGACATTGTCTTCAATTTTCAAAGCCCCACCCATTTGCACCCCTGAATCTTTTTCATCAAACCAGATCTGTATAAAGACAGAACAGGGCTGCTCCACCTAGATTAGATGTGAGTAATTGGATATTTTCTCTGTAAACCTGGTATGATGGAGTCATATGTTGAAAATGTTCTCTGGGAGTGTGATGTAGGCTGAACAGGTTTAACAGAACTTGGGTCTTCCCCTCAGCCGGCCAGACAGAATCCAGTTTAGTGACGTCAAGGTCAAATAGGCTCAGCGGGCAGCTAAAGGATTGACAGACTGGGACCTGGGAAGAAGAAGAAGTGTGACTCGTGAATGATGTGGTGGACTGTTTCAGGACGTTTCACTCTGACGTGATTAAATCTGAAAAAATGCACCGCCCAAGAGCTGACGAGTCTGGTCAGAAACTTGCCCTCTACTCTACAATCAATGCCCCTAAAAAAAAGAAGCAAAAAAACAAACAGTGAATGTAGCAGTATGTTTGTATGTAAGTCAGACTCTTTCAGCTTTGCTTTAATTTACTGAGCATCACATTCATTTCACTGTAGTGCTATTGGCCTGGGGCAGAGAGTTTCAGGTCTAAATCCCAGATGCTTCCAAGCAGGCTAATCGCAGTAGCGCATCTAGTGATGGCAGCCAATCCCATTAGGGGGTGGATGGCGTAGCCCCGCTTTGTGCTCAGCCCCTCAGTCTCTGATCTGTTGACGAGATTAACGTCAGAGCCTCAGATCAACCCGAGAGGCAGGGGCTTAACACGTCGTCTTTTTGGGTGATGGGTTTGTGGAGAGCAAAGAACTAAACATGTAGGACGAAAGAGCAAACAAAACAAAATGCAGCTTTAATTTACTACCACATGAATTTGTGGAAAGGGCCAGCTGTTTTTCACCACTCACAGCAGCTGTTTTATTAGTGAGAAAAACAAGATGGAGCTGATCCTCTGGCTTAAATTTCCCTCTTGTGGCACATTATTGAAACAGACGTGCAAACAAACCATGACAAGAACAAACCAACATGAAAATAATTAGTGTTTGATACAAATCCAGACAGATACAGAGCTCTCTAAATCCACAGTAGATTCACTTAGAGCAGGTTCCCACCTGCTTATTAGCTAATATGGTTTAGGCCACAAGCTTTTCTATATGTCACAAAATAAATAGGTGAACTCAGCCTGCTGACGCATGGGAAAGCCTTAGTGACACCATACTGAAAAGTTTACACACAAGATGTTGTGATACTCGCCGGTAATCCTCTTCTAACGCCATCATACAGCTTACATTTACTAAGTACGTTGCATAAAAAGTAACATATATCATTGGCCATAAGGTTGTCAAAATATTTTTCATGCATTGATTTATTTACTGATATGCACATTTGCACATCCACATTATGTGCACTATATATACTTAACATGCACTTTATATATATATAGGCTACATATATAAAGTGTATAGTGTATACATTTACAGTACATGTAGAAAAGTGGAAAAAAGTTTGATGTTGGATCTTTAATTTAGATTTTGCCTGCATACATACTTTGTTGTCTGTCGTGACAACATTTTCTTCGACGTTGCTCATGTACAAAAAACACAAAACAATTGATAACCATTGGACATAAAACAATCTGTCAATAGCCAATCTGACTAAAAGTGTACATTCTTAAAAACAAGTGTAAGGCACTTTCTATTATATCATTTGTCTTTGTAGATTCAATTTGGAGTGAATTTCAGCTGAATTGCTCACTAAAGGAAGACAAATATAGAGAAAGTGGTGGTTTTGATGCTTCTTTTTTTTCTTTTAGGTTTTTTTTGTCTGATGTACTTTTAATTTTGAAATACACATACAGATTAATATGTGAGAAACCAGAAATAGAAACCAGGTACACACACTCAGACACACAGACACACACACACACACACATGGAGTGTAGCATTTCAAGATAATCTAAATTCAATATTTGTGTCGGTGGTTGCATGTATAGATACATCTGGTGAGGAGGACGCTTTTTGTCCAAGGTCAGCACACATTTGCCTGCAGTTGAAGAGGGATTAACCACAGACAGATTAGCTTCAGAGGCAATGAGTGAAATGAAGTCAGAAGAGTGAACTTAAGGTGAATTAATTTACTCATGGAAACAGTGCGTGGGCCTCAAGTCTCCATTCAGATGTTGGCTTGTCTGACACAGCAGTGGTTAACTTGTCCTTAGCTGTCTGCAGCCACAGTGAAACTTTAAGCACCTGCTCCGTTCACCTGCACCTCCGGCTCCATCTGCCCCAAAGATCTCCTCAGGGACGAGAGGCTGTCACTGGTCGTCAGTGTCAAAGAGCTGCCCCACTCTCTGGATACTCAGCTTTGGCCTCACTCACTCTCCCTGACTGTGATTTTTACTTTAACAAACATGCATCAGTTTCTATATTGGGTTGCGATTGGCTGTTTGTTAGGTATCGTTCATCCTCACCGTTCTCCACTGATATAATGGAGGTTCACATATTATCTCCTCAAGATGGTGCCGCTCATTTGTTATTCACCCGATTTGAGTGAAAGTTAAACCTTTGATGAGTCCACAATAGGTTTGAACAATTCTCACCATAACAATATTCGTAAAGAAAATCATGAATGTGTTTGGAACACAAATTGTAAAATTATTTATTATCGATATATCACTTTTGGTAACAATAATTGTTGTTGACTTCAGTTCTTTCGAGCTACACTGACTCACTTTTCTATAAAACTCAACAAGTGGTCTGTGTTAATGGTGTGTTACTGTGTCATCATGCACACGTACAGCATGTGCCCAACCACGCAGGCTTACAGATCACCGTGACACCTGTAAGTCTTCATATTGATGTTAAACAATGTGGGCTTGTACTGGTCTACGTTTCAGAAGTGCTTCCAATTTATGAACCAGTAAGGCTCCTCAGATCCTCTGGTTCTTCTTTTAGTCGATCAGAAACGTCTGGTGATGCTGCTTTCAGCCTTTATAGGCTCCAAAAACCCTGGAGCAGCCAGAGGAACTGAGAGGAGCTGGAAATACTGATACTTTTAATCGTAAACCTAAGATTTTTGTTTCAATGTGGCTTTATTGTTGTGCTCTTTAATTTGATAATTTAAGTGTTAGTGTTAAGTGTTTTATATTTCCCTTAATCCGGGAAGTAACCACACTTGGTAACTTATGTTTGACAAATAAAATAAGTAATTTAAGTTTAAGCTAAGTACTTAAGTTTAGAACAAGCATTTGTTTTCACATTTGTATGTATGTACACGATTTGGAAAAACCATGGTAACTTCACTGACCACTGACTCTACACTGTAGTGTTTGTATTGTACAAAAATACCATCTGTCATTTATAAGGAACAATCTCATGAATATTTTACCACAACCTGTTTTTAAAAATGAATAATAAAATAATATATTAATCATAATTGACTCATGCAATGTCTATAAAGTTTTAAAGTGTATGTTCTTCATGTAAACATGTCTATTTACTTCAGTTGATGATGTCACTGAGCAGCTTATTACTCTTTAAAAGATTTACACACTGCGACGTGTCCCTGTGCTGCAGTCACTCTCACTCACTACTTACCCATAAATACCACAAGAGGGCAGTAGCTACACATGGTACACACCTCCACCAGTGCCATTAGTTTACAGCTGCTTGAGTGGAGGATTAGATGTTTTAGTCCTTCATCTTCGCACTAATCTAAGAACAGTCTCCATGATTGCCCCTTTTTTCCTCAAGCACAGCAAACCCACTCCTCGTTTGATTTGTGGAGTGAAGTGTGGGAGCTTCAGATTGTGTTGTGTGTCATTGTTATGTCTGGGTAGGTGATGGGATGTGACAAATCACAGCCATCATAATAGATTTATATTTATCAGGAATAGTATATTTCTCTTCATCAGCTGCAGCACTGTGGCTCCTGATCATCCAGTGTTTGCATGAATGATGAATATATTGGCTGGTGTTTGTTATTGTGCTCTTCACTCTGTTGAGCCAGGTGAGCCACCGGGCGCCCAAGTGCTTTTTGTTTTGTTTTTTAATTGTCACGGCTCTCTCGGGCGGCCTGATGATCAAAGCTTCACCGTGTCCTCTAAACCACTGTGAATGTGTTTGTTAGCAGCACACTGTGTCACACAACAGAATAAAAATAACTACACACATTTACGAAACTACATGAACAGATAGCCACCATTGTTTAAATGAATTAAGACATTATTGAAGTCAGATAAAGGAGGCTTTCCTTCAAAGAGCAACACTTTTGAAATAAAAATTAACAAATGTTTTTAATGCTAATAATAAATGCTAAATTAAATTGAAGGTTTACAGATTCATTCTCTGTTAGATGTTGAGATAGTTTAATGTATATTTTAGTGTTTTTGTTATCATTATTGCATAACCACAACTTTTCTCCCCTCTGGTTTGCCCACACAGATTTGTGGTTGTCACGGCAACAGCAGAACTGCACTCTGCTGGCGCTGTGTGTTTTGTACCCTGCGTGTAAATGCGTTTGTGTGTCTTTTGTATGTGTGTGTGTGTGTGTGTGTGTGTGTGTGTGTGTGTGTGTACGTGGCATGGGGGGAAGCCAAGCCTCTCCATCACACCCCCACTTTCATGAGCGCTGCAGCTCAGGCACGGGAGTCTTTTGGAGGGGGCGGGGCCTGTTTCGCTGCAGAGGGATGCTCCGCTCCGCAGCCCCACACTGGACCAATCACTTTGGAAATCCCTGCTCACAGGCACGTAGCATACACATACACACACATACGCACACATATACACAGATTTACGCTGACAGAAATCAAACCCCCTAAAGCTCCTGTTATCTGTGCCACATCCTCCCTTTCCTTCTCCTTTCTGTCGTTCAACCTCCTCTCCTCTTCCTCCTTCTCCTCCTCCTCCTCCTCCTCTCTCACTCTGTAGCTCTCCGACGCTCCGTCCTCCGCAGCTCTGACTCACTCAGCTCTCCTTTTTACCCATCCGAGCCACGCTGAACCACACAACCTGGGAACATGTCCTCCAACCTGCCCCCTGGGAGCACCGCCGGGGCCACCGGGGCCAAAAGCAGCAAGCCCCTCTCCCCCTTCAGGAAGCGGGGCAGCCTGCAGTACACAGCCAGCACAGGTGAGTGGAGGGAGACTGGGGCTGAACAGTGAGAAGAATCTCACATGAACTAAACCTGAGGTAGTAAAGCTCTGCACTGTGCATCTTTGACTTTTTGTACAATTTCATGTTTGGAGTAGTTGTAAATTTCACTCGCGAGAGAAGCAGACACAGGCTGCAGCACTTTTTTGTCTGCGAGTAGTTTGGGGAAATGCAAACCTGTTGATTAGCGAGGTGCAGCAGAGGAGGATGCGCTCTGTGGTTGATTTCAGCATTCATACCCCGCAGTTTCATGTCAGTGTGCCGGCTTCTGGTTTTTCCTTCATCCCTCTTTTCCAGGCTTATTTTTGAAAATACATACTGTACGTTCTCCGGCGTCAGCCAGATCCTCAAAGCCGAAAGGATTAGCCAGTGCTGTAGGAAACCCTTTTCATGCGGCTGAAATATTGCAAAAATTCATATTTCATCAGTCTTCATGTTTTACCTTAAAGGATTATACTGTATGCACTTCCACGAGATGGGAACACTTTGGGTCACGACAGTCTCAGTCTCTCAAAACATATTGCATATGATGGAAAAATATATGCTCTGTCTAAAATATCGAGTTTTTTGTGTCCTGTATGGAGGCTTTTCCCTTGAGAACAGAGATGTGTTGCTTGGATAAACGTTATGATGGTGTTTTCCACACAGCCTGAGAGCAGTATGTGGCCTGGAGAGAATAATATGTAGGTTGGTACCTCAGGACTTGATCCCCTGCTGAATGAAAGGATTAGCTTCCTCTCTGATGTATGCACACACTGATCAGGCTTTCATCTGAACCACAAAGAGTGTAGAATGACCATAGGACAAAATACCAGCCATTTAAACAGCCCTCCCTCTGTTCATTCACTGTCATCTCTCAATCCAGCATTAAAAAAAAGAGCTCACTCAGCTGTTATTAACATCATGCAAATAGCGATTTTATTCAGACACCATCAGTGTCTTCACATCATGTTATTGGTTACAAATTACTCTGAGTAATATTCAGTCCCTAAGGGTTTGAAAAAAACCAAATGTAAATGTGGTGAGATAATTGCACTTGTTCCCACTGCACGTTCTGTCCTCTAAGATTTTCCAGACATGAATGTTAATATCCTGGATTAAGACACGACTGCTTATTCTAGACATCCCGAAGCTGTTGATTAAAATCTCCCCCTAATGGAGATTTTTAAAAACATCCAAATTACATAATGCACGTACAACGTTGTCCTAAAAATAGATTGTATCTTTAAAAAAAAAATCTCCCACACCCAGGTCATGTAACCACCAGGGTCGCAACAGTGACACAACAGTGCCATGACTGTGACGTTGCAGCGACTGCCAAGGGAGTCAGAGATCGATTTTTCACCCCAACCACAGCAGCTGGAAGTCTGAGTGCTTCACTATGCCCCTCCCTCCAGTCAAGATGGTCCCTGTGATTACCCTCATTTACGGCTCATAGCTGACAGCGGTTATTACACAAATTGCTCTGGAGTCTCAGAGTGGGATTAATAAATAGTTAAGCTTTTATAGCCTTTTATACTTGGCAGAGATGGATTTTTCTCTCTTTTCTTTTGTTGTAGATGTAAAAGAAACGGACACTCTGAACAGATTCTGTCCTGATGCTGACAGGATTTGATTAGGACGTCTCTGCAGAAGCACATTAAGATAACATTCACGTTTGATGCTGTTAAAGCGGTCAGGGAACCATCTGAGTAAGCAAAGATGACATTTAGGTGACTCATCTTTCTTTCTTTTGTTTTTTCAAAAGGGCGCTCGCCTCGTTTGGGGCAGACTGTACAGTACAGTCTGTGTGTAAATACTAAATGGGCGCAGTGCAAACAGGCTGCAGATGCAGGATTATTTGATTTGTTTTGCCTCTGTCTGGATGTATGCTAGTGTCATATCTTTTATGTTAAATGCATCTGTAACAAACTGATTGCCTTTCCTGTTTCTGCTGGAGCTGCTTATAACTGGACTATTAATTATAGACTGTCTGATACTCTCATTTCAGTAGTCAGCTTAATGATTGTCTAAATTAACACTTACCATGTTGAATGAGCTTTGGCCTAATAGATTGTTCTAATAACAATCCTGATCTTTTGACCTAATCTAATAAGATCTCCACTGTTCAATCAGCACAGCCGAGAGAAATCAATGTGGAGAGCTGCGGCAGGATCTGATCAGCACTAAGCGAGATTGAATCATTCACAGCTCAGCTTCCTTTAAAGGTCATGAACCCATATCCACGTAATGTAGTGCTGCATGTCTATCAGACAGCCGTTAGCTCGTTTGTGCAGTTGTTGCGTGAAGAGCTGAGCCATGGTGTTGAGCACATTATTGCAGCAGAGTGTGGAGTGAACATAGCGGGGAAGGACTGTGGGTGAATCACATCTCTGCCTGTGAAAAAGGTAGTTCTGAGATTAGCCCACCACCCACTCAGCAGTTAGTCTGTTCTGCAACTCGTGTTGTTTTACACTTGTTCCACTTGAATAAACTCAACTGAGAACAACTTCACGTAGCAGCAGATGTTTACTGACGAAAGCTGTGCAGTAAGGGACTTGAACAGACGTTATAATTATTATACAAATGAAAAGCATTAACACTCTCTCTCCCAGGAAATAATAGACTAACACACCAATTTATGAAACTTGAGCTTTTGTAAATCAAAAGGTGAAGTTAGTGAAGTGAAAGATCCTGATACTTAAAGCTGTACAGAAAAGAAAATTGAATTGTGGATCCTAACATCCACTGTGGATCCTAACATTAGTGTAATAACTCATCTATCAGACGATATAGCCCAAACTTCGTGCAAAATTCTATTTTCGAGTAAATCCGGGATGAATGTGTGGTATTTTTTTTTTCCGCATTGGATAATGCAGGCGCACGGATTATACGTCAGCCTGCTCACGATTCATCAGCCACTGATATTGGATCCGTCATCCGTCAACCAAACGTCTGAGACAAGCACACACACCGAGCTCGGTCTCGCCCCAAGCTTTGAATATCCTGCCCGCTCGATAACGACCAATCAAATTAGTTTTCCTTACTCAGGTAAATTTGTGCAGCAACTCGTGACAACTCGGCGCAACAAACAGGACAAACGGCCATTTCTGTACACCTTTAAGAAAAAGTAACATTAACACCACAGTGAAAAATAGTGCAGAACAAGTAAATATATGTGTTCATAACATAAAAAATACTATACATTTATTTTTACTCCTTTGCCAGACGCTTTTGTCCAAAGTGAGTTACAAGTAAAGGATGTCAGTGCTTCAGCACAGGAAGAGACCTTGGTCTAGGCACCAGTTATTATATTTACAGTATCTAATAAGTGTAAGGACACCAGATGAGGAAATTCTCTGAGAGCTCATAGTACATTAGTTTGGCAGGTTAGGGTGTGAAGGTTAGGGAGGTGTTGGAAGAGGAGGTGCTCTACAAACTTTCAACAGGGTCTTGAGGAGGAACACCTCTGCTCTGATAACATATGAAATACATACATACTGTTTTTTGCATGCTGTAATTGGGGACCATTAATATTTATGTGTAAGTAGCATTAGGTACAGATATATTTATTTTCTTACCTTTGGCTAGTTTAACACAGATTTGCTTCTTATTTTATAGTCTGACCATATACCTTGTATCTGCAACATACAATTACGAAAGAACAATATGAAATGTTGTGGTGTGGAAGTGTTATCTTGTACAAGAGCGTAAAACATTAGAAACACTATGATTTATGGCCATTCAAACAGTAACAGCAGGTTGATGATGGACTCTAAACACACTGCACTTCGCCCACACCTCGTTCACGCCTCCTTTGGTTGTGTCACACCTGTGTCATCATTACATGGCCCACACAGTGTCAGGGTCTGTGCAGTGAACAAACATGGCAATGACAGGTTAAATGTTAAGCCCCGTCACTCCCCCCCCTGAAACACGGTGCATAATAGCTCAAATTGTAATTAATGATCAACTCGGCCCAAACACACCTTCAAGTGATAACCGGCAGTCAGTCGCTCCTCGAGTGCATCTACAGTTACAGTACGCCTGTGCCGTCTCGGTGGCGCACGAACATCTGGCCAGTTAGCGACCGCATGGACTTGTGCCCTGGGTGGGACCACATCTCTTTGTTGCATTGTTGCTCCTACATAATGGTGTGTTGATGCCGCCAACATCCCACCGCAGAGACACCTGATGCCAGCTGTTGTTTGCAACGCGTCAATCTGTGAAGAGTCTTGTTTTAAAGGTACAGTTTTCTGTTTTGGTAACACATTACTTTGAGTCACTCTGTAAGTGGCATGCTATACAAACCAAATATTTAATAGGTCAAAACTCAGTATAATTTTGTTGTAATCAGATATAAATAGATGGCATGTGTGTGTGTTTATGATAACTTCCCACTGTATACCTAATACAGTTGTGTAAATTGTTAACAAATATATTCCTGAACACCGATTCTTGTGAACACCCAAAATATGAGTCAAAAGATTTAATATAGATGCCAAAAATATAGGGACTTCTCCCGAAAAATAAAAGTATTTGAGAGAAAGTTGCATAACCAGATCTCAAAGATGTAAAAAAGCACATCTTTTACTCACAGATTTTATTTAGTTTTTAGATTTGATCATGACCTTCTATGTTAATATACGTAATACGTATGTTCAAATAATTTGGATTTGGGGTAAAATTCTGGCTAATACAGATGAATCGCAGGCTTTTGAATGCAGTGTGGCGTAACGTATTGATCTCTCCTCTTCAATAGGAATCAGAGGTCGCCCAGGTATCTATAGTGATGAAAGCTTTGTGAATGTGTATACAGGAGATTTATTGATTTATTCGTTAGTCTGATGCAGTAGTTTCAGTCCACTCCGTTGGACTCCTACAACACACTGCATCATTACAAACTTACCAGAGCATCTCGATCATTATTCCATGTGTGATAGATGAGGAACTGCTGCGGGGCCTGGGTCATATTTATTCTGGCACTGTCAACCTGCTCTCTGTCATTTCTGGTGTGACATATTTAACTGTTTCTCCAGCAGTAGTAAAATAAACACTGAGCCAGGCTGTAATTTCCCTGTGATTAGAAGCAGTCTCTCGTGGTGTCCAACTTGTTGTTGTTGTTGTTAAGATGGAGCAGATTTGTTTTAGCTAATGTGATTCACTTAACTATTTTTGAAGATTAGTTGTGTAACTCACCACTGCTACTTTGTAGTTGTATGTGTGTGGACTCATTTAGCGTGTGTGTTTATTTATTTAAATGACACATTGAGTCATTTTGTTCTGACATATACTAGTAATTAAGTTCACAGTTACTCCAGTACTGAACCTAAGAACATGGTACTTGTATTATACATGAGTATTTTCCATTTGATACTTTTGAACTCCCTCACCAGTGCATTGTTCATTTGTGTGACAGCTATAGTTACCATCTAATTTACTTAATGAGCTACAGTGTTTACTCAATTAAATTAATTGGCTATTTTCATAATTGAAGTAGCCTATTATCTGCTCCTAAATTCACATGGCTGTTTTTATTTGTCATCTGTGACAGTAAATTAAAGATCTGCGGTTGTTGGACTGTGACGACACTGTGTGACTGTGAGATTTTCTGTCACTTTAAAATAAAATAAAAACATATTGTAGACTAAGTGATTAATAAAAAAAAATCAAAATAATGAAAACTTCTAAATAAATGTAGTGAAAACCTTCACAGAGACATTTTTCTTAATGAAAACGTTCATAGCACTCATTATACACAGCTATGTTTTTCTACTATGTTATTATTTTTATGAATTTCTTCAAGCTGTGGCGCTACTTTTCCTTTTATCTTACTAATATGTTATGGTGGCCCTCCCAGTCTCCAGTGTTTGGTCCTTCACTGCCTGTCCCCTGGTGTTGATGTGCGATGCAGCAGTCGGCCATCAGGGGGCGCCGGCTCTGAATCAGTGCAGCGACACTGATGAATCACTGAGCAACTGTCTTGTTTGTTGTGTTCCTCTTGAGCCCGGAACAATTTGATTACTCCTCTTGAAAGCAATTTTGTACCCTGGAAAAACCACAACAATTTAACCTTGAGAGGCAGAGAGTGGTAATTTGGTTGTAGTCGAATCACATTTGACTCTCTACAGCGCTCTGTGTTTTTTCTGTCCAGTTTGTCAACAGTGCTTTTCAAAACTGGAGCAGTTAACATGATGTTTTCAGCTGCTGGTTTATGTGTGCATTGTAGATACACAGTGTTTGGAGCTGTACTATATGTTACAATTAAACGATCAGGAAAACAACTGGCCATGTACTGACCTTTTGGACACACAGTACAATTTAATGTTGGTAAAATGTTACCAGACCATAAAGGCTCAATCTAGTGATAGTCTACCTGTAACTCTGCCAGTTTACCCACTGTGGGGTCAATAAAGGACCATCTTATCTTATCTTTTCTTATTGTCAGATTTTATTGTTACTAACATGCCATAGAGTTTCGCTTTTTTTCTCAGACTATTAAAAACTAGGCCCCGACCGATATGGGATTTTGGGGGCTGATGCATATTAGGAAATGAAATTGTATCGTTACCGATCAATTAGCCAATATTCCTCATGTAGGCCTAAATATAAACACATATTGATATGTCTGAGAAAGGATCAGCTGTTCAGCTATCAGTTTTATTGATTAGTCATGTACTAGTAAAACAATGTGTTACTTGCCTTTGGTTAAAGACAGAGACTGTAGTTTATTCACTTCTACATACACCAAGTTGCTGCTGTAAACACTGAATATTCACACCACATCCAGTCCAGTCAAATACTTGTATTTACCTCTGTTTTGTTAATATCTACAGTGTCCAGTTGTAGCCTATTAGATTTCTTTTTCAAATGAAAACAAATGTGTTGTGTTGTGCCACATTTTTTGAGATTTCCATCCTCAGTGGACTGATAGAAATGTCACAAAGTACTAAAACAGACTGACAGTTTGTAGTTGTAGTTGTAGTTGTTGTTACTGTTATTTCTGTTGCTGTTATTAGAATTGTGGCCATGACAACAAAACAGTACATTGTTCATCTTATTAAGAAAAGTGTAAGAAAACAGCACAAAGCACATATTATGTATCAGGGAAGGAAAAGGTAAAGAGTTGAGACACCTTGAGTTGAACTCTTGGACAGTTTTGAGCAATAGAAGATAAGATAGTCAGAGCAAACACTTCATACAAACTCATACTGGTCGAGCTGAAAATCATGTTTTTCTCCTTAGCTGAATGGAAATAAGTCACAGGTTTTATTAGCATTGCCTTTTGTCTTTATGGATGATACATCTCTCTGAGAAACTCTTTTAGACACACATTAAAAGGCTTTTGTTTTTCTAATCTTTTCATTGACTCAATTAAAGGTCAGGAGCTTTGTTTGGTAAACAGCTCGGACCAAAGTCTCGTGTTCCTCATCTTGCACAACCGGATGTTTTTCTCCAAATCTTATAAAAGTGAAAATCTCAGATTATTCTCATCGCTGAGGCTAACCTCTGTGTAACCACTGAAATGAGACATCGAAACACTCACATTTTTTCCACCCTCCGCTGTCAGCGCATGCAGTTGTGGCTGTCATCCAGAGAAAATTTACATGCACTGCAGAAGTATAATAAGAGGGAGAGATATGACTGCTGACTGCTGATAGAAGGCAAGGATTTCACAACGTTTATTTTTCTGTCACCAAGTTGCATCACCTCAGTCAGTTGTTGATGTGATATTTAATTTAGCATAGACGCAGCTCCGTGTTTATTTCACAGGAGGGCATGTTCCAGAAATCGCTGCTGCATCCGTAATGGGGACATCGTGCTGGCCCTTTAATTTCATTCATGTGAGAGGAGACGGAGGCAGGGTCTCATTTATTAGACAGTCATCTCCCTCAGACTGCCGCTATTCAGCTGCCAAAGAAAAGACCACGACATCTCAAAAAACCTTACTGCTGAGGCAGCGCCATCTTATTCACATACACACACACACACACACACACACAGAGACACACACATGGATGACACAAACAGCCTGAACACATGGTCCCCTCAGCAAAACACAGCACTGATGACAATGCAGTGGAGAGAGGGGTGCCGTGAGAGAAACTCTAGGCAGGAGGATCCACATCCACTGGTGATGTACGTCGTCTCCCCCCCGCCTCCTCTCCCTCCTGTGGTACGTTCCAGATAGATGTCAGAGGCATTTAAATGAGGAGGATCAGCTCCAGAGGCAGCTAGTGCAGCGACAGCTGGCCTGAACCAGGAGGCAGACAGAGCAGAGGGGGGTCACACACTGGGATGTGAGGGGGAGTTCATGGATCTGCTGGACCAGCTCTTTGTATGTATGACAGGGACAGATTAAGAGAGTAGAGGAGATGACTGTTGGACTGTGTGTGTGTGTGTGTGTGTGTGTGCTGATGTGGAAGCGAATGAGAGTGTGTGTTTTTTTCCAGTATTGTTATTTGACTGGGTGTTTGAAGTGTTTCTTTCTTGTTTCTCTCCATCCCTCCCTCCTCGCTCCCTCCAATCATGTTTAACCCCATCTTGAGAGGACAGCAGACACCATCCTGGGCTGTTTGCTGTTTGGCATGCTCCATCTCCCTGCCAGGACGGCCTCTCTCTCCCTCTCTCTGTCTCTCTCTCCTCTCTCAGCCCTGCTAGCTGCTGGTTAACGCAGGCTCTGAGGAGACAGGTACGCTCCACTACCCTCACCCTGTGCAAGAAGCAAAAATAACCCTCTAACCTCCCCCACCACCCCCCTCCTTTTTTTTTTTCCTTTTCCTCTTTCGCAGTCACTGCCACTCTCCTCTGCCTGTCCCTTGACGGCTTTGTGTAATAGCATTTACTGTGCTGAGGAGAATGTGTGTCGACTCATTGTCCCACAAACTAGCTTTCTCATGCCTTTTTGAGGATGGTGCAAAGGTGCAAGTGTGCACAAACAGACCGAGCAGATCGATAAAAATTCTGCTGACTAGACCTGGTTCTGAGGGATCTGATCCGAGAGCAGTTGTTTTCAGGGCCATCAAGGGTATTTTACCTCCATATTCTCAGTATCTCTTTTTGATTCAGTAACCCTAACCCTGCTGAGAGCAGTGAAATAAACACAGGAAGGAAGTTTCTAGTAGCAGACCAGAACTGACACTGGTTCATGCAGCTGCAGAGACAAAAACCAAAGACTTGGATGACACGTCTTGAGAGACATCAGCTGTTTGATGCAGAGCGAGTGAGAGATGCTGGAGGAGGAAGCTCATGCTTTAGAGGAGCAGAGTTAGATCCTGCTGCATTCTCCCTGCTGTGCATGTGTGTTTCTCTTTTGGGGAAGACACTCGCTGTGTGACCATGAGCAGCCAGATTTCTTCTTATGTTATTCTCCAATGTGTGTCTGCAACAATTTCTTGTGAAAAACAGGATGATAAGAAAATTGGCATTTTTTTCATGTTCATGATTCTATAGAGCTCAAATTTCTTCAATCAATGCTAATGACCAACATTTATCCAGAGCACTTAAGTATTTAAACCATTCAGTGAATTTCTGATGTTTCTTTGATCAAATGACTGGTTTTAATGTTCTGACTGATCAGTGCATTTAAGTCATGAAGCTGTGTCTAATTATTAAAATTAAGAATAATGTTTCAAGCCAACGAGTCATGAACTATTAAAACGGGCCGTGGATAAACAGCCCTAACATTAAACACAGTTTTAATGGCTGATCTGGGTACACTTTTCTTTTGCCAGAGTTTGCAGATATTTATATTGTTTTAAGTGAAGTATTGAAATATGTATTGGTATTGCAAGGATGAAAGCATATTGAAAACTTTTCACATTACCAAACCTGAAAAAAAAACATTAACAAGGAGGTTTTCATTGTCATCTTGTCTTTGTTTGTTGACAGCATTATACAGAAAGTATTGAACTGTTTTGCACCTGATTTGTTGAAGAGATGTATTGGATCATGGATCATAAATCCATGGTGCTGAGCCAGTGAATAAGGTGGATACAGGATTTTTTCTTTTTTTGTAATCTCTGTCCTCAACTTTGTGAGATTTGAAGAAGTAGTGTGCGTTTATCCGTGAGTTTGCAAAACAAGATCCTGAATCTAGTTCATATTTGTCGTTCCCCGGTACATAAACTTGTGTCAGCTGTGAGTACATATTGGTTTTACTCTGACATATTTGCTTAAGAGGCTGTGAGTAATTAGCATTTTTTGTGGGCTGAATACCAAATCTGCATGGGCAGTGGTAGCAGGTAGACGGTGGTTGATGATGTAGAAAAAGAGAGATAAAATCTGAGGTTATTTAACAATAAACACTGACAATTTTATGGAGATATTGTGAAATCATTTTCTTGTGTGAGAAAGAATTTGTGGACAACACTGAGTAATTGTAACAAGTTTCCTGAAAATGGCAGGAAATAAAAACTGAGAAGATGAATGGATGAAGTTGAGCAGGATGTCTGGTGACCCCGGGGCTCTTCCTCCCCTCGGCCTCTGGGCTTCAGATGACTTTCCACTTGTCATCTCATCCCTGAGGACCTTTTACACACACTGTCCGATTTGAGTTACAATACTCTGTATTGCTGCTGAATAATACATGTCTGTGGTGGAAGTCCCTCAGCAAGCTGATACTTTTTGACCTTGTTTTGAGGCTCGGATATGAAAGGATGAGCGGTGTAAGACTTAGTGTTGCATTCAACATGTTTTTTAGCTTCAAGTATGGTGGAGTGTGGAGATACTCAACATGCATGTTGAAGTAAACACTCATGCTGCTTTAATCCTGCTCCTATTGTATCAATAAAAGCTTCAGCCTAGATTACAATATATTCAAGTGAAACATGGCTGACTCTAATTTCTGAGTGGTTTTCTCTCTGACAGTGGGGGGATGAGTTGTTACATAATCATAGATGCTACCGATCCAAATATAGCAGCCATTAGGGGATTAGCTCCAGGTCCGGTGGGCTTGGCTAGGCTCGGCTTTACTCTGGCCCAGCATGATGTCTTTGCTGCTGGTCGCCTCCCCTGCTCTACGCCGCTGTCCGCTGTTATCACGGCAAATTGATATGCCCCAAACCGACAGCAGAGATAACATCTTAGCTGCCCATTACATTGCACAGACGTATCCCTTCTAATCACCAGAGGAACGCCTGTCTGCGGCTCCGCTTTGTGAACTTGGCCGAGGCTGGAGGACAGTTCACTCTCGCAGCCTGTGGCCTCGCTTCTCTGAGGGAAGTTAGCTACTCTAGTTTTATTTTAATGGTATCAATTCTTACTTGTATACATTATTTACCAAAAGTGTCCAGTAGAGTTTCTTCAATGCTCAGTAGTAATGCTGGTGATGAGTCTTGTTTTCTCAATGAAACGAGGAATCATTTGGCTTTTATCAACAGGCTACAATACAAGAAGCAAATCTAATCACTCTACTTTTGTTCACCTGCAAAATAAGTGATAGTCCCACCAGACTCATGAGCTAATTAGCACAGCGACGCATTGAAGAACATGAAGAACCTTGTAAACATTATACATTTTCATAAATGTTTACAATCAATTATTCAACACTGAAAGGCTCTTTTAAATATATTTACCCCCTGAAGAAGCATGTGTCCCTCAGCCTTTGCTTAGTTATTTTAATCGGAGACTGTTGTGTTTGTTTTTGACGTTGATGGTCTCCTGGTGCAGGCAAACTTGTCCTATGTGTTGAGTGGGACGTGTTGATTGGACGGTGTTAAGCAGAAGGCGATAAGCACGGGGGTCTAGCCAGCGATTACACCGTCTCCTCCTCTCTTTTCATAGCTACCACTCTTTACGCCTCTCACCAAAGGCTTTTATACCTTTTTAATGGAGCTTTTCGTCTCGTCCTAATCAGCCCAGTTAATTGGAGTCTCTGGTCTCCTTTGCTGTCCCCATGGAGCAGACAGACTCAGACATGCTGTGTTAAATAAATCAGACTTTTTAATTCAGACGGGGCACAGTACTAAAACCCCTTACAGTGTTATTGTCAGCCTGCAGGTATCATGCAGAATACCCTCTTTGACCTTGTGTGTATGGTCTATAAATACTGACAGACAACAGGCCTACTGACACTCTAGCACACGCAGGATCAAATATTTAGCAGGATACTGAATATTTCAGAGGCAGGTGCGTAGTTTCACGGGAAAGATTAATATCATTGCAGGGAGACTAAATATACTCTTGAAGGGGAAACGCAGCATGGACATAATTGTCCCCTCTACACTGTCCCCGTTTCTCCCTGAGGAATGCTTAACATGTCGGTTTTCCCCATCGCTGCTAACGACCTTGTGTCCCATCGTCCACTCACAGCCGTCCTTGTCTTATTTCCAAGGACCATCCCCCCTGTCCTTTTCCCTCCTCGTCTTTCCATGACAACCGAGTAACTTGTGTAAAACGTGAGTCTTGAAAATGGCAACAATGGAGGGTATTAGCCGGTGTATGTGCTGATGGGCTCTCTCCACCTGAATGGTCCATTGTGTCTCCAGGCACAAACAGCCGCTGAGCTCAGACTTCCACTGTTGTGCAAAGGCCGACTGACGGAGGAACAACAACGCTGCGAATCAGTTACATGTGGAAGGAATGGAAAAATCACAAAGTTAAAAGCAGCTTTTTCACACTCACCATGAGCTACTTGATCTGATTCATGTTTATTTCTAGCCCAGTTTTTCCACGCGGGATGAAAGGAGAAGATATTTTCTATTTTTACCATGGTTGATAGGCTCATTGACAGTTAATGGGACACAGCTGTTGCAAGCAAAAACTGTTTATTTTTATGAAACATCCAAACAGAAATGAGTCGCCGCTACTTGTCTGACTCGTCATTAAAAGAGTTTGTGTGCTGTTCTTCTATTTTTGAGTCTGAAAACAAAGCTTGGATTATTCCTCCATAGCCATTTTTTTCCATCACTTGATAATTTCTTCCCTTTCTGTCCCCCTCTTTTATCTCCAGTCGATCTCCGTGGTGCCCGCCACCTCCTCACTTCCCAGCATTCCTTGCCTGGGATCCCTGTGGCCTTGAAACAATCCATTGACCTGCGAACATCCATGGACGGGAAGTACAAGGAAATTGCCGAAGTCAGTGCTCAGCTGCTATTCTAATAAATTAAACCTTACTTTATGCTTATGCACGGCTTTCATAATGTTGTTTACACTGTGTGTTTGCCTCTGTTTGAAGGAGCTGTTCTCTCGCAGCCTGACGGACAGTGAGATGCGCAGCGCCCCCTATGAATTTCCAGAGGATAGCCCCATCGAACAGCTAGAGGAGAGACGTCAGCGCCTTGAGCGGCAGATCAGCCAGGATGTCAAGTAAGTGAAGGATGCAGATGGTTGATAATATACAAACAAAAGAGCGTGTTTGCAGTCAGACTCTGCACTGATGATCCTACAGTGAGCTCTGTCCTCAGGTTTGAGCCCGACATCCTCTTACGAGCCAAACAGGAGTTCATGAAGACTGACAGCGCCACTGACCTCGAGTGAGTGTCGCCCCCGGCTGCAGTCGACAGTAATTAGCCTTTAAACTACCAGAGCAGACAGTGGAACAGTCATGTATTTGTTGATCTGTCATTAGATATATGAAGGAGCAGAGCCAGGCTCATGACCTGCTGGAGAGAGAGCAGGTCCCAGAGAGAGAGTACCAGAGAGTCTCTATTTCTGGAGAGGAGAAATGTGGGGTAAGTCGCTGCAGGAAGGATGGACGGAGAACTAGAGTCAAGTAGAAGTATTTTTCTTATTGCACCACAGTTACCATTTTGTTTTTATTCTTTGCTTCTGTCTTCCTTTTCCTTCAATTCTTCTTCTATCTTCTATGCAGGTTCCCTTCACAGACCTGCTGGACGCCGCCAAATGTGTGGTGAAGGCTCTGTTCATCAGACAGAAGTACATGGGTCTGTCGCTGCAGAGCTTCTGCAGGACCACCTCTCGCTACCTGCAGGAGCTGAGCGAGAGACCCCTGGACCTGGACATCTACGAGGAGGAGTTCTCCACCGCAGGTGCAGCACGTACACATGGTCGCGCCTGCACCAGCACACTAATGTAGTCACACCCTGTGCACTCAAAAACAAACTAAGGAGGTCCTGGTTTGACTTAGAGTCAGTTGTTGAGTATTAAAATCATCGATTCATGATGAATTTAGGGAATTGCTGCTATTTTGTTTTCATCGTATATTGAATATGGATGATTCTGAATATGCAAATCAGAGGTTGAGTTTGATCCCCAGGAAACCTATGATTGATATTTTTGATTTTTCTTTTTTTATATATATATATTTTGGGGCTTTTGCCTTTAATTGATAGAAAGAGACAGGAAATGGGGAAGCAGAGAGAGGGGGAATGACATGCAGCAAAGGGTCACCAGATTCTGGCTTTGAAGCGGGGCCGGCTGCAGCGCGGAGTGTAGCCTCTGCAAATGGGGCACCTGCTCAACCAGAGACGTTCTATATTGTACTGTGGCTCAACCCACTGAGCTATACAGCGGATATTTCATAAAACAAAAATAATAAGTTTATCAGTTTAGTTCTGATGATGAAAAATAATGTATTTACTTCAAAGAATTTAGTAATCTATACAGCATACAACAAGACAGACGGACATGTAACAGATGCTTTATGACAGAAAGAAACAACAATGTAACATGAATCCAAATAATTATCATAATATTAAATTTGAATCAAAATACTCGCTGTGTTGACACTGAAACAATTAGTAATCCGATGTCAATATGACAACAAGTCATGTCATGGGCCATGTGCTCTACTCTCAGATTAAGACATGAACGGACACACCCACTGGTTTCACAGTCCATCTGTTTACACCGCCTGCCGCTGCGACAGCCTGTTGAGGGCTGCGTAACGTCAGACCGTCGCTGCATGTGCACCGTCACCTCGTCCAAAGCCGTGACACAGTGTGACATTCTGTCTCCTCTCAGATGCCACAGTGCACCCACCTGTCTCTGAAACGCACCCTTACGAAAACCAGGACCCTGCCAGCATGCCCCCCGACCTGGGTTACGGCTGCAAGATGGTGGACGGCGTCATGCATGTGTACACAACAAGGAGCACTATGGAAAAGTGAGATGTTTGTGATGAATCGCTCTGTACACGCATGCTTTTATCTTGTCAGTCCATAGTGTGCTACTGTAGGATGCGTGTCTGTTTTTAGACTCGGTTCGCACATTTCGTTTGGCAGCTGCTAGTGCTTCAACTTTTGTGTTGCTAACAGGAGCACAGAGCTGGATCTGCCATATCCAGACCTGCAGGAGTACATCGCTGATATGAACGTCATGATGGCTCTCATCATCAACGGCCCAGTGTGAGTTTAAGTGCAAACCATGTATGTTAGGTTTCACTTTCCATTTTCAGAACATCTCACAAACAGCACGGCACAAACCTCTTTTTTTTGTTACCCCGTTTTTTTTTTTTGTTTCCCATTGCCACAGGAAGTCCTTCTGCTACCGTCGTCTGCAGTATCTGAGCTCCAAGTTCCAGATGCACATCCTGCTGAATGAGATGAAAGAGCTGGCAGCACAGAAGAAAGTCCCACATCGAGACTTTTACAATATCCGTAAGGTGAACCTCAGAGCTGTTTCTACTTTGGCCTTTCAATTAAACATTTGCTGTCGACATAAAGCGGGGTCCAGTAGTGTATCATTTTTATACTGTTTGCCTGTTCAGGTTGACACACACATCCACGCCTCGTCCTGTATGAACCAGAAGCACCTTCTGCGTTTTATCAAAAGGGCCATGAAGAAGTATCCCAAGGAGATTGTTCATGTGGAAAGAGGCAAAGGTCAGACACTGATGGAGGTGTTTGAGACAATGAACCTGACAGCCTTTGACCTGAGTGTGGACACCCTGGACATGCACGCAGTAAGTGACGTCCATGAGGAGTAGATAAGGAGCTAATCATTTCAAAGGCAATGCCTGGTTAAGATACAGTATGTACCACCATGTTGAAATTACATAATCTATCTAAAGATGTAACATAGTTATTGAATTGTTTTTTTGCAGGACCGTAACACTTTTCATCGATTTGATAAGTTCAATGCTAAATACAATCCTATCGGGGAGTCCATCCTGAGAGAGATCTTCATCAAAACGGACAACCACATTGAGGGGAAATACTTTGGTCACATCATCAAGGTGCTCACTCGATGCCTAAACTATCACTTGCACCTTTAAAATCAGCCTTTAAACCAGGTGTCCTCTGGTGCCCACAGCTGACTGCATGTGCAGCTGGCGCCCTCTGCTGACTGCTTGTGTCACTGCTTCTCAGGAGGTGATGGCTGACCTGGAGGAGAGCAAGTACCAGAACGTGGAGCTCAGGCTGTCGATCTACGGCCGCTCCAGAGACGAGTGGGACAAGCTGGCCAAGTGGGCCGTCAAACACCAGGTCTACTCCACCAACGTGCGCTGGCTTGTGCAAGTGCCACGACTCTTGTGAGTTTCCCCGGTGCTGGAAAATAACTACATACACGACATACAGTGGACTTAAGACAGTAATGGACGGATGTATAATATTTACACGTTATTCTATGCCACGTTATTCCTCTACATGAGGAAGTGCTTCCCTTTCTACAAATACAAATACAAAACATAGAATCAGCTTACAAATCAGTTCATAATTAAATTAATAATTAAATTAATAATTAAAAAGAATAATATAGAAAATTATAAATTCCAGTTGTATCAAACCACACACTCGAATATGAGGTTTCTACAATACCTACTACATTAATGCTGCAATTTAATACTTAGACATGAATATTAGCCTACATATTGAAATGCAATGTTCTGTAACAGAGGAGGACAGGAATTAAAGGTTCTCTAACTTTTGTGATGATAATCATCTGGGAAATAGTCACATTTCGTTTTAATGTTACAATGAAGGCATGGTGATGAATTAATAAAGGGGTGAAATTATTGTAATTTTTTTTGAGGCAAAAGTATAATAAATAAGGTGCCTTTGTAAATGTTGCTGTTGCATTATATACAGTATATTAATGTATATGTGGTTTGTGGTCCATAAGGTAATTAATGTCTAAAGTTACAGAAACCCTGATTCTGAATCTGTTTTTATTGATTTCTTTAACTTTTAAAACCTAAAATGCTTTTAGCTAATAATAATTCTTGTAGACTTTTACGACTTTGCATCACTCACTAAGCATTTTGTGTTCATCCTGGTTTTAAAGTGATGTCTACCACACAAAGAAACAACTGTGCAACTTCCAGGAGATGCTGGAGAACGTCTTCACGCCTCTGTTTGAGGTCACAGTCAACCCCGGCAGCCATCCAGAGCTGCACCTCTTCCTTCAGCACGTACGAAGTCTCTCCTCTGGATTTATGAATATCTAACGTTATTTCACAGTCGTTCAGTCGATCGATCCTTATTCAGCGGTTTCATGGATCTGCCCCTGCTCTCTCTCGCAGGTTGTGGGTTTCGACAGTGTGGATGACGAGTCAAAACCAGAGCAACATATCTTCAACCTGGACAGTCCGCTGCCAGTCAACTGGACCGAGGAGGACAACCCGCCCTATTCCTACTACCTCTACTATATGTATGCAAACATGACTGTGCTGAACCACCTGCGCAGGTTTGTAACCACCACTCAGCTGCTATGATCCACTCTGGTTGGAGAAAGAGGAGAAGATGTCACAGTCTGTGTCTTTTCTTTTCCAGGCAGCGGGGGTTTCACACGCTGGTCCTGCGCCCTCATTGCGGGGAGGCGGGGCCGATCCATCACCTGGTGTCTGGCTTCATGCTGTCAGAGAACATATCCCACGGGCTGCTGCTTAGGAAGGTGAGACCTCGGTATCACAGCATCTTCTTCAAGAATTTATGAGGAAAAGTTGAAAGCTCACAACATTTATGCCTCATGCGCTCTCAGGCTCCCGTGCTGCAGTACCTGTACTACCTGGCTCAGATCGGCATCGCCATGTCTCCTCTCAGCAACAACAGCCTGTTCCTCAGCTACCATCGCAACCCTCTGCCAGAGTACCTGTCCAGAGGCCTCATGGTGTCTCTGTCCACAGACGACCCTCTGCAGTTTCACTTCACCAAGGTGAGCGTACACAGACGGTCAAACATCTGTAACATCCTCCTTTTTAGAATTGAGATTGTTTGGAAAATGTTTTGTTAATCCTAAAATATCAATATTGTAACGAGAGAAAAGGTCAGATTTTTTATTTATCACTGCGATTAAGCCAAGTGAACAACATCCTCTTTAACTGTATGAGCTACGTGCTTTAATACATGTTTGACTTCTACCCACACATCTGGTTTCAACAAAGCAGTGATCACACTGGGGAGCCAGAGCCAGATAGTCAGTAGGTCTGGTTCAGTAGATGTCAGCTCATCAAAGTAAATCAGATTTTCTTTCACAGATAACAACATCAATATGTCTTTAAAACTCTGAGTCAAAGTAAATGAGATTTTTATAACATTAAAGACCCACTCCCATGAAAATCGTGTTTTTCGTGCTTTTCACATGTTCCTGTGGCATTTTTCTTGTGTTAGAGCACATATCAGCAGAAAAGGAAGTGCAAAATTGCATTTCTGAGTTTTTCTGCCTTCAAATTGCTGTGAATCAATGGCAGACGCAAACTGGCAGTTTCAGGGAGACTGGAGCTGACGTGTCACAGCTCCAGGGGAGGGCACTAGTGCTACAAGCTCCCGCCCCACTCTGCATCTGGCTCAGAGGTGAAAGGGTTGGCAGCTCGGTGGAGCTGTCAAGGTATAATAGGTATAGCTCACCTGGTAGAGCAGCTTGCACCGTGAGCAAGGACTATGTTCCAGTCTGGGATCGAATTCCAGTGTGGAGTTTTACGTTAAACGCGCTGAATCTGTAATTGTACAATGTCCAGCTGTCAGCAAGCGGGGGGTGGGGTGCGAGGAGGTGGCTGGGCGGGTGCAGAGCAGCACAGTCTCCGCCCACCCTCCAGAGGCGCATTGCTAATGTGCATGGCTAATGAGCTGGTTTTAAAATGACCGAAAAGGGTCGCGGGAGTGGGACTTTAAGCCCAACTGTCAGTATGTCTAATCTTTCACACCCATGGGAGGCTTTGGCCTTAATCTTCACGCAACCTTGACAAATTACGTCCTAGATCTTAGTCTCTTGGTTTCTATCTGTGCAAAAGAACTCAGGATCTTCACTGCAACAGCTGTTTCACATTTGTGTGGTTGGCTGAAATGTCTCCCACACAAAAGTTACTCCTACAAACCTTATGTTGCCTTTTTCAAGCAAATAAATAAAGAAATAAAATGTGAGTCAAAAAAAAAAAACCTTGCTGCCAGAGTCTGTCCATCCCAGATGGAATTCAGATTAGGATTCATTGGAAACAACGATGCTAGATCTACTGGATACTAGGAAAGACAAAAATCTGTGGGTGTGCTGTGTTGCAGGTCTGTCTCCAGTGGTTAATTTTAGATGAAACTGTGAAATGTATCACTAAATCAAATTTACTCTTACCCACACAATAACCACAAGGGCCAAACAACCAACCAGGGCTGAAATCCTGAAACAAGGCAAACAAAACTCAGTCAGGCAAAAAATGTCTGAAGCTATGACAACAATTCAGTTGGAGGAAAAGAAGCATATTGCCTGTTTTTTGTTTTGTTTTTTAATTGTCAACAACATTTCTACACTAAATGTTACAGTGTTTTTCCCTGAATTAAAATGATGTCTTCTGAATCAGCTTCAACAGTCAGTTTGATTTCTGGCTCTGTGCAGGAGCCCTTGATGGAGGAGTACAGCATCGCTGCTCAAGTGTGGAAGCTGAGCTCATGTGACATGTGTGAACTGGCCAGAAACAGTGTGCTGATGAGTGGATTCTCCCATAAGGTATCAGTTATCCTGACACTAACATTACACAATATCTAGTTCGACTGTCTCCAACTACACCGCCCACTCCTCAGTTTGTTATTCTGCTGACAGTTTAATTTCACTCCTCTGGATCAGGTGAAGAGCTACTGGCTTGGCCCACACTACATCAAGGAGGGACAGGAGAGTAATGACATCAGACGCACCAACGTTCCCGACATCCGCTTGGCGTACCGCTACGAGACCATGTGTGAGGAGCTGAATCTAATCACGCAGGCGATCCGCACGGATGAGCTGGAGACCATCGAGGAGGAGGGCAGCCTGTGCATGGGAGCCGTGCAGGCAGAGAAGTGAACGAGCAGCACAACAACGCAAAGAAAATTCTCACTACATTCCCTGTTTTCACATCAGGACTTTGTACAGATTTGCATTTCAACATATCACACCTGTGAAAAGAGAGAAAAAAGCTTTGTTATAAGAGAAGAGTTGCTACTGTGGCAGTATGAGAGAGGACCTACAATCTGTGTACCTGAGGTGTTTACGTCTTTTGGATCCTTTAAGTCGTCATCCTGTGTTAAATTTGTCGTGGTGACCTCTCCGTGTCTCTTGATCTATTTATTTTAGAATGATTATATTAGTTTCATGGTGTTTGAGCACATTTTGTCAGAGTTTCTGTACAAAGTCTGCATTTCTTTTTATATAAGCCCTGAATAATATTTGCATTTATTCAACCCATTTATAAAACATATACACTGGATCCAACACTGACTGATTGAAGAAAGAAAAATCAAACTAAATAGCTTCTTCAAAACACACAGGGCTGTAGCTAACTGAGAGCACTGAGGTCAGGTTTGTGCTGTTGAGAGGAAGCCGGAGTATCAGAGAGAAATATGTGTGCTATCTATTCTCTACCTGTAAAAATGGTGACTACTGATTCCAGTATTTATAGACCTCACATATCGAAATCTGGCTACTTTTTACTCTACAAAATAAACAACAGTGCAGTGTGAGGATGACCTTTAAACTGCATTTAGTAGGTTTATACATAACAGTTCCTGAACAGTTTAGATAAGAATTATATCACCTGGTACTACAGAGGAAATATAACCAAAGTTATGACAGTATTATTTTAGCAGCTGTTTAGTTTTTGTTTGTTGCGAGGACACGATTGCACCATATTGAGGGGTGTGGCGGGCGAGGTGGACTTTGACTGGTTTCCTCAGTATTTCTCCAGTCCTGCTTACATTCCTGACTGTCATTGTGAACTTTTGAGCAATTTAGGCTAATTTTTCTAGTCAGAGTAGAAACACTACAGTACATACTCTTTTTTGTTTGGTACAGTTGACATTTTCTCCTGTGGAGTCATCCAAAGGACAATACCTCATGCTGTATAACTGGTAGACAACTCCACATCTCCAGTTTTCCTGCTACTGTCAATGATACTACCAACGTGTTTCTTACAGCTTGTGATATTCTTGCTGTTTCTTTTACAGTCTTTACATTGATTCAGTAGAGTTGCATGAAGGCACGTCAATATTTGTTTCTGGTGTGCAGTAGTGCTACTCCTTTGTAGCATGCTATTATACTAAGTCTTATTTTGTGACATTGTTTCTACAGAACTGTAACTGATTTCAAATCATCTGTCCTTTACACACACACATATATATATATAAGGTTCACACATCTCTGAGTCATAGTCCAGTGAATGATGCATGATGATTTGTCCCTTCAGTTTAGGTCATACTAGTGCCAAACTCTATTTTAGAGAACTGAAAGTGAACTTGTCCAACTGTTTCAACCTCCTGCCTTCAGTTTTAGTCCTGGTGTTATTGTAGGGCCATTTGTTGGTATTAAAAACACTACATGCCCCTCCTAGAGAATTATATGTGCTGTTTGTGGAATATTATTTAATAACATTTGTGTCTATGAAGAATAAATGTTGTTCATGTTCAAGTGACTGCTTTTCTTCCATTTACAATTAGTCACAAAGTGAGTAAATATCTGCAGGAAATGGTCAGTTTGAGGTCAATCATTAGTGGCTCTTATGCAGAAATATGTGAGTGAGGGAGTGGGTGATTATGAGAAGTGAGACAATGAATGCATTGTGGAGCGTCCACATTCAGCTCATTACCTTCTAGTGTGGGTCAAAGTGAGCAGAAAGTCCAACAAAAGATTGAGAACAACCAATTTCCAACCAAAGTCTGGTTCCCATACACATTCTGTATTATTATTAACCTTATCATAGGACTTTATATATGCATGTAGAGAGACTTTATGCATCTAGTAGTGCTAAAACAGCAGATCTGAGCGACTGAAAATATATAGATGATATGTATATTTTCGTTTTACTAGAGAGCTTTTTAGAGACTGATACTGGGTACACACGTAGCTGAATTTATGATCAACTATCTTCTTTTTGTTGCATGTTACATAGTGATAGGAAAATATAATGCTCCTGAGCTTGCATGTGAAAAGACCACTGAGCAAACATGGGTGGATTGTAGGCTAATTGTTTGACCATCTTTATTAAGTTGAACATTCATCATTTATATTGTTAATGAGTTGTGTAACACATAATGGCAAAACAGCTAGGCAGGGCCATATCCCTGCAATCATATGGAACTGTATGGAAGTCTAGATGCAAAGTCATGATGAGGTTGACTTGCAACCTCATCATGACTTTGCATCTAGACTTCCATACAGTTCCATATGACTTTGCACCTGGTTTCCATAAACCGGTCTAGTTACCTACAATTTTGTCAGATTCAAAACCGAAGCTGAGTTGAGCATTCCCGCCCGGTTTGAGTCTATTTACCCCGCCCACCTCCTCCGCTCTGCCCCTCACAGACCAGGGAGTGGAACAAGGCTCACCTCACCTTTGCTCTCCTTCCTGTCGGTCCGGTCCTGACTCTGAGCAGCTCGTATAAAGTCTCGGTCCGCTTCGTTTGCTCTCCGAAGGTCGATTCTCACAATGACGATGAAACTGGCTTACTGGGACATCCGCGGGGTGAGTTGGACCGCCGCTAAGTTACTCTGAATGAATTAGGTCGATGCTGCTGTTTGCATTGTTGCATTGTTGTGTGTCTGTGCCTGTGAAGCGGCTGCAGCTGCTGCGGGAGCCACCGTCCTCCGGACCAACCGACCGTAACACTGATTTGGCAGACTGGTCACATCCAGCGCTGCACTACAGAGTTGTGCTCCGTAAAAGTAGTAACGTTCATATGAGCGTGTTTGTGTTAAATGTGTTGCACGGTAGCACGAGCGCCGCCCGGTTGAGGGTTATGTAACGTCGACATAACTGGAGTGCACGTGCTCTCTTTACTTGATGTTGATACGTTTATAAAACGCTGCTCGTGAGCCGGTGTGACTCGACTACACCGGCTGAAGTGAGACTGTGAGCAGCAGCCACTGCGGAGCCACCGCGGGGTTACAGGGCTCCAGGCTGCCCTAAATGGGAGCATTTTAAAATTTTAGACAGTGCTTGCGTATGTGCAACCATTTGCTATTTTTCAGTAGTCACAATAGTAGTGAAACGGAACCGCGGTAAAGTGAGCCGCTGTTTGCGAGATAGTGGTAAAGTGAGCCGCTGTTTGATTTTCGTTGGGCGCGTGCTACAGTAAATACGGTAGGCACGGTTCTCGAGCAAAGTGAAGGTCCTGAAAGATACATAAAGCCTATGTGCTTTTACTGGACAAATGTGGAGGAAAATCACTTACAAGATTAATCAACTTTTTAGTTATATTTCACTGCCGTAAAGGGGAGAAAAATCACCTTTCATCAACATTTTACTGTAGAAATGTGGAGAAAAATTAATTTAAAACGACCCCTATAATAAAAGCCATTTACTGTATGCTGACCTTTGACCTTACCTCACACCAATTCCTTCATAGGTGTCTTCCTCATTTCTTTTGCATACTGTTCCTGGGGTCTTATTCTACTTCTGATATCATTTTGGTGGCATTCTACTGTAGAAATGTGGAGAAAAATAACCTTAAAGTCACCCCTATAATAAAACCCAGTTACAGTATGCTGACCTTTGACCTTACCTCACACCAATTCCTTCATAGGTGTGTTCCTCATTTCTTTTGAATATTGTTCCTGACATCTCACTCTACTTCTGATATCATTTTGGTGGCATTCTACTGTAGAAATTTGGAGAAAAATAACCTTAAAGTCACCCCTATAATAAAACCCAGTTACAGTATGCTGACCTTTGACCTTACGTCAGATCAATTCCTTCATAGGTGTCTTCCTCATCTCTTTTGCATACTGTTCCTGGGGTCTTATTCTACTTCTGATATCATTTTGGTGGCATTCTACTGTAAAAATGTGGAGAAAAATAACCTTAAAGTCACCCCTATAATAAAACCCATTTACAGTATGCTGACCTTTGACCTTACCTCACACCAATTCCTTCATAGGTGTCTTCCTCATCTCTTTTGCATACTGTTCCTGGGGTCTTATTCTACTTCTGGTATCATTTTGGTGGTATTCTACTGTAGAAATGTAGAGAAAAATAACCTTAAAGTCACCCCTATAATAAAACCCATTTACAGTATGCTGACCTTTGACCTTACGTCAGATCAATTCCTTCATATGTGTGTTCCTCATTTCTTTTGTTCCTGACATCTCACTCTACTTCTGGTATCATTTTGGTGGCATTCTACTGTAGAAATGTGGAGAAAAATCATTTTAAAAATCCCACCCATAATGATTTATTATTATAGGGGTGACTTTAAGGTTATTTTTCTCCACATTTCTACAGTAGAATGCCACCAAAATGATATCAGAAGTAGAGTGAGATGTCAGGAACAATATTCAAAAGAAATGAGGAACACACCTATGAAGGAATTGATGTGACGTAAGGTCAAAGGTCAGCATACAGTAAATGGGGTTAAGTCATTATGGGTGGGATTTTTAAAATGATTTTTCTCCAAATTTCTACAGTAAAATGCCACCAAAATGATACCAGAAGTAGAGTGAGATGTCAGGAACAATATTCAAAAGAAATGAGGAAAACACATATGAAGGAATTGATCTGACGTAAGGTCAAAGGTCAGCATACTGTAACTGGGTTTTATTATAGGGGTGACTTTAAGGTTATTTTTCTCCACATTTCTACAGTAAAATGCCACCAAAATGATATCAGAAGTAGAATAAGACCCCAGGAACAGTATGCAAAAGAAACGAGGAAGACACCTATGAAGGAATTGGTGTGAGGTAAGGTCAAAGGTCAGCATACAGGCTTTTATTATAGGGGTCATTTTAAATTAATTTTTCTCCACATTTCTACAGTAAAATGTCGATGAAAGGTGATTTTTCTCCCCTTTACGGCAGTGAAATATAACTAAAAAGTTGATTAATCTTGTAAGTGATTTTCCTCCACATTTGTCCAGTAAAAGCACATAGGCTTTATGTATCTTTCAGGACCTTCACTTTGCTCGAGAACCGTGCCTACCGTATTTACTGTAGCACGCGCCCAACGAAAATCAAACAGCGGCTCACTTTACCACTATCTCGCAAACAGCGGCTCACTTTACCGCGGTGAAACGGAGGGGGCGACTCAAAGAATAGAAGAGTATCTGTCATTACAGGTGGAAATGCTTTGCAAACTTGTGCAAAAGGGGCCACTGTAATGTAAAAATAAATAAATAAAAGTTTGTCTGGAGCCCTAGCCTCCCAAGTACACCGGTGGATGAAACCGGTGACCAATCGTTGATCAGACCCGGAAAAAAAGTAGTAGTTTAGTAGTAATTAGTAACTATAAGAGTCCAAGGAAGGCCAAAGCCAAAGGTTTCTACACCAGAATCTCAAATATAGAGAGTTTTCCATTCAGAACCATGTAAAATCCCATTCATAAAATAAGACCTAGAGCTAATCTAAGTTATCTGATTACCATGTTTATCCAGCTGTAGGCCATGTTCAGCGATTAGTAAATGACATGTGGGAAGGAATATCGAAGTTAGTGCACTTGGTAATTATTTGCCACGTCATCCTTACTGATTTTCTAATGGCTACTTTGTTGGCAGCCTTAAGTCGTGAAACAGGTTTAACGGTGTTATCCTTTGTTCAAATCTGCAAGACATACCCTACAAGTACAGTAACAGTACAAAAGCACCATTCCTGTTTGTGGTCTTGCAACTATGCATGGACTTGAAAATGTGTCTGTGGCTGTGCAGAGTTGGTGATACAGTGTGAAGCTACTTTTTCCAGACATGAAACCCCAGTTGTTTTAATCAAGTGCTGTGAAAGGAAATGCAACCTAGCACAACTTGAAATCTAAGAATCTGCAGTAAATGATTAAACATAAAAGGCCATCATGAAGGTGAAAGTACAAAGTTGCAATAATAATTTTCTCATCTGAAAATTCATAACTTCTAACTTACATACTTTTGTGTAACTTGTGTGTTGTTTTATCAACCTTTACACAGCTTGCCCAGCCTGCACGCCTGCTGCTGGAGTATACCGGCACCAAGTACGAGGACAAGTTTTATGTCTGTGGTGAAGGTAACTAACTGGTATACTTTTAACCCAACAAGTGATGCATGTGTCTGTACAGCACACCCTCTTATTTGTCACATGTTCTTTCATGCAGCCCCAACCTATGACAAGAGCTGCTGGTTTGATGAAAAGCCCAAACTTGGAATTGACTTTGCCAATGTGAGTCAGTGAGTTTTACACTCTTACTGGGCGTTTTAACTTTAGATTTTCATTTATTTGCAAAGCAGACATGTGTAAAACATCGTCTGATCATGATATTGTGATGAACCTTTCACCATAGTTGCCCTACCTGGAGGATGGGGATAGGAAGATCGTCCAGAGCAATGCTATCATGAGATACATTGCTCGTAAGCACAATATGTGTAAGTATTGCGTGCATTGTATAAATTATTATCAGTTTTGAATCACTGTCAACAGTTCAAACAATATGGCCACATTTTTGCCAAATGGTGAATAATATCTCTGTCTTAAAATACAACACTCTGCTATAAACTAAACTCCATAGTTCATTTGTAGCATCTCAGCCTCCATTGCCTCAATGTTTCCCTGAAATCTGACCTGATAACAGGCGGTGAGACTGAGGATGAGAAGGTCCGCGTGGACATCATGGAGAACCAGTCGATGGATTTCAGAAACGGCTTTGTGAGGCTGTGCTACACTGACTTCGTAAGTACTATATAAAAAGTTATGATGCAGAATATTTTTTATTTCCCTATTAATACCTCCACTAATGCTTACATCACTTCTTTGTCAACAGGACAAGTTGAAGCCGGGGTATCTTGAGACGCTGCAAGGCACCCTGAAGCAGTTCTCAGCTTTCTTGGGAGACAGGAAGTGGTTTGCTGGCGACAAGGTATTGCACCGACCTGTCAGACTTAAGCACAGCCTGTGCACAGACAAATCTATGGGCTACATGGGACAAAATGAAGAGCTGCAAAACCACACACATTAGATTCCAAGGCTGATTGTTTGAATCTGTGAGCAGACAATAGCCTGCTTACACACAAAGCAGCATTACCATTCATTGTTTGAAAAATACAAGTGTCTACATGCCCCACTATGTTCACTAGATGATTGTTAATTTTTGTCTTTAGCTTTCACTACTCACATGCAGCCATTTGACTACCGGTATTCTGATTAAACTGTTGATAGTGCAGCTTCAAAGAGTGTGAGCCCTTACCGTACCTTTCTCATAATTTAGTTAAAATAATTTCTCTTTCCGACAGATCACTTTTGTGGACTTCATTATGTACGAGCTGTTGGATCAACACAGGATGTTTCACCCTAAATGCCTTGATGACTTCAAGAACCTCAAAGACCTCCTAGACCGTTTTGAGGTGAGAACAAGCAGCTGTGTGTTCAGAAATAAACAGCACTTCCTACACTTCACCACTCTTGCATCTTTTTATAACCTCTGTTGTTGCGACATGGCTGTATACGTGGAATGGCTTTTGTACCACCTTCACCCCAGTTCTAGTGAAATGCATGCAAGTGGTTTTTGGTGACAGGACAGTGACTTTCTATCATATCGCCATAGGCTCTGGAGAAGATTGCTGCATACATGAAGTCGGACAGATTCATGAAGACTCCCGTCAACAACAAGATGGCCAAATGGGGAAACAAGAAAGAGTGAAATAACAATGTTCACAAGTGCAGCTGACTCAATATCACCTTACACCAACTACAATCTATTTTTTACATTAATGAGTTTTGTAAAAAACAAAACAAAAAAAGACAAGTTTGTACTGATGTGGAGATGAGTAGACACTTTAATTTGACTTCAAGCACTTAATTTCTTTGTAACATTTTGAAACAGATTTTTTGACATGTTTAAGTAAATATTGTATTGATTGTTTCTTTCAGAATTTCAACACCACCTCCTGTACAATAAATTACATGAGAAATGTCAAATGTCATGTTCAATATCAAGTCAATGATATTTGAAAAAATATATCAAGTCAAGTCAATGATATTTGAAAAAAATATACAGAATTTACTAGAAATTAGTAGAATTGCATTATACATAAAGGAAATGACAGGTAATAATTAGTTGGTGCTAGTCATATATGTCACAATGCATACATTTTGTTAACTATAAGCACTTTCAGTTGAATGTCACATCAGTATTTGATGCTGATGTGTGTGTTCATCCACACAAGATGATTCATTACATGAAAGGAAGAAATCTGTGAATGAAACTTCAGGAGAAAGGAAACTGAAGTTGCCGTGAAGTAGTCGTTATTAGCGGCCGTTGTACATGCCTGGTGGTGGTTCATTGGCAAGCTGCAGGGAGCAGGATAAAACTGATGATCATTTAAGTGTCCAAGTTGAATGTGTGTGTTTGCTTAACATGTGGCACATTACTTACTGAAATGGTTGCCTTAACAGCCTGAAGCTGGAAGAACACCCTGCTTCCTTCCTCTGGACACACGGTCCTTATCTCATCCTTCTTCATTGTCAGGAGCATTTGACCCGTCAGCACACCGAGGCTGGACACGGTTCTGTTCATGAAAAAGCAACAGAATATCGCACTTTGAGTTTATGTTGAAGGTAAATTAGAAAAAAAAGTACCATATTAATATTATTATATCACACTTCATCATGAAACACAAGCCTTATCTACAGCACAGACATCTCTAAATTCCAGTGGGTCATGTAACTCACAGTCTGGAGAAACCTTTGTGCTGTAGCCAGGCTTTCACCTCTGCCGGTTTGGAGGACATGTCCAGGGTCACTGAGGGACGTGTGTCGTGCTGTGTCTAAACAGAAAAAGGTGTCATTTGCAAAATCTATGAACTATGTTGCCCAGCGGAGCCACCTGCTGTCACTCAGCTCACCCGTACATCCTCCATGGGCCGGCCGCCGTCCATCGGCTCCAAAACGTTCTGTGGAACATTTCCTTCCTCGTTGCGGTTGTTTCGAACAAGCCACCACCGCTTGGATTGCTGAATTACCTGTTTTTAAAAAAAGAAACATACATTACAAACATCTGATGAACTAGACTGATAAAACTGCCAATAACAGCAGCTTTCATTGTGACTGTGGTAAATGTTTGAACAGATGAGTCAAATTTTTTTTGGGTAGAATCAAGGCTGGCTTTGGGATATCGTAGAGTTTATACATCTGTGCTCCATTTTCCTTTTTTCTGGAGTTAAAAAGTCCCACATGGATATTTGAAATTAATTCTCACAGCCCAAGAACATGCGGACATGTCAACCTTAAGACAATGTTATTTCTAACCCATCCTATGAGCTTGTAACTTGGGGACCAGTTAGCACAGCTGTCTTTGGACTATGATAAATTAGGCTGTCTTCCTCTAGCAAAGGAAAGTTAATGTAACTGTGAGCTAACACAAACTGTGATGTCGTGTGATCAAAATCACATATAACTGTCCAGATATGGTGCAGGGCAGCCTTCAAACAGGAAGCACCATGTACAGTATGAAGACTATTTGATCCAAGTCAAGTTTCAAATGTTCACTATACGATATAATAATACATATACATGATTTTTTTTTATATTTTTTTTTTATCTCACCTCTACAACTTCACCCTTCATCATACTCAGCTCTTGGTTGTTTTTGGCCATGAAGTCATACATGGCCCGCATTTTCAGGGGTGGCTCGCTGGAGCTGAAACAGCAGTGGGCACACACTTGAGCAAAAACAAAGGTCACTGACAACACATACAAGGAGTGTCTGCAACAAATGTGATCACAGCCATACTAACTGTAGTGAAATAAAACTTACTGCATTGGTGGTGGTGGACCCCATGGGGCGTTGGTCATCGGCTGTCAAAGGCATAAAATACATTATGACAGTGAACTGTGATAAATGGCTGCCCTGGAGATGTTTTTACTTTACACATTAAAGGATCTGACTCCCAGGTGGTAGCAGCAATCATAGTTACGGCCACTTGGCAGTCTTTTTTATGTTGGTGATTATATATTACTGTAACTTCTCGAGCAGGGCTATAGTATACTTTGTCACATGATAAGCCACTGAGTCACAACAAATTGGGTCCTATGGGTAAATTCAGTTAGCAACAGCTGCGTGTAGTTATGTGTAGTTATGATAGGTACAGCCCCGGCTAGAGCACAAGCACAATAACACACATATTGTTAAGATATTGAGATAACAGCCATAAAAACTGGGTAAGTAAACATAAACCAGAGTTTATGTCAGTTTAGGTACAGTCCCTGCTAGAGCACAAGCACAACAGCAGGTCAAGTGATAACAAGCCATGGATTATGTTTCCTAAAAAAAAAGCCACTAGAATATATATTTAAAAATACAGTAGTGAAAGTAAAATAGTGAGATTAGGCTTCCTTTTTGTGGAGTTTCAGTCGCCATCAGATAAGTAGCAAGCATCACTATCAGTGTTCATTCAAGGCCATAATAATAATAATGATGATAAATGGAAGCTATTGTGCATTTTATGACTGTATGAGTGTGGTTCTACCTCTTCAGGCTGCTGCTGCCTTGATCTGGGTGGGAAGCCCTGGCCTTCATGCATTTGTCCGTGGGCCGGGCCGGGTGGGAAGCCCTGGCCTTCATGCATTTGTCCGTGGGGCGGGCCGGGTGGGAAGTGCTGGCTGTTGCTTCTGCTCAGAGGACTGTTGCGAGGGGGCGGGGAGGGCATGTGTCTGGGGGGAGGGGGCTGCCAGCCATCGTAGAACTCAGGGATGTAAGGTGGGACATGAGGATCCGGCCACTGAGACCTGTGAGGTGTCAGGAAACTAGTGTGTCAGCTAAACCCAGCTAAACTAACATTATTTAAGAATAACCACCAGAATGAGTTGAGTTCCTGATCAATTTTCTTTATAAGTCTAGTATCTCTTGATCTTGAAAAAATATCAAAATTAAAATATATTATGGTCAATTTTAAGTTGGGTGCAGACAGTTTTAAGTGTTTTTGTAATCTGTCAAATGTGTCAACCTTTGAATGATGACATTTAGGGAAATGTCAGTTGTTGTTTTGCCTGTATGGTGCTCGTAAAGTAACTGATTGCATCTCGTTAGGTTATCTTAGGATAAACACAAGAAACAGACAGGAAACATCCTGAG
Source organism: Trachurus japonicus (assembly GCF_045865225.1). Classification (NCBI taxonomy): domain Eukaryota; kingdom Metazoa; phylum Chordata; class Actinopteri; order Carangiformes; family Carangidae; genus Trachurus; species Trachurus japonicus. The sequence continues at coordinate 18,541,647 of NC_140913.1, read as the reverse complement.
TCTATTCAATGGTAGCAAATAAAATCTGCCGACAACCACCAAAGCTCCGTGTCTGAATAACATCTTTTTTCATCCATACAATAAACTAAGTGTAAAACTGGGACCATGTGCCATATGTACACATCTCTTGACCCAGCACAGTCACTTCCTGGAGTCTCAGCTGGTTGCCTGGTAGTGATTTCTTAATGGCATCTCTCTTTTTCTTTTTTCTATGGACTGGTTAAGTGGTTTTACTTTTATGGTTTCATATTCAACAGACGGGCATTTAAGTCATCAATCAATCCCCTCATCTAACTCACTGAATAAGCTTTTCTGCAAAGGCGTCAGACTGTTTCCATAATGAACTATTTATGAAGGTCTTAATAACAATACATGGCTGGCTATGTTTATCTTCTCTGCAACACATCTATAAATGTTGGTAAAACATTAACTACTTAATTTCCTACTTTCGGATAAGTTGATAAGTACACAGTTAGAAATATCAATCAGATTTTTATAAATGAATTTGGTCCTAAACTCATTCCCATAAAGTGTATGGTTGACCAGTCCTTAAAGTTGTCTCCCTGAAGAACAGGAGGTAAAAGAAGACAAACTATGTTTGGATCAAGAGCAGCCTGTCAACCTTATAGCTGTATAATCAATACTATTTGTCAATAATAAATCCAAGACTTTATTTCATTATTGTCTGTTGCCAAACTTTAGAACTTACTAAAATCAAAATCAATTTAAGTTCCAAAAGACCATGAATGCAGCAGTAACTCTGGCCCATATCTACGTACATGACAGCAGACCGTGTGCCAGGACAGACACAACATGAGGCTTATGTAAGTGTGTGAGGGTTGTAAAGTCGGTCCTACCTGGGGATGTTCCAGGGGTCTCCCAGAGACCCCCACAGCTGGTTCTCCTCGGGGGTGACGACCTGACTAAGCAGCTGTATGGCTGCGTCCGTCAGCAGGGGAGAGACCACAGTAGGTGGAAGGTCTTGTGGATACCGAGGCACCAGCTGTAGAGAGATGGAGATGGTATTTCCTGTCAGTGCCGGTGGAAATAGATTTAACGTTGGGCTTAAATTCAGCGAAGTGAGAACAAATGAGGTTGCAGGAGCTCACCGCGCCTAAACTATTGAAGAGGATGTGGACAAAGTCAGGAGCACTGGGGTTGGTCAGTGCCCTGTCCAGATGGCCCTGTAATGTGGGAAAGAGTCACACATAGGTTGCAACTTTCCTCATCATTATATGTCATATGGAGATGTTTCAAGTTTTGAAAAAACAGTTTACCAGCAGATTGAATCCAAATTTGACTTTCTGAAGGCAGGAGACATATTCATCCCAAGATGGCAGATTGGAAATTTGAGGTGGAGCTGGAGTCAAGATATAATCATTAGAATATATAAGTACTCTGTTGTTTATGTGAAGTTCTGTAGCCTGTCTGTTTGATGTAACTTACCATTTTTCTTTGTTTTTTTCTTCTTGAACATTTTCTTCTTCCCGCTCTTCTCTTCACTTTGTGGTGGAGGTGCATTTGCTGCAGCAGACACATGGTTTAAGAAAATCTCCAAATCATCTAGAACATGGTTTAAGATCTCCTGTTGAAAAAAATTGAACATATTTAGTTGTTTTCTGGAGATAAAAAGGAGGATGAGTCAACAACATTTGTGATATGTTATTACCAATGCACTGACCGTGTCTCTTTCTGTGTCCATTTGTTCAGGAGCCACCTCTGGGTTGCTCTGGTAGTCATGAGGGTCAGGATTGTGCATCATAACTTCTTGTGGGGTTGGGACCCGTGGGGTTTGGACCCGTGGGAAAAGCACACCCTCTAATTTGGAATAAAGAGAAGAGCTTACATATAAATATTAATATTACTACACTTCTGGAGATAAGAGGTGAAATGACTCGCACAGAACTTTCATAAACTGCCGAGACTTTTGAGGGAAATTTGAGATATGAGGTGTTAGCAAACACAATCAAACAGGAAGAACTGAAGGGAAAATTTTAAATTTCAATTCACCTGGCTCTCTGTTGCCCCACTGAGGAGGCGGCTGCTCCGGTGGTGGCGGGGTCATTTCTCGCACCACAGGTCGAGGCCAGGGACTGCCTTGAGGATGTTGACCGATGATATTTTCAAGATCATTCCTGAAAACATCAACAGGCAGCAGTTAATGGATTTGACTGTTTGATTTCTGAATGTGAGCCTCTCCTCTATCTCTGTTGAGACTTGTGATGTGACGCCAAAAAACCTTATGTCAAACTTCTCTCTGCGGGGCTCCATGTTCGGAGTCGGACCTCCTTTCTTGACTGCTTTATCCAGGTCTTCCTTGATGAGTGCTGCCTGGTAAAAAAGAGACCTGATTTGAATCAAACTCCCTCATGACACCAACAAAAATAAAATAAAACAAAAAAACAGCTGCATCCATACTGCTATGAAATACTGGAAATGAATCCAGAGATCCTGACACAAACTCCCCTTCTCTGGAGGCTGTCAGGAGGCCAAGGTTAAGCTCACTGGTGAGAAATGACTCACCCCGGTCTCCTCACACTGGAACATGAAGACCTGAGGGCTGCGTTTGTTGCGTTCCTGTAGAGTTATTGTCAGTAGGGAGTCGTAAGCGCAGCTGTCCAGTACAGCTTTGGTTTTCGTGATGCTACTCAAAGGCAGCGTCTCCAGCTCCGTCTTTAAAATCAGAGTGAACAGAATAAAGATTTAGGGCCACAACTTCATGAAAAGTGAATATGAGAATGCACATAGTTTAAAATCCTTGTGGAACAAATCAACATGTAGAAAGTGGGACAATGAGACTCATGACACTGAGAGTACATCCACACTGCATAGAAGAATGAAATCAACGTGAAAATACGATTGTAGAAGGAATAATCTTTTTTTTAAGTAAAAAAAATTTGGTCATTTCGCACAAATAATCACAGATATAGCATTCATTTTATCTCTTAGCTCAAGTTTCTCAAGGTTTACTTTCATCAACATCTAAGCAGAGCAGAACAGTTCTGCTTGTGTGATCATGCTTGATCCTCCACTCGCAGTTAACATTTGTATTTTTTGTCTGAGGCTATTTTCCCTCATTTTTAATTCAATAAAAAAAAGAAAAAAAGAAACCCTGATATGTTTTGGCATCAGTGTGTTTTCACCATTGATGTTGAAAGAATTTTATGTTTCAACAAGACAATGCTCCCGAAGCAAGGTCTAAGAATAAATTGTTTTCTCAGTTTGATGTGGAAGAACTTGACAGAGACCTGACCTCAACCCCTAAAATAGCTCTGGGATGAATTGGAACAAGCATGCCTGACTTCACTAATGCTTTTGTGGCTGAATGAGAGAAAATCCCTGCAGCCAGGCTACCACAACCATGTGGAAAAGCCTTCACAGAAGAAAGATGGTTGTTACCGCTGCATGTTAATGTCTGCAGTTTATTAGAATTATGCAGTTCGGTGGTCAATACATCATTAATTTAGGCTATGTGGTGTTTTTATCTAATAATTTAAAAGGGGGAAGTTACTTTTCAGGCATATTCTCATTGATGCTTGGTGATCAAATACATGTGTAAGTGAAAATTATACCATATAGCATGATAGCCTACACCCAACTTTACAACTGTACCACTCCTCTGGCCTGTTGCCCCATCCCTGAACACAATATATAACATTATTACAACAACATTATAACTTGGTTAGCTTTTTTTTATTGTTATGCTGTGGATTCGACTCTAGCTAGTTTTCACAACAGTTTTCTCTAGGTGAGTCAGCCCCCTCTGTTTGTTTGTTCTGCTGCCACACCTTTCTCTCTGTTGTCAATATTAGAAACAGGGACACTTTAATTTGTAGCAATTACTCAATTTTGGGCGAGCTGTCAAGGTGTGGCATTGTTTCAGTGGCACACTTGTTTAGTCTCTATTCTAAATTGTTTAATTTAATTTTTTAAAAATGATTTCAGAGATCAAATATAGCAGGAATTCTTCAGGGGATTAAAACCAACCTTGGTCTCAATGTCACTGAGCACTAGATATCCTCCCTGAATCTCCATGATCATCTCCTGGGGCCACAGACGACCTTTGACATCGAGCTTCTTCAGTTTTTCCACACAGTCCTCCAGTGTCTTCACCTGCAGGCCGTCCAGCTCACAGGTGAACAGATGCTGTGGAGTCAGTGTTGAGGGTCATGAATGAGGAGAGCTACCAGGTTAAATGATTGGTATTTGTACGTTTCCATGCTGTTGTTGATTTCTCATTTACCTCCACTCTGGTGTTAAAGTTGTCAGGTTGTCTGTTCAGTGTCTCGGAGTACTCTTTTCTCTGCACTGAAAAGTATAATTTAAAAATATCAAATGTATTTTTTTTTCTCACAAAAAGTAAAATACTCTTACACAGAAGAATGTGTGGTGTGTCATGTTTATGTTTAAACATATAGCCTACTATATATGCGTCTTCCACTGGGTCTGGACATGCCGTTCCTCTGCAGTGGACTCTTTAGGTCGTCTTGTTGGAAAGTCTGCCTCTGTTGAGGAAGGTCCTCCAGTGAGAAACCCCTACAAGAACAATAAAATCGAACTTATCAAACAGGAGATGTGGGGATGTCCATGTGCTGCTGCCAGCCTGGCTTCCTCACATCAATAAAACATAGATAAATCATCCACAGTGCACAATTCAAGTGAGCTGCAGTTTCCACAACACAGCAGTGTTTTATCGTGAAAGGGTGTGAACAGCTGTGTGGACTGTTGTAAAGATTTTGTGCTCAAATTGCTTAACTGAATTAATAACAGTAGCATTACTGAGCAAACAGTGGGCCTGGAAATGAAAATGAAGTGTTACTGACCGTGGGGAATAGGAGAAGGGCCCATTGTTTCCATACATTTTCAAACAACAGCGTCTGTCTTTTTACAGATGAGTTAAATCTTCAGATTGTTGAGAATCTCTCAGAAGCCACTCCAACCTGTAAGAAAATACATTTCTCAGCCTGACACAGTGAGGAACAATAATAGTTAGTCCTGTTTCACATTAAACCAGGACAGATGGTTGTGTGGATACACTGTTCAGATACTGCACAAAGAACTTATTCATTTACAGCTTCTTACATTTAAAAGTGAGGCTGTAACTATTAAAATAAAAACTTTAAATAACATTTTTCCTGTTACAAATGTTTAAGTGAAAAACTTGAATCTATAAATGATAAAATCCATCCCTTCTGTATTTAGTATTTATCTGTTCTCTGGGGTTTTACTTGGGAGTGGTGTGATCAGTGTTTCAGGGTGGCTGACGTCAGCCAGCTTTAGCTTCTCAGTTCACTGAACAGACATGACTGAAGTCAGCTTTCTTCTTCATCTACTGTTACTGATTGAAATTTAAAATTGAAACAATTGAAAACTCTCACGGAAAAGTCTGGTTAATCAATGTTGAGATGTGATAATAAAATCAGGGTTTAAATGAACAAACACTTTCAATAATTATTAAACAGTATTGAGGACTCCAACACTTCAATGGACTTAGATCTGCAAAAATGTCAAATCAGTATCAACAGTGTTTTATTCATTAGCTGGATCTTCGTGTGTCATGAGGTTAAGAAATAGATCTGCTAGACAGTGAGATATGGGAGGAAATTTTACTTTTACCTTTGAAAATATGCATATGTAACAGATTCAGAGAAATGCAATATAATATCTTACAAAATGTTTATATATCTCCATATATGTATAGTAAATATACAGCAGGGGCCTCTCCAAACTGCCCAAAATGTAAGACTATTTTAGGGACAAGATTTCACTGCCTCTGGGAATGCGAAAAGATTCAACGGTTTTGGCAAACTGTATATTCTGAGGTTAGTGTGATAATTAAACAGCAACTACAGCCTATTCCAATATTGTGTTTATTGGGATATATCCCTGAATCAATAAGATCACATAAGAACACTGTACATTTTTTTGCTTATGCTGGGCCGAAAGGCTGTTATGACCAAATGGGTAGGAGATGAACCTCCCTCAATACATCTGTCGAAGTCTTTGATATCAGACTATATTTCTCTGGAAAGACTAAGATTTCGTATTAACGGTCAGAATGACCTCTTTACAGCAAAGTTTGACAAAGTGTTAAAGTACCTGGGAACTCAGAGTGCAACTGCCTGAAATGTAAGACCTCACAAGGACCTTTGAGATCATTGCTGTGGAATATATTCTGGATTTGCTACATACTGTATCTATAATCTGTATGCACTGTACTGGACTGTTATAATTTTGAAAATGTTCAATAAGGATATACAAAGTGCCTTCCTGTCCACAACCACCCACTTCAAGCAAAGGCAAACACATTTCTCTTTCCGACCAAGACATAAAGCCAACACCTGTTGAGCTGTATCGAACCTTATTAATTCAAAACCCCTAATCACAATTAATTAATCCTGTTATTACCTGTGAATGTCAGCTCTGCTCAGTCATCGTTCCTTCCTAGAAAAGAGATTTTCTACCAACACCTCTCACAGCAGAGGGCATTTGTTCTTCACGCAGCCTGCTGAGAAAAAATTTCCTTGGACTTCCTGCTTGAAGGCACCAGGTTCAAAGTACAATGATGTGACGGGAGTGACGGGATCAAGAGGGCCGGCCTCCCTTGTCATCTGAAGGCAAGTATTTAAGGTGCAATGGGAGGCAGCAAACCTGTGCCTCATTATGAGTCCAAAGGTTTAGAAATGCTTTACAACACCTCTTTTAGATTGACCAAAGGTCTTAAGTGCTCCAGAAATCTTAAGTGTAATCTATCATGATTGTAGCTTTGTGAGACACATTACGCATGTTCCACAACACTAACGTCATCTTGAAAGATATAAGCAGAGGTTAAAGTGTTAAATGCAAGTAGAAAACCTGTGTAGTGTAAAAATACAAACGGCCAGTATAGGTTGAATAAGAGAACCATTTATTTTTACCATCAGCTGACGTGTAAATACTGTACACACCCATAATATTGACAGAGACAATCTTTAAAGAGGAAATAGTTTATTCTGTAAAGAAAATGAGCGTCTCGTCCTAGGACACAGAGTTGGGGTTAAGAGCGGTCTTCTCTGAAGACTTGACAGTTTAGGCTGTAGCCTTGGCCTTCGCCAGAGCCTTCAGGTCTGTGATGCACTTGGCGATGCTCTCCTTCTCCTGGAAAACAACAGAGAAACAGATGTGAAGCTCTGAGATCTCACAGGAAGAATAACAGAGGCTTAAAGTTAACTCTAACTGTATTTTGTTTATCCATTTTACCAGCTTCTAATGGCTTGACTTTGGCATTTTGTTGCCACAGAGGAAACACATTCATGTACAACAACAACAAAGATCCAGAGAGACTCCCTTTAGTGAATCAGAAACAGGCTGTGCCCTGGTTATCTGTCGTTGAGATGAGTCACAGATGAGAAGTTCAGAAGATAAACTGAACAATGCTGCCAGAGAAAATAATTTGACCAATCCTAACAACCCAATTGAGCACTGGAAAAAATGACTTAAAAGAAGAGCAACACAAGTGCAAGAATATATTTGCAATATACAGATATTTGATTACTGTTTTTGCAAAAGTTGAAAAGAATGAGGACAATCTGGAGCTGGAAAAAGGGTTTTCATCTACAAATCAGGGTACCTGGCCTAATTGTATTACCGGTACTCTGTATGAGCAAAAAAACTGAATCAGTCAAGGCACTAAGGTGTTTATCATCTGTCTGTAGTTGGTATCAAACAGGTACAGAGGTGCGATACCATCCCAGCCAGTGATGTGTACATTCATAAAAGCAATCTGACAGTCTGACCAAAAGACTGACCTGCTGAGGTGTGATGCTGCCAACAACGCTCTTCTCCACCCAGTTGACCATGTGCTCCTGCTCCATCCGGCGGTGGAGGTCCTGCAGGGCGATCTGATAGTCCAAGCGCCTCTTCACCTCATTGGTCACCATGTGTAGCCTCTCTCTGTAGTTGGTCTCCAACAGCATGGCCACGTTGTTCTAAAAGGGACAGAGAGGTCTTTGTCAGCACATTATAGAAATGTATGTGATCTAGCATTGGGTCACTAAAGTTTAAGTCAGTCTTTATATGCTTTTATTGTTTTGTAATTCAATCTGATTAAGTGGCAGCACTTAGTCTTAACTCAGTATTCTTTCAAAAAAAATCCTTTTCCCCACCCATGTAAAAGAAAGCTCATATTATAAAACAAACTATATACTGATAAACAACTAACATTCAGGAAGTTATTTTAAAAAGAAATTGAAGTACATGTATTGCTGCAATTCAGCAAGGCATTTTCCATACTTTTCTGGTTTCAGCTCCCCACACATCCATAGAGCTAACAAACCAGTTAAACTTGTGGCCAGCAGAGGGCGACAAACATCAAAGATTACATAATGATACATGTCGACTCCTTCAGCTCAAAGGGGTATAGGCCACATACAGTGGTGTCAGTGTGTCTGGTGTGAACACGAGACACTATAAATGTTGAAAATGTGGGGAAACACAAACATCTAGTATGCTCACCCTCTTAGCATCAAACAGCATTGATCTTCCCTCTGTCCTCCACTGCTCCTTCTTCTCGTCCTCAATGGCTTGGGCCAGGCTGGACACGGCAAGGTCCTTTGTCTCCTGAGCCTTGGCCACTTTTTCCTAAAAAAAACAAAACACACACACACACAAAAGGTTTACAAAAGGTGTGTGGAAAGATTCACTAAAGGGTTAAGACCAATAATTTCTAACAAAGTCTGTTGCTTGATTATGGCAACATCTGTCTCTTGTGCAAACATATTGTGGATGAGCATCCACACTTGGATACTATACTCCACAGGAAAAAAAGGAGCTAAAACACAGATGTACATGTCTGACAACATACCTCATTTAGTTTGTCAGCAAAAGCTGCAACACTGGGACCAAATTTCTTGACACCATAGACGATGACACAGCCGATGGAGGCGGCAGCGAAGGTCTCGTGGTTGACTACATAGATTTCCTTGGAAAGCATGTAGAGGAGGAGGCCAGTGCCCAGCATGTAAGGGCCTGGTGGAAAAATGTAGAAACGTTCATAGTGAGTGGAAGGTGGTTAGTGCAAGAGTGAGTTATAAAATACATTGTAAAGACCACACAGCGCTTTGTCACTGAGCTTTTAATCCTGTGCATATTCTCATTTGTCCAGGTCATAGTATCTCAAAGGAGGTTAAATCGAAAGCAACTGGACTTAGTTATTTGTCTGGGAAGACGTTTCACCTCTCATCCAAGAGGCTTCATCAGTTCATGTACGCATCTGACCAGGCTGGGACTGGGAGCTTTTAATGCTAATATTTATCAAATGAAGACAGGGCAACCAAGTGCAGTATAGGGTTGTGTTGCTTGTTTTACTCAATTCAATTTTTCAGTTTTATTTTTAACATTATCCTTTTACAACATGAAAAAAATACACATAATACAGCAGCAAACAGTGTGTTGCCCATGTGTGGTTACTGCTCCAGAGTCGTAACTTGGGCAAAAAGCATTCAGTGTTTGTGTTTTATATGTGTAACAGACATGACACTTGGTCTGCTCAGACACTCTGCCCTGTTAAATATAAGCTTAAATCTTACAGTTTTTGTGTCTGCCCCAAATTGATTTCTATTGGCAACTTTATATTCAAATCCTGCACTGAAGTGTCAATGAAGAACAATTTTTGTGCAAGATCACAATCACAGTTAGGTGAGTGCATGTTTATCTTGTATTAATCTCTTCTTGGATATATGTAAAGCACTTTGGATTGCCTTGTTGCTAAAAAGGTCCTCAACATACAAAAAAACCATAGGGACACACTTTATGACTTATTTACTGAGATCATCTCATCTCCAGCTTCTGGGCTGAACGCTACAGACCTGTCACTCCAGTCTTGGGGTACAGGAGCTGGAAAAGCTCCTCTGGGATGATGCCATGGCGGACTTTGCCTCCTTTTTCTGGCAGAGGAGGGACTGGGGCAAGACTCTGGGATGATGTGTGCAGAGAGCGAGATGCCTGGACCAGGCTGTGGATGGAAATACAGTTACCTTTCAGACCTTAGAGAATTTATGTTTTAAGTCAGTTATATTTGTCTTGTCTGTGATGAAAACAGTAAATAAATAAAACAGTTAGTGAAGAAGACACATACCCAGCTCCAAGGGGGCCGCTGGCTTTCAGGGAACTGGCTGCAAGAGAGAGAATAAACAGACATTAAGCACTTATCTGCAAGAAGTGCATGTTTTCATTCGTTTATTTTTAGAGTGTGAATTGTTATCTTTAATCAACATGAGGCTAAAACTATTTCCACCAAAGCTCAATATTGTAATTGACATGAGGCTAGGGACTTATTGCAGAATAGTTGATTTAGACTGCATAGGTTTAAACTGGATGTACAAGGTGTACAAACTATATTAGTGACTAATTGTCTGCAACTTTGAGGCAGATAAATAAAAAAAGATAAAAACAGTAACCTAATTTTAGATGGGATCATTTCACCACCGATAGCATAATATGAACAAAATGTCAAACTTCGTATCAAAATCTGTAAAAATCACACGTTAAGTTCACGTGCATTGCCAGATCTTGGTTGTGTCGTTACTCCAGACTCGCTGAGAGCAGAGGACTAGCTAGGACTAGAGGCTAGCTGTCAATAAGGTGACATTTGCAGGCGTGTAGAGCTAACGAGAAGCTAATGTAGCTCCTGTTTACCACCGTCAGCTGCCGACGTTTAATTGAGCTTTAATTTGTGGCTTTGGCACAATGGCCGTGGTGTTTATTAGCAATAGAGAAAGGGGGCTGCAGTCTTTGATCAGTTCAAACCGTTTAGTTCATGAGCTGACACTAAGCTTATTACCTCCAGTTAGCATTAGCATGCATCCCATTCAATGTGCGGCCTTCACTTTACCCTTCACACTCACTTTAAACTTTTACATCTCCTGCCTCTCTGTCTGGTCATGACAGAGCTGAGGGAAGGGTTTGTTAACGTGTTAAAATACAGAAGAGTGCATACCTGAAACTAATACGAGCCTGGACAGCATGGTTGAAGGACGAAAGTGCCGAGTTGTTGCTCCACCGGGCAGCCTTGTTTCGGCCTCTCTGTGCCCTTCTGCAAAGAAGAACCGTGAGGATGGCGGACACACGAGAAATCCACACGAACTATCGCGAGAGTAGAGATGAGCTCTGGTTTCAAAGGCGACGACCACCAGAAGGGGGTGCACCATCTACGTACATCAGAAAGGTGACATTCTGTATGACCTATGTGTATGACATTTGTTTCATCACTGTATGTACACACAAGTGTTTCGGTTGGATGTACAAAACTTTATTAGAAGGAAAAAAAACCGGACCCACGATCCAGCTGCAAGAAAATGACATTTTTGTTTGCTTTGAGGAAAATGGGAAGGAAAATGACCAAGAGGCATTAAAAACAAACTCTATTTTGGTCAAAAAAAATTTATGTAGGCCGACTTTTTTCTTCTTTCTTTTTTTTCACGATTTTTGTTTTGTTTTTGTTTTTTCCCTACTCTTTGTGTATATCATATTACCTCTGGCTAAAACAGTATTGTTCTGTATAATTGTTAATACATACATCCATGAGGTGCAGGCACCATAGACTGCCAAGCACTGATCAGTAAACTTAATTAGGGCCTTAATGAGTGCAATAAAAAAGGTGTAAGAGTATAAGTGGCTTTTTAAGGGTTGATATAAGGTCAGGCATAGATAGATTTCATTGATCCCATGTTACCAGGTTGCAGCAGGATAACAATAATTAAGAGTTAGGTTAAAGATAAGGGTTAAGAGTATAGGGTAGCTTTTGACTCTAGTTATACACACGATTACATGTAGTCATGCTGTGTTTAAATGATTTTGGCTTAAATAAATAATTATATAAAAAATAAAATAAAGTTTTCCCTTTATCTTTTTTATATGCTCCATAGACTGCAGTTTATCTGGATGCTTTTTAGATTTTAGGTTAGGTCTGTGACACTGCATAAAATACATAAAATGAAGGATTTAGTGCTTATATCTCTACCACACAGTTCAGCTGAGAGCCTTCAAATGTAAAACCCAATTGTAACCTTACTTTTCAGTTACAGTTAGTTCTCTGATTGTACCACAGTAACCCGTAACTCTAACCCCATAATACTAAAAACATTAAAACCTCCAGAGGCAACCACACACAGAGAAAAGAGCTCTGTCTCCCAAGTTGTGTGTTTCATCCCAGACTTTGCACAGGGGGAATTGACTGTCTGTAATCTTGGGGCCCACCCGTGTGTGGCATCAGTTTGGTGCGAGTGGCTGGTGAGATAGAGGAACATATGACGCTGTGGTTCTCTTCACTTCCTGTTAAATTATGCTCAACAGAAACAGCTACATGTGAAACACAGACAAAGCTCCCGGACATTATTTCAGAAGAGTGAGAAAATGGATGACTTCTCAGCCAGCTCATGAAGAGTTTTATCAACTGGATGAGATGGCGTAGTGGGTAAGCTTTGTGATACGTTTCTGCTTATGTAGCATTTTTTTTGCATAATCTTGTGCATTTTTACTCCGCAGACCCACTCAACAGTTGCCAGGGCCTAGTCTGTCTTTGATATGCTACTTTTTGATAATTAAAGGAGATTCCTAAGAAAAACACACCAGCACTGCACTATAACCTTTATTATACACTTACTAATACGACTATGCTCATATTTCTAGAGCTGCTACTTCAGCTTTTTCCACTATAGTAGACTCTTGTGGGTCACAGAGATTTGCTACTTTATCCTTCACTTTATTCCAAATATACATCTCATATAAATATGGAGCAAAGCCTGGTGCTGCAGATGACTAATATTCTTTTTTATTGGTGAAGCAGATAAAAGAAATTAAAAAATGTGTCAGCACCTTGTTTGACAGATGCAAATGTATAAAGTTTTAGACTCTATCAGCATTTTATACTAACTTGTATCAGTCACTTTAACAACTAGACAAACTTATAGTTTACATATTTTATATACTTTATCTTAGATGTACTTTATTTAGATGTAACATCTGAGCCATCACCCTGCACCTGCAACACATGAGAGTCATACTTTCAGCTCCTTGTAACATAACAATATACATATAGGCTACATATGTCATGCATAGATGCATTTGAGTCAAATTGCTTATGTGCTGCACATGTAATTATTAGAAATACTGATCGTGACTGTTGTCATTTAAAGGCTGTAACAGGCAGAGGAGCTGCCATGGACGCCCTGGCTGGAATAGAGCTCTCCACAGTGAAAGTCTTTGACCGAATAGTGGAGGTCAGAGCAGAGAAACGTGAACACCTGCGAGGAAAAAACAACGTGACTTCATGTCGCAGCCCTACGAGAGGGTTAGACACAAGACAGATAAAAACTGAATTGAAAGAAAAGAGGCAGCTTGAGTTTCTGAAAAGGAGATCGGTGAGCCCAGAGGAGTGTGGTCTGTCTACGAGGAAGAAAGCGTCACCTAAGACATTCTCAGTGAAGTATCACAGTTCAAGCAGCAAGGCCAACACATATCATACAAATATCAAAACTAGTCCTACTGCTAACGGACATCCAAAGATGGTATTAACACCAGGCCGAGGCAAAACCGACAGCCCAAGCAGTAGCACATGGGTAAATAAAAGAAAATTATTTGGAGTCATATTTTACCAGATCCATGTTTCATCTTTTCCGCTCCAAAGAGGGTTACATAAATACCTATGTTTCCCCTCTCCTCTCCTTTCCCCAGGCTTCATTATGGCCAGAGCAGACGATGAAGCAAGAGAAAGGCCATTCAATGAAGCAAGTATCTACCTCCACAACAGTTATGAAGGAGTTGGATCAGCACAGGATGAGTAGAGAGAACAGTAGTAATGGTGAAAGTCTTGTTAGCTACATAACATTTTGATTAGTGACCCTCACATTTGATTTTTCATACTAATAAAGCTGTTTTCTTCCTCTCCTCTTAAAGCTAAAAAGACAAGCGTCAAAACAGTCATCCGACCAGAACAAATTCACCAAAAATCCTCTCAACGTACTGAAAATGTTTTAAAAACAAAGGTGCTTCGAGAGGCTGGTGTGCAGACAGAGTGAGTGTGGCTTACTGTAAATCTCCATGAAATCTCATTCATTCATATCAGAAACAGCTGCGATCAGTGTTTTATGTTTGTGTAATGCCTCCCTCCCCCTCCCAACAGGTCTGGCCTTGTCACTATCAAAGAATCAGTAAGTGTCAGACTAATGCTTTGTATCCTGTGGCTGTAAACTGCAGATTTAGATTTAAAAATATATACGTATATATATACATTTAACTTGTTATTCTTGTCTCTTGTTTGTCAAATAATAGGATATCCAAAGATTAGCTGACTACCTGCAGGTAAGCCAACTGAAATCTTTCCAAAGTTCATTCTTTAAAGGCAGGCTTAAAATAACAAATACATGAAAAGTTATAATCAATAATCTCCCTCAAAGACTTTTTGCTTTGACTTGTTTTGGTGACTATGACCTGTGACATTTGCTGCCTTGTGTCAGCTAACGTTAGCATCCGTTAACTAGATGTTGCTGTGTAACTAAACTGACATTATTATTGAAGTTTGTGGCTCTTCTCCACTTGTGCTCTACTGTTAAACTACATTATGCCATGTGTTGTGTCTCATTTGTGGCCACAGTGGGTGGTTTTCAGTAAACTGAACTAGTTTTGTTTCTCAATGTTGCAGTTAGCATCTTGTAGTAGTCAAGTGCCTGACTTTTAATTTAATAGGATGATTCAGTTTCATATTCAGCATCATTAGTTTTTTTTTTAATTATTATTATTCTAGCATCATTAACTTAATTAGTAACCTAACTGATCTTGAGTGTTACAGTAGCTGACTGGCTGCTGATTGTTGTCAGCTATATTCAGTATGAGCGAGTTGTTGTACTGTAATGTGACTGTAGTGTGTCGTCTGCTGTCTGGTTTTTATCAGGAGGCTCTGTGGAGAGAGGAGGCCGTGAAAAAGAAGCTGGCAGCCCTCCAGGACGGCACGACAAACCTTGTCAACTCCTCTAACATAATATGGACGGTAAGACTCTCTCTGTCTCTATCCACAGCCCTGTTCAGCCCTGTTGTGCACAACTTGTATTTTCTAATTACAGTTTCCAAACACCAATAACCTCATTCACCTTTTACAGCGTCACAGTGTTGCTGCTTCATCGTTATTTGGTTTGCTGGTTGATGTGATACTGGGTTTTTCTCTGTAACAGTGAAGTGCAGCGTCTGTGCATCACTGCTCGTGTCTCAGGAAGTTCCTATGCAGTCTGTGGTTTGGAGCTTCCTGCTTCCGCCCTCGTCTATACTGCACAAGAGGAGCGTACGCTGTCATTCTTATACAGGAAGGGAGTGGCAGTCAGTAGCTGTTATAGGTGCCCTCCATCCTTATCAGCTCTGTTTTATCTGCCCTGCAGGGAAATGTTACTTGTGTTACTTATGTTACTTGAAATACCTGATGATCAATTCATTCAGTTTAAAAGTTTGTGTTTGTCATCAGCAAATTAAAGTAAAGTTAAGTGAGTGAAGTTGTTTCTTGCAGGTTTGTTATTACCAGGCGAGATATGACGTCTTTTTTCCACTCTTGAAACAGTGTAGTGTTGCAGCCCGTGCAGACAATCTGATCTTTTCTGTTCTCACTGAAGCAGCAAGTTGCGTTTATGCACCAGTAGGCACAGACTGTGAAAGGACGTCCTATTACAGATTTAGGTGTATCAATTTTCCATCTGCAGGTTACAGCGTGACACTCAGTCATTTCCTCTCTAACCCACACAGGCTCGCTGCAGTGAAGACCTGCTCAGAAACAAGATCAAGGCTCTAGAGTCACAGCTGCAAGTCTGCCTGCAGGTAAGAAAAGCAGCCGGTGGTTAAAGAAGCCACCACTGTGTTTTTTTATTTTAAATCATGCAAGGGGTAGACAAAAAAGAAAAAAACAGCCAGTCTGGCTCTACACTGTCACTCTGTCATTTCTCTGTCCAACTCGGTGGTGTGTTATCTTTACAGAAGTTTCCCAAAGATGGAGTGAAGAAACTAGTGGTACAGATGGAGAAGCAGAAACTGATATATGAAGAGAAGGCCCTGGTTGCCCTGCAGAAGGCCACACAGGAGAAAGCCGAGGCTCTCAGCAAGGCCGAGACACTGCAGGTCAAACAAACCACACTCTTTCAGTTTAACTGTCACTGACATACTTTGGTTGTCTGGTGATGTATGTGCTCTGTTCCCATAACAGAAGGTCAGGATGATTTCAGTCTCAATACTGCGGCTGAATTTTGAACTCTGTGTGTTTTGCGGTAGCAGGAGTTGCTCATAACAGCCAAAGCAGAGGGACTGAGGTGGCAAAGCCTGTATGAGGAGCTGAAGCTGAGCTCTGGACGACTCAGGGAGAATCAGCACCTCAGTAATGAGCAACTGCAACAGCTGCACAGCCAAGTGGAGGTAACGTGTACCGTTGAAATAATGTGCACGGTCAGAAGTTTGAATGTCAGCAGACAAAAAAAACATGTGTTTGTCTGGTGCAGCTGTCCAGAGCCAGAGAGGCTGAGCTGAGGGAGGAAGTGGTGTTACTACAACAGGAGAAGAAGGAGCTAGAGTACAACATTCGCCTGCTGGAACAGGACAATGAGATTTTAAGAGAGGAAATTGAGCAGATCAGTAAGTCATGTCGGGTTTTTTTTCCCTTAATGCTGCAAAGCCACTTTCAGCCTCTGTCTGTGAGTAACTTTCTGTTTCCTGGTAGATGGCGACAATGGGACCCAGGACTTTCTGATGCAGGATAGTCTGACGTCAGAGGAAGCAGAGCCACAACTTGTGCTGAGGAGAGACTCTCAGGTGGAGGAGCAGCTCCGCCACACTGAGGAGAAACTTCGGCTAAAGGAGAGAGAGGTACAGTAATGTGGGAGTACCACAGTGCACTGCACCACATTCACGACCTTCATGCTTTGTTTGATTCAGAGCTGCACACAGGTAATAATTACAGTTATGTGTCTCTCAGTTTAAGATAAGTATGAACCCACTTTGGATGAGAGAAAAGGAATACCCTTATTTACTGTGCAGAGACTGACGCATAATGCTCCATCAGGGAGAAGCATTTAGATTTATTTTCATATAATATTGATATTCTAACGGCATCTCAGATGCTTTTACATATTTCTTTTTAAAAAGGCACTATATATTTTCTGCAAATCATTTATATTTGGATATATTACCAAAATAAAGTTCTCCATGCCAAATGTATTTAAAATAAATAGATGTATTTCATATCACATGTATCTCTGGAAAGAAGATCTATAGAAGATTTATATAAGTAAATACTGGCACACTTATAAAAACGTATTTTGAGTGGACTGTGGCTAAATACAACCTACATGTTTGCCGCCCATATGGTGTTTGTCTGTGTGTGTGTGTGTGTGTGTGTGTGTGTGTGTGTGTGTGTGTGTGTGTGTGTGTGTGTGTGCTTGTGTGTGTGTGTGCGTATAGTGTGAGGAGCTGCAAACAGAGCTGCATGCCATGGAGCAGGAGTGTCAATCGAGCCAGGCCCGGCTGTCGCAGTGCAGGGACGAACTCCGGCAACTCAGCCACCGACGCAGGAGAACGGTGAGGAGTGTGTGTGTGTGTGTGTATGTGTGTGTGCATTTAGGGGAATTTGAGACTTAATGTCCTTGCTATACTCAAGTGCTCTCACTAGCCCTTAGGTTGTGTGAGCCAACCAAAATGAATTATTTCACTCTGTTTGTTCCACTATGTCATTTACACTGTCTTCACTGCAGTAAAAACCAGAGCAGCTGCAGCTCAGTTTAACCTGGAGCTTTTCTTCCCTCTCTCTTCAGACTTCATCTGGCTCCTGGTGGAAGGTGCTAATGTTCTTCCTCCTCCTCCTCGCTGTGGCGGGGGTTGCCATGTTGTGGCTATGGCATCCTCCTTTCAGGGAGCAAGTTGAGGACCTGTACTCAGACATAGAGACACGCATCGAAGACTATCTCTTGGAAATGGCCTCACCTCAACACTCAGGCTGTTTTAGACCAATATGATTATTTCTTTGCTCAGGAATGTTGTTGTTTTTTTTTGTTAGGGTCATTTGTTGTTGCTGTCGTTATTTTGGAAATGATATTTTAATGGCTATAGTTCTTTAATATTTCATAAAGTGTGTGTGTGATGTCAGATGACATTGTGTTGAAATGGGAAGGATGTGCTCCACGTGTGTGCAAAAAGTGTGACGACCAGTGTGAAAAATGTCAATATGTTAGCAAAAGAGTTGGGAGCAGAAAAATAGAAATGACCTTTGTACTGTAAACTGAATGTTGAGTTAAGAAGGTATATACATCATGTAATTCTCTCAACTCCTGTGAGGAGGAATTACATCAGTACTATGAGGTATCAGGGAGCTGCAGATTCACTGTGGCTCAAAATGGCTTTTAAAAAGAGAGAGTATGCACAATAAACGTGCTGTTTAGTGTTTTATATTTTATTAAATAAATGCTCTTACCGCAATGTTACTGTTTGTCATCTTTCATTCAAATAACTGTGAGAGACTACTGGTTCAAAAGTATGTGGAAAATGTACCATGCACCAAGATTGTGTCAGTGGGTCACTTGTCATGGGTGTCATATTCGTAGATAAAGATTTTACGTAAAAAATAATTTCATACTCTTACAAAACACAGACCAGAGCACCACTGTTTTCTGACCTTTTCACCTTGTGACCAGTTATGAAAAATCAGTATCCTATTGATGCCATTTATTTCCCTTTATCATGTCTTTGTGTTTTGTTTACTGAAGATTCTTCTCACATGGTTTCTTCAGTTTGAGTGTAAGATAAACTCAGGGGTAAAAACATAGCACATCAACAAATATTATAGAAAAAAGACATGGAAAACATGAATTTCTCATTTTATACTTAACTGGTCATCAAATGATGCCTCAGCTTTCAGATGACACGCATAATTAGCTTACTAAAGTCGTATAAAACTTACTGTGCCTGAACAGCTACAATATAATTTAGGAACCATTTTTCCATTAATCAAGTACCTTTACTTTCATTACCTTGGGTATATTTCAATTAGTGTGCTGTACTTCACCTGGCATAAATTGGCATAAATACTCATTTAAAAGTAAAAGTTCTTACTTTAAAAGGAGTTAAGAAGTATTAATACACCTAATATGAGTAAAGGTATACGTTAAAAAACAATATGACCCCTGTAAGACTTTCATTAAAACAAATAAAACTGTAACACTTAGTCATCATTAACATTGTAACTGGTTGAGCCATATTTAAGTTTGCATCACATTTTAAGGAATCACACTTTTAATCTATCCTATCTAACTTTAGTCTGACAAACACAGCGAAATGTTGCTTCTAACATTTTCTGAGTGAAAGAAGCAAAATGCAAATACTCAATTAAAGATGTAGTTTTTTATTTCAACCACATTGGAAATAAATTCAATGAACAGAGCTATAGAAGAAGAGTTGTGCTGTTTCAAATCTATAATGAGTCTTTTTGATGGCTAATTTTAGTATCAGTTTTGTTACTCTTTTCCAGCTTATACCAGATCATGAAGATCATTACAGGAAAATCCTTTTTTCTGCAAAGATAATAGATCAAAACAGAACAAAAAAACAGAGAAAAAAGAGACAATGACTTTCACTGCAAATGTTAGATACATTTCAATGGAGATCCATCCGATAACAGCTACGACTGTGTCTGTGCAGTCTCGGTGTTGTGTTGTCACTGTGTGGTAACTCGCTGTTGCTCATGTGTTTGATATGTGGTAAATTCTACACTAATGTTCATGAAGCATGACACATGGTAGCGTCTATTGTCCGATTACGCTCAAACTTAGAGACAAAACACACTCGAAGCTGAGTGGGACGGAGCTATTGTCCATTGTATTCAGAGGTTTTAACTGTTCCAGATAATGTGCTATTCTCAACAGGCACTGACACAGCACATCCGTCACACTGATCTGCAGCTCCTGTCTTTTCACCCACGCTTACCTGTATGTTCCCCAAATACACAGCTGGTCACTGAAGAGATGGATCTTTGCTGCACTGAGGTCAGTCTCCTGGTTAAACTGGCGCTGAAGGTTAGAGGCAGTGGTGTGGGTACTGTGGGCACTGAACTTTTTTTTTGTTACACATTTCACAATATGACAAAAGGGATCTTGCCAAACTCTCTTTCACTTACAGAGTGATATTTCTCCGTACGATGAGGACCGCAGTTCTGCTGTTTGTCGTGGCGTTGTGTGCGTTCAGCGTCACGTCTTCGCTGAAAATCTGCGCTTTCAACATTCAGAGCTTTGGTGAAGCGAAGGCAAACAACAAGAAGGTTATGGGGCTTCTCCTGAAGATCCTGTCTCGATGCGATTTGTGTCTTATTCAAGAGGTCAGAGACTCAAAGGGAGAAGCAATACAAGCCTTGGTTAAGGAGCTGAACAGGTACAAGCATCTGTAGGTTATACACACATAACTCAACATCCTCAGCTTTGGTGTTACTGTGTTGACTGTTGTTTTTGTCTGCAGATATGACAAATCCAACTCATACTCCTTTGTGGAAAGTGAGCGGCTGGGGAGGAACACCTACAAGGAACAGTATGTCTACATATACAGGTAACCCAGACTGCTTATCAAGCATGACCCCTTATACTGTCAGTGGTCAGTTCAACATTATGTCCTCGATCTCCTCTGTTTTCCTCCAGGAACAACATGTTGACAGTCAAAGAGCATTATCAATATCCTAAACTACAGGAAGGAACAAATGAAACTGATGTTTTCTCCAGAGAGCCTTTCATCGTCCGCTTCCACTCACCCACAACATGTAAGATTAATGAAGGATGTGTCTGGAAGCATACAGTCTACTGCTCTCATCAGTCATGTATTTCTCGAGGATACTTGATGTTTTGCAAATGTAAACATCATACGCTGGTTTCAGAAACCTTGATATGCTGAGTTAGAGCAGTTTACCCTGGTTTCTAATCTTTCTATACCATGTGTACAGGTGAGTCCAATCTCAGTTTTAATGAAGCAGCTAGTTAGTAAAACATACATGATGATAATATTTATGTCATAAAATGAATTTTAAAAATGCAACATTTACCATAGTTAGATAGCAAATCAGCCTGCCAGAAACCAAACCAAATGTCCAGAGATTAAGGATATGAATGACCAGGGTACAGGGTACTTAAAATGTAAACATTAATTTAAATGTGTTTTTTTTTTGTTTTGCTTTTGCTTTTTCCAGTGGTGAAAGATTTTGTTCTAATTGGTCAGCACACTTGTCCCAAAAATGCCATGAAAGAGATGGATGAACTGTACACTGTCTTCAGAGGGGTTAACAGGAAGTGGAAGACTGATGTAAGTCAAATCATATCATTATCATGGATGGATGGATGGAGATGCTCCGAATTCTTCTGTTTGGCCTAGCGTTGGTTTCTCTACAAATCTCGATCTGTTGAACTTTTTCTTTCTGAACTGTTTCTTTCCTTCACACCAGAATGTGATTATCCTTGGGGATCTCAACGCCGACTGCAGCTATGTCACCATCAAGGGCTGGAAAGGAGTACGCTTGAGGAGTGACCCCAAATTTCGTTGGCTAATTGGCGATGATCAAGACACCACTGTCCGAAAGAAGACACAATGCGCCTATGACAGGTCAGTGATGCATGAAAACTGAATCACTGAGCTTTTGCCCATTAGACAAAGTGATTTCTCACAATAATCCTTCCACATTTCCACCAACAGGATTATTGTCCATGGGCGTGAAATTATTTCCAGTATAGTCCCAGATTCAGCTCAACCGTTCAACTTTAAAGAAAATTTCCATCTAACTGAGGAGGAGGTAAAATTGTTGCTTTGAAAACTTCAGCTTTTTTAAAGTTCAGTTTTCTATGTGACATGAACATCATCATTAATCCTGATCTCACGGCGGCTTTTCAGGCTCTTGAAGTGAGTGACCATTTTCCAGTAGAAGTTGACCTCAAGCCAAACCACCGGTACCTCCTCCGCCATGAACTGTGAGCCACTCGCCTATCAACAATCCAGGATTTCTTGATTTTAACTGCAGTTTTACTTGATTTTAGTCCTCAAAATAAATCAAAGTATCAAAACAGACTTTTCAATGATAAGTATTTTTCTTTTTAAATGATTCTAATTTATCTTGAAAGTGCCATCTCAGTTACATAAGACACCAATAAACATGAGCAGTTTCAGTGTGAAGGAACCGTATGTTTGACTGCTGCAGCTTATGCTGTGCGTCTGAAACCAAAACCACATCAAAGCCCACATCATTTCATGAGCTCATGAAGGTACGTTCCTACAGCAACACAAAAACTGTACTTTTGTAACTTTTAAACTTTTTTACAGAGAAACTTCTCAAACATTTAAATTTTGCTTTTTTATGACAGGCTCGGATATAGACAGATGTAGACACTTACTGTTAAATATTTAAGCAAATGTTTTAGTTTTGATGTGTAACTTTTGCACCGTCTGTCTGACAGGAAGCCACTTGCAGCAGCAAGAGAGGAGTTACTTTGCGCTCTCTTCCTTTCTGAGAGACGAGATTATCAGTAGCAATGCATTAATTTTGTCTTGATATAACTCCTTTTAAACTATCAAGTTGTCTATTTGCAAAGATGGAACAAAGTCTCTCTGACCTACTAAGTGATGCATTTTCAGGTAAGAAGTTACAACAAGTTACTACTAAGTTTTAGTATTATGGCAATTATTCTTTGAACTGTTCAAAAAAGGGTAACTGTCAATTCACGATGTTGTTACAGAGCCGTTTGTTCCATCATTCCCTGATGAAGATTCGGACTTTGAGAAACTAAATTTTGATGAAAAGTTTGAAGAAGAGAAGGCAGGCAGCTCTGATGAAAATGTAACAACAAAGGAAGACAGGGCTCTGCACCAGGAAGCAACTAGTGAAAGCACAGTGTTGTCTAACATGGAAACCAAAGATGTAAACACGGCTGAAAGTACTGATGAAGAGCAGTTTGATGATGGAGGTGTCGCAGTCGGTCTCATGAGCACGGACAGAGCACTAGAGGAGGATTACACAAGCTCAGATGGAGATTCTGCACAGGAAGGTTCTGTCTCTGGAGAAGATGAAAAAGAAGATGAGGAGGAGGATATAGGAGCAAGAGAGAAACTTGGGAATTTGTTGATGTCAGTTTGCTGCGGTGATGACTTCAGCCATGATGATAAAGAGGACAGGATCTTTGCTGAGGGACAACTTCTGTCCCCGGAGGACACTGAAAACCCTCAAGTTAGAAACGAGGAGCAAGGTGAGAGCGAGAGCGATGAGGAAGTGTCCTATTTCGGGCGAATCCCTGAACGTGGCAATGAGATGATGATGGTAAAAGGTGATGGGGTTGAAGTGGATGAGCAAGAAGAGGAAGAAGAGGAAGAAGAGGAAGAAGAGAAGCAAGAGGACTCGTCTGATTCTGAGTGTGAGGGCATGAAAGTCGAACAAGAAGATAACGCTCTTGCTCAGTGCTTTGAGCAGGAGGTTGAAAATCCAAACGGAGGTGAAGCTGTCACAGCCACTTTGGACTTTCCAGAAATATCAGTGCAAAATCTGCAGGATCTCATTGCTGAAGTTGATAGTGAGGAATATGTAGAGAAAATGAAGGAATTCTCAGGGGAGGAGCATCAAGAGGCGGGTGAGTGCATTGCAGATTATCCCTCAGACTTTTCTTCATGTGAATATGTAGAAGAGGGAGTCAAAAATCAAGAAAGTGACTCGCAGTCAAATGTGTTGCCTCATCCACTTGACAGCACCTCGAATTCAAAACAGAGCATGTGCCCAGAGGGAGAGGTGACAGATGCAACATGGATGGGAAGAGAGAAGTACACTGATGATGAGGGAGATGGGTATTTGTACAGCAGAGACCTGGAGATGTACGCTGATAGGTTCAGGAGTTACGATGCGGGAGCTGCAGAAAATGACAGAGGGAAATGTGAGAATGCGTTGAGCGATGCAGCTGTGCAAGGGTGTGATGATGGAGGTGAGACAGATGAGACAGATGAGAGTGATTCCTACAGCTCCAGTGACGACGATGACGTCCAAGTGAGGAGGAGAGACGAGGGCCTCTTGAATAACATGTGTTTAGAAGATCTAGAGGACAGTCGGCTTTACAGTGGGAGCGCTTCTGCAATTTCCGGATGGAGCGTCTCTGATGATCAACACAGCACAAAGAACAGAGAGGATCAATCATATCTCAGCAAAAGCTGGGATTTTGATGTGTCAAACACTGCTCCAACTCTGTCTGAGGACTTGTTAACCACAGAAGACACAGACACAGCAGAGGCATCACTTTCAGAGGTGAGTCAGCATCCTGCAGCAGACGTCAACAGCTATTTCGTGGTACAGAGAGAGGACAATACGAACACAAGCCAGTCTTACCAGGGCTCTGTGGACGACAGCTTCTTCTTCAACGCTGAGGTCAGGACATCTGAGGCCACGGAGCTGGGACAGCTGGGAGATGACGAGTATGAAGACGACAGGAACTGGGAACAGGAGCAGGAGAGAATCAAAGCTTTCTATGAGTTTTATGATGACAGTGATGGGGAGAATGACAGAGAAGGTGAGTGTCAATGAAATGGGTATATGGTATAAGCAAGTCTTGCATACAGTACAGTATATGCCACAATTCATTTGTTTCCATTTGTGTTTTTTTTTAGAGAGGCAGATAAAAGTTCAGTTTTGTTCAAATCCATTGTCTCAAGTCATTCACTATGAAACGGACAGGTAAGAGGAATTTCTTGTCTGCATAACACATTGTCTCTTGACCAATAACTACAACCTGAGCTTGATAGATTCAACCAGAAACTCTACTCTCTTTCTTTTCTTCTCAGCAGTGACAGAGATTCACTCAGTAGCTCCGTCGACAGGGAGGATGACCTGAGCTCTGCAGAAACATCTGAAGTGAGTTGAAATTATCATTTGCATGTGGTCACACTTGAAAACACACACAAAAATGAAGACATGAATGCATTGTTGTAACTGCTTTGTCTGCGCTTATAGGACCAAAGGGAGCCTGACGACACCCTTCAAGTGATACCTGCTTGTGATCCCCCCAATACTCTGCCAGAGAGTGTGCCACAAAGAGTGCCACAAAGAGTGCCACAAAGTGTGCCAGAGAGTGTGCCAGAGAGTATGCCAGAGAGTGTGCCTGAAAGTGATCTCAACGACACACAAATCTGTACCAGAAAACACAAGGTGTGTGTTCACTGGCCATTACTGGACATTCATTCATTTCATTTCATTTGTCCCTAAATTGTTTTGTCATTTGTAAACATCTCCTGTGTTTGTCTCCTGCAGTGTCTCGGCATTCTGAAGAAGATCCTAAAGATGGGTCTGGTGATAGGGACAGGCTTGCTGTTGTACTGGATGGCCACTGGCGAACCAGAGTGGCTAAGCCCACCATCTTTCTCCTGGGGCTAAATTAGTTTTTGGCCATTAAAACATGTTTGTAAGTTTTCACATGAGGAGAGAAACATCCAAAATAACAATATGGATTTGTAAAAATGCATTTTAAAGTGCTGGATATTGAAAATTGTGAACTATTGCCTGTAATATGCAACATTGTGCTTAATAAAGATGTATCTTTGTTTAAAATGTTGCTTATGTTTTCATATATACTTCTGGTCATTTCAACTAGTGAGGAGCATTAATCATTGATTATCACTTTGTGGTAGAAAGTGACTATTTCTATTTTCTGCTTCTTTCTTCTTTGTCTTCACCTCATATGGAAATCATACATTTTACTTTACTGCAAACCTCATAGCAATGTATAGCCTACAAGTAACCCAAATAAAATTAATAAAATTCGTACATGAAAATATCTACTGAACCTGTAAATGATCATAAATTGTTTAATTATGCAAAATGGCAGAATAAAGCCTGTTTTATCTAGGCCTACTAACAAAAGTAAAAACGAAAGAAAATGAAATGAAACAAAAAAAAACTGCTGCTGTAGGTTAATACATTAATGTTAAACTGTAATACCGTATTTGTTAAGAGGAAAAAATGTCTCTAACTATGAAGATATTTATGTTTCTTAATCCTACATAATACCGACTCAAATTTGATTGACAATTACATTTGTAAAATGTACTCTTACACAAATGTAACTTGTAGCTAACATTAACTTGTAACAGCTAATGTTTACAATATGGATATACAATGTTTTAGCCATGGTTTTAGTCTTACCGTTTGTGGTTATTAATAATATCAGCCTGCTGGTGGCGATGTTTCATTTCTGAACAAGAACCAAGAGTAAATGAAAAGAAATCCAGAAGAAGAACGTGCTAAACGGAAATGACGTACAGTTTTACCGAAAGGAGCGATGGTTTTTAACCCCCGCACACCAGACGAGGGCGGGGTTTGAGCGTCCACCTGTGTCCGCTCTACTGGAAGCCTCCGACGCTGTTGCCAGGGCGATAAAACGGAGCTCCCTCCCGCGCTCCGTCGGTGGGCGGAGTTCGGTCTCTCAACTGGCGAACTGAAACTAGAAAAGCTCAACCGAAACAAAACTAAAACAACTTGTCTACGCGGAGGTCCAGCGGGTAAACGCGAAATAAATAAAACAATGTCTTCACTCAGTAGTAAGTCCGCGCAGCAGATTAGCGACCTGTTGGATGAGTACGGGATCAAACACGGACCTGTGGTCGGTGAGTGCCCCACATTGTTTACTTTGTGCCCGGCCGCGTTGAACCAACGTGTGCGCCAGTTGAGTTCACAGGCCTCCCCCCCTCAGTGGGTCTGTGGGGGGTTGTGTTCACTTTACAATACATTGTTTTTCCTCACGTGTTCATTATCTGTGACCTTTTTGCACCCAGGCACCACCAGAAGTCTGTATGAGAAGAAACTGAAAGAGGCCATGGCCAAAGGGAAGAGGGCAAACTACAAACCATCACCTGACAAGACCTATTACAGGGAGGAAGGTGAGTAACGTTACGTTACTACGTTACACTACCCACTGTCCCTCACACGCTGGTCTGAAGAGATTAACACTCAGCTGATGAGGGGGTGGATGTGTTTTACCTCTACGGTGATAAACTGTGTTCAAAGTTTTATTGAAGTTTGAGGACAGGTAGTCAATGATTTAGGAGATCTGTGTGTATCCAGTGATTATCTCCAGAGTTTATCAGAGCATTTCATTGAGCCTGTATACTGGTTTGTGCATGTTTGTTAGTGTTTGTGTATGAGGATGGATGAAAGCTCAGACTTTGACCATGATTGATGGTGCCAGACGGACTGGTTTGGGTGTTTCTGAAAGTGTTGATCCCCTGGGAGTGTCACACACTGCAGTCTTGGGATTACTGAAGCGGACACAAAGAATAAACTGAATGCAAAAGTGAATGCAAAAGTACACTTTGATATATAGTGTGGCGTTTGTGTTCTTATTTCAGAGGAGGAGGTCACCTACGTTTATAGGACACCTGTAAGTATCCTCCACATCTAAAAAAACAAAATCATCATTATCAGCCCTGAACTTCTTTATCAGTGTGTCTCCATCACTGGAAAAATGCTATTTGAGTTGTCTGTTAACCCCACTGTGTAGAAATGGGCTACACTGTAGTTTATTTGTTGTGTTGTACTGTAGTTTGAGTGGCCAACTCATTGCAGCAACTTGTAAAGCTCCTAGGCCAATAGATATCCATCATTTCTATCAACACTGTTTGATATTCCAATGCGTATTATTCCTCTGTGTCTGTTTCTGCAGGTCAGAAGTGAAGACGCAGGAGGCTATGGAGACGGGTCAGTTCTGTTCTTTATTCTCTCCTGTTGGTTCACACATTTCCTACTCTCATCCTCTTTCTATTTTAAGTAATTAAAGAAGCAAACATGGGTCAGCCAGGATTAATAACTACTTTTTTCACCTGTCTAGTCGACCTTCGATGAGCTCAAGACCAGGGTGGTCTGACAGAGAATATGAACAGGAGTAAGTTACAGTCATGCTAGTTGTTGTTGTTGTTGTCATCAAAGCTGATATAAAACCTTCACATGTGTATGTTTGTGTCCCTCTCCAAAGCGCGTCCTACTCAGCCTACTCGAGGACAAAGCCTGAGTACAGAGGAAGGACTTTGGTTGATGAGTAAGTGTATTACAGTGGGTTAATTGGTGTAATCTGCCATTTATTTAGGTTCGAGCATGCTTGTTCACCACCCTTGCGCCTCCTGAAGATTTAAAATTTCTGTTTTATATTAGTAAGGTTTTACAAAATCATGCTGAAAGTCAATAAAGGATTTGTTTTACTAAATGTTGCCATCATACAACAGTTAAATACTACCTCCACTACTGATTATTATTATTATTATAATTGATTGATTTATTATTATAAATCAGTTCAGACGCCTAATTTTTCTCTGAGAAACAATCTAAAACAAAAAAATCCAAGTATGTAAAATGGAGAAAAGCAGGTCCTCTCTACATTAGAGAAGCTGGAATCAGAGACTGTTTTGCCATTTTTCAAGCAAAAAGAGCAAAACACTCTCAACTTCTTTGTCACAGTCAAAATTACACCGACTGACCCCATGGGGGCAGCACTGCAGTGACACAGAGGCAGAATGACATCTCATTAAATCTTGCCACCTCTTGCCGTACCAGCATTACATTCCACTGGCTACAACTAAAGAGAGAGTCTGTGTTTAAGGTCTGAACAGGCTGATATTTGTTAATTGCTACTTCTTGATACTGTTAATTGTGCACTGTTGCATAACTCCCCTTGTTCTTCTCCAGGCCCCACGTATATGACAAGCCGTCCTCTTACAGCAGCTCCTATTTGAAATCAACACCCATGAAATCTGGCCAGGACGCTCCGAAGACAACACAGTCGTCTCGCTTCATCCCACTGTGGGTTCAGTTTGTGTTCTTCCTGGCAGTGGCAGCTTTCCTGTACTTAGTTTTTTCCAATATGGAGACAAATGAACCCCTCAAAGGAATACAGTGATTTGTTCTTTTATTCTTGCTCTCTTTACAGGGCTGTTTCACTTTATCAAACATTTTAATGCGAGGAATGTATTTTGGTTATTGCCTTTGTTTTATTCATTGATGAAATTGTAGTTTATGCAATATATCTGTTGGTTGTAATTGTTTATTTGCTTGCTTATGCTTAAAGGTATAATAGATTATTGTCACATGTTACAGCAGCACAACTAGAACAGATGCCTCATCAAGAACACAACATCCTTCCTCCTCATCCTCTTTTACAGACAGATCTGTTTACCTGTTCCGATGGTTTCTGTCATCTGGTGAAACTAGATAATCGACAACAGCATATCACACTCAGTGGAGTGTGGTGTATGGTGCTAAATGTGCAAAGAAACTGCATTTTAAAACTCTACTCAGATGTTAAGCTATAGTTAATAGCACATTAAGTATCCACAGAAATTCTGTGAACAATTATGTCAATTTCTAATATCAGATGTTATTCCACCAGATTTTAACTAACTTTTAATTTATGGCAAAAACTGCAGTTCAGTGTTCTACATTGACAAACTTTTTCATAACCCCCAAATGTTTAATTTTTCACTGCTGCAGTGTTTAGCGTAATAAAAAAGTTCCTCCCCATATATAATTCTGTAGAAAATGTTAATGAAACTGACCAATTCCTTGTGGTTTATGTGCTCACATTGGTGCTTCTTTATCAGAAGTTATCAGTTTTAAGACCAGCTGTGATTCAAGTGCCTCAGCAATTTAATATAAATAATTGGAATATACTGTGTTTGTTTGGTGCTTAATTAGAGGTTGGGGGTTATTTAAATATGAGGCTGCATTGTTTATACAAGCTGTTATGTCATTTATGCTGTTTCACCGGCATTCATTCTGAGATATAACATGTTGTACCACATAATAATCCAATTCTTTACATATTTTAGAGATTAATGTTGTGATTTGTTTTGAATTGTTTTGAATTCTCATTTCATAATCCCAAATATAAAACACTTTAATAAGTAAACAAGTGCCAAGTCATTTATTCAGGGGCAAAAACAATTGAACTGTTTAAACAATTAAGGGTATAAAAAATAAATAAAATGCTTGACACAGCTTCCTCTTGATCCAATGCTATTAATTACACAGTACATGCAGTATATCAAAAAAACAAACAAGAAGCTCCAACAACAGCAACATTTTAATTCAACTCTAATTTCAACTAACACACTAAGTGCAGAACATGTAGTAAATGGCATAAGATGCATAGTAGTGTTACACTTAAAATACAAAAACTTCTAATCCTTTAAGGATCATTGATCTGTGGAAGCGAGTATATAATAAGCTAGAGGAGCCTGTCGTTGCCTGTAGTAAATATAAAACAATGTTTTTGAACTGAACATACACAGAAACCTGAGGAACCTAATTTTCCACAGTTCCCCAAGTTTTTGTTGCAGATTTCCACTCCTTACATTTTTTGGATCATGGCATCATGTCTGAGTGAATCTGAAGTCTATCCTAAAACACTAGTAGTGACTTGAATGGACTTTCTATTGTCTGTCAATCCTCTGTGTCCATTACCTTACATGGCACTCACTACCTTACATGGCACTCACTATAACACAACACCTAATAGCCAATCTTAAACAACCGTTCGTTCAGACCATGTAATTTGATTGGACGAGAGGCTTTCCATGAGTGCTGATACAGAGATCAACAGCACTGTGATCTTTCAACTCCCTGTATCACTCCGCTTTGCAGGGCTTCTATTTACGGTAAATTAGCGTTACATACACAGTTGTTATCTATCTTAGATTATAACAAACTTTGCACTGCAAAGACAAAGATCCACATCCAGAAATAACATTTGACTTAAATTGTATCTGGTTGTCCGAAGACAAAGGGATGGAGAGAAGCCTAAATACTTCAGCGCACACCTGAGGTAAAGTGTACACAAAGCAGCAAGCTAGTGTGTTGGCCGCAGACTATAAACATATAGACGGCACATTGGATTGTACATGAACATCACCGCCATATTGGTCTGGGCCAGACAGCCCTGCTGACAAATAAAGTAAGAGTAAACAGTGGAGCTATCTGTACTGTATTTGAACTACTACTGAACTAGTACTGTCCTTTTCGAAGAACTATAAAAGGATCTGAAAAACATTTGACTCCACTCGTTTAAAAAGGCTATAATCAGTGTTTTCTACAAGCAGGAGGTCTATGTGGTGGGAAATTATTCATTGTAATGAGGAATTTACAGGGCAGTCTTGCCCAGACCAGTACAGCTATGATGTTGACATATTGCAGATCAGACTCAAGCGAACAATATGATGTCTATGTAAACATGTCTATGGTGAAGGCCAGGAAAATGTTTTTGTTTTGCTTAGCAACAGTCCAGTGCCAGTCCTGCTGTGGAACGGTTTGTGCTGGCTCTGTCAAATAAACCATGAAATGAAACAACAAATCATAATTTGTTGTTGCTTATTACTGGTAACTAATATGGCGCTTGTTGAATTGTTGTATAAAAACACTACCATACTCATTGTTGCCATGTACTGAATATCAGCACGAGCTGAACAGCCGAGCTGATACCCAGTGCAAAGGTCAGGTTACATTGTCCATCGTTTCCCTGCACTGACACTAATCTGAAGTGTGGTTAGAGAGAAAAACTGCAGTACAGTCTAAGGTCTGTGTTAGTGTCCTTTCAAAGCTGTGTCTCGTCCAGGATCTACTGAACTGGATCCAGCTGCTGTCTTTTGCCCAGGGGGTGGTGGATGATCAACCAGGCTGTTTGGATCTGGATTACATCCCCTGCCGTCTGAATCCACTTGGACACAGTGAGAGCCCTCTAGTTTTCCATCACTAGTGATTCTGGGTGAAAAGAAAAACAACAAAATACTCACATTCACTACTTTTGCATGATTAGGAATCTGGACACAGAAATTAAACGAGAAAGATTATAGCGTCCATAAAAGGGTTTTCTCTCTTATTTGGAACGTTAATCAAAGTAATAAATAATCAAATGTGGCTTATTTTGACAGCATTAAAGCAGAAGTAAGCGGAATGTTTGTGTTAATATAAGTCTTAAATAGTTCTATCTTCCGACAGCAATCACTTACATAGAGTGTTTGGTCTGAAACACGGGTCTATCAGTCACTCTGCTCTGCGCCGAGCCGAGGAGAAAACTTTTCTTGTATCCTACAATTTTTATCCAATGAGGAGAGAGAACGGCATGAAGGGCTGTGTGTGCAGCCAAGGGATGCGCGTGAATGTGGTGACGTAGGGACACGTAACTCGTGTTTTTCCGACCTGTGAAGTCGTACCAGTTCGATCTGGTGCGAGGTCACGGGTCGGAAGTTACGAGTGGCCGTTATAGTGACTTTCACAGGCAACAGGT
The DNA here is from genome assembly GCF_045865225.1 of Trachurus japonicus. Classification (NCBI taxonomy): domain Eukaryota; kingdom Metazoa; phylum Chordata; class Actinopteri; order Carangiformes; family Carangidae; genus Trachurus; species Trachurus japonicus. The sequence continues at coordinate 18,509,332 of NC_140913.1, read as the reverse complement.
CGGAGAAACGCGAGTTGTGGGTTGCCTGGAACGCTACAAAGTCATAAGTCGTGACTTGAAGCTGTAACTTACGGTTTCAAAAACCTGCCTGGAACGCAGCATTAGCCAAAACGACCGGATCGCTTACTTCTGCTTTAAAAAAAAAAAAAGTAATATAAAAGCAAATACATGATAGCATAAGTAGTCATTATCGTACAACATGGCATGCCTTAATTAAAATTGGTCCATCCATTTGACTAGTTGAATGGAGATCACATTTGTGTAGTCAATGGGTTTTACTCGATTTGACTTTACATACATCTGGAACTAGAAGGTCCAACATTTTGTGCGTCTGTATCAGGTCAAAACCCACACAAATCGGGAGGGATACAAGAAAATATAAAATTCCCATTGATTTTCTTGTTGCAAAGCCATAAAACATGAAAATCTCAAATGTTTTGAAACTTTTTGTAAACAATGTTTGTGCAAGAATCATGAATCCGGATACCTGTGTAGTTCTTCTATCTGTGGCTCACAAATCCCCTCATAGCTTGTTAATTGATAAGGCAACATAAGTGTTGTCCACACCTGTAAAATAAAAAGAAGCACAATTTTCTAAACATGCAAAGTGAATGACCATCCTTATTAATACTTCTGGGAAAACAAAGGAGCTTACAGGTTCTGGTCTCTCGCTCCAGTTCAGAGGGCTTTTTCTCCTTGTTACACAGTACCTTGGCCACAATGATTATGATGATGACAGCTACTACAAATGTCAGGCCAGACACAAGCCAGCTGATCACCATTGGACTCAGTACTGGATCTGGGTCTGGGGGATCAGAGGAGGCAGATATGAAATGTTCATAGATGGATGATTTGTACCGTACAGTGAAGAAAACTAATATTATCTGTTCAATTTTCTAGCACACACACACCACACACTTTTTTTTCTTGATCTCTATAACTACAGCATATTGTCTGTAAAATGACCAATTTGCACCTCTTATGGCTATAGGCAGTGGCTGGCTTTCTCTGGAGACAAACGTGCGTCCGCCCAGCTGGACCCGGTACAGGCAGTAGTAGTAGCCCTCGTTGGAGCTCTGAGCGTTGGGGAAGGTGAAGGTGACAGATGGGGTGAGTGCAGGCAGCGACTGGCGCACAGTGCCGTTGGAGCGGATTAGACGCAGCTGGAAGGAACCTCCAGGGTACTGCTGTGGGGTGGAGCAGGTGATGTTAAAACTGTGGCCTTTGATGACAGAACCAGCTGGGGCCTCAGAGGATGTGTTGTACCAGTGCTGGGGAGTCAACAGCTCCACTGTGATCAAAACAAGACAAAAAGACAACACATTTCAAACAGAGCCCCCTCTCACACATTGTAACCACAATTTTCATACCAACCCACATTTTTAACTACAAATTATTCTAAATTAAGACAGTCTTTTAGTTGATGCCGAGTCTGGATTTCTGCAAATTGATAAGTGGTGAAAGTGGAAGTGAGGTTGAACATCAAATGAAGAGCATCAGCCTTTTGGAGCTTTCGCCTTCATTTACAGTCTTTTTCAGCAGAGGGGCTGACTAAGGTGTCATGTGATTTTCTTTGGCTCAAGAAGACAGTGTGTGAATGCAGTTATAAACTCAAGAGAAGCTAGGAAACTCAGGGCTCCAGACTAACTTTTCTTACTAGGAGCACAGTGGCCCCTCACTTAAAATTTTAGGAGTGCAAGCAGAAAATTTAGGGTTGGCAAAGAAAAATATTCACATTTCCTTTTCATTCATGATTCTCACACACATTGGCCTGACACCTGTAATGACAGATTCCAGATACTTTGAGGTGTCCATTCCACATCCTTCCACAAAATAAATAAATAAACAAAAACTGCAAATTTACTGGTTGCACATGTGCAAGTAGATGAAAAATTTACTTGCACCGTCTCAAATATAGGGGCAGCCTGAAGCACAAAGTTAAAAAAAAAAAAAAAAAGCTCCACTATCTGATGTGCTTTAACTGAACAGAAAGACATTTAAGAAACCTCACACAAGAGACGAGAGAAACTGAAATCCAATGTGGTCGAATCAGTCACAGAATTACACTACTCATATAGAGAGTAGACAGCACACAAAAACAAATGTGTATTAGACGGTGTGGTGATGACTCACCCACAGTGATGTTGATGGAGTTGCTGGGTGGAGAGCTGAGGAGCTGAGAGGGGAAGCCGCTCTTGATCCTGTACCGACAACTGTAGCTGCCCTGGTGGAAAGTTTCTATGTCGGACAGCGTGAGCTCCACTTTGGTCTGGGTCTGGTCTGCCCTCTGTGTGACCAGCGGTGTGGCGACTCCAGCCTTGTACAAGTGGAAGTCACTGAGGTGGTGACCCAGCAGAACGTTGCAGCCGAAGCGAACAGCCTCTCCAGGTGAGAACACAGTGTGGGGTGACAGCAGGGTGAGTGTAGGTGTTAAAAGGGTACCTGAGAGTTAAGACAGGTTGATGACAAAAATGTTAAAAAGACCCAATCCACCATATTCTTCAGCTTATCAATAAATATACTGATCTATTCTGAATACCTAGTGCTCCAGTTACCCAAATGTCTTACAAGTTACTTAAATAACCATTTCTCTTCCTTGCCACCTGACATCAAACTGGACTGAGTATCAATATTTGTGCAAATGTACTATATGTTACGTGAGTAAGCATTCCTGGGGAGGCACTGGGGGTGGACAGCCATCTGTCCAGCTGCTGTGTAAGAAAAAAAAACACATCATCAGATTGGAGTCTCACCTGAGCATTTCACCCCTGCATCATTCTCATGGGTGCAGAACGAGTTAGTGTGGAGGACAACGGCACAGCGTGTCAAGCTGGATTCGTGTCCAGTGCACTGGACATGCCGCAGCCATATCTCTCCTCTGCCTAAACCAAACGCTGCACCATGAAGGGCAGATTCAGCTAAGCCGCAGCCCAGCTCCAGGCACACCACATCAGCCTCCCGGAGGTCCCAGCCATGGTCGCAAACTGTCCCCCACTGGTCATGGCGGAGTACTTCAACTCTGCCGGAACATTTGTTCTCACCATCTACCAGTCTGACTCCACCTGCGGACCAGAGAAACGTTACTCAGGAGATAGGTAGATAGTCCCAGCCTAGTCAGATGCGAGCATGAACTGATGAAGCCTCTTGGATGAGAGGTGAAACGTCTTCCTAGACAAATAACCAAGTCCAGTTGCTTTCGATTTAAAATTCCTTTGAGATACTATGACCCTGGACAAATAATAATAAAATGAGAATATACACAGGCCCAAGAGATAGAACAAGTTGTAGAGGCTGAAGATGTAGCAGGATTAGGTCAATGCCAAACTTACCGAAAGCATTAACTCCATCCCATAGAGCACTGAACAGGCCTGAGAAGAGATCACACACATGGAATTACTTTCAGGAAGAAATATATAAAAACAACAATTAAAAATCCAACAATAGCAGCTATTTCCAGTTAGCTGGCAATCTATGAAGTGCACCAGTAGCGAGTTACTGCACTCTGATAAAACAGTCTTGTAATGATTGAATCTTTATTATGGTGCTCACTATTGATTGTAATCAGCAGAGCTTTACAACACTGAGAGATGTTAATCTAATAGGATGTCTACCACAACTTTACTTAGCAATGAGGGTGAACTACATACACACCAGCCAGTGAAAATGACCACACAGTTGAGTCAGCACCTTTCTAACCTTGCAGATCCTATCCTATACTTTGCAGAGCTGCACTATAATTATGAATACGTAACATTAGCCATGTATAGCAAATCGACCAATCTACCTCATAAATATTCACTAACATTAGAGATATTTTGAAGTACATCCATATAGGACCTGTGTAACCAACAGGTCAAGATTAGAGATAAGGAAAAGCGGCTCTCGCCATGTTCATTCACGTTATAAAAACAACATTTGAGTCAAGTCACACATGTCTCTTAAACACTATTTTAACGTGAATATAAGGTGGTTAACTGTTGTGGTTATCCTATTGCATAAGCACATAAGCTACCTCGCTGCTGCCCCTGTTTCAGCCCTAGTTAGCCGTTAGCCGCCTTTAGCTCACCTGTTAGGAGGATGTGGAGGAATCTCAGCATTGTCCCCCTCACCTTTCCATCAGACGGCCGGGGGGGAGGCTGACCCGTGGTCCCGGTGATGGTGCTGACAGCCGGCTAAAGACCGTGGACACACAAGACATCAGCTGGCTTGTGTCGTGCTAAGAAAGACTTGGGCTGGCTAACAAAACTACGGAGCTAGCTAACGGGCTAACACAAACTTTAAGCAAATGACGCTTTTTAACGGCGCGGGGGGAAGTTAGTTAGTGACATTTTATTGTCTTTAGCCGAGCAATGCCGATTAAATTAAAAAAAATATAATAAACAAACAAAAAAAAGACACAAATGAGGTCTTTCGTCTCGAGGTCAGGTGAGGCTGTCGGTGGCAGCGAGGTGTCCGTCCACTGTTGGTGTAAGTGCCGCTGGGTGAGCTACACGCCGTCAGGCCGCCGTACTCACGTCAACAGTCCAGCAGCAGCAGCAGCACACACTCGCTTTATCCCCGTGAGTTTATCCCATGAAGCCGGATGCTGAGTCCTTCTCCCTGCGGCAGACAGAGGTCACTACACCGCCGCATAGATGCATTTAAACCACCTAACCTAACCCCGTTATGGAGGATTAGGACGACCGGGCTACAGGGGGCGGGGCGGAGCCAGACCTGCACCCTGCAAAGTCAGTGTTTAAAGGCATGAGGATACAGGATGAGGGCTGCATTACAGTCATTGATAATGAATTGTCTGGGCAACTGATTGCCCCCTTGCTTTGCTTGGTTTGAAAGCCCCATTGGTTTCTGTCATGACATGACATATTACTATAAAAGGCTTGTTAATTTGGCCTCAGAGTGTCTTGAATTATTTCAGTGTTCAAATGAGCACACATTGAACGACTTCACACCAGGGAAACTGTATAGAGTAGCACTGTTTTATAAAAGTCACTCTCCACAATAGCTTTTTAAGTTGTAAAAGATGGCTTTGTTAATGGCTGATAGTTACTTTGCCAACTGTAAGCTTTTTTCCCCCTTTTTTTTTTTCAAATCTAAAATGTAATTCTGATATAGGCCTATGCATTTGTAGGTTGAAAGCATCACTGGTCACAGTTCATGCTGTGGCTGCAAAGACAAAATATTGCAGGTATATGCCCCTACCAATGTCCAGTGTCATGGTCAAGGTTCACCTGTATTACCCTACAGTAAAACTATTGACAGTAGCCTATTTCTATAAGAGTTGCTAATTGACACTTTTTAAATGATCAGAATTTGTGTGGAAGTAACTTAAATGTATGATCAATGCCCTCTGAATCCAAGGAGACAAGACTGTGTGCACATGCATCTGTACATGTATGTGATAAGAATTTGCATAAAGGAATGATAAGAGTTCTAGAACGTGACGCGTCATAATGCAGAGCAGAATGATTCTTCACAGTTATTTGAGGACACTCAGCAGGGAGACAGCTTTCGGTTGGGATTAGCATTAGTAGTTAGTTTTAGCACTTTAGTAACTTTCCTTTCAAGTGGGAAAATGTGTTCAGGGTAGAAAATAGAACTGAACTCAACAGCTTGAATATCTAGTTAGACATCAGAGAAAACAATTTATTCAGCAAGCACCTTTTATTTTATTTTGTGAACTATTCATTCGATTTTAATCATTGTTTACGTTAATGCTTTACTACAGAGACAACTTTTCCTTCCATGGTGTCTATTTTTATCTGCATGTTTAGCATTATTTTTTCTAAAGTCAAGAGTTATTCATGCTGTCAATACTTCACCCACTCTTCTGTAACGCCAGGTTTAATGTTTAATATTTAATATTTTGCTCTTGCTCAGTTGTTTCCAAACTCTGCAATGAGAATTAAAATGTCAGGTACATCACAATGTGTTGATGTGTCTTATAAACCAACACCAGTGTTTGAATTGTTCAAAGGGAGGCTGAGCAACGTGTGCTCCAACCCTGATAGTTGGTGCACGATTACCTTTAGGCCACAGCGACGAAACCACAGCTTCTGCAATGGAAGCTTTGAACATGATCCATCCCAAGGCATACAAAAAATTCTCCCAGAGGTGTAAGTCGAAGACGTCATGGAGAGGCACCTCTACCAGACATGTACACCCTCACTACACATGTGAGTCTTCCAGGTCTGTCCAGCAACCCCTCCTGCTACTTGATCCAACCATGACGTGATCAGATTCAGAATGCTTTATTTGTCCCAAAAGAGCAATTCAGTTCCTACAGTCACTGACTTAACAATACAAACATTTATACACATACATTCTCAAACAAGGGAGCACAGTGTGCAGCAAATAGGGAATAAAAAAAAGAAATATGCAATAAGCCAGAGTAAAAACCAACTTAAAGGAAAATCAAAAGGCCCAAGGTGTATTGCACAGGTTTGTTGCTCTGAACTAGAGTAAAGTGACTAAGTATTGCACATGGGAAACCTACTTTGTATTCAGCAGCTTAATGGGGATGAGGGGATGAACAACCCAGAGTTACGGTTTGTCTTCCTGGGTGGGGGCAGGTAACGCCGACCAGACGGCATGAGAGTGAATTCTTTGGACAGAGCATGATTGCTGTTGATGATACTGCTACAGCTGACGGCTCTGCCTCTCACTTCACCAGAATGTCCAAAACAAGCTGGGAAGGTCTTGTGTAGTGTTTCTCATGACTTATTTGTTGTCAGTAACAGAAACTAAATGCTATGTAGTTATTTATCTTTGTTTGTAGGTTGTTGTTTTGTTTTTGTTGACTGGGTGGTGGGCTGTAGGGTGTGGAATCTGTTTAGTTGAGCCCCCAAACGTACAGGGATAAGCTCAATGACTGAGTGATTCAAAGTCCTCTGTGTTCAGGAGGAATGAGGTGCGCCCAAAATGTGGTTCAGTTAAGAGGAACCTGTCTCGTTAATCAACAATGAGCAAGTGATCGTCTATTTGTGCTGTCAAAGTGTGTTTACATACTCTAGATTTAGTTCATGGGAAATCTGCAACACCTTGTTTTGTGGAAAATGCATTTCAAATAGAGCAGAAGCTTATATATAATATGCTCAAGTGGATCAGGGTCATAAAGGCCTAATCACATCCACTGTGGGTATACAAAAGAGACACCATGTATTCATTTCAAAGAGGGTACAGTATCACTTTATTGTAGATATGACCATTCAGAAATTTGAAACCAACGCAATACATGTCACTCCTTTTGAAAAGCCTCTGGTCATGGGCTGTGCTTCCTTGTTAGGGAGGGCAACGTGGGAATGAACCAAAACCAAGCAGGAGGAAAATGTTTTTGCTGATTCACGTCTGACTACTCAAATGGTTTAAAGTGACCTACAAAATAAATATCCCAAGGATTATTTTCCCTTTCATATCATTATGAGGTCACGAATGACGTGGCTTTTCAGTGACCCAGGATGGCCTTTTTAACGACTTCCTGTCTTACGATCAAATATGTTGACAGACATACACCACCATTCGTACTCATGTCCTTAAGGGCCAGTGAAAACAATGGATAAAACAAATTCAGCAAAATTCTGAAGAAATCCTGAAAACCTGCTTCAGTCAGCAACAAAGCTGTAGTTTGGGAGATTTATTTTCCATTTGAGATATAAGCTCAGAAATATGATGCCAATGTGGCTCAAAAACAAGAGTCAAGAGTACTGAAAATGACCAAATCAGAGTGTGGACCCCAGTCTAATCCAGAGGACTTTAACTTGTCCTGTCTGTGATACAAGAGCCCCTTGATAAAAAAAATAAAAATAAGTGTGCAATGCTTATATTTTATATTTGTGCTATCTGTCCTAATTTAGTCTGACTTTGGCACCAACCTTTCATGCTGAGCACGGTCATGAAATACTAACTTGTTTGAAAACATGAAGGCAGGAAAAGTCAAAGAAGGACACAGTGGAAGACATCACAGATCTGTTAGTGTAGATGAGGCAGTATTGAGAAAATGACAGTATAAGAAGGAAATGATTTGAAAACACCTTGAAATAACATGGGTAGCAAAAGAGAACCTTTACTCCACACTGTGGGCATTAAATTAAATTCATAAGCCTTAAAGGAAGGAATAAATAAATTCCAGGAAGCTGCCCGAAGACATTTTTTAACCAAAGTTCCTTGTATGACTTTTAGGTGTGGTTTTCATTTAAGTCATTACTGGTTTCTACAACACTCTCACACATACGCTCTTGTTCTTGCTACATGCTGAGGCTAGATTTCTGAATTGAAATGTCAGTATTAAGGCCAACAACCAACTCATGTAGTTTCTTGATGCAGTTTATTGAGCCACTGGTCAAAACAGCATCCAAGTTCTTATATTGTAAAAGGTGACCATCTTTTTCACAAAGAAAATACACATAAGTCTGTATATATGTGTATATATAGATATATATTAATGAAAAATATGATGAATTTCTCTGTAATTCCAACTTCAAAACCAGAACATTATTTTCGTGAAACAGAAATCTCAAAATGGTCTGTGCTCTCTACACTGCAATGGACAGCAGCTCTACTCGCACGTCATCTGGATAGCCTCCCTTTGATGACTAAATGAGTCGACTTGTACAGTCATGTGTGATGGTACATTTACCACTGATAAAAAGAAACAAACATCTTCATAAAATAACAAAACATAAAATAACTTAGTTAACTTAACACTAGTCCTCTAAGAAGATGACCTTTTCACAGGTTTGGAGTTTCAATGAGTACCGCGACTTCTTGAATTATGTTTGATAAACTCCTAACAATCAAGCGTTCAATAAAATAATCTATTTTGCTCTTTGGATAACAGTACAACCTGCTTCAGTTCCACCATAAAAGTCTCTGTAGCACCACATCAAAATATGTACAGTATGTGTTGCATTTTCAAAAGTCTCTTGCCCAGTGTGTCTTAGGCTTTGTGTAGAAAAACACAGACTTTCAAGCATGTCTTCATTTGGAGTCTCCCAGCAGATGGACAATGAGTTCATAAGTGGAGAGGACGATGGCTGTGTTAGGGATTTGTCTAATTAGCTGTGGAATGAGTCCTCTATAAAAAGCTGCATAACCTTCCTCCACCGCTATTAACCTCCCTGTCTGGAAGAAATACTTGTACTTGCTGCCTTCCTCGCGCAGCCTCGTCCGTATGACCTCTGCAGACACAAACACAAAAAAATATTAGTCATGCAAGTAAACAGAAACACTTCTCTCGGATACTTGGTTGTATAAAAATAAAACCAACAACAATGCAAGTGTTTACCGTGTGGATAGGCAATGCAGGATGCACAACCCTTCGAAAAAGCAGCTGCCATCATCAAACGCAGGAAGTCTGATGCTCCTTTCTCATTTTCGCCATTTGGCGAGGCAAATTGGCTCTTGGCGAGGTGTTTCTTTAGTGTCTCATAGATGAGGAAGCAGATCATGGTCTCCGAGATGCCAGCATAAGATGCAGTCAGGCCTCGGTAGAAGCCCCGGATCCCTTCTGTTTTGTAAACATAGCGTGCACACTGCAGTGCGTTCATCTTTTTCTCTCCTCTGGCCCTGAAAGATCAGACAAGTCAGACGCATCAGTACCAAAATAAAAATTACATCACAAGAAGCAGTGCAACTATTTAAATCTATGAAATGTCAAAAATAGTGATTGTCTATCACAAGGTCCTGGAGTCAAATAAGTCAGGTCCTAAAATAAAATCTATGAAAAGCAGACTGCAGAAACTTTTGACCAGAAAAGCAAACAACGTCCTACATCTATTTCCTTATTTGGTTAAATGAGTAACTACAAACCTACAGTAATCTTGTTTGAAATCTTTCACTCCTTTTTCAGCCTTCATTCATAAAAGGCACCATTTTGTGTTGCAGGACAGGTGCTCTTATAAGACTCGTTCCAGTGACCTCACATGATACTACTACCCTGTACTCGATAATGTAAATATAGACTCTTCTTCTGGACGCAGGACAGTGCGTCAGCACTGTGTATTTATGGCGCCAGGTCACACGCTCAGCCTCACGTACTGCGTAACCCAAGGACGGCACTGTGAAGGCGGGCTCTGTTAAAGGTTCCTGTCAAAGGTCACATTAAGTGAAATACCTTTGCGCCATCAGAGTCATGGAAATAAGTCAGATTGTTTTCCACTGCAGTTTATCTCAAGCTAAAACATACAAGCTCACACAGGGTTAGGTGGAAGAAAAAGTGTACTCACTTTTTCTCCAGCTGCATTCTGGTCTTGACCATCCAGATGGGGTTCATCAGGGAGTTAGTAACAAACGCTGAGGACAAGACATAAAACCATGATATAGTTTTAAACATGGTAAGGAGATCATTATCCCTGCTGTGTAGAGAAAGTACTGTATGAGCAGTGTCAATGCCTAAATAAATATAACCTTTTATGAAGTCAATAGTGTTCTTTTTAGAGGCTTCAGAAGGCCTTAAATTGGTAGAGTGTTGTTTTATGCATCAATCGGCTCACCTGCAACACCAGCAGAGGACATGTGCACCACTCCACTGTTAGGGACGAACAGCCCATTGAACATTTCTTTAGATCTGGAGTATGCAGCAAAGTAAATGGCTCTGAAACACAGGGAACAAACTGGTAAGACCTCAACACAGAAGCAGCTGTAAAGATTAACACAAAGTGCTTGAATATGAATGCATTTTTTGAATATGCGAATGTGGTTCTTTAACAGCTGTGCAATTATGTAAATGATTCCATTTGAGCTAGAGTGAGCTTTTGACTGAGTGTATCCAGAGCAGTCTGCTCACTGCATGGTTTCTGGAACAAACTGTCACTGCACTAGAATAGGCTGAATAAGCACTGGGCACCACAGATACCCACAGAGCGACTCTGAATGTGAGCCTGCCCAAGTTGGCCGGTGGAATTACTGAGCTAAGGCTGATGCGGCTACTCATTAACGATCGGCAAAGTATAACCCATGACCCCTCTCAGATTAACAAAGTTTCATGGTTTTGTAACACATGAATTTTGGACTGGCAATTTTATGGATATATAGCTGTTATTGTTTAATGAGTGAAAGGCAGAACTTCGCCCTCTACACTCATGGTAGACAATCTGCTGATGCAAACCATAATTGGAGGGTGAAAGTGAAACCTTACAAAGCTATAAGACTCAAGTCATCCAGTGACCTTTTGTAAAAAGTGCTACACACAGATTCAACTAGATCATCATCTCTTCACTTCACAAAGTCTGTGAAACTTTGCATATAGCCTCTCATTTGTCCTCGTCTCATTTGTCACGAGTTAAGTCAATTAAATGCAAACGTGAGGCCGACACATGTTGATAGACAGCAGCCTAAACAAACCAGGCAGCTGGCTCGCAGAGAGGTCAGGAAGGGCTTGGCCACAGCAACAGTTTCCTGTTTATACTGCCTCTTAATGCTTTCAGCCATTCAAGAAAAAAATATAAACAGCTTCCTCCTTTTTGTTTTTGTTCAAGTCCGTCTTTTCGTCTGTATCGTTAGCCGTCTTTTAATAATTTTGTTTGATTGTTAACTTATGTTGCACTTCACAGGTATCATTAACTCTGACTCTGTTAAACAAAGCAGCAGGAGGTAAGAATAGTGGAGGGCAACTTTGATGCATTGGAGCAACCTGTGTGTGTGGTGAAGACACTGTTTTCACTGTACCTTGAGGGGGCCACACCAACAAGGTTCGGCCCCAGACCACGGAAAAGTGATCTTGGTCCCTCTTTTTCAAGAATTGATCTGAAATAAAATCAAAGAGCCAGACACCATTAAACATCAATTAAAAAAAAAGAAATAAACAACAGGCTTTAATTCAAATACATTCACTGTAAATCTCAAACTGTTTCTACATTTGTTACAGCAAATGTCAGTAGGATTATCCCCAGTTCTATTAAGGGTATGAGTGTGAGAGCTCAAGCCTGCAACTATCCAGAGTGTTTCATCAGTCCTGTTCACATGAGCTGGTTTTGCTTAGGTTTCTACACTAAACCCTGTGCCCTCCTCAGTGCCGGGCTTGTCACGTCAGCCACATCCGCAGTGATTTTAACTCTTTGCAGGCAGTGACCTTCGTTCTCCAGATGACTGTCCAGTCTGCCTGGGGCCAAGCAGAGGGGTACTTTACAACTGAAATATGTGCTTCTGCTCTCCCAGCAACCTCTCTGAAAATGACTGTCTCTTCTCAGAACAAAACAGTGTCCAATTACCCTAGCCCCTGTGACCGGAGAAAAGGTTTAAAAGGTCTGTAATGAATTTCTTGGGCAATTTACACAAACATAAGCCTGCAAATGCAAAGAAAACACTTTAACAGGTCTGAAAAAATCAATTTGTACCAGCTAAAGTAAGCTAAAAATCTAGCGAAAGAGCTGACCTGACAAGGAAATATTTGTTCTCCTGAGACAAAAATTTATCTCGAGGCATATGTAGCTTTGACAGCCTCAGCTGTAGTAGACAGTCCAGACCAGTTCAGTCTGTTGCCTACGTCGGTCTTATGAGACTGAGTGTAATATAACACTGACACAGCACCCTGTTTAAAGCCTCCCCTCCCTCGTCTTGGCCCACTGGGGCTCTTTCTATTCTTCCCCAAACTAAGCAGAATCATAAAAGAGCTATGGATGTGCAGTGCTCATCGCACAAAAAAAACCTCTCTCAAACTTAAAGCCTCGTGTGAGAGCGTGGTTTGTCACCCCTAACAGCTGGTTAAGGACACTGAATGCAAGCAGGATAGTGTGCACTTAAGCTCCACTTCATGTAGGACAGGATTAGAGGCTTTCATTTTAAGACTATGACAGCAGAAAAAAAGACAGTCTCTTCAAAGCATTTGTACAAACTAAAATCACAAGAACTGCACAGGAGTTAGTTATACAACTACATCAAAACACACCAAGCACAGATCTTCAGGCAAACCTATCACGTAAACAGCAGACAAGCCCCAACACTAAGGTAACTTAGTGTGTGAATGAGTTGTGTCACAGCTATTTCCCCAGGTAATAATCAGCAGGTAGTAATTATGCCTTTCCCTACGTGGCAATCTAGATAAACAACAACATGCACCAGCTGTGGGAAGGAAGCACTTCGCTCTTGTTTGGCAATGGAAAAATACAAAAGTCTCAGGGGACAACCCAAAAAACCTGTTGCGGATTTGTTTTTTGCCACACAACACCACAAACAAGTGTCTCACCGTAGGACCTGCAGAAGCCCAGGCGTAACAGTACCCGTACTACCCGGACGGATAACCCCAGTGCCACTTAGGGTGCCCAGCTGAACCTGGAAGACGGGCCGAAGGGTGAGGCCAGAGGACTGTAACCGTGTCTTCAACACCTCCAGGGGGCAGGTCACGATGGCTCCCACCGTACCACTACACCTGCAAAAAGATTACACAATAATTAGGATAAATAAGCATAAGCAATATCCTACTGGTCAATACATGTGTTGCTCATTGACAGGAAAATGATCAACAGAATGCTGTGGTCCTCTTATTTGAAAAGTTACTCATGATGAGCCTTGACTGGTGAGACATTGTTCAATCATAACACCACTGTGGAGGCTCTGGCCAAGTGCAATGAACTATTCTGGTCAAAGACCACTGTCCCTCCTCTGCAGTGGAAATGTTCTGAGTTAACCCAACACAGCTGGTGCACGGTGTTTTCCAGCTCAGATATTCTAATTGCATTTAGAAAGACTTGTTTGCCTGAGGAAAGACCGTCTAGTCGTCCAGGTTCAGCAAATAAGTCAATTAATTCACATTTTTAAAACTCTCACAGGTACATTGCTTATTAACTGTGCCTACAACCTTGTCGGTGACAAGCTTAGAAGTCTGGAACAGATTAGACTAAGCCTCTGTACTGTGTCATGTCTGAAGGACAGATCAAACATCTTAGAAAGTAACACCTGACCTAAATGTCATGTCCTTAAACTAATCATTTGCTTCCATCCGCCACTATCTGATTGTTAGAAATTACACTAAATTAGCTATTCCATATTACATAACTTACTCTGACAAACAAACACATCAATTATGGTGAAAAAAAATGTGTTGTGGGGTTGTGGTGGGCATGACCACTGCCCACACAGATAAGCAATCTTAGGCAATGGATGCTTGTGTGAGCCCTCTGAAAATAACAGGGATGTGTAAATCTCCAATGCATACAATAAGTATTTATCCAGTTGAGCATACTATCTCACACCAAGCTCAGCTGGTTTTCCAAATAACCAATACTGCAGAGATAAAAGCCAAAATGCCCCCTTTAATTTCTACATACTACATATCAGTAAAACAGTGGTGAACATTCCTGTGACAATTTTATACATTTGACTGATGTTGTATTTAACAGAAGAAGAAAAAAATCACGTGTTCACGTCACATGTTTCACACACGAAGCTAAAATTGGCCTGGCCATAATAACATTTCAAGGGTAAAATGGCGTCATTTTTAAGGACCCACTGTTGTTTTAATGTGACCTTACCGGCCACCGGGTGCACCCAGCTCGCAATGATAGCTCCCCCCGCCTCCATGACATTACTTGGGGTTTACAAATGCTATTCTTCTGCCAGTTGTTGGCATCGGTACATGGAGCTGCTTGCTGGCAGCAGTGTTACATAACATGTACAGACCATCAGTGAGCCCACGGGGGCTGACTGCGCCACGTACAGCCGTGACGGCGGTGGGACACTCGTCTTACCACCACCGACCCACGGTCTCCAGTTACACATTACCCGCAGTTTTCATATCGTGTATTAATCAGATTATCATACTGTTATTCGCTGTGTGAACTGGGTTTAAATAAGCAGCTAAATTTGATGATATCTCGCTGGCTAACGGTAACAACGGAGCGATAGCAAAACTTCCGCACCAGTGTAACGCGAGTTTATGTTAGCGGCTCCACCGAAACAAACGATGTTGCTGGGTGCTTCGTTGTCGGTGACAGCGTTGGCTATGTTGTTAGTTTAAGGTGTAAAATATTGACATAGATAACTGTACGAAAAAAGGACCGCTGTTGAGGAATGTTGTGAAAAGAACAAATCAAAAACGTCGTGCTAATTGCTAACACGAGCTAGCTCGCCTTTATGTATTTTAGCATGTTAGCTGGCGGGTCCGTGAACTGTGAATTAAAGAGCGAATTCTCCTTTGTTTCACATAGGGTTTTCCACGGACGACACACGCCAGCGTGGGCAAGGCTCATGGCAAGGCTAGAGTCACGTTTTCGTGTTACATCAGCCTTTTTTTTAATCAACTACATGTATCCGGTTTGAAGCGGTGTCGTTAACGTGACTTACCCCCCGGCGAAGAGATGTAGCAGCGTGTCCTTCTGTGCCATCTTTCTCTTCTTTTAAACAGCCACCATACTAATTTTTTTTTTAATGTGTCTGTTAAAATCGCCCGCGAAGTGAATTAACAGAGCCTCAATGATGTGTTCCCAGTGTGCTGCTGTGTTTCGTCCGCTCGTCCGTCCGTGCCGCAGCCTCGGTAACCGGCTCGGGAGGCTGTCAGTGCGGGGCGGAGCCGCGCGGCGCCTGAAGAGAGGCTCGGTGACGTCAGTGGGACGGACGGGGGTGTTGTCCGTGACGTGGGCCCATGTGCGCTTCACCTGCTGTCTTTTAACTTATTTCAACGTGTTACACAACAACTTCTGTAACCCACAACAAACAGAAGTCCCAAAAACAACACTGTGAACTTCAGTGTCCCTCCTGACCTTCACCATTTTCAATATGAAATGGAAGAATTTAATGATTTACACAACCCACGATTTAAAATGCAACTTGGTTGTACAGTATGAGCAAGGTTGAAGTTGTATATCGTTTTTTCCCCCATGTTATTTCTGCCTATTCTGATTAAATACAAAAATTGTTATTATTTTTGCACCATTTCATTTGAATGACAATATCATCTCTTCAGAGACACTATTGTGCACCATGATGCTTTGGGATGCAGTAGCCTATTGTGTTAATTAATTGTAAAGTTAAATACTTTTCCCACTGCAGCTACAAAGGAATATAATCATATAGTAGGTGGTTTTAAAAATGGGTAATCTTTAATGTGGAATGCCATAAAAATGACATGTATCTTCATTCTTTTAACTGCATATTAAGGACAAGGTAGTCCATGCTGCTCAAATATCAAGTGTCCATGTGTGTCATGTGATGCAAAGGTCATAGCTACCACGATGGTACATTTAGATCCGCATGCTTATCCAATAGTAGTTATATAATACAAATTAACCCTTGCCTTATTATTGCTATTATTGCTCTCTTCCAATTCTGATAAGATAAATTAAAAGATCAACAACCCAATCTTCTTCTACAGGAAGCCCACAAGAAAACAAAGACCTTTATTATAACTGGAGATAAACATGACACCATGACTGCTAGCTGTGCCCTAACGAACACGTGATATTATGGTATGTGCTGCCCACCAATGAGTGGTGTGTAATAAAAGTTGGAATGTAAACCCTGCTGTCACCCTGAGGATATCTAAGCTTCAGAGAAATAAGTTACTCAGTCACCTTGATAACAGCCTGTTTGTCTTTATGTCTGGAAAAAAACATGTATGTGTTGAAACCTGTCAAACCAGTAGAGCTTGAGTTCAACCAATCTGTAATCATAACAACATGTTTTTCATCCTCTGTTCACAATTAACATTTGTTCTGTTCTCGACAGTAAATATTGATAACACTCTCTTCAGGTTGTTCCAGTGTGTTTACTCCTTTACCGTGTGTGGGAATATGTAGAGTAACACATTATTTAACATGGTTTGGATCTCACAATTGCCAATATGAAAAGTCTAGTGCAAGCCTCTGTCAGTGAACCCGCATCTGAGGTGGGTTGAGTTAAATTCATGCAAACATAGTGTACTGACGTATTGTCAGTAGTGTTCTACAGTAGTAGAAGTAATTTTTCTCAACTTAAGTACAATATTGAGAAACTTGTACCATACAGTCCATCCACCCGTTCTGTGCAGGGTCATGGAGGAGGCTGGAGCCAGTCTCAGCTGACAGGGCAGTACAGGTCACCAGTCTACGGGCCAATCTCACAGAATTTATGTCTTTGACTGCGAAAAGAAGCCGGAGACGGAGATGGTCTCATGTCTGATTGCGAGGCAAGACGTAAACAAGACACTTCTTGGCTCTAGACCAGACCAGCAAGGAGTTGGTGCATGTCTAGAACCAGTTTTGAGAGCCAAGAGGCAGTCGGAAATCAAAGAACTGTTGCTAAGTCAGGCTCTGGCTCCGAACTAGCACTGGAACCAGCTCGGTGGAAAAGGGGTGAGGGAGAACATCCAAACTCCACCCAGAAAGGCCTCGGGCATGGGGATTGAACCCAGAAACATCATACTGTGAGGCAACAGTGCCAACACTACACCAGCATGTTACCTTACTACACTGTCATGTTTTTTTGGCCTTAAAGAGGTAAACTATTCGTTATCTCACAAAATAAACAAGATAAACAAACTTGTGCTGTAGAGCTTTGTTTTTATCTTCAAACCCGCTCCATTGATCACCTCATGACCTACTGACCAGACTACTTAGTAATAAAATGCAGCTTTCAAGTTGAGACATTCATTTTAACAATGTCTAATGTCATATGTTATAATATATCAGTCACAAGGTCATACGTGTGCTGAATGAGGACTTTTATTCTGGTCCTTATTTTTCACACAACACTTCCTCTGTCTTGCTCAAGTAGGATTCTGAATGCAGGACATGGACTTGTAATAGAGTTTTTTTTTTTTTACACAGTTCTGTTAGTACTTTTACTCACAGTCATAGCTGGGCTCTACAGTGAGGCTGAATTATCTTGACTGGTCTTCATGGTTATGTAACATGTTGCAAATGCTGACACCAAGCGACCAAATATAAAACCTGCTGCACTACAGTTCCTCAAATAGGGAATTCACAAATACTCTGAATTTTTAAAATGTAATTTATTTGTTTGTATTTTTGTTACCTCGTCATCGTGGTGTTGTTTTTAAACTTCTGTCCTTGTTAAGTTGCATGTGCAGTTTGGATCCCATTGGGGTTATTTAGCAATTTGAGAAATCTCCCTGGGTTTCTTTGAGTCTCCTGCTGAACACAATGTTTGTGTGCGTCTCTGTGAGTGCAGATAAACTCGATCTGTTAAAAACTCCTATACCATCACTCCTTACCACCTGTAACTCTGTAGTTTCCCCTCAATATTTGACCTATGTACATTTAAGAACTTGTCTTGTTTGCTTTAACTTCAGTTGTATTTCATTGTAAACCTGAAAAGTGTGTTTTACTTTACCCTATCTACATCAAATTAGCTACACTATTTAATTAGCTAATAAAATTCAGTCCTTGATTAAGTTCTGTTTGTTTTTGACAAAGCCTGAAGAATTTATTTTCACTGTTGTAATTTTTATCCCGTTTTTAGTTTCATAACATTTTCAAAGTGCACTGAATATGCATAAAAATCCACAAATAAAATGTGCAAAATAAGCTACATTAACATTATTTCTAACAACTTAACCGGGAAAGAGTATGGATGTGAGTGCTGTATGTGTAGGGTCAGTGTGCTCACTTCGTCCATGTTCCTTAATATATTTTAAAGTAAAAGTGACATTTCCCAACATCTCAATGACCTTTAAGGGGAAGAAGGTACATTTGGGAAACATTAAAATAGGGCCCAGTTATATTTATGGCCAGAAAGTTCAGGGTCAGAGGATTCATGGTCTCTGTATGCCATGGCTAAAATAGACTCTGTCATGGTAAATTTTTTGTGTGTACACAATGTGGCTGATCCATCTTCTGCCTTTTATTACAGTCTGTGTGCAAAGAAAGTCAAATCTCCATCACCCTCACAACTGGCAAATTCCAATTTAGTTTAGAGACTATAAACCCTGGGCATCTACAGTATGCAGGCATTTTCAACTATTCAGATAATTCAGCTCAAGCGCTGGTCAGGTTTGGGGATGTCAAAGAGCCAATATGTACCGATATATGCTACCCCAAAGGTATTTTTCACAGCAGTCTTTTTGATTTGTTATAGTGGGAAAACCACAGACATTACTAATGACATTAATAATGGCTCCTCTTCGCATTATTTGAGCTTACTCGCCATGGCTGTCTGATAGGTGAGCTGACACTGTGAAAACGAACTAGCTACATGAAATCTGTCCATAAAACAATCGTATTATTCATGTTAGATGTGTGATATGAGAAAATGTTAATCAGGTGTCGTAAATGGAAACACCTGTGTGGGTGGCTCTATGCACAGCTCTACTACTTCCTGAACTCAAGGCAGCTCCTTTATTTCCTGTCTTAACATTATTGGACAAACTGATTAATCCAGGTGTGTCTGAGTAGTCACAATGGTCAAACACACCTGGATTAATCAGTTTGTCCAATAAAGGAGCTGCCTTAAGTTCAGGAAGTAGTGGAGCTGTGCAATTTATATCCAGTTACAAAACCTGTTTCACATTCACTCCTAATGGAGTAGTGCTGAATTCTCAAACCTCTTTAAAATGAAATTGATTTGTGAAGTAGTTGCATGTTGGTGTTAATTACCACAGCCTTGAAATTAGGATTCAGTAATTGCATTTTAGAACAACAGAACCAAGTACAACATATTGGGAGTAACTTTTGATCTAATTCAGTAACATGCTGAAGGACTCAAGCATATAAGTTCACCCAGTAAATGGTTGGATGCATGAATAGACCAATTTTAATAATATGCAATATGATCCCTTCAGGTTCAACACTGCTTAACTGATCTATATGCTTCAGGTGCTGATTCTTCAAGTAGCTCTTGAGGTCGCTGAAGCATGGATTGGACTACTTTTAAAAATCAACCTTTTTGTCACTCCCACATAACCTGAAGTCTGGTGATTATTTTACAATGCACAAACGATAATTTGAAATAATCTTTAATAGATACTTACAAACAAATCTACAACAGGGAGTACAAATAAAATGGAAGCTGCAAGCAAAGAAAAGTAAAGTGTGGCACAGTGTGTCCGCATCCAGCTGAGTGCTCAATGTGAACCACATCTGCACATTTTAAAATACTACAGTCAACAGGTCTATGATATGGCATTTGACAATATGTTGGCAATCTGACCCTCTTTTGTTACATTTGTGCAGCACTTTGTGGATTGTCTTTTTTCTGCCATTACTTTGCCTTAAATGTGTGTCGATTGAAGCACAACACCGTTTACCTACATAACCTGCACCCCTCCCCCACCCGACCATCTCATAAAACACAAGTACTACATCAATGGTTCTCAGCTATGTGGCAGTGAGGCCCAAAAGAGACCAGGTTTTCATTACAACCACGACTCTGCAGCAGCCATTTCACTGGTCGGTTTCCATTCTCTGCCTTAATATGTGCAAACGAGTGAAATCAGCCAACGAGACTGGTTGAATTAATAAAAACCTGCTCTCTTGGGCCTCAACAGCATGTGGTTGAAAACTACTGAACTACAAAAAGCAGGTGTGATGAAAGATTTAAAAAAAAAAGAAAGAAAGAAAGAAAGAAAAAGACACTGTATTGAGAAAAGTTTCCTGCAGGTGCATGCTACAAATAATCACAGTGGCATTATCCTTCTGTTAAAATTTCTGCTGATGATGTTCCTGTCAGATGCCTGATAGTACGCAACGGGGGGCATATATGTATCACAGAGAAAACTGATAGTGCAGTAGGTGGTGGGAGCTGCTCCTCAGACGCCTCACAGTGCATTCACCCACAATGCACAATAGAGAGGTTGGTATCTCATTTCTGTGACACGTGAACGGAAATTTTAAAAACTACATTTTCTAAAAGCAATTGGGTGTCATGTTGTAATTCTCAATTTGACAGGACGTACAAGCTGACGTGGGTATGTGATGCCACCTTGTGGTCAGATATTGACAGCGCGCCTCGGCACCACGCTCAATTTTCCATCTTACAATTTTGTGTTTTTTTTGCACAGTAGAATTTAAATTTAAAAAGGCTACAAGATAGAAATTAGTAATCATAAAGCCTGGAGGTCACAGCAGAGATACTGACAAATTACAAACTGGAGGAGGTACACCAATATGGTGACTGTCATGGCATCGTCTGGATCAGCATGTGCATAGTGCTCAGTGATTCCTGATTTTACAAAGTTAGAGAAGACAGCTGCAAAGAGTCATAAAAACAGGATAAGAAAATCAA
Source organism: Trachurus japonicus (assembly GCF_045865225.1). Taxonomy (NCBI): domain Eukaryota; kingdom Metazoa; phylum Chordata; class Actinopteri; order Carangiformes; family Carangidae; genus Trachurus; species Trachurus japonicus. Next base: position 18,488,185 of record NC_140913.1, on the reverse strand, counting down.
AAACGAGTCCATCCACTGACACAAAAAACATAATCGTTGAATCATTCATGAGGCTTTGTCAGTCCTGGAGGTTTGAACAATGCTGTCAAACGGGTTCAACCCATAAAGGATCCCAGAGAAACAGAAAGAGACTAGGGTGTGCTGTGTATGTTGCAACTGTCAGCGGCGTCATTGGTAGAGCAGGTAGTTCTTGAGAGAGGCCGGCAGGGGCAGTCTATGGATTTCACTCAGGCGGTCTCTTCCTAATGCCACCCTCACCGAACGTCTACACAGGTCCATCAGAGAGAGCGGTTCAGCTGGAGGGAGACGAGAGAGGGAACAGCATGAGAAAGAGCATTCACAATGGCACCATGTTATTTCAGGAATGTATGTCTGTAGTCTTAATGCAAATCTGAGAAGCTGCGTGAGTGTCTGTGGTGACAGAGTAAATGGACTCTGTGGCTCTGAAGATGGAAACTGAGGAGCATTATGACCTCTGAGAACACAATCGGCTTTTAAATCATAATACCGTCCATGTGTAGATGAACTAAAACACATCAAAATCAATTTCTCTCCATTCAGGTTGCCCTCATTTGATGAGATGAAATATGACATTTTTAACTGAAATCCATTCTAAGGCAATAAAACGGGCGAATATTCCCAGAGGGTGGATTCAACACATCTGGATTAATGAAGTACTACCTAAGTGTGGAGTAAGGAGAGCATCAGAGTATCAAATGAAATCCAGCCACTGTCTGCACTGTAGTGAACAGTGGGATCACATGGTAGGGTGCAATACTTGAGGGTAATTTGTTGGCCACTAATCATCTTCTTGGAAAAATTATTATTCTAGGAAAATTTTCTAATCACCTGTTCCTCGTTGCGTCATTTGTCAGAATCTGTTTTTCTGTCTTTTTGTAGATGTAAAAAAAAAAAAAAAGGGCTACAAAATAATAATTTTATTCAGTCATATCGTTTCGCTGCAGTAACAACACTGTGTATCAAACAACCACATCATTAATTTCATATTGAGACTAACTGAATTTAATATCAGTACACAAGATAAGGGATTTCCCTGCGCCAGAGCCTACAGTAAGAGAAATGTCACATCAAACTGAAACTGGTTTTTTGTGCCTACCACTGCATCTGTAGCGCTTCTTTTTCAAAGACCTAAAGTAGGTCAAGGGATCCGAGCTGAACATAAAAATCTAATGAGCACAGAGCACTTGGGACATGTGGGTAGTACAGCATGTTTTGATAAGCACCTATGTTTCCTCATTGAAAGCTCATGACCGTTTGGAATAATTGGGATTAATTCAATTGGAATCATTTTACATTTGTCTGGGGGGGGAAAAACAAGCAGCTTGTTGTTTTGTACATGAACATTAAATGACACAAACGACTATGAAGGGAGGCGCCACAGCCTGTATGAAAAACAAAGGAAAAGTACAGTTAATGGGAAAAGCTATGACAGGTTATAGTGACATCATGCCCCACTATTACATGTCTTAACTCACTACTAAAAAGCAGGAGACGGCAACATATTTCTTATGAGAAAAAGTGAGTCAGCAATGCAGTTAAATATTAATCCTCCATATATAATCCGGATCGCGAAGCGAGAATACAAATCGGTCATGTTATCACATGAACTGCTTTACATAATAGCCAAGAGGCAGCTGTACTGGTTGCAAGTCAGAGACAATAATGCTGCTGCTCTAGAGTAACCCCATGTCCTTTTTAATAAGACAAATCCTCAACTGTCACACCTTTGTTTATTGCTTCAATAAAAATGCAGCCTTTGGTTGCGCAAGAGCTGAATGCGAGACAGCAGAGAGAGCACCGTGCATGAGAGAAAAGATTAACAACGGAAGATATGAAATATGATTAAAGTTTGTACTTACGATCGAGACCATTTATGTACCGGATTCGAATTTCACAGTGTCCCCACACGGCGCTCACCACCGGGTACAGCTTCCTACCCTTAAGTCCTCTGAACGCCACCCCTAGATAATGTCCGTCCACTATGTAACCCAGAGTCCCCTCGTCCATGTCCAAGACTACTAAGAGGGAGTCTGGTATTATGAAGGTGTCGTCTGGCTCGAGGAAGGCCGGATAGGTTTTTCCTGGTTGATTCTTTCCGTCGTGGTATAGTTTACTCCTGCACAGGTCCCAGCCCCACGACTCGGCGTTGCTTCCCACCAAAGCCGTGTAGCCCACCGAGTGTAGCGGGGCGTCAACCGTGGCCACTCCGACCACAGCGTGCGTGCCCCTCTGACGCATGGCCCAGCTGATCTCCCACACGTGCAATCCCCTTGTGTATCCAACACGGCCCCGGATGGCGTCCGTGCTCTGCGCCACGGGGTGCCTGTGAAACACCAGCTTATTGTCGTCCTTGACGAAGATGTTGAGGGAGCGGTCGTCGTTGTTCCACGAGTGCTGCACCTGGACGTCCACGCTGGCCGGTGGCATGTCCAGCAGCAGATCCAGTCGAGACGGTTTGGTGTGACTGAGGGCCTGTAGCTCCAGCTTCAGGGGGCTGAACGCCGGATCCCGCATATCAATGGTTTTGATGCCACCTGGGACCTTTTGCCCCATGCTCGGGGTCGTGAGAGCAGCTCCTTCCTTCCTCCCTCCGCCTCCCGCCTACTCCCCCCCTCCTCAAATAATAATGGGGGGAGTGATCAGCCTCAAACCCTCTCCTCCACTGTGCTCCTGCAAGCCTAGGAAGAGGTTTGGGATCCCTCTGATCTAGATGCAGACAGTCGGAGTCTGACCAGGTGTTGACTGGAGCCCACCTGGAGAGATTAGAGATGAAGGAAGAAAAAAAACTATTTAATTCTTTGGTAATCTAATTAGCAGTCTTCTGTTTGTACCAGGAAATGTCAGGAAACAGATCCTACGAAACAATGAGCTAAACACAAGACACACTGTAGGGCCATACTTATCACGTCATCACGCCCTTTGACAACTAGATGGATGGTGTAATGACATTATACAGCATTTGTTGTAAATGTCCCAGTGTATGTTTAACAGGAAATTCCCTCCATGTTTTAACTTAATTCATTTGGTAATCAGTAGACAGCAACTGATATTAGCGGCAGTGACCTCAACAGTGGCTTTGTTTTCATGTTACTCTCATAGAGGGCCGCGTCCCATGACCCAAGAAATCTGAGATGTAAAGCTAAATACCAACTTACACTGATAACATTATCATTACACAACGGCTGAGGGCATGTATCCGCGGCTGACTATGGCCTCATTTCCTACAGCCTTAGTCATCATTGCCATGGATTTACATGCAGTCACCTCAACGTCATTTAACATCTAAAGCAGTCAGACAGTAGACCGCAACAGTACGGTGCTGCTCTTCCTAGTGGCTCAGTATAATGTTGAGTCAACATGATAGCAAGACCAACAAGTTTCTGCCACTTAGTCATAAACATATTTTTTTATTAGGTTGAAAGCAAGCCTCATCAGTAAAATCTTTTTTTCAGTGACCAAGCAAATATCAATAAAAAAAAATTTATTTCAGTAAAACTTCATATTACATACTGGTCAAGTTCATGCATAAAGAGAAGATAGAGACTGTGACCATTTCAGTTTCCCTTCCTTTAGGATCTGAGAAGATTACGGTAGATGTCCCCTCTCCTCACCCTAACCCCCTAACCCTCACCTCTGCATTTGACGCAACTCAAGGTAAATGGGACTCAAAAGGCAGATAGTTGGAACTGAAGGGTTTGTGCAGCTTGCCTGGATAAGACAGTTGACAGCTCTTAAGAGAAAAGATTGAATGAAAGATGAAAAATTAAACCATCATTTACATTAATGGAGAACAGCCACTGTCCCTGTGTGGAACTATATGTACGGATTGGATCATTAACAGTGAAAAGCTTGGCCTAGTGGCCTCGATTGAAAAGTTGCAGTGCAACATTTATAACTGACAGGGTTTAGCGGCTGTGTACACAGTCCTTCTGACAAATGGCTAACTAGGGTTGGGCAGTGTGACATTTATGAAACGGACGATCTAAATTTGTCATACTCTATTTTCTTTACCATGGTAACTTTAAGTTAAACACGTTTGGTCACGCTGGTCAATCGTAGGCTATGCCACAAATCAAGCAGGACTGCTTTTTGTCAATACTGGATTTGTTTTTAATTATTTTTGCTTCTGTGTTGGTTGAATTAATTTTCATAAAGATATATAGGAACCTATATTTTTGATAAACTTGCTTGTTTAAACTTTCACAGTCAAACTTGGAGACAGCAGGTTATCAACACATCAATTAAAAATAGTTGTGACAAATTTTGAACTTTTTTCACAACTGTAGGCCTTGAAAGTACAATACGACATGTCAATAATGCATTGCAAAATGTTTACATGTTAATCTAGCTGAAATATAGAGCAACATGTCCAGATATCCCTTTAGGTTTCCATGGAGTTAAAAAAAAACATTTAGAGCCATAAAGTGTACAGAGATCTGTTTGTCTAAACTGACAGACACCCATGTTATTATGCAGTCCTTTAGCTAAGTGACTCATTGACAATTATGCCACACAAACAACATGAAAAAAAGCACAGAAACCTAATTTCATTAGCTGTCCTCAATTTTACGCATTACTTTCCCAGCTTTTCCTGATAAAGCAGAGTCAATTCAAGAATCTGTGATGCCGTGATGTTGCCAATTTTGGCCACTTATTAAACAGCTATAACAAAAGGAAAATTATATTCCAACGGAGGGGTCAATTTCTTTTCAGGGCCTTAAAATCGACAAACCATTATCACATTTGACAATTGATCAAATAAGTTTGTTATTTGGTCGAGGGTAAAGTTCCAGAGAGAGCTCTCGTTGTGGAGGATAGCAAAAATCAACAGGGCATAGTACTAAGGCACCATGATCGTTGAAATTCTAACAGTGTTGATTTAGTAAAGCTACCAGGCATGAAACACAGCACAAAGCACCAAGAAAGTAGATCCATGAACCTCAATGGGTTGATATATTATTCAGCGACTCTGAAAGTGAAATATTCCCACAAACTCCAAAAATAGGAAAAAAGAGGGGAAAAACTCCAGCCATTTCCTATTATATGGTTGTCTAGTCAGAGGGCAACAGGAAAAGCAGTAATAAAATGTCTGGCTTAAAAAAAAAGAAACCAGTTCTGTTGTATTTAGGGACACACAGCTCTTTTCAGGCAAGAGTTTCAAGAGGAGTGAAACTTAATAAAAGCCTGATGAATACCTGCTGTGCTTTACTTCACCGACTCCAATACAACAGAGCACAGCTGTGACAGGGCACATCCGGTTTATAACTGAGAGGCCTAAATCTGACTGTTAAACAACATCAGACATCTGATTTTACATTCTTCATTTCAGTTGAGAGTCTAAAAGGCAACTGGTGTCAACAGGACGGTGGAGTTTAGTTTTGATCAATAGTCAGGCTATTCTTTTATAGTGAAAACCCTATTTGGCTTGATAGCCCACACAGTCCACATTAAGGGTCAGTAGTATCCCAAAAGACATGACGTGACATTTTTTGGGTACAGGTGTGACTACTGCTGCTCTTTGGTCTTCGTGTTATGGCCTGTGTGGCAGCGAGGCTGTAGAGGGCATTGTGTAATGTGGAAAACTGTGCTGCTGGGAAGGCCACTCTAATTGAATTGTAGACAAGAGTTCATTGAGAAGTGCTTTGGCTCTTCTTCTGATGCAAGTAAACAACCATTTAAATGGGTCATGTCTCTTCAGTGATTGGAAAACAGGGGGGAAGAAAAAGCAAGCAGCGGGTGGCCAGCATCTGAATGTAAACAATCTCTTTTTCAATGCCTGTCCAGCATTCAGGGTGAGTGAAACATGTTAATTTGCACACTCTCTGAGCCAGAAGTTTACCCTTTCCTCTGCCTGTGGCAAAGGGCCACCTTACAGCACACACTATGCAAATCAAAACTAACACAACAATGGAAGGTCTTCCCACAATTACCTTGGACTTTAAAACAAACATGTCCATTAGTAGTATAAAAGGTGGCTTGTGGAGGGGTATTTGAGCTGGGGTGCTGGCCTGGGCTGTTTGGGGGTCCTGGGCCCCTGGGTTGGTTTGGACCTGATTAAAATGCAAGAGAAGTGCTCCCTGGTTTTGCTGGGCCAAGGCAACACTTGTGTCTATTGTAAGGCCCAATTTAGACTGGGCCCACCTGAACTTAAGTCCTACACAGTTTGGTGACATGATGAGTACACCAATAAATCCCCCAAAAGAAAGTCATCTAAAGTGTGGATAAAGCACTTGAATGTGTGTTGATAATGTATTATGGATCTGCTGTATATTATGCACTTTGTTCATTTGACAAAAATCTAAACTTATATTTGTGTTTTAGTTTTGACAACAAGTCATGAAGGTAAGAAATGTCTATTTATGATGATTCAGATTTAACTGTCATTATGGTAGGTGTAATTTGTCATGATGTTGCACTCTTGTGCAAGACAAATAAGTGTTTCTAATGTTTGATCTGCTTCACTAGCATGAATAGGGTGGTGGACAAAATATTATAGGCTACATCAACATCCCAAATATGAATTAAAAGAGACCAGAGATTCAAATGTTGTAGACCATAAAGATGAGCACTTTTAGTTTTAGCAAAAAAACTTAAATTATTTTGATTTTCGTTGAAGTAAAATATATTGACAATCCTTCTAGAGTGCATTACTTCAAAATAAGTATCCTTAATTAAGTGGCAACTGGGTGGATGTGGGCCTTCTGGACAGTTCAAGCAAAAGAGCCTGTCATGCTAGCTAATGTAAAGGCAGCCTAATCTCCAAGTAAACTCTCGTGGGCCAGGAGACCGTGCGTCCCCGTGGGCTCGAGGAACGTCCACGCGCGACCCCCCACCCCCAAGCCTGGAACCCAGCGAGGGAATCGAACGTTCCTCGTCGTCGTTGTTTAGCAACACGTTTCCGTTGTTACCTGGAGCTGGAGCGCGTTCGAAACGTCAGTTACACAACAAGGAACGGTCGGTTGTTAGCATAAACAGCAACACAACACGGCTCGGCGTTAACCAGGGGGGCTACGACAAAACAAACAACCCGTGGCTCCGTGAAACGCTGGACGTGTGTTTTAGGTGAGTGACAGCGGCACTTCGTAGGTTCTGTTTTCAACAGCGAACATGTAAATGTGATGTAAAAGGGGAACACTGAAACCGAAACAAGCGCGTCGGCAGCCACCATATGAGCAGAAAACAGGGGGAGAAGGGGAAAGAAAAAGCAGCAGCCGGCAGCAAACAGACCTGAACCGAGGCAGTGGAGCGGCACAGCGGATGACACCGGTGGGTGAGGAGGCTGCAGGGTCGTCGCTTTACTCCATCGTAGTTTTCTGTGTCCTCGTCGTCAAAGCTTTGACCATATCAGGCAGGACATGAATTAGGTGAATGATGGCTGCTCTCTCTAACATCTCTCGCATCACGTGGTAAAATGCTCCCAGCTGCTATGCTAGATTAGGACCTCCCCACTGACGGTCAGCGGGCGCTGCGAAGTTGGTTGCACATTGGTATTGCAGCTGCAGTTCACCTCTGTGCGTCCCCATGGTGCACATCATAAAGTTATTGTAAACACTTAGGTTTCACAGATGCAATGAGTCAATTGATCGATTCATAAATAATTTTTAAGACCATTTTCATTCAATTTTTATTGAAAAAAAGCAATGTATATTTTTAGGTTATTTTTACTTAACAGTAGAGTCTGTAGGATTTTCCTGAAAAAAAAAATTACAGATAGACTTACACAAAAGAAATCTACTCGTGTGTGGTGGTGACTATGTCTGCAGATTTCCTGTCTACTGCCTGTATTTTGATGTTTTGTTGTAGACAGGACGTTTCTGGGTGTGAAGTTGGGCGTGTGGCGCTGTGGGCATGCATAAAAATTACCACCAAGATAGCGACTGGACGCTGTCAAGCCAGGGGAAATGGCAGAGACACATTTACCAGAATAAAAGGACATAGAGTCCAAATGAAGTGCTGGAGTGTTTGGCTCATATCTGGCCGGCCGTCACCAGCAACAGGAGCTTCGAGGGATAGGCCTATATACATTTCTCCCGGCTTGACAGCATCCAGTCATATCTTGCTGCCCCTGACAACTGCTGTCAGGGGCAGGGAGCGTGTGCAGGTCAGGTGCAGGTGAGCCCAAGAGGAGGGGCCCAGTTTGAATGTTGTGTTTTCAAACTGCAGTGATAAACCTACAGACTCTTTACGATATAGTAATATAATATCATTAGGGTTTGGACTGTTGGACACACACAACAAGACATAAAGTCACTGTCACACTATAAACTGTAATTCACAATTGATTAATTTTAATTGAATAATCAAAAGACTAATGAATAATGACAATGATGCTTAGTTGCAGCTGCACAATAAACATGCTGATTTAATTGTTAAAATGTATGAAAATTGTTTTCTGCAAGATCACATTCACTCACTTCAATCACTTTTACTCAGTAATTCATGTATATTGTATTTTTCAATAATTGTTTTGTTTAAAGGGTTAGTATTTTATTGTAGTATTTCTTAATGTATGAAGTTTTCTTAAGTGGTTTTATCTTCCTGAAATCACTTGCAAAAGCTAAGGGATGTCATTATTATTACTTTTTAAATAACAATGTATTTATTATATAGCTGTCATTTATTATAATTGATAATTGTATACATAAGTACATAAAAATTGATAGACTAACATATAGGCTACATATGCAAAATATACAATGCGATCCAGAACTGTGTCTTAGACATTTGGACACCACTTTAGGTAAATAAAGCATGGCACAACAATCTGGACATATTTATAACCAAATCCAAAAACAAAAAATATATTTTGGTTGTAATGTGTTAATGCATGACTAAGATGAAACATGTTACTGAAGGTGGAAAAAAAAAAATCCACTAATCAGCAGCTTTCCAATATAAAACTAACTTCAGACCATGGTCTCCACATGATCTTTTAATGTGTAACCTCAGCTGCAGGCACAGCACCACTACACTGAGCTCACTTGCTGTACAAGTCAGGTAGGTTACCACGACGCCACTGTTCATTTACATCATTGGTAGTTTTACAGTTAGTCATTAGACTACTAGACCATTGGACTTTGATTAATTAGTTAAATTGTCCATTGTAGATTATGTAAGAAAACCATAAGGGTCTGGGAGCCTATCTATCAAATATGCCCCCTGCCAAAAAATAATAGTAAAAGTAGCGTGTGTCGGTTTGGCTCTCTACTGATCTTGCTCAAATACATTCTTGGACTAGATTATGTTATTATGGTCTGCTCGAGGTGTTACGCATGTGATGTATGATGATGGAAGGAAGCATAATTGATAATCCACACTCCAATCTGTTAAACACACATAGGCTAGGCTACATATACAGACCATGTGACCAGCCGAGGAGCGTGATATTATTGACAGCATGCACCAGTGCACCATGACAACCAGTGTTTCACACACTGAAACACTGGTGCACCTTGTTGTTAATCCTCCCTCTGGTCATTCAGTCCAGACACATAGTTAAAAAGAAAAACAGCAACAAGAAAACAGGGAAAGGTGAGTGGCGATCTTTGACATGATGCTCAGTAAGACAGAATCATACTCCACTGACTGACATACTGACCCATGGGGAACGTCAAATATGGTGAGTGACGATTTAGACCGACAAGGATGATGCACCCAGCACATGACCTTCATACGCTGGGCAACTGATGCAGTCGCCTCTCATCTTTCAAGCATGTATCTCCAGTAACAGGAGAACAACAAGGCCCATTCACAAAGAGAGTAACAAAGTCATGTTTTTTCAATGGTAAAGAATATAATCAACTGTACAAGAGTACCTTTAAAAGCTTGCTCATAATTTCCTCCAAATCTGCAACCTTGTGTGAGCCAGAGTTGACATGCACCATATTTCGCCTGAGTGTTGGAGAATACTGTGACACTGCCACCATCTAGTGGTTCCTCTGGAGTAGGCACCTCTTGAGATGAGAATCAAAGTCTCACACCGCCTGCAAAGAACTCATACACCTCATTAATTTATCCCCTGTTCTGATGATCGTTTAATTTCCTTGCAGCACCGCATGATACAAGTTGCATGTGGTGGCACACACACACTCACTATGAATGAGTGCTGCGGAGATGAATGGTTAAGTGAACGGTGAACATCCTCCTCTCTTCCGTCTTAACTTCAGCACTCATGCACATTTTCACATTTGGTATCTGATTTCTTTGTGACAAGGACTGGAATTAATAGGAGATTTAAAATGACCTTATTTGTCCACTGTGTGAGGCGTCTGAAGGTAACGTGGCTCATTTTACATCCTCGGTGGGGAACATAGCTCTGCGACTTGAATTACCTTCCCCTCAGCTCATCTCGCAGTGAAAATCCCATTTTCCCATGCCGTGATGGTGCAATGTGCTGAGCTTGGTGATATCTCAGGGCCCCTCCACAGTGGAGGAGGGGAGTGCAGACATGCTTACTGCCTCCCTTTTAGAAACCATCATTTCAGCAGGATCGATAGTACGTCCCACTCCATGGCTGGCAGAGTGCACTGCCTCTACAGAAGGGGGGTAGTGAGTGTTGGTGTGTGTGTGTGTGTGTGTGTGTGGACAGCTGCACCGAGGCAAGTCCGAGCAGCACGCGCAGCCAAGGTGAATGATCGCATGCTGCGTCAGACACTCGGCTCCTCACTCGTTCTGAGATGCAGTTTCTGAGGAGGACCGGTGGGTGGATGCTGTCCTCAAGTGGTGGCTGCAGTTGCAGGCTCCACTGATAAAGCCTGTGAACTAGTTCAGCCGTCAGGTACTTCATGTTCTTCAAGCTGTGCTTCAAGTTTTTTTTTTTTTTTTTTGGTCTCTTATCTGACTCACAAACGTGCCTTGGGATGAGTAAAGATCTGCAACCGCTGCAGCTTGCATAAAACCCTCCTGATGCCTTTTTTGAGTCGTCCTACACCTCTTTGACTGTATTGGAGGTTGAGCACTCAAATAGATTCATGCTGTAGGTGAGAAAACATCTCATGTTTCAGTGGATGGCTTGCAATATAAGACCTATGCAGTCCAGATTCGTATAGCAGAAATCCTTAGACAGCGATAAAAATAATCTTTACCAGTTATTAGAGTTGTGTGCATGGACAGTGAGTTTAAAAATTCATTCACTCTGGGAATTCAGAGCTCTGCTTGGTTATTTATAATAACATAGTGCTGTATATTGTTCAAGAAGCCCAAGGAGCAAACAGCACAGAATTCTTCTTCTCAAAAACTATTAATCACTAATCACGTCAGAAGACGGATGTCAGCATACAAAACTTTGTGTTGATTCAACTAATTTCTCTATTAATCGTATAGTCTATTGAATATCATGATATAACGATAAAGAGGATCTTTTTCCCCAGAAACATAGGTGAAGAATTTCACTTACTTGTTTAAACTGGACAATGGACAATGATATAAATCAGAGAGAAGCAACACATCATACTGGAGAAGCTAAAACAAATAGATTTTTTGCTTTCTGATGGCTAACAGCGTATTAATTATGAAGTCAGGTTCTGACCAATTTTGTGTAAAACTGGCGAATCAATTAGCTATTGACGGATTGCTTTTTTTTTTATAAATTCACTGACAAACAGTTAAGAAAATTTATAATATTACAATATATTTGAACAACGTACTATAAATGTAAACTAAAGATAGAATTGTCTTTAAATGTGCATGCGTCAGCAAACATGTATTTAACATGCACTGTACTGGTTTGACTTTGAGAGGAGAGCCTGCAGGTTTAGAGTAAGCAAAGGGCGCCAGTTAAGAGAGGTGCACCACTGCGGGACAGGGGGATGTGGATGGGACAGGATGTGTGGTGCAGTACGAGCATCCCCTCTGCTCAGACCGCTGCTCATTTGTCAAGTTGCCTGCAGACTTGAATGGTGCATTGCTGCTAAAACACAGAGAGGCAATCAGCAGTGGAACCGCACACCTCCGGGGAGGAGTCCCAGGTGGATGAGAGTCTCCTTGGATGATCTGCAGATTAGGGGGGGTCTTTTCCTCAGGAAAAGCTGCTCCGTACACGCCAGAGGATCAAACTGGAGACAGATTTGTATTGTCCTTACAGAATTGTTTCATACTGGGGGGCATTTGTATACATTTTTTTTTCCCCCACAGTGAACAAAAAGCAGCAGAACGGCTGGCATATTAATCAGATCCAGCCTAAGACCAGAGAAAATGTTATTTTGAGTTTGGTATCAGAAACTGACAAAGCTGTGCAGCATCCTTTCAGCGCTCTAGTGATACAAATCATAGAACAAGAGGAATACTTGTTACATTTTCCACTTTTACAATAAAACATTGGTTTTCCAGTATGGTTTCAATCATCTGACAGACTTTATTGTCATTAGTCTGGTTTACTCAGACTCTGTCCTTACATATGAGCAACACTGAGATCTTCTCCATACCGGGACACGCAGAGAAGCCGAGCGAAGTCACAGCATTAATGACGGCCTGGTTGTTCTGGTTGACATGGCAGTAGACGGGCAGACCCAGAGAGCTCATCCTGCGCATCAGAGCCAGAGACAGAGCCTGGAGGTGGCCGGCTCGTCTGTACTCTGGTAGGGTGTAGGCCATCCTCAGCTCGCACAGCTCATCAGACAGCATCCAGGACACGGGCCGGCCCGCCTCATCCATCACGCAGTGGTTTGGCAGATGGCGGATACAGGCTCTCACGTGGTTCAGGCTATCCTGGTTGCCTCCATAAGGCAAGTGTGTGTCCACGAGCTCAGCGTGGGACTCATCCAGAATGGAAACTGGCAGCGGCAACACCTTACTGGGCCACAGAGAGAAAATATGACCAGGAATTATGCACATAAATCAGTGAAATGTACATCATATTTTCTAATCTCACTCATCGGCCTCAAAAAATAATGGAGCTGCACTGAAATGAGGTCATGAACAAATTTTTAGAGACTTACTCTTGCCAGTCCTTACTCTCTGGACTGTGGTGGATGAAGGTGTTATAACCCCCATATTCTGTGATATCTAGCCCACTGAGAGTGGCGAGGTCTTTGATGAGATCGCAGTGTGAGCTTGGTATACCTTTCAGAAAGACAAAAGCAAATTCATTTCGTTATCATACTATGCACCAGTCCTTAACTCCAGGTAACGACAGTTGCAGAATATCAGTTCAACACCAGAGCTTTCATTTCCTCCCAAATCTAATACCTGTGTAGCAGGTGTATGGAGTCATTTTTACTTTACATAAGGTAACGTAACTCCAGGGATTACTGTGGTACCAAAAGCTGAGTCTGTGGACCTCCATGACTGAATTAATTAAACTGATGCATACACAATTTTCATAGAATCAATATATTGAAAACGACACGGCATTAGTGCAGATCAGTCATTCTGTGACTTTGCTGAATACAGTCAATATCAGCTACAATATCATCACAGTTCATCACATCAGTGTCCTAATTGTGGCAAGGCCAGAAGAAAAAATGTTAAGAAACCATCTGTTTGGAAAGAAAAATCATATCATCCAGTTGTTTTAAGGTTTCGACAATAATTGTTAAAATAAAAAAAAATAGACTACATAAATGCTTGGCTTTGGTATTAATATGCAATTTTGGGGGAAAGTTACGGTAAGTGAAAACACATTTACTAGTCAACAGAAATATGTTTGGAAAAGCAAAGGCTAAATAAAATGACATATCAGTAAAAATGAGTAGCCTATTCCTCTGTGCTGTAGACCTGCAATGTTGTTCGATGACTATTAAAACTTCACCACACTGTTGCACTGGCTGACATTTTCCTTAATTACAATGAAAACAGACACTGTAGTTTATTTTGAGTTGATCCCACACACACACACTTCTCTGCTGCCAGAAATACTCACTATATAACAAACACATGTTTTAATCTGCAGGTGAATGTAGTGTAGGCTACAGTTTACTTCTGTTTGAGTAACATTTACTAAAACCACTACAGTGCTCAGCTGTTCCAACCTCTGAGACCTGAAACCTTTTTTAAATTAAAGTATGTATTTCTGCTGCATCTATAAATCTTTCTTCTTCTCCTTAACAAGTAATCAAAAGGCCTTGAGCTACAAGCAGCACTGGTTCTGTTGCATGGAATTTGTTGACAATAATAGAAATGCATAATACAGAAGGCTTATCCTTTTAGTACTTTTCTCATTTCTTCAGTGCATAAAATACATTCAACTCTAAACTAGTGCTGCAATAGTCAGGAGGGTTTACAGTTTGACTCATCCAAAAGATAGCATTGTTGGATGTCAGTACAATCCATCACATTGGAGCATGATTGCAGGTATACTTACTGTGTATTAACTAGACATGTGGTAGAAAAGCACTGTAATAAAAATACTGTATATTGCTGTGACTACTGATAAAAAATAACAAATTGCAGCCTGGAGCAATCGTAATACAGCGATTAAGGAAATGTTATGTCTTCATTCTACCTCTGAATATGAGTCTGTTCCTCCACTTTACGACCCTCTCATTAAGCAGCAAACTTCTCAGGGTTTCTGGGTTCTTGGTGAAGACAGTGCATGTGTCAGGGATCACATCGGAGCTGCTGCTGCTGCTGCTGCTGCTGCTGAAACACTTCACAGGCAGATTCAGACATCAACAAGCCACTCCAGAGGAGCCTATAAGTCGTCTATCTTTGTCCCTGTGTACTATAGCCTACCTGTTTTTGACGGTAACAAATGGCAGTGGTGAATGTAGGCCAGGAGTCAACGCACATCTCCAGATGACACGGGTTGTTGTGGAGGATGTGCAACAATCCCCCAAGAACCTGGAATGCAGAGCACAAAACAGTGGGCACAAAACAAAACAAAAATTAAAATAACAAGTGGCTCGCCATCAACACAGATGAAAACTGCTTACAAATAACACTAGAGGCTGGACACAGCAGAGTGGAGTTTGTTCTTGCGTCATCAACCACAAGGTGTTTTTTCTTACTAGCCCACAGACTCATTCATCCCCCAAAAAACACAAAAGAAACAGAAGCATTACATTGATGGACTGTGGCAGTTCCCTGTAGAGTATATTTCTCATCACAGTGAGGTCCTTCACTGCTTTCAAGATGATCATTCTGATTTTTGCAGCGTGACCTGGCCTCAGTCTTCAATGAGCTCAGAGTTCAGACATGCAATTTAGCAGTGAAACTGAATATTCACAGGTTTACAGCTCACTTGGCATCTACATAGTACCACTGCCACAAGATAAGATAAACAAAAAGTCCAAAGTCTTTATTCATCATATTTACTTTCCCTGCCCTTGAAAGTGCATATTTAACTCCAATCATCATAAATGTACAAAATACTGAAAAGAAACTCAGACAAGAAAAGTCATAGTTGTTGTTTGGAATACTGTTTATCTTAAAATATTGCATATAGATGGTTGAAATTGACATTAGATGCCTGTAAAAGTCTAATCTAGACATCCCTGCTGCAGTCTCCCTCATTTAAAGCTGATCAGTGTTATGCTCTGCTACAACACCGCTGTAGAAAGCAGACCGGCTGCTGCTGCTGACACTGACAGCTGACAGAGCCGCAGCTCGTTCACCACAACAGAGCAGCCAGCTGTCAGAAGTTCAGCCACTCACCATAATGTCAATCCATCATAGCCCTCTTACTAGTATCTCTCTCGTGCTGTGGGAGAAACAGATGACTCCTCACACTTCATATGCTTCACATATTCAGCTCTGCCTCTCAGAACAGGGTCTTTAATGTCACGGTGAGTTATGTCGTAAACGATGCTTTGATCAAATGAAAAAAAGAGTGTCTTCGTTAGTAAAATAAAAGATACCTGGACTACTTCATCTGCTGTGAAAATGGTAAATCTCTCGTGTGCTTATAGTCATTCCTGCACAACCACATTTGACCTGTTTTGGAGTTGACAGTGTGTCTTTTTCACTCCACTTGGCCTTGGGAGGAATCTGCTCAGCTCTACAAAATGAGGTCAGCAAAGAAGCCTTGGCGCAGTGAAACACACCATGCACCTTCTTCTACTAAGTCAGGATCCCATCATTCACTCCATCTCTATGGCAGAGTGAAATGAATGGAGTTAATTTATTGCTAGCTAGCATCAATTAACTCCTTTCTGACTCTACTTTTCATCTACCATGTCAGGTTTCCCCAGAGTCTGCGGTCACATGTGCTCATCAAAATATTTCTGCTGTTCTTTTTTTCAACATCTTTTCACATTTTCAGGAAAAATAAAACCTGCAGTTAAACCCAAAACAGACCCCGTCAGTCATTTAAGGCAATTCTCCTCCTTGACTAAGGACTACTGAGAATTAGTCTGAATTGATGTGTAAACCAAGCAAGCTGCTGAGCTGGTGAATCAATGCGTCTATTATCTTTTCCGGACAGATCAATGGAGCCGGAGAATTGGCTGTGAATGGAAAAAAAAAAAAAAAAAAAAGACATGCAAACTCACCTGCCGATGGTTAGACTTCACTCCATTATCTGCGTGTGTCAAGACTGTCCATACCTGACAGATAACCTTTTTTTCCCCCTTCGCCTCCGTTTTGTTACAGCTCATGTCAGATAAGATGTAAGTCAGTGATGATGTCCTGTTATGACACCAGGCTCCAAAAAAAAAGACCAAAAATTCTACTTTCCTAAACATTTCATATCAGCTGCAAAATCACTAATAGTGAGGCAGTTGTCCCAGACTTTAATGTGAATCATAAACATGAATGACTGGCCGTTTATATACACATTCAATGAACCGCACAGACGACTCACCTCCAAATCTCCACACTCATATGATCTACGAGCTTTAACACACGTTTATACATAGTGCCCTTGGCTGGGCTAACAAGAGAGAATATTAAGAAGAGCGTCAAGCCAGAGGCGATGAGGTGACAGCAGCCAGGTAAAGCACAGGGAGGTAATCTAATAGGACATGTAAAAGGGCCCCTCCTCATGGCTTATTCATCATAGGGGATGCCATTACTGAGAATGGCATGGGCTATGTGAGGGATATGCTGGCGGGGGCATTTTCCCCTGGTGTCACAGAGTACAGGGGGAGAGGACAGATGCTGCGAGGCTCGGCAGACTGATGCAGTAGCAGCGCTGCATGCAGATCTCTCATGCAGGGACTGATGCTTCCCGCTCTCAGCTGATTACAATTTTCGCATGATACATAAGCTACGATTCATGCTGACACTGACTGATAAAGACAGCCTCATGTAGCTGATCCCCAATAGTCAGAGCTGCTCCATTATGTGAGTTTGCTGATTCAGTAATCTGCACCAGAAGTGGTGTGTCTTAGAGTAGAGGTACAAGCTAATTAGGGAGAAAAGCCCTCATATATATAATACACAGAGTCCAATTTGTCTGAACCAGGTAAGTGCACACCTTGACTGGATGACTTCAGGGTTAATGTGAGATGCATGCAGCTCATCCTAAGAGGACGAAAGATCCCAGGGTTCAACTGGGGGCCCAAGCAGAACAAAGTCATGTGAGGAAAAAAAAGGGGGGGGAAAAGCCTCACTTCTGCAGTGAGAAGCAGAAGCAGAGAGCGCTGCACTGCTGCAGAGAGCAGTCTAGGCGCTGATACCTCAAACGCACAGAATTTCAAATGGAGAAACCATCATCCATACAAAGCCCATGCAGCGCACTGCAAACGTCACCACCAAAAGCTGGGAAACGTAACCACCTTGTACATTTTTGTGAAGTAAAGCCGTTGCAGAAAGAGAAGTTCAACCTTATTGGCTGACTAAATGATGGATGATCTCACTCTCACAGAGTTGTGCAACACGCAAAAGACAAATTTGGTTGGTCAAGATATTTCTATTTTTTAGCGCACTGCAGAATAGCACCAGTAGAGCAGTGCATCTTGGGTAATGAAAGGTATGCAGATTGAGAGCATTTTACTTTACGAGGCAGCTTTTAAATTGTGACATTCGCTCATTGATTGCAATATAATTACTAATATTGTGAGGTGACACTTTGTGCAATACTCTTGCAGTGTGTCATGCGTTTTATACTTTTGTTGGACTTTGAACTATAACTCCTAAAAATAGCTAATTATTTCAGGCTGTAATAAAGAAATCAGATTTATTTTTTAAATATAAGATCATTTGGTGACATGAAGTGTTGATCAAGTCCTGACACAGTGTCACGTCCTCTGACCTCAAATGAACATTTTTGAAGCCAACGGTCTTAAATGCATCTTTTTGCAACTCATACCTGGAAAAATCCTGCTAGGTATTTTCGATACAAATGATATATTCAGATATATTTTGACAAGTTTCAAAAATATCCAGAGGGGATGGCCTCTCTGTGGATCCAGCTCTTCCTCATTGAGGTCTGAACACACTCACCTCTCAAAGCAGCTTTTGCTGTAGTGTGAAAATTAATAGCAAGGGGATGGAGGGCTATATGTGCATGGGGGGGGTCTCTCTAGTGACGAGTCCTTTACACTGATGATTCTCAGCGGTGTTAGGAGAGCAGTGGGGGTGGGGGTGGGGGTGGGGGTGGGGGGTTGCTGAGGAGGACAGGGAGGAGAGGAGGGGCGGACCGAGGATGTGCACACACTGACCCTGGAGGTTGCGTTCCCCTTTAAAAGTCCCATCCCACTCAGATACGCAGAGCTCATGCAGGATCTGCTGCGGCAGTGGGGGAACACTGCTGAGCTGTGCAGTTTATGCTGCCAGCAAGCGTGCAAAGAAGAGGAGGGGGAGTGAGCGCGCACAGGAGGAGGAGGAGGAGGACCGAGGGAGAGAGAGAGGGAGAGGGAGAGGGAGAGAGAGAGTGCAAACAATGTCATTCTGTTCAGGAGGCAATGCTGCAGTCAACTTTGCCGCGCCATGAAAGCACATCACCAGCGACCAAGAGGCTCAGAGTGAGTGCAGAGAAGTTTTCCTCCTCTCCTCCTGGTGTGTGATGCCGTCCGACACTCATCTGCAGGTATACATTTATTTCCTTTCTAGCCTTATTTACCTGTGTTGTTGTCTCCTTACATGTCTTCCTCTTTGCAAAGGATATTACACTTCCTAGCCTCACCAGGAGTTGATTTATGTATGTCAGTGTGCATGCCTGCAGTGTTGAAGCTCCTGGCTGCTTCTGTCTCATCAGTTTCAGCCTCCTCTGCACCAGTAATAACCAGGCAGCAGCAGCCAGCCAGACAGCCAGTCAGTCAGTTAGCAGTCAGGCTCCTCTGCTCCCTCATCCATGTTTAACACATGGTAGAGGCTGGAAATAGCAGCCGGCGTGTCAGATAGCGGCTGCTTAAGAGACTATTTGACACAAGGACAAAAAAACTAGCCAGGATGCAGAGAGTTGCCTCCACTAGAGGAGACTTTTATCTGCTGACTTTGCCGTTAGGAGGAGTACAGATAGTCCTTGCTCTCTCTACTTTTCTCATTTGGTTGTGGGTTTATATTTAGCAGCATGTGTTAGTTGTGAATCTGATTGTGGAAACTGGTGGGAAGGATCTGTTGTATCAGTTTGTCCTGTGCTGTCAGTGTGTGAGTGCTGAGATGAGGAAATGAGAATGAGGCTACAGTGGCCTGCATGGGACAGGGGAGCTGTGGTGCAGTCATGAAGTTGTGCTCTAGCTACTAGGACTTTTTTCTGCTGTCCTATAAGTGGATAGCAGGGCAGAGTGCAGCTCTGTCAGGATTTTTTTGGTGGATACGGCACAGACAGTGTGAGATAACAAGCATTAAGCTTTTGGTTTGTACATTTGTAGAAAATGTATCTTTCTCTTGGATAAAAACAGAAAGGAAAAGGTCTCCCAGAGCAGAACCACGCTTACACTGGGTAATATCTCTATCTAAGCAACTCTGTAGAAGTCAATATTGCCACTCATGTCTTTTATGTTGTAGCCTATTGTATGGCCTATGCTCAACTCCAAGCCTTTTCAAAGCCGCATAAAAATAGTTTTTAAAAAAGCTTCGTATAAAAGTTGGTCAGTATTGAAAATGTGCTCTGAAACCAATCTGAGAGGTTTGAGCGGACGATGAGTGAGGCCAGGTCAGTTTGCCTGTATGCAGGCTTGGTCAGCGCCGAGTTCACCTCAGGTAACTGTGCTAAGACCTTGAAAAAGGCCGCCGCTGCGTCGTCAGCTGGCGCCTTTGTGAGGCTCGGGTCCAGAGCATCTCTCTGGCCTTTGAATTTCTCCCCCACTGACGGCGGGCGAGCGCGAGGGATCAGAGTGATAGCAAACTGCTCTAGAGGTCCGT
The DNA here is from genome assembly GCF_045865225.1 of Trachurus japonicus. NCBI lineage: Eukaryota > Metazoa > Chordata > Actinopteri > Carangiformes > Carangidae > Trachurus > Trachurus japonicus. The sequence goes on along the minus strand of NC_140913.1, from coordinate 18,467,980 downwards.
GCCACATCCGGAGCCTGACATCATCTCTGAACATCTGCAGTTCTCCTGCTTTACACTCTCACTGAGGGTGGGTGCTGCACTGCCAGCAAAGGAAATTGCCGCACTCACCTGATGTTCCTTGTACCTCATTTCTGCCCTCCCCCACCTCCCACCCGCTCTCTCTCCTCTTCTTCCCTCCTCCTCCTTCCTCGTCTCCAATTTCTTTACTGTAGTCTCTCTCAGAGGTACAGTTGCCCAGCAAAGCGCCTCACCGGCATGCTTTGCACCTCTGTGATTCTGCCCCCCCACCCCCACCCCCACCCTCCTCCCTCCTCCTTTCTCCTCCACTCACCCCTCCTCTCCCCTGCTGAAAAAAGTATGCAGCACATGCTCTCACCATCCTCCTTGAGCAATTTGCCTGAGTGAATAGAGAGAGGAGAGACAGAGACAGAGAGAGAGAGGGAGAGAAGCAAGAGCCAATGAGCCAGCAGCAGAACAGCAATCCTGCAGTGTCCTGCAGCAGCTGAGTTCCTGCAGTGCCGGCCTCTAATAGCACGCATGCACACACAGTCAGAGACACACATGCACGCACTGAGGCACACACACACACACACACACACACACACACACACACACACACACAGAAACAGAAACAGAAACAGGGGGGTGCACATCAAGATGACCATCCTCCCTCAGACACAGACAGTCCTTCAGTCACGTGACACAGTGGTGGTGAATGTGAGGGAGAGCAGGCTGTCTCACTCTGGGCCGGTCTGAGCTGAGTTTGGAGACAGACAGAGAGAAAATACACACACACGCACACGCACACACACACACTGCCCATGGAGCTCCACAGGGAGGCAATGGTGAGATTAGCCGTTTGTACCCCCACCCCCTACACCCCCCACCCCCATCCTCTGATGGTGCATTGTCCCATTCCAGCACTCCAGTTCCGATGATGTAATCAATGCAGCAAGCTTTGAACTTGCTGGGCTAGGGGTTCCTTCCCCTCCACCCCCCACTCCGACTGACACAGATGCGAAGTGCGAGGCCTCAGCTACAGTCTGTGTCCCAGCCAGGTAGGAAGACTAAATAAATTGCAGTTTGTTTGTTTTTTTTGTGATGATTTCGCTGTTAAAGTGCAGGACATCATTTCCTCTTAGTGGGCTAGCTCACTGTTCATATTTCGCTTCCATATATTAAGAAGCAACTCAGTTGGCAAAACTGCTGCTGGCTCTTTGTCAAAACGCTACTGTGCAGTGCAGTGCCGCATCACCACTTCCAATAAATTAAAGCAACTATCTGCAGGCAAATACGCCTCTTCTGCTATATTTTTTTTTTTTTTTTTTGCGAAGTTGCTCAGTTTTTCCGCTTGCTGTCAGCAGAGGAAGAAGACAAATGTCCAGAAGGAGCGCTTTTGAGTTCTTTCTGGTCAAAACATCCTGGTGACTTTGCTCTTTCATTGATAAGGTCATCAGTGTGTTGATAGGCTGCAGTGGAGAGCTGCACCAGCGATGCACACTATGGTGCTCTAGAGATGCTCAGGCAGCCAGACTCAGACCATATTGTAGCAGGTGAGATTTGCTGAGCTGGTTCCTGCCGCTGCACCCAGAATCTGCCTAGTGATCAACTTCCACTACAGCAGTGATGAACTGACTTCACCCCTCCTCTAGTAAAAAAAAATAAAAAAATAAAAAAAATAAGGCTAGCATCGGAACAGCTCTGCATAATTAGCGCTCATGGATGGTGATGATTCTGCACATTCGATGCAGGTTAATGTGTCTCGCTGAACAACATACAGTGTAGATTTGTACACATACATCTCTCATTTGACATTAAACAGCACCGCTCCAGGGAAAAATATGAACATTTCATACATTTCCTCCATCTTTGCCATGCAGTCCCTAAGACATCCACCATCCTATCATTCACAATTCATTTGTAACTGATGTGACCTACTGTGTGCACACTGTACAAAATGATTTGATGAATCAGCAGCTTTCATTAGTATGCTGTGCTGGTGCCCAGTTACAGCTTCTATAAACTATTCATTGTGCTGTGTTAAAGATTAAGTAGGACTGCTTACTAATAAGAGTATGAATGAATAGCAATGCTGTGGCTGAATTTAAGATATTAAATTCACTTTAATTTTGTCGGCTTCGACCAATAAAAACGGAGGTTTTAGGAATGAACCAAGAAAGACATACAACACTGTTTCCACCAGCTGAACAGAGGGTGACAGGCAGGGAAGAAGAAGTCACTGCCTGCGGGAAACTGGACTTCTTTATGATCTACAGCGAGCCAGTGCAATTCACAAATACTATCCTCCTTAACTAAATTTTCGCTCACTTGCCATCGGCTCTCACATCATGTCATCAACTCTGCTTTTGTTAAGAAATCTGCTTAACTCTTTCATGCGCTGAGGCCTTCAAAGGCCGAGCTGTGCATGCTAACAGACTGAAGCAGGCTGAGTCATGCTGGGTCTTTTCTGGGTTTCCCCCCTTCTCTGATCCTCTGCTCCTCCCCCTCTGGTCTAGGAGCAGGCTCATACACCGGGTCCGGCTGCTGGTGGCGTGTTGGAACATGCCTTGACTTGTTGTGCTGACTGGGGGAAGCAGAGACAGCCTCAGAGAGAGTGAGGGAGAGTGAGAAGACACTCTTGATCAAACAGTTTGCCAGAGTGAAGTGACCCACGCGCATGGGAGAGTCCCTGCATGCAGCACCGGTGGACAGACTCCTGTTGATGTCAACACGAGCTGGAGACGAGCGTGAATGGAGGAGCGCCCGCTGATGCCTCGCTGCTTGGTGAGTGTCAAAACTGTGTGTGAATAAAAAGCCTCTGACATATAATATTACATCTGAGCATGTGTGTGAATGCCTAGATTAATTGTAACAGCACAGAGGAGAGCACAGAGCACACCTCTACTCCAGAAACACTAATTAATGCGGAGAAGTAGAAAAGATGGTCAAATGAGGCCTTCAGATCAGCTTATTAATAAGACCTTGAGGTTGATTGAAGCGTAAATGGTCATTTGAAGTGTGCAGCTCTCAGTGCTGTGAAAGCGTCCAAGCCGAGTCTTGATGCTAACATGATGCCATGGTAACAATATGAAAGGTTACACTCAGAACACACAGTTAGCAATCATGCAGCGGCCCAGTGACCTCCGCACCGACACAGCAACCACCGATGACCCTTGCATGAGTCTACGGGGACTCAGCGATCATTGTCTGACCAGATTCTGATCCTCAGGGAGGAGGGATGGCTGATTTTGTTATTGTTTTCCATCAGGAGACACAGCAGGCCGCCTGTCCTTCCTGAAAAGCATGAGACCAAAGATAAAGAGCTCAGAGTTCCTCATTTCTCATAACTGATTTGTATCTGCTTAAACACAGTGCTGACTTGACTTTCTGTTCATCAGGCAAGCGACGCTGCCAGCAGACAAAAAGCGTCATTAGATTATACACTCTGTACACTGAGCAGCAGATAAAGACAACCTCAACTGTAGCAGACACACTGCCCACGGTGCGACACATGACCGCAACATGTTACTGATTAGCTCCACCGTAAAGATTCGTTTGGGTTCTGTCAAAACTCAAATACATTAATCATTCAAGTGAGTCAAATGATAGTGATTTAGTGTCCTGCGCACTATGATCTGTGTATTTTACTTGTGTGTGGCCGAGAAAGCAGATAGTTACTGGGGCAACTCTGTTTTCTGGTAACCAGGGCTGGTGTGTGCTGTGTAAGACTCACAACCATTGAATTATTAACACACAGCAGTCTGACATACAACACTCATAAGTGTACACTGATAAGACCAATACACACTCCAAACTGACAGGAAAGGTAAATATAATGTATTGACCTGGATTTTACCACTTTCATTCTACAACAAATCAAAATGCTTTTACATTGATATTTTAGAATAAAAGCATCTGAAATTCAATATACATAAGACACAAAGCCTCCAGTGCCACCTATGTTATTGTGTGTGTGTGTGTGTGTGTGTGTGTGTCTCATGTGTAGCACTGTTCAGAAACATGGCCTTACAGTAAATACTAATGTCATTGTTAGCCATAAGATGATTAGGTCTAGGGAATGGGAGCGCAGCAGGAAGGCAGGACTGTTTGAGCACTGTTAGCTGACACTAGAACAAGAAAGACATGCACACAGCGGAGACAAGCCAGGAGGGGCCGGTGCTGTGATGCTGGGTAGAAGGGTGAGTTTGGGGTTTTTTCTTGGGTTTTTTTTTTTCGACCTGCGGCCTGACAGCAGAGGTTTATATAGATCTAGTGTGGGTATGTACTCTATGAGTATATGAGTGTGTGCCTGTGATTGGGAAATCCACATTGTTGCTGTGGAGTCAGCTGAAAATGTTATGAACTATAGACTTACGGGGTTGCTGCTGTTGTAACAGCAGAGACTTATGGTAAAAACAAATGTCCCTTTGACAGAAACATTGCACTATGTGCACTGTCACATTTCACAGCTGAAACCATTAATCTATCTAATCCACGCTTGTAATTTTTCAAGTAACAATGGTACAAAAAGAAACAAACAGAAATGATGATTCCTCTGATTTTCTTTTTTTCAAATTTATCATAGTACATTTATTTTGACCTGAACGGACAAAAAAAAAAGAAAAAGAAAATTGTTTGTATCTGCTCAGTTGTGACAGATTTTTTAATATTTCAATGAAAAAAATCAGTGATTAATTGATGATTAAAATTATTATTAGTTATGGGCCTAAAATTACTAGTAACTAGTAACTACACAATGTGTCTGTATTGTACGTGGCTGTGAATAAAGGCTGGTGCCTTTAAAGGAACCAGTGATACACCTGAATAGTTCAGTACAATTAAATGCATTTGAATTGAATACGATTTTAATGCATACAAGTATATCAAAATGTAGATAATTGTTTTACTATTAAAAATTAATTATTGTATAAACTCAATCAAAATAAGAAAGATCAGATTAAAGATCATGTAAATAATCTAGCCACTGCAGCCACCAGTGTCTGAGTTAACGGTAAAGTAAAAGCTTTTTGTTGTATTATTAACTCAGAATCTGTAAAACTTTAACTTTAAATATCATATTTACTGTCACTTTCATCATGCTTCCAGTGGAGCCAGTTGATTGTTTGTTTTTTTGTTTTTTTTAATTTTTAAAAATAATATAAAATCATTTTGATAATCAATTCATTATTGAAGACATTTTTAGTTGCTGCTACTTTATTGTGGTGATTTTAATTTGTATTAAGTGACAGCGAAATAAATAATTAAGAGTTATGAATCACTGAAGACATTACTATTTTCTGATATCTTACGCAATTTTAAAACCCCGAAAGAGCCCCTCATCTCCATGTCTCTCGAGCAGTTTATCCTATTTGTATCAGTGATCTAGCGCTACCTGTTTTTACATGAATATCTGTAATTTCGCCCTATAATTGTCATATTAGTATAACCAGAAAGAACTGTCTAAATAAAGGTGTATTCAATACGGCTTAAACCCAACAACAAAATATGCTCATCTAGATCCCCGGCTAAAATAAATTGCAAAATTCATCCACACCTACACATTAATATTTGTCAACAAATGTCCTATTTTTGGCCAAAAGAACAGGAACAGGAAGACAAAAATCTGTCTGCAGAGCTGGACCCAGCCTGAGGCCTGAAACATATTTGTGGACAGGTTTGTGAGTCGAGGCTCATTGCTGCTCCTGCTGCTGCTGTTTGCTGTGTGAAGCAGCGAGGCAGCCGCTCATTCATTTAGCAAACTGGGTGTTGTTTTCACTGGCATTCCTCAATCCTGTATTAGGGATTACATCAAGCCCTGAGCAGGAAGGAATTCCTGTCATCATGTGCTCAGCAAAGGCAGCGTCTGGCTCGCCACAAAGACACGAAGAGACACGGACACAGCTGTTTGGCAACTGAAAGCAGGTCAAGAGGCGTCTCTTTGTTTGTCTGCGGACATCACTTGTATCCATGTGTGTGAGGAGAAGGGCACGGGGCGGACAAATAATACACATTTTAGTGTCGGTATCGGCAGGTACGCCGTCTCAAAAAGCATCGCAAACATCTTTCTTAGAAGCATCTCGGCTTTTTCTTTGACATCAGATTCGGTCAGGCACCAATCGAGCGAGGAATTTCCAGTTACACAACCAAATAAATGCGTCATGAAATTCAGCAAAAGCAGACATGGAGGGCCACAAATAGCCTCACTGCAGATTTCAACACTAAAGCTACACCAGACAGAGGACGTTCAGCCAACTGTAGGTTTTCCAAGCATCCCTCCCTCCCGACACCTCTCTGTCTCAGTCATGATTCCCCCTCGTCCCTCATTTGCTATCGAGTGCAGACCGCTCTCTAGTATCCATGTTGTCCTGTCAGCAAAGCATAGTCCACAGGGAGAGGAGGACAGTATGGAATGGTCAGCCCACTCAAAATAGCACTGCAGCGAGCAAACACAAAGTGATAGCGAGGGGGGATTTTAGTTGTTGTCCCTTAGGAACACACACACACACACACACACACACACAGGACCTTGCGCGGCATGGCGTTCATGTGAACCCAGAGACACACACAAATAGATGAGAGCTAAATCAAACAGAGCTTTTTGTTGCAAAATCATGAGTCATGGCAAGTCTATTCTTAGTTCGGGGGTGTTTGTGTTTGCCCAAGTTGTGTGCACTTAAAGTGATGCTGCACAAAAGGCTAGAGGAGTATCAAGGATCTGTTTGGGAACAAGCTTTGGGTCACTTCGGGCAGCACAGAGTACACTCATCAACGCACCAACGTTACATAAAGCTGAGGAAAGGTGGGGCAGAGAGCCTCGTAAAACCTTAATCTAAGATTTCTAACGTGACGTTTTCATGGGAATGTATCTCACCATGAGCAGATGTTACTCAATCATTATTTCCTACTTCTCTTATAGAGCTTCCGGCTGTTGGCGCAGGGACAACGCTGACCCCCAGGGGGGCTTCCTGTGTGAGGCCGATGCCGTCCAACAACCACCACCATGAAGCTGGGCATCAAAAGGTGTGTGAGTCCAGAGTGCCAGACTCTCAGGTGGAGAGAGCAGGGGCAAGAAGATCCTGCCGGAGAGAGAGAGAGAGAGAGAGAGAGAGAGAGAGAGAGAGAGAGAGAGAGGGCGGGAGGAGGGACGGATCTGTTGGACGGAGCGGGTGCTGTGGGTGTTTCTCTGGCAGTGTCTTAGCTGGTTGTTGTGAGGAGTGAGAACGAAGCAATCAGCAAGTATACTGCCGCAGAAATTCTTCGCAATAAGAGGCCCTGGGATCGCAGCCCGCCGGCGCAGGCGAGAAGAACCAGAGGAAAGGAAAAACAGAAAGACGCAAATCAGCATTGTAGCAAACAAGAATGCTGCTGCTACTGTAAGTTTTTAGTTTTTAGTTGTTTTTTTTAAACGTGCTGACACTGCAGATGTTAAGAACCGAGGACCTGACACTGAATTAACTGGAGATAGATCTACTGACAGCATGACCTCTGTGTCTACAATATTTACAATTGGATTAAAGCATCCCCACTTCTACTCTGTTTTCTACTTTTATGGCCCTTTGCTGCCATCTTGTGACTGAAAACAACTTCCCAGCATGCATTTGTTCATCAAACACTGCAGCAATTTGTAAAAACCTACATTATTTATATTTTTTCCATTTAGACATCTTAAAATCTCTCTGTTCCAAAAACATGGCTTGGCTTACTATGATTAGTGATTTCTCATGTTATTCTAAATGCATGTTCAAATTTATTTTTGCTTTGAATATATTTCTCTGCTTGCTGACACATTAATAGTGGATACAGTTCATCGCTAATTCATTTGTAGCAGCCTTACATTTATTTCATCTCTTACATTTTAACTGTAAAAAATAAATGAAGGAAGCAAATAAAAGTTACTTGAGGACTGATTCATTAATGTGCCTTGTTTGTTTTCTCAGTTCACATTCATTCTATAATCACTGAAAATGTGCGTTGTATAAACCACTTTTGAGTAAAACCTTGAAGAGCCCTGAAAAAATGATGTTGCCATGTGAACACAGTAGACCTAATGAGAGCAGATGAGCCAAAATGGCCAGGTGCACACTCATTCAAGTTCTCACACAAACACAAACACACACAGATGACAACATCTGTGTGTGTGTGTGTGTGTGTGTGTGTTAAGACTGCGTGTCTTGTGAAACTGATTGTTGGCTCTGGTTGATTCAGGTCGCAGCCTAAATGCAGATGTGTCTGCAGCAGCCTGCTGGAAGAAGACCAGCGTGCCACTGCATTGCTGTAAACAAAAAAAAAAGGAGGTTGCAGTTTTTCTGAGCTGCAGCGATGCAGAAGCGATGCAGAAGCAGTCAAGTGAAGTCCTGCTCTCAGACAAGGTCACAGCTTTATGCCGTTGAATCTTCCCACACCACAATCACACAAACACTGAATAATTAATGGCTACACAAAGCACGGAAGATAATCCTCATTACTCAAAAATGTCCCAACAACTTAATACTTCATTACAGGCCCGTGGGCTCGATGAACTGTTTGATAATGAGGAAATCGACTTTGATGCGCAATGTAACATCAGCCGAAATTTTTAATTAAATGTCTGTTTTTCACTCAAAAACCCCCTCATTACCTGAAACGCTGCGACGCTCCCTGTGAACTGTGGGTAACTGACTGTCTCAGCCCTACTGAGGAAAGATTACATGTTGGGTGCATGATGTAATGTCTTTCTGTGAGCTGCCCTTTAAAACTGATATTTCCACCTGTTTCAATCTGACCAGTATGCAATACAACACAGGGCTGGGGGACATGTGCTCAGGTGATGATGACCTTATTGTTCATAATACTACAAATTATTTAAATGTGAGTCAATTAATACAGAATGAATAAACACCAGTTGCTTGATTAATTTTTCCAATGACTTACAGCTTGGTGGTCTCAGTCTGGAGGATTTGACATCTTCTCCAGCAAACAGAGTCCTGGTCAAACAAAACAAGCAGACATTACCTCTGGCTCTCTTTAACCCTTTTTTTTTTAGTTATTTCACTAAGCAAACAATTATTCAACTAATCAAAATGAATGGCACTGAATAAAAAATAATGAAACTATATGTTGGCTCCGGTCCTAATGATGACATTGAGGTTAAAAGTCCAATCAGTCAGCATTAGTAAAAAACAAAAAACAAATTTCCTTTGTTAATTTTACTTTATTTACTCACTGATTTACCCTATTTGTGTTGTGATGACTTTAAGGGTTATGTTTTTGATCTTTGACCTTACTATTTGTTATCTTGCATTTTGTTAATCACTTTGTAACCATGTTGCACCATAAAGAAAATGCCTTGTTATTGCCAAGCCTGAATAAAGAACAACTACAATAATAATACTAATCAAATAATTATTAAGTTTATTAGATTTCATCAACACTAACACTCTCTCTGCTCCTCCTCTCCAACCCAAGATGGCCATCCACCCGTTGACGTTTTCCTCGCCATTATGTGCTGCTCTGGATGGGAACTGTTGAGTCTTTCATGAAGAGGTGTAGACCTGCATAATTTGGAAAGTACCTGAAAAAACCTCTGATGTGAATTGGCCCTATTTAAATAACATTGCCTTGACTAAACAGCAATAATAAAAGTGATAATAATAATAACACAGTTTGACAGGACAGGTGACATAACAGGATCATCTCTTATAAATAGGCTGCACCATATCTGGAATGGGTTATTTAACATCTGCTTCTACGTGACAAACCCTAATGCAGCAGCTTTATTACTGCCACCACAACACAACAGTAAACATCATCATCAGAGCCAAATATAGACCCAAATGAGTTTGGCTGACTTGCAGCAGAGCAGACTGTGACTTCTGCTTTGGGTTCCGGGTTGTCGTCGTTTCGGGGAGGGGAGGGGTTTACCTCTGACAGAGAACTTGTGTGTGTTTACTCTTATACAACCCAAGTGAGTCAAAGTCATAAGGCTGGGCTCATGTTTTCACGTTAAGTCCTAGTAAGCTGCTATAATGCCCTACATGTCCAAAAACAACAACAACGACTAGTCCGTTTCCCAACACTGTCCTCCGACCCGACATGACCGAGTTCAGGAGGTGACAACACCGGCGGCTGCTACTGTTTCTGATCTGATCTGATCTGATCTGATCTGATCTGATCTGATCCCACCGAGCGATGCGATGGCGAGCGGCGGAGGAAACCACACCGTTGTTTACTTGTCGGAGCAGGTGGTCGTGTTGTTCTCCTGCGCGCTCTCCTTCGTGGGCTCGTCTCTCATCATCCTCACCTACATGGCGTGGTCCGACCTGCGGACGACCCCGAGGAGGCTGCTGGTTTACCTCTCGGTGTCGGACTGGCTCTCCGCCGTCTCCTACGCCTACGGGGTGTGGAGAGTTTCCCAGAGCGACTCGGTGGACTGCATCGTCCAGGGAGCCGTGTCCACCTTCGCCAACACCAGCTCCTTCTTCTGGACCGTGGCCATCGCCGTGTACCTCTACGTCTTCATCGTCAGGTCCAGCCAGAGAGTGGCCGACAGCCTGGAGCTCATTTTCCACCTTGTCAGGTAGGCTAATATGACACAGACGCCCCGGATTTTTTTTTTTTTTGCACCGGTGGTGAAGAAGGTTTTATGTTGAATTAAATGTATGAATTAAGTAGATTTGATGTAGATTATATAGCTCGCCGATGCTGCACATGTGATATTTTACCTGGCGCCATGTAGGTGGACTGCTTCAGCATGTGGTGCTCTGCTCTGGAAGTTTGAAGCCGATGGTGAACATGGAGGTTAGGGACCGTCTCCAAAGTGTCTGCAGTGTGGCACTAAACACTCACACATCCTCTAACATTATCCTTATTCTTCGTTTCTACACGTTTACATTTTTACATTTCTACTTTTAATCACTGGGGCATTACCTACCTACCTTTGGATTAAAAATCATACAATAGGGTCCAACTTTTTATGGTTCATGTTTTGTCTGAACCAAGTTGCACAACAGTTTCTGTCCTTCAGACAAACAAGGCCACTGTTTGTAGGCTACTTCTGCCACAGGGGTTAAACTATTTTTACTGTCTCAAAAAATCATTGTGAGTTAGAAAAACACTATGCCCCACATAATTAGAATACTTCTTCTTCAGTACCATTACAAGTTCAGGGTTCAGTTGCAAATGATTGACTGTAATTGTCTTTAACTTCTTATTGTTCTTTTGGTATTGATTATTTATGCAAACATTGGCACTTTTTTTCTTTTAAAATTGTTACATTTATTCTGTTTTATTTTTTCATTACCATTGATTTGAACTAGGGGTGTAACGGTACACAAAAGTCACGGTTCGGTACGTACCTCGGTTCAGGGGTCACGGTTCGGTACGGTTTCGGTACAACAGACACTATTGAATGTAAAACTAAAATCTGTCTTGTGTTATAAAAGTAAAAAAAAAAAAAATAGAATATAAAATTAAACAAGTGCATTAGGATCATGCCATTCATTAATTCTAGAGGAAAAAAAACTTGCACTTGACAACTGACAACTATTATTAAAAAAAACAATAAACTAACATCAATGTTGGTTTACACAGTTAATTTAGACTAGATGCCAGTTGCTTTGGTGATGTTTCTGTTCCTGTCTGTGTTCATCTCAGTTGTTGCACACAAGTTGTCTTTTTCCTGCACCAGTGATTGACATGTGGGAGGGGAGGCGGGTGAACATGCGCTACGTGTGAGCTGCCACAGTCGGTCGCGAGCCGCCGCCGACGCCGTTGTGTTTCATCGAGAAGCCACGGGGACATGAATGAAGCAGCAGCTCTACCTTCACTCTCTCATCACTTCTCTTCTTCGTCTGTTATGACGGTTGTGGCAGCTTCGAGGCTCATTACCGCCACCTAGATTGGAGCGAGGACTCGACTTTCTTTTTTTTTGAATATTCACTCAGACGTATATTCGTCGTGTGACTGTGTGCACCGAACCGTGACCCCCTCACCGTGACGGCACGGGACGAATACATATACCGTTACACCCCTAATTTGAACTGTAGGCTATTGATTCCTGTATTTATGGATCATTTTAAATGAACATCCTCTCATTAGTGTGTTTCCCAAGGATTTGAATAAATAAATAAATAAATGAATACATACATAATGTTTAAGCAGACCAGAGGGTCTTTTTCCTGTCAAATAGGCCAGTTACTGATGTCACCAAGCAGGCTGCCATGTGTCTTTCACTTGGCCTGATAGATGGTCGACCTCTCTGCAGAGGACCTGTGAAGCTCTGTTGGCGTTAGCTGGGTTCTTGCTCGTTTCTCTGAACAAGGTCTTGCCTGGTTAGTCTGGTTTTGGGCAAACAGCCAACTCGAGCTTTTTTCCATTTCATAATTTATTGGGGCCACTGTGCTCCTGGGAACACTCAAGAGTTTTAGAAATAGTTTTATATACCTCTGTCCTGATCTGTGCTTCACCACAGCTCCATCACAGATGTCTGCAGACTGAAAGGCCCGTTTCTGGTTCTGACATCCAGTGTGAATTGTGGGACCTTGTGTTGTTTATGTACAGTCTGTTAGTCAGAGGGAGACACTAGTCAAGTTCTACACACATGACAAGGATAATTTAAGAGAAATAAGATATATGTTGGGTGGCTTAGTAGATATTTCATCAAGGCTGAGCAGCCATTTCTGACATTTATTAAAATAGAATTATGTTCTCTCCCATAACGTAATATGCTGCACATTTTTGTAATTTGGTCTTTCATACTGACTGTATTCCAACACATGTTGTGTTTTCGGAGAAAGGAAAAAGAAAAATAAAGAAAAAGAACAATTTAAGAGGAGGCTGAGTGTCCTGACCAGAATCTGATATTGGAAATAGAAGAGTGAAACTAGAGGTAGAAATGTCTGCAGCTATGGAGATGAGTATAATTCTGGTAGAATATACAACATTTATTTCAACCTTGCATTTTCATTATTTTTGCTCTTTGTACGCTGTCACACTATTAATGTAAGAGAAAAAGCTTTTTAAAGGTGTGCAAATGTGTGAATCTAAATAGATCACATAATGCCTGATAATGTTCCACACAACTGATGAGCTAACACATTTAATATCATGCATGCCTTTTAGATACTATTTTTATTTGGTACCTCACAGCATAGATAACTCTCAAGGGGGCAGTTGTCGGTCTGAGAAGTGAAGCTCACTTCCACGTTCAAAAAACTGCAATCCTCTCGACTGCCCCTGGGGCTGGTGTCAGCATTTCTCCATAGACCCCCATGTTAAAATCGCCGACTTTACATCCTCAGTAAACATGATCAAAGCCTGGTGTCATGACGTTTTTTGGTCTCAATCGATAGTTTCTACCCCCGCACACACTCTGAGGGGAGTGAATTTTTTTTTAAAGCAGAAGTGAGTGATATATTTGTGTTAATATAAGTCTTAAATAGTTGTATCTTCCGACAGCAATCACTTACATAGAGTGTTTGGTCTGAAACACGGGTCTGTCAGTCACTCTGCTCTGCTCTGAGCCGAAGAGAAAACATTTATCGTATCCTACAGTTTTTATCCAATGAGGAGAGAGAACGGCATGCAGGGCTGTGTGTGCAGCCAAGGAACACCGTCAATGTGGCGACGTAGCGACGAGGACTGTTATGGTGCGTTCAAGGAAACTCGTATTTTTCCGACCGTGAAGTGGTACCAGTTCGATCTGGTACGAGTTCACCGGTCGGAAGTTACGAGTGGCCGTTATAGTGACTTTCACCGGTAAAACAGGTCGGAAAAACACGAGTGGGTTGCCTGGAACGCTACAAAGTCGTAAGTTGTGACTTGAAGCTGTAATTTACGATTTCAAAAGCCTGCCTGGAACGCAGCATTAGCGAAAACGACCGGACCACTCACTTCTGCTTTAACTACCGTTTTACTATTATTATGTTAAAATTCTTGCCAATTAGGGCGCGGAAATGTTGAGTGACAGGTCCGAGCAGGTCTGTGGATAGCTGCTTCGAGGCCAGTGGGCGGGTTCTCGGCCGGTAAATCCAACATGGCGCTGTTCAGACCGCCATATTTGAGTCACAAAAATGACTCCCCAAAACCAATGGATGACGTCATGGATGCTACGTCCTAATTTTTTACAGTCTATGATAACTCTATTGGGTGGGGTCATATTAATACATACATCATCTGTGGTGGTGTGTGTGTGTGTGTGTGTGTGTGTATATATTAGTAGGTTAGGGGTTAGAAAAAGGTCGTTAAAAGGTTCTGCAAGCTGTTTGTTGTATTGTGAGTTAGACTCAAATTTTGGTGAAGCAGCTCATGTGTTTGATCCTTTATGCTGGTTTTTCCTTCTTCGCATTAATGAGCTGTCCATGTTGATTGCGAGGATGTAAGGAGGGAGTTGTTTCGCTGTTGTAGCGCCGTATAATTGATCTATTTTTGGACACAGAACATTTTCACCCCTGGGTGCGCCTCACCGCGGCGTCGGTGGTTGTCGGTCTCTTTTTTTTGTTTTTGTGAATACTCAAGTGCTCGGTTGAAGTGAAGCTCACACAGCAGAGCCATTCATGGAGGCTGCTATACACACACATACACACACAGCAACAACAACACTAATGTATGAAGAGAGGTACTGCTGTAGGGGAAACAACAAACTCTGCTTCTTAAAGTCCTGAATCTAGTTTATTTTTATAAGTCACTCTGCATCCTGTGTTGTGTAAAAGCCTTAAGCACAAGATAATCTATCACATGGGGTCACATGTCTTTTGCAATATTTGTGGGTGTTCAACCCACTAAAGATTTGCTTATGGAGATGTTTAAAAATAGAAGGTTTGACCTTTGAGGAAGTTGTTATTCAGTCCCTCTGATCCCTGTGTTTTTATCCAGTTGGGGCATTCCTCTGATCATCACTGTTGCAGCCGTGTCCTTGAACAAGATTGGCTATGACGCATCGGAGGTGTCCGTGGGTTGGTGCTGGGTCAGGATCCACGCTCCGGACCGGGTCCTGTGGATGCTGCTGACCGGGAAGATCTGGGAGTTCCTGGCTTACGTCACCCTCCCTGTCCTTTACATCCTGATCAAGAGGCACATCCACATCGCGGTGAGGCCCGAGTCAGGCCTGCACACTGACATCTCTACAATCTGCATCCGCAGCAGAATCATGCACATATTTTATTTTCCTCGCTCCAAAGTTTAATTTTGCTTGTGTACATAATTCATTTCCTCACCCACAAAAAACCTTTCCAGAATTGATTGATTATATTTAATTATCCATATTAAATGAAGAATATTAAATAGCCTACATGTACATAAACAATTCATGAATATTTTACACTTCTCTCATCCATAACTAACACAACCCTCTGAGTTTCTGTGCCTCACTGGAAAGAAATTTAAAAAAAAAGAAACTGTCAGAATTATTGAAATGATGTTAATAAGAGCACAGATAACGAAGATGAAAAAACGACAGTGTTTTCATTTTTCTATACCACAGATCTGCCTCTAATAGCTGCCATTTTAAGTTACCCATTTTCTTCAATGACACGTTTCATTTTTTTTCTTTCATATTATTTGTGTTTCTGTGTCCCATTTTTTCATGTTTGATTTTGATCATAAACTCTGGTCTGACACAGCATGCTGCCCTGTCAGAGTACCGTCCCATTTTGGCCCCCAGGCCTGCAGCCAACTCCTTCTCCTCCATGGCTGATACGAAGCTCACACTTATTCCTGTCATCTTTATCATCCTGCGCATTTGGAGCACAGTGCGCTTCATACTGCTGTTAGCAGGCTCTACTGCCAGACAGAGCCCAGTGCTGGTCACGCTGCACGTGAGTGAGAAATAAAGGCTCTTTTAGAGCAATGAACCCCAGTTTTGAGGACGTTTCCTGATCACCTTTAACATGATCACTTACTCTACAGTTGACTTTATCTCTTACTAGTGCCACTTCCTGTAAATTGTGTCTGTTTATGAGCCATTTTGTGTGTATGACAGCTTAAATATGAATGTACTTGTGCTGTGTCATTGGTTTATGTTGCTAAAGTTAGGATGTGTGACTTTAAAGCTGTTACGCATACATACATCATCAACATTTCACACCTGAGAAGTATCACAATAGTATTTAAATGTTGAAAAATAATGATAAAACCTGAATTAAGTAATACGTTTCACACATATTGTCACATATTGTCATAAGTCTTTTTTGTTGATAGTGATAAAAATAATTAAGTTAAAACAAAGAATTTAGTATCTATTCATCAAATAACAATTTCATTTATTAAATCTTCAGAAATTGTTGAGGGCAAACACTAATTTACAGTGATATTAAAAAAAAATAAAGCGCCGTTTAAAACAACATCACACAAAACACAACAGTCTGAACACAGTTAAAGACAAGTAGCTACATAAAAGCAAATAAACAGTTAATCGTAGTTTTAAACTGACCCAAAGTAACTATTGTGTGGAGTTTGAGTGTACATTGTAAAATCTTTCAGGTAGATGCAGCTGAGAAAGAGCAACGATCAATAATCATATCATTTAGGAGCATTTTATTCAAGTGTGTAATAATCCATCACCGCTGCTCCTCTGTTTGGTCTCCACAGGGAATCGGCAACACGTCTCAGGGAGCAGCCAACTGCATCATGTTTGTATTGTTCACCCAGCCCCTCCGCACACGCCTGTGCACCGCGCTCTGCTGCTGCTGCTCCAAGCGCCGAGCGGAGGTGCAGCGCTCAAACGACACCCGCCGCGGGCTGCTGGCGGGACAGGACACGTCCACACAGAGAGAAGAGGACAGCACCAGATGACAGACAGATGATACCCGAGTCTGTGATGAGGAGAGAAGAGAGAGACGCAGGTTGGAATATAAAGGAAGCGGTGTTTCGGCCGCTGCTTCACACTGAACCTCATGATGTCAAGTGCCTGTGGAGAGAGAGGGATGGAGAACGTGCAGGTGTGTGCACACGAGGATGAGGATGCCTGGTTGTACGTCAGCATTTTGGCGAAGCCTATTGAATGTGTCATAAATTGCACATACAGGTCAATTTTGTACTGTAGTTTGATAAATGTGCTATACGTCAAACTTTAAATTGCCTGTTCACTTGAAGTTGATCTTTGTACAAGTTTTCGGTTTGCTGTTCGGTTTGCTGAAAATGATACACTCCATGAAGGACAGTTTTGTAGCTTTATTTTTGATGTACTGTCCAGACTCACTCACCGTTTGAGGTTGTCACTGTGAAATGAAAATTCAGTTTTCATCCTGTTGTGCTGAATATTTAAGTTCTGTATTTATGCGTCTGTTGTATTCTCATTTTGGGTGATAAACACATTGTAGCTTTGTTCAAACTTTGTTGTTTTGCATTATTGTCTGAAAGATGTCAAGTATCGGATAAGCAGAGGAAGAAAAGGCTTCTAAAGATGGGATTTGACAAGTTTCTGTCACAGCTGTCCTGTTAATGTTTTCACAGTCATGTTGATATATTTTGATTTCTGGATAGATTTTCACGTTAATATTCTGTGCTTTGTAACTTTGATGCCTTTCTATGACTTTGGTTATACTGTATCACTATAATATGTAGTAGGCTAAATGAAATGATGTCAATGTTCAATACACTTTACTCGAAGTTGCATTGAAATATAACATTTAAAATTATCCAAGAATTTGTCTTTTATTTCTCCAGATCTCCTCGGTCTTGATTAACGTGGTAGTTTTTTTCCCATGCTGTAACTGCAAAAGCACATAATCGTTCGATGCATCACCAAAATGAACACATCATCCCTGTCATTGTGGTCAGGAGAACACATGAACTATCGTCACATGTCATCCTTCCTCCTCGCAACTCGAGCCTTTCGCATGAGCCTCACTTCTCTTTTGACCCCTTGCTGTTTTTGGCTCCCATCTGCCGGACTTAGCCACAGGCTGAATGCATACCAACAAGGAGGAATGAACCCACTGAACCACACAGGGCCTGCATGGGCAGCCTAACAACCCTAACACCACTTCCTATAGCTCCTTCTGCTCTTTTCAATATTGTGTCAAGATCCATTGAGTTTTAATGAGGCTGTCTCTGAGATGATGCGCTACATTGAAATAAGATTCATTACTGCTATGATTGTTGCCAAAGGTGAGGAAGGAGAGATTTCACCGTGTTGACAGTCAATTTTCTCTTATCCGCAAGTGATTATTGTTTGTTTGACTCAGAGGGCGAATTCCTATTCAGGGATTCTTGTGTCATGTTAAGTGAATTTATGGTTATTGAATGGCCTCTGTTGAATTAGTCAGTGCAGAAGTGGATGATGTTGTAGTAACAATCCTTATAGGCAGACTTTTCATTATGATGCAACAACACTAAAGAAGGATTAATGAATGGACCAATCAATAAGCAAAGTTAAGTAGGTATAAGACCAAAGGGTCAAGAGGCCTCAAAGCAAAAAGCCTCTATTTCTGTTTGTCTGTTTCTTGCAGGAAAGCTACATAGTTGCGGAACTAAAAAGAGACATAAACAACACAAAAAAGGGAAGATGAACATTGACCAGCTACTAACTCAAAACTACTAGGCTAAAGAGATGCAGAATGATGACAAAGAGAGAAAATAACCATAAAGTGAAGCAGGAAAACTACTAAGTGGTGCAAAATTACTTCTCTGAGAGTTTACAGTGGGGAACACTTCATGTGCCTTTGCCCAGAGGCCCATTGTCTCACAGTCTGTTCATGATCAGCACGGTAGTCTTATGAGGACCTGCAGCTAGTTTCCATATATCAATTCCTGAACATGGGGACTTTATGCTGTTTGTACAGAAAATATTAAAGGCAAAAGTACACAGTTTCCTTGAAACTAATTTTACCTCTGCTCTAAAGTAATAGGACACAGAGTAAAGTTCATTCTCTGAGGACCATCAGTAACAGTGACAGGACCCCGGATACCATGTCTGGGAAAATGGAGGAAGTGAGTCCTGTTTACGCTGATGACATCAAAAACGGCCGGTGAGCAGTTTTCCGTCCTTGAGGCCGGTAGGACTCTCTCGTAGGCTGGATTTCCTGCAGGAATTAATCCATTGTGTCATTTCTGAGATTTGGCTGACATTGAAGTAACTGGAGCCGATAGAAACACTTAAAGGGTTTCTGTTCTCTCCTCTGCTGGCTCCCTGCCCACTTAATTCATTACGGGAGAGAGAACCACAGGACTGGACCGTATAGTGCACGAGGTGACCATTCACCAGTCAAGTCAATGGACGCCTCTTTTTTTTTTTTCAGCAACACGGGCTGTTCATTTGGCTGCATCAGTGTTTCAAGGAGCCAATTCTCAAACACATTGCCCGCAAGAAGTAATAGACAATAATGTCTGAGCTGCGGTAGGAACTTGGATTAGCAGTGACAGGACCATCTGATGTTTTCACCACCAGAGAAAACATCGGATGCACTACGAGCAATAATCAAGAGGTCTCTGGCTGGTTGCTCAGTTTGTGAATGAGTGGGCTAAGCAGTAGTTAGAGCATCGTCCTTATTCTTTGAGTGATGAGATGCTGTCAACGCCCACGACATTAGCTCCACCAGCTGTTTGCTGGCAATATTACTGCCACTGCATATTCTACTTTAAGCCCTATGTAGCTTTGGCCCTATGCACAATTTCATTTGATCTTGTTCTTGAGTTGATTTTTGGATAATTTCTTGAATTCAAATTTTTTGGATTCCCAAATGTACCAGCCTACTTCATGATGAACAGTGTAAACTGCATTAGGCATGTAGGCTATGTGACAGACTACAGTGTAGATTTTCAGTGATCATGTTTCCTGTGACAGCAAATGTCATAATGTGGTGAAGCATTTTAAATTATTTACAATATTTATTTAGTAGTCCTATTTGAGTTTTGAATGATCTAGTATCTTCTTATTCATTGGCCATGTGTGGCATTGGCACAGTTTCAGTCAGTTGTTGATTATCAGTCCACTCCTTTCAGACAGAAACATCTCAAATGACTGATATTATGGGGCTGATTTTATTCACTGAGTCTGTGCACTGGTTTTGTGCAGCTCTTGTGAAAAAAGTTGTATAAAGACTATCAGCAATGAAGTTGTTGAAACTTATTGTAATGTGATGTAATATTGCTGGAAACTATAGAGGCACTAGATCTTAACAAGGAAAAGGTATGTGAGCTAAAACATTTTTGATTTTATCTCGGCACAGTCCAGCAGTAGTAGAGTCCAACAATGGGGGAGCTATAAGTCGATGAAATACTTTTATGGGCCCTCAAGATGGAGGATGACCCACAAATTTTTCCTTTAGCATTTAAACTTGGCCAATTACCAAATAGAGGACTGACATCTCCACCAGCTCCAGCTGCAGCCTTATTGTGCTTTAGTGACACCAAGCTCAAGTAACACAGTGGACATGGTCAGCATGTTTCCATTAGCTTGTTAGCATTGTCACTGTGAGGATTTTACGGTGCTGAGCTGGCATTTAGCTCACAATCACAACACTGCTGAGCCGAAGCCCAGCCTCAGAGACTGTAGATCTTGTTGAATAATTAAAGTTAAACTGCACTTTGTACTGACACTGAACACGTGACATGTTCTTCTTCTCGTCTTCTCCTCCTTTAGAGGCTGAGATGCTAACACTAACATATCATCAGCTCCACTTACTCCCTTAGATTTTATTTAAAGATTCTCTCACATAAATTCATAACAGCAGGAAATGAAATCTGTTGAGACTGGCGGAAACCACAGGTACAAACAACCCGGAATTTAAATTCCTGTGTCCCAGTTTACACTGTAATAATATCTGTCTCTGAATTAATGTTATCCTTTGATGGCAGAAGTCCCAGTTCCACACTGGATGCCTTACCATGAGATGCCACATTGAATTCAATGTAGTATGATGACCCCGACTCACTCTTGTTTTACTAATCAATTGCTTTATTCAAATGCACTTAAGTCTGACATTGGGTGCAAAAAGGAAATAATGTGTGAAAAAGAAGAAGGAAATGTTTGGACCAAATAAATATAAGCACCAAATAGACAATCAAATGTCAAGAGCAGTCAACTAGATGTTACATCCCACCATGAAAAAACTATAACTTTTCTATAGTGTGATATAGAAAAGGCTGTCAGAACGTTTTAATAAAACAATCAACTCCTAGTTAGTGCATTTTTTTCAAGCATTTTTCTCAGCGTATACAAGGTTATGAATTCTTGCTATTGAATTTTGTCTCAAACATCATCTACTCAAAGACATGCTGTATTTGTGAGCCTAGTTTTTTGCAGTGAGGCGTCCCTGGAGCCAATAACAACCAGTTTTAAGGACAAACAGCCCGAGGGCCATGGTATTGACAGACTCAGCTTTACAGATAAGAGGCAAGGCACATGACAAATTGAGGACAAAAGCAAACATAAGAAGAGATTTGCAGCTGTCTTGATTCTGCAGAAAATTAGTCTATTCCGTAATCAGCTTGAGATGACTTGTCTTCAGTGTGAGAACAGATAAATCTTTCAAATTATACAAGCATCAACAGTCAAGGCTTTTCCAGCTGTTTGTGATTTCAGCATTGTGTTGTCATTTGTTAATAAAAACCTGTTGCGCAATCCAGCCTGTTGGAGGAGAAGCAATAAAGATACTGATCTGACTTTATCATTTTGATGATAGTGTATCTCCAGCCATTAATGACAGCTGTAGATCTCATCAGCTGAACTAACTGAGAAAAAGGTGCAGTGCAATAAAAGCACCACGTATCAACATTCAGCCGCAGGCAGCATTTAATATCTGGAGTGCAGTGCATACAAAACTTCCTGGACCCGAGAGCACAGTCAGCAACATATAAACGATAACTTAAGCCAAGCTGTAAACCGCTGCTACGCTCTCTGCTCTCGTGTCCAAAGGGCAGGCAGGACCCAGTGGCGCAGTAATAACAAAAGTGTGCTGTTATTAATGCTGAAAGTGACAACAAGTCACAAGCACAGCCATGGCAGTGGACGAGGAGCTGAATAAGCCTGTGGAGAGGAGCGGGGTGAGTTACAATTCGGATGTGATTATCACCACCACCATCACATTCATTGTCTTGTTTTGTCTGTTCAGTGTGAAAAACAGTGAGAAGAGGTTTCACATGGCTCATGTCCCCCCCTGACAGAGACTAACTGCAGTCCTGGCACTGGCTACACTCATATCTGCGTTCGGTTCATCCTTCCAGTATGGATATAATGTAGCTGTGATCAACTCTCCATCACCGGTAACCTGAGCACAGAAAAGAGTTTTACTGTAACCCAGCAGGTTGATGTCACTGATATAATGATGTGTTAATCTGTAAGTATCACTGTGCTCTCTTCAGTTCATGCAGCAGTTTTATAACACCACCTACCTGGAGCGCTATGGTCGACCGATGGAGGAGAACTTCTTGACGCTGCTCTGGTCTCTGTCTGTGTCCATGTACCCACTGGGAGGATTCTTTGGCTCTTTGATGGTGGCTCCTCTGGTGAACAAACTAGGGAGGTACGATGGCATCTAGCACCTCATATTAGAGTAGATTCATCACACCTGTTATTCACAAAAAACACACACAACGTATATATCAATGGGCTGAGCAGGCACCCCATATACAGAGGTGACAGTCCTTGCTGCAGGGGTTTGATTCCTCCGGCAGTCCTTTTCTGTCCTTCCCTCTGATTGTCCTGTCAATAAAGGTGTAAAAGCCCCCTCACACACACACACAAAAACCAAAAAACACTATATTTTTGAGTGTCTAATGACTTCAAATGTGCTGATGCTGTGGCAGGAAGGGTACCCTCCTCTTCAACAACATCTTCTCCATCGTCCCTGCTGTGATGATGGGATGCAGTGAGATTGCGAAGTCTTATGAGATCATCATTGTGGCTCGGTTTATAGTGGGCATCTGTGCAGGTCAGATAGTGCGTGTTCTTTTAACTATGTACTGTAAGTAGAGAGGAGGAGAGGTTGGATCATTTCATTCACACATCTTTTCCTGTCTGCAGGTCTGTCGTCCAACGTGGTGCCAATGTATCTGGGTGAACTCTCGCCTAAAAACCTAAGGGGAGCCCTTGGCATCGTACCGCAGCTCTTCATTACCATTGGCATCCTCAGCGCACAAGTGCTAGGCATCAGAAATATACTGGGCAGCAGCACAGGTACTGACTGCCATAGTAGTAAATGTGACTCGTCCTTTATTGGTTAAGTGTTGTAGAAGTACATCTCTGTAATGTGATTTAGGAGACTTTTGGCGAGTTAAAGTATATGTTCTCCGTATCCCTCTGTATCCAGGTTGGCCCCTCATGCTGGGTTTGACTGGTATCCCTGCAGTGATAGAGCTCATGCTGCTGCCCTTCTTCCCAGAGAGCCCCAGGTACATGCTCATCCAGAGGGGAGACGAGAAGACGGCAAGGAAAGGTGAGAAAATGTAAAAGACGTAGGTAGAAGCTGGTAGATCAGGGGTGTCAAACGTGTGGCCCGTGGGCCAAAACTGGCCCAGCAGAGGGTCCAATCTGGCCCTCAGGATGAATTTGCCAAGTGTAAATTACATAGAAGAATATTTTTATCAAGAAATTTCAGATTGTTCATATGTTTTGTAAAATAATAGGTCATTAACTGTAAACATCTTATAATACAAAGGGAAAAGTTCCTCTTTTTATTTATAGCTTATCATGCTATTATTTTACTGGTCCGGCCCACTTGAGATCCAATTGTACTGTTTGTGGCCCCTGAACTAAAATGAGTTTGACACCCCTGTGGCAGATGAAGACTAGCGACAGACAAGGCAACTCTGTTCTACATGATTTGGTGTTTTTTTTTTAGCACTGCAGCGTCTGCGTGGCCAGGAGGACGTGGATGCAGAGATGTCAGAGATGCATCTGGAGGACCAGTCGGAGAAGGCCGAGGGACACCTCTCCGTGCTCTCCCTGCTGTCCCAGCGCTCCCTTCGCTGGCAGCTGATCTCCATCATCATCATGAACATGGGCCAGCAGCTGTCGGGGGTGAATGCGGTGAGATGTGCTTGTGCAGTCGTCCTTGTCCCTCACGTACTGATAACCGCCCAGCCTCTGTTACAGAGTTTACATTCTTGCAGCAGATCAAGAAGCCACTGCTCCTTCCTCCTCATGTTCTCCAGCCGTTGGCTAATTCTCTAACTATAATGCATTTCTCCCTCCCTCTTTAGATCTATTACTATGCAGATAACATATATGCCACAGCAGGAGTCAAGCCAAACGACATCCAGTACGTCACTGTGGGAACAGGAGCAGTGAATGTCTTCATGACCATCGCAGCTGTAGGTACCCTTTTCATTACAGCTCTGAAAAGCCATAATAAAGAAACATCTGAGGGGGGGGGGGGCGGGGAGTCTGAAGCCTAATGTTGGATCACATTAGCAGGAGACAATAGGTCTTAACAGAGTTTTTGTTGCACCAGGTGTTCGTCGTGGAGGCCTCGGGGCGACGGCTGCTCCTCCTCTGTGGGTTTGGGATCTGCTGCGGAGCCTGTGTGCTGCTGACTGTAGCTCTCAACCTCCAGGTACCAGATCAGTGTCTCATGCCTTCACCGTGTTACTCTGCTGCCCTCTAGTTGCTCAACACACAAAGACACATTATCTTGTATGTGTCTGTTTCTCAACCTTGAGGTTAGGGTGATTTGTTGTGGCCTTGTAGACTTGAGTCACAGGAGATTTAAAAGACAGATTTATGACATGTTTGTTTATTTTTGATGACAGAACAACACTGATCTGTTTTGGAGAGTTGTGAATATAGAGTATGGACTGTAAGTTGAGACAAGGACAGTGCTCAGCATTAATGGCATTGTGGGCCTTTTCTGAAGGTATTTACATCCAAGTGAAAAATGTAGGACCTGTTGCTTTTTAACACCCAATTTGCAGGAACCACAATGTAGGCTACATGACAAAAGTCTGCAGTCCATAGCACAGTAGGTGAATTCGCACTCTCCCTACTGATGTATTTTTGGGCCAATACTGTTGGAGATAGTGTTGAATGCTCTGAAAATTAGATATTAACAATATAAACAAACAATAAAACAATAATATTGCTGTAAACAACTTTTCTCTATGCAAAGATATAGCAGAGTAATAGTGTCCTGATCTGAGAACAAACTCACACCCCCATTGAAGTGTAATCTGTTGTAATCTGACCTTTTTGTTCTTTTGGTTGCCAGTCTGGTCTGGTTGTGCGTGCGAGTTACTCCCTTCTGGTAATTCATTGGCCTTCCCCACATTTGTAAAAGGACAAAGGCACAGCCCACGCAAGTGATGGCACAGCTGCACTATGCAGCATTCGGGTGAAAGTGACATTTCAGAATTTCCCCTGCTGAAAAAGAAACCACACTTTCATCTAAACAGGTTTCTGACAAAGAGAGGGTTAAGACCGAGGAGCTGGCAAGAAGTTTTAGCCTGCTCTGTCAGTGTCATTCATGCAGCTGGTCCCAGCAGACAAATCAAAGGCTGAATTTCTTTCCCAGCCTGACTGTGAAACCAAACCTGGTCTGGCTGAGGATGGAGAACGGTCCGAGCTGCCAAAGGTCTCCAGCTGGAATCAGAGCAGCTATACTTCTCCTTCATGCTCATAGGGAGCTGGCTGCACATTGTTACCCGATCAGCTACAGTAGACATGATGGTGTTAGCTAGACTGCTGTTATAATGTGCTTTGTTGCTGGTGCTAGCTGGCTTGGTGTCGGCATTGTTGTGTGGAGCGTCTCGGCAGTTGTAGGTGGGCTAATGGTTCACGCTGGACTGTTGTGTATGCACGGCTTTGGCCAAACAGATGCCAGAGGTGTGACCAACACAGACAATAAAATAAACTGTTTTGGTCTAAGGTGTTCTAGTGTGACATCTAGTGGCGTTGACGATCATTTACAGAACCTTTGAAGCAATATGATCAATACAGTACTGAGGTCATGAGTCTGTTTTTTTTTGTGTATGTTTGGAAGTTTATTGCTCTGCTGCACTCTCTAATATTAAGGTGGAGTGCTTTATAAAGACTTAGTATATTCATTGTATAGTGTTCACTCAATGTGAACGAAAACACCCTCAAACTTGTTATGAAGGCAAGTAAATAGAATTTTCCTTATTTTTTGTTTAAGCACTTTCTATCCTTTCTATCCTCAGCTTCTTGTTATTTGGATGTGTAACAACTCAGTGACACAGGGTGATGACTCAGAAATACTGTACGTCTCAGAGGAAGAACAGGATAAGTAAAACCAAAGTTTACAGAAAACATTTGTCCAAAAAGCAAGGCAGACGTCAGGAACATGCTGATGAGTCTGAAAAGACAGGAGCAAATACGCAACAACCATCCAAGGCAGGCAGCCAAGAGGAAGGTGGACGTAATATGACATCAGTGGTGCACAGAGCAACACTGTGACTAATGCTGTATTCACTTTTTATTGTAGAGACAAGAAAAATATATTGTGTAATTACTGATCGTGTGGACTGCATTTCAGGGAATAGACACCATATCCACAACTAGGTTTAATTAGCCTATATTTTATTAAACTGGAAAAATCAGTGCCCCCAAGATTTAGTACAACTTTGATGTTGACATAAATGCTATTACAAGATTTCCACTTGTGATGTCTCCAATATAACCTGAATACAGCATAAGATGTAGGTGTATATACTAAATGAACCTGGTAATGGAATTTGAAGCAGGTGTACAGGTATGTGTGTGGATCAGGTGATGGTGAAAAGCAGGGATACACTAAAACTAGAACAGAACCTGAAAAAATAGCAGCATCTGTAATGGCAAGATGTAGGGCTGGAGTAAGAAATATGCAATGTGCCTTTTGCTTTATCTGTCATTATGACAGAGAGAACCGACCTTTAAAACCAAAAGTCAGCACTTGGACCTCATGGTCGTGGTTTCAGTCATTTCCAGGGATCTGAACACAAAGCAACAGAAAAGCAACAGAAAAAGAGTCTCTGTAATGGTACAGTACATATATAGACTTGGAGCTTGGTCTGTAAATATAGTGATGACTTGACATCCTCATTTTTTTTAAAACAAATATTTAAAAACGTATTATAAGTAATTATAAATAAATAGGAGTAGTAATAGCACTGTATTAATTATATTGTGTATGATGCCTGCATAGATATTTTGTAGTGGAGGATATAAAACTTGAATTGTATAATTTTGAGTGTGTGATAGGGACAAGTGAAATGGATGACTGAAAGACTTCAGTATGTTGATTTTGTTTTTTTGTTTTTAATCTATTTTTAGTTTTTTTTCAGTAGGCCTCTTCTGTGTGTACATGTGTATGTATGAGTGGGTGTGTGGACACAGGTAAGTGTAAATATTGGTATATTGGTTCTTTTCTCTTTTTTACTTCATTATGTTCTTATATTTTGTATTCATTTTGTTCTTTTATGCTCATGCTTGGACCCCAAAAGGAATAGTGGCAGCAAGGTTGCAGCTAATGGGGATCCTAATAAAAGAAACAACCTCCTGCTGTGAGACATAAAACAGTCACCCACCACTAAAGTGTGAGCGACACTGACCATCAGACAGAACCACAAAACCAGTGTAGCCCTCCCACAACCCTGTAATCTCACCTGGATCTAACATTTTCTACAGCAGTCAAGGCCAATTTAAAGAAAAGAGCAGGGAACAAGCACTTTAATCATTCACTCAGTGAAGCCTTTAACATGGACCCCCCCCCACACACACACACACACACGCACACACAGGGAACATAATTATTCCTGTTACAAAGCATCAATGTGACCGGTTCATGCTGAGAGCAGCTGCTTGTTTGTGTTGACAGGAGACGGTGACGTGGATGCCATACATCAGCATCACCTGTGTCATCATCTACGTCATAGGACACGCCATAGGACCCAGTGAGTGTGACCCCGCCACTGGTTATTTACCCACACACTGATTACACCATGGTCCTCCATTAGCTGAGGTGTTGTTTGGATGTGAGCAGGCGTGTAATGATGCGTGATGTAAATCTGCACTCCCCTTGTTTGAGACATCAGTCCTCCGCCCCGGGGAGCGCTGGTGTGTCAAGTGTTTTGGTTGTGTTTGGCTGACCACATCTGTGCTCTGCAGGCCCTATTCCCTATGTGGTGACCACGGAGATGTTCAGGCAGTCAGCCAGGCCTGCTGCCTTCATGGTCGCAGGGTCAGTCCACTGGCTGTCCAATTTCACCGTTGGCCTCGTCTTCCCCTTCCTTGAGGTCAGTTCTAAGAACTCTTACATCAAGGGATACTAACGTTTTTTTTATTCCGAAACTTGATTACAGATATTTGAAATGAACCCAGCGAAGCAATTCACTGAATTACTCCACATTCATGTGCTGTGATGATTTATTCTTCATTTTAAATTGCTTTACTTCAGTATGTGCTGTCTGTGGCTCCACGTGGACACTTTTACTCTAGCAGCAGAACAGAGGAAAGCTTGTACTTCAAAACGTTGTTGGCTCTAAGATGGCTGAAAATCAAATTTGCAACATGAAAGAGCATATTACTATTCTAAGTATACAAGGAACACAGGCTTCAACAACCAATCAAAAAGGAGACAAATTACCAACTCCCATGTAAAAATGTTTTTTTTTTTCCAAGATTGATATTTACTTTACAGTTATCCAGACTGCCTGCCCTCATAAAGGTGTTTTAGTTTTTGTAACTCCACTTAAAAGTGTGTTGGATGATGTTTAACACTAGAAAGCTGTTGATACATTCATATGCAGAGAGAAAGAGAGCGTTTCCCCGTGTCCACCCTGATTCTTGCTCCTGGCAGGAATATCATCAATCCCACTCTGTCTTTTGTGACAGAGTTTGTGACGTTGTTTAAAGATGTAAACATAAACATTGCGCCCTCGTCGTGGTGTTTACTTCCACTCCAGTCTTCATCCTCAGACCGACGAGCAAACGAGGATTAATGTGTCTTGAGTAACGGAAACCAAAACAAAGCATTCCAGTAGAAGTAACCATGTCATCTCAAATCACCTTACCTCACCACTAACCAGCTGTCTCCTGTCAACATGTATTGCGTTATACGTAGAGACCTTCCTGTTGTTTAGCCTACCCTCATTGATATAAACAGGATGGACAAAATAAAAGTAACACCTGTTGTTCACGTAATGCAAAAGCAATTCTGCGTCACCACGAACTGCAGCCTTTAAAATGACCATAGAGTTGAATCAATAGCTTTGTAAAACAGCCTCAGTAGCTTAGTTTATGAGTCGTAGGCCTTTTGGGATACACTGCTTACACTGTTTCCAAATAAAATGCAAAGTGAATGTATTTACAATATGTTTCATCTTGAGTTCACACTGATCGCATTTCCTCTCCTCCCTCTCCCACAGAGAGGCCTCGGCCCTTACAGCTTTATCATTTTTTCCTTCATCTGTCTGGTCACGCTAGTCTACATCTGGATGGTGGTCCCAGAAACCAAGAATAAGACCTTCCTGGAGGTCTGCCAGATGTTCACCAAGAGGAACAAAGTAGAGATTAAACTGGGAGACGGGGATCTGCCACTGAAAGAAAGCAAAGAAAACCCGGAGGATGCAACGAAGGTCACGGCCTTCTGAAGAAAAATGATAGCATTCAGAAGAGAGGAAGTCTTCACTCGGCAGGGGATTGTAATAGACTGGAAATGTTTCATTTAACCTTTGTTTTTTGTGTTTTTATTTAATTTTATCTTTATACAATCTCTTTTTGTTTACGTCTGTGTTGCAAAAAGAAAAGAAAGGTCTTTGTGTGTGTTAATGCAGGCTGTGAATTAATGTTTGCACAACACGCAGGCATACAGAAGTGTGAATGGATGCGTGAGTCATTAAACGAACCAGCGGATGACTTGTAAGCCTTTATTGGCGATGCAAAGATTTCAATACAAATCACAGCTGAAGTTATGAAAAATAGTTTGTATTAAATATTGACTTACAGGTTCTTGAAAGACATTTCATTCCTCATTACACACAGTATGCGATAGCCCTGTTAGATCCCCACCATCAGCACTGATATTTTGGTTTATTGCAACATTTGAAAGCTCATAGAAACAGAAGCAGCTGGGCCTTTTCAGGGGCATCTGTACTGACTGTCCAGCTGCACCCCCCCATACAGACTGAGTTCAGTGGTCCCCCAGCTGAGCACATTTCCCACTGCAGTGCTGTTACTCTCACATAACATCTGGTCCCGGATATCTGCTGTGGTCAGCACATAGTCCCACACATTGACATCAGTCATCTTACCCACAAAGGCGTCTGTGTTAGAGATGCCTAGTAACCCATCCTGGTCTTTGCCCAGGATGAAGACACCACCGGGGCTGATTGTGTAACCGCTTCTCAGGTAGCGCTGCTCCCCCACCATGCCATTGATCCACAGCTCTGCGCCGCCGGTGTGGGACGACCAGGTGATGCAGTAGTTGGCCCATCCGTGGGACTTGAAGTTGTGCGGCAGGTTGACGAACTCATTGCCGATCCAGAGGCCCACCTCCGTTGAGTCTCCGTCTCCACCGATGGAGATCATCAGCTCGTTGTCGTTGCCGTTGCTGGAGTAGGAGATGACCGTGTGGACGCCCTCAACCCGAGGCAGGACGTGCATGCAGACGGTGAAGGCGTCGAGGTCCATCGGATGTCCGAGGCGAGCCAAAGCGTAACTGCCGGCATCTTTCGCTGGGAAGTTGAACACAAGAGGAAACAGACCACGAGGTTCTGAGAAAAAGAGAGAGGCCACAATCAGACTGGAGATAAACAAATGTCACTCTGTCATCCTCATATATCTACATTTATAAACAACAGCTGCATTTCTAACTCAACGTAAACAAAGTACTCACCGTATCGGGAAGGCCTTGAGGTGCGCTGTCCCCCTGTAGAGAATACATAAGAGAAAGACAAACACTGGGGTGTAAATATTAGAGCTTTCAAGTCACAGTCACACGTAGCCATCTCTAGCAGTGTTTTAATGACTAATAGCTCACTAACCTGAATGTATGTGCTTTCCAAGAGAAGTTATCAGACCCTCGATCTTCAGAAGTTTGGATTCAATTTCATCTTGCCGACAAAAACCTGAAAATTAAAAAGAAAAGGAAAATGACAAGACTGGACTCGGCTCAGGTTTTGCTTACTGTATGCCCCACGGGAAATTCGGTGGAATTAAACACATTTCTCTTTTGTGTAATCACACTGTTACAACATGCTACATACTTCCTTTCCCAAGACGTGGGAGGAAAGAAGACTCTACCACACGATCATTAAGAGGCTGGGCCATGCGGTAGTCATTCCACAGGGTCTTGTTGTCCATGTCCATCAGAGTACTCTCCAGTTTCCTGATCTGAACACGCCAGAGAGACAGGAACATAAACATATGACATGGCAAGACATAATGTTTTATATTGAGACAGTCAGGCTCCAAACATGACTAAAAAGTTCAATGTTTTGCTTTTCTTTATTAACAGTTTTTTATCAAATGTTCTAAACTGTGTCCAGAGCAAAGTGACTTGTGTCTGCCGTACCTGGTTATGTGAAAGAGTGATGGGCGTATCGAACACGGTCCAGAGGATGCTCTCGTAGCACGGTGGAGTGGTGAGGGAGCCCTGGTATCTGAAGAAATGGTTGAGGTTCTCAGGGAGCATGGAGCGCACATTGATACTCGATATGTTCATGGACTGACCTGCAGTGTCGGGGTCACAAGAGTCACATTATCTTTATATAAGTCCATTCACAATTCAAGGTTATGAGCACTCACACCTTCTATTTATTTTTACTACATTATCTTTTATCATGACCTTCTATTTTAACATGTTTTTCTATATGGCCCTATGTTTTCCGTGTATGTGCAGCATCCCCCCTCTATCCAAGATAAATATCTCCCACGGGAGATGAATAAAGAAATCTTTGATTTGACTTTGAACACTACAGAGTTGTTTTTTAATGAGTGGTTCATCATCGGACTATTCCACAGATCTACAGATGCCATGATGCTCCAAGATTTGCAGAAAGGTGCCAACAAATAAAGGATAAAAGAAGACTGCGACATGGATGCAAACAATTGAGGTTTTAAAATGTTCAAATGAAACTGGCCTGAAGTCCGTTTACTTAACCTCATGGATAGGCACAGGGGATTTTGGTCGGAAACACTGAACATAAACACAACATCTGTTTGCTTACAAGAAAACTCAGTTGGGTCCTTTGAGTTCCTGTGTGGTGTAGCATTAACTCACCTGCATATTTGATTTTGTCCAGGGTGGAGATAAAATCACTGTAGTAAGTGTTCTCAAAATGCCCATCCTAGAAATAGACCAAAACTGTGTCAAACAGGTTCATCCAAAACTGAAGAATTTAACTGAACTTAATGAAATGTGAGAAATCGGTACGACAGAATAAGTAACATTATGACCACCTAATCAGAGAGCTAAAAGTTAATAAGTTAAGTTAATACATATAATTTCCTGTCCCTTCTGTAGTGTTCAATTTACTAACCCAAGTAATATAGTTACTTCAAAAAGCACTTTGTTAATTGTGAAGTTGTGTTTAGATTGTTTGGGCTAATTTTAATGTTCACCATTATGATTTCTAAGTTCTAAGTTCTAGTTCTAGTTCTAAGTTATATCCTGTGTGATTGCAGGACTTTTTTTTTTCTTTTTCTTTTTTTTAGCAATATTACCACACTTCATTCTTAACATTTAGTCATTATAAGTCTGTTTTTTTTTTCTTTACAGCTTCACATAAATGATTGTGAGTCCAAATAGCGGTACCTAAAAGTCGCGACAATGACCTCCCAGAGTGGAGTGCCACTGACTGACATATAGATCCAGAGCATTCCTCTGGAAACAAGCACTCATTCAATATGTCAGCACGTAGTTGTGCACTCAATAGAGCCTTTAACCCGGCAGGATGACCAAAACAAAGTATCACACACTTCAAAGGACACTGGGTTTGGCAAACGATATTTTTTTTCATTATTTTGGTTTCCAAATTTCCTGTAGAAGAACTGATGGTGATTCATCAGAAATAGTGCCGGCTTTGTGTGTACCTGTCGAACAACTCGGCGTTTGGACAAAGAAGAACATAGAGGAAGGGGAAGAAAAGTATTTGTGGCTTACGTACATCATAGAAAAAGGCGAGTACTGCCAGCCCGTCTGGCTTATCTTTGGCTTCAGAGAAACTCTTGTACTTGTCAGAGTTGTAATGGACAACGTGGAGCTAGAAGACAATGCAGAACAGATTAGATACCAAAATATGGCCAGTGACCAGCTACTCAAATGCATAGCTCTTTAAAAGCAAAGTAAGGCTGGGCGATAGAAAGCTCAGTGTTACATTCAGCAGGAAACAAAATCCTCCACCTAACTGCACGTTGGGCAGCTCAGAGGGCGGTGAGGATTAATTTCAATATGAAAAGACGAATGAAAGGTCTTTTTCTTTTATGATTAAAATGAAATCCATGCAATAGATACTTTCATGATCTGTTATCACAATTAATTGTCATACACTGTGGGAGTGAATTGAGGAAGTGGAATATTGCCTGTGCAAATGTGTTTTTCTCACTTCGTTGTCAGTCGTGTTCACTTAAGCTTTTAATAGCTCCACATGTCTATCGCCTTAGTCTGTTTGCTGAATAGACTTCAGACTTTGCACGAAAGCCCAGTTATCACTGCAGTGATGCTCCAGCTTCTGTTGCACAGCTGGTTTTTGATCATCTCCAAATTCAATCTTTATGTAAAGCCAACCTCTGCCATGTAACGGATGCCGTCTATGGTGTGTTCTGCTCCGCTGGCCTCCAGGTCCCAGCCACCCCAGTGCAGGTGCATCTGAACAGCTGTGTATTTTCCTGGGAGGCCTTTGGTGATCTTCATGGTGGGAGGCAGGTTGATTTGAACTGATAGAAACATAAAGATGTTGAGATGTTTAGTCTGATATAAAAGAAAAATGAGGCAAATTAGTTTACATATGTGTTGTAGTATGTATTTTGTGATATGTTGCCATCCCAACAAGACCTCAGACCTAAACACTTCTTTATAACCCATACGGCCGATACGATATCAGCTGTATAATAGGGTTACCTGCTCCCATTGTGGCATTGTATAAGATATACCTCCTTATAACATGCCACCATGGTAGCATACCAGACCTATAGTTGCAGGGTAGCTGCTGCACAAACGACCTATGGGCACGTATTTTCTCAGAGGACAGTCGTCTCCTTGGCAGCCACTTGTTTATCAAGTAACAGTGAAGAGAGATAAATGCAGGTTTGATTTGAATTTTTGGTAACACTTTATAATAAGTACACACTATTAAGCATTAGTTAAGCATTAATAAATACTGAATTCTTCATTTATAACGCATGAATACTCATTAGCATGTAGTTTATAAATACAGTTAGTGCTTCACCCTTACCTTAACCCAATCAGTAAAACATTTTTAACTGTGTTTATAAACTACATACTAATGAGTATCATGTGTTATAAATGATGAATTAAGTATTTAATGTTTAACTAATGCTTAATAGTGTGTACTTATTATAAAGTGTTACCGAATTTTTTTTGAGAATGTGCTTAATCCAACATTGAAATGTGCAGCTGCCGGAAGAGCAGGAAAGACCCCTTCAAAATAAAGTCATGGAACCATTCAGCAGTCACACTAAGTCACACAGTTGTAGTAGGCTACAGTGGCATGGTTCTTTGCCACATAGTAAATGTTAATGCCTGGAAAATGACAGCCATATTAACCTGAGTGCCCGTTGTTGGACATGAGAAAGTTGCCGCTCTGTGCATCATATCCGTTCAGCTCCAGCTGTAACATATCTGGATTGTGCCTCACGCTGCGCCGCTGGATGTCAATTGGGGACTGCTTCTTGCCGCCACATGCAGGGTACTTGGTCGGCCAGTGCATCTGGTCCAAAGCTCCCTCTGTGCCAAGAAAAAAAAAAGTCATCAATCACCCGCATCGATGGCATTTTAGCGATGCATACATTCATAGGCTGTGTGATATAGACGATTGTTTGAGGATTAAAATACTTGTTCCTGGCAGGACAGGACTTGTTCGGCAAGTGGTGTATATTTTTCTACAATACTCAAATCACTCCCAAATTATTCACAAGCTACAGCAGTAAACACCTTATAATTGTCTCTTCTGCTTGCCAGAGTCTGACAGCAGTTATCACAGTTGGCACCAAGAAAACCAAGTGGCCAAATGGCTCGACTGAATGCAAACAATGATAATAGTAGTAATAATCGAAAACAATCCTTAAACAACTTAGAAAAACTGCATTTGATTTGCCATTTTTCTTGTCTTATACCAAAACAAATGCGAACTGGGTCAGTCGTCACGCACGTTTTACGCACCCAATAAATCCGGTCTTGTCGCTTTCCTTGACACATAAAGAACATATAGTGGGAACAAACGGCCTACCTGTGTATGTCCAGTGTATCCCATCATGAGGAATCCCAGCGCTGACAACGCAGAGCAAAGCGGCGGAGACAAACACAGAGAAAAACTCCATCGTTGCGCCTCTGTTGCCTCACACAGGACACTAACACCTCTCTGAGGGTTTTCTCTCTGCATTTAAACTGTGAGAGGAGGGAGGCGTTGAAGCCTCTGCTGAAAACGCCCAGAGCTCTTCCTAGCAGCATTTAAGTCTCAGCAAAACAACCCTATCTGAAAGTCTCATCTGAGATGTATTTTCATATGGGGTTTGAGCTGAAAATATGTGTGAACACAAGGTGCATTATTATCTGCATGGTTCTTCTCTGAAGATTGTAGGTAATCATATCAGGTAAATATCCCAAAAACAGATTCCTTTTCTAATTATGTTCTCTTTTTCTTTTCCTGGAGGACAGGAGTTGCCCCCTCATATTGGACTTAGGACATTACTGTATGTGCATAGAATAGGACAAGAGGACCCTCTATCTTGTCTTTGTGTAGGCTACAGCATCACAGATGACTGTGTGTTTTCAGTCAAGCACTTTCTTTCCACCTCACAAACAAGCCTTGACCTACCTATTGAGGAAGTTTAAACGAGTTATTTAACAGGAAATTGTGGCACATCATGGTAAAGCCTTGAGTCATTCTGAGAATAGGTTGATCAGATATCTGCTGATTAAAGCGCATCTGTGATCTGAAAACATGGATACCAGAGGGAAATAATGGGATGTTATGAGGTGAATCACCTGTTGATCCACACCAGTTGCAACATGTCCAAAATCTTGACTTTGAATGCCAGAGCTGTCACACTCAGAGGTGTGTGAGTGCGTGATGCTATGTTTGCCTTGGGGGGCACATGTCATCACAAGGACGTACACAAAAGGGAAAGTGAGAATATTTCACAGGTCTACAGGCCAAATCAGTGAGGATTGTAAAGGAAAAGTTGTTTATTTGGGGAAATACAGTTGTTTGCTTTCTCCAGGCGAGAGTTGGATCTGGTTGAGACCATTCTAACGTAATGTCTGTAAAACGACAACTTGTAATTTCTACACCAGTTAGTATGTAATGTGTTTACTTTGTATTGGCTAGGCTGTTTTAGATTTCATCACTTTCTGACTGAGCTATACCTTGGCTGCTAGCCTACATGCTAGGTTAAACTAAGCTAGGATAAGATAAACTACCTAATTTCCTGGTGTAGACTGATATTTACTGTGCTGATCTCCCAAAATGTGGAATGAATTTAGGTTCGATTTCTAATTGCATTTGCAAAAAACATTAAGTTTAAGATGGTCAAGGATTGGATTTCGATTTGTGCTCTGTTGTAAGAATCAAAGTCTCTAAGGTGGGTGAAGTTTGGAAATCAAACATGGATTCAGTCAGAGACTACTACAAACCTTTGTCTCTGTGTGTGGGTGTGTGCGTGTGTTTCGTGTGGGTGCAAAGACCTGATTAAACTACGTGTGATCAAAGGACTCACTTTGATTTAGGACTCTCATTGTTCTTCCCCACTGGACCAGAGTTTACAGCCTTTCTGTGTTCGCACTTGATTGATACCAGTTGTTCTTGTATTTGGCCATTAACGCCTTGAGGCTGAGAGTCACAGAGCTGATTTCTATGGTACAGTGTTTTGAACGTGCACAAAGTCTGAGATCATTAAGAGGCCGACAGGTTTGCAACAGGTTTGGTGATTAACTCACATACACTGGCACATAGAAATTATGCGAAGCTGTCTTCTTTTTAGAAAATCACTAGGTTTATATTTGCCTTGAGTACAATCATAGTTCAATCATAGTTTTTAAAGTCTTAGGACGTTTAGCGATGTAATCGTACCAGCCAAGCCTAGTAATTTAAAGGTCACATATGGTGAGGTTGACATACTATGTGGCTCAGCCGCAGACAGTATGTAGAGTCGAGCAATGGCATCAGTAAAGAGGAAACAAAACAGGACAACAAACACAGCCATATCCTGTCATTATAAAGTCAAGAACATTCAATATATCTTAGGTGCATCTGTTTAAATATAAAATAACATTAAAGCAGAAGTAAGCGGAATGTTTGTGTTAATATAAGTCTTAAATAGTTATATCTTCCGACAGCAATCACTTATATAGAGTGTTTGGTCCGAAACACGGGTCTGTCAGTCACTCTGCTCTGCTGTAAGCCGAGGAGAAAACTTTCCTTGTATCCTACAACCTTTATCCAATGAGGAGAGAGAACGGCATAAAGGGGCGGTCCTCTCTGTGTGTGCAGCCAAGGGATGCGCGTCAATGTGGTGACGTAGGGACGAGGGCGGGGGCTGCTAACTCCATCTGCTGACAGAAAGTTAGCTAAAAAGACCGGATCGCTTACTTCTGCTTTAATGATGATGTTAGCAGGAAGTTCCCATGCAGGACAGTCACTACAGAATTTGACCCCTATGCTTCTTGCCTTCTTGATGTTGTGAGATAGCAGCGCGGTTAACGGGCCATTCAGACCAGATGACTGCTACTTCCTTGACTTCCCAGCAGAGACTGTGTTGGATTGTTGGATGTCTTAATAAAATCTGTTGTTAGAAACAGAAAACATTAAATCAACACTTTACTTTCTCGATTTTCACTGTATCAACATCAAATTTGTATAGGCCCTAGCAGGAAATTGACCACAACTTATTAACAATCAGCGTAGAAACTGTATTGGGTGAATTTTGCTTTCTCCCATATTCTTGGGTCAAGTAGCCTATTAATCAAAATCAACGTCACTGATTGATGGATATGGGTGTGGACTGTACAGATCACTAGTTTTGTTGACCCATCCATCCAACCCAACCGCCAGCTGACTGGGACTGCTTAACTGGGTTCAACAGGCGGGCAGGGTACATTGGGATGCATTTAATAAATACAAGGTATTTTTTGTAACACTTGACATTTGTTTGCAAAATGAGGTGTGAAACCAACAACGCGTTTCTTAACAGAAAAGTTGAAAAACTTAAACCGCAAAACAGGAACTTAGTTTACTGCAACACTCAGATAACTTAATAGCTGGTTGAATTTTATTAGTTTTCTTCACACATTGCAATGATGAAACAAAAGTGTGATTGGTCTCATTTCCTCTTAAAACCTCCTCCTTCCTCTGACAACAGAATTAGTGTTAAAACAGAATTACAGAGAAAATTGACCTTTCTCGGTTTTTGTGAAAGCCTGAAACTCACAGATTGTTCCTCGCCACTGTAGAATATTAGGTTGTAATAGGATTAAACATAAATGGACTGACAGAGCTGTGGTACTTGTTAAGCCTTTAAATTACTTTTGGTATGTGCATACATGTCAGTGTAGCCTCTTTTTCTGCACCAGCACTGAAAAGGTCCTGAGTTGAGCAGGATACAAAAACCATGTTCTTCTCCTCTCCTTCCTGCTCATCTTCACAGCCTAGATTACAACATGCCCACTGATGATGAAACGGTTCCCATGAAGTTAGGTTCAGGAACTGGAACCGGCACAGATCCCTGCTGGTGAGAAACTCCTATTTGACTTTTTTAAATCAAGTAATGTGAGTTCAGCTGCACCATGAAAGCCACTTGACTGTCACATAATGTTTGGTGGTTATTTGGGCAAAAGCTAGAAGGCAGCACAAGAAAGAACAAGTTGTATGAATTTCCCTTCAGGGCAAGTAATTCTTATTTTTGAACTTGTGGAAGAGATGGCCAAGTGGCCAAACTTAAAAAAAACAAAAACAAAAAAAACTGAGAAAGAAATGAGACAGCAAGAATACAAAAATATTTCCACTGTTGTGTTTACTTCCTCCTGAATAATGGGTAACATACACCCACTTTGGCTCCACTTAAACTGGTGTGAATGCTGCTGGTTCAACAGAAAGCACCAAGGTTGAGGGACTCCAGAAGGTAACCAGAGCCAGAACCAGAACCAGAACCAGAACCGTCTCTGTCTGAAAGCACCCACAGTGACAAATCTGTAATGATAGTTAAAAATGTATCACACCAATTATGCTAACTCGGATAACTGGGGGAAGTTGTGTTACTTGGTGTTCAAAAAAACTGTTATCTGTTTGTTCACAGTGACCCAAGTTATTTTGTATGCATGAAACCATATTAGTTGCATTAGCATTAGCACTCTAGATCATTAAATACTTGCTGCATAAAAAGAACTGATGAATTTGACATCTTAGCTTTGTAAACCAGGGTCTAATGAGCATGCAGATCTTTCCAGGAAAACCCTGCTTGCACAGTTGTGCACGTTCACACCTGGAAGCTGCCCAGTGAAACCACAGGCTGAGTCACTGAGCAGCTGCACTGGAGCAAATGGGTCACACTGCTGGACAAACTGTATGAAAAGACATCTCTAAAGAGTTAAGATGACTGATGATAAGATGATAATAATTGAATGAAAGAATTTTCACATTTTCTTCTGAACTGAAGATTTTAGTGTTATGGGACAAAAAAGGTGGAGCACACACTAGACCTCAAGTCCTCAACATTTTGCAGAAGGGTGAGGCCAGTAAATCAGCAAAACAAATTTCACACATGCTCCACCCAGACTCATGCCTCATATTGTAACATAATGTCAGAGAGGGCTGGGAAAACATTTTGGCTGACAGCAACATGCCACAGATCACCAATTCTCCTCCTTGTATCTCACTGCAGCCTTCTCCAACAGATTATCAGAGTGCCAGTGTGGTTGCCTCCACCCATTTCACAGGTAGATGGCTGACTCTCATGCAGGTGGTAGACATCTGGTTGCCACCAGCAGAGCAGACAGACTGGAGGAAAATTCACTAAATGTGTCACTCACAGAAAGGAACTTCATCGTTTTGGGAAATACTCATCTTGGGAAATACTCTTTTAGTTGTTACCAGGCAACCCGGCAAGGTGGTGCAGGAAGTTACTGAAATAGTGCATATTTTTACAGGTGGAATTGAAAGAGATTTTTGAATTATAAGCCATGCATAAGACCAAATTTTTTGGTCACATCGTTATGAAAAATCCTCTTTGCTGTTGATTTTCGAAATATCTAACAACTACGTGTATAAACTTACTTTGTGGTCAGGGTTAATTAGCAAATGCTCTAATGTGAACAGACAAAGCCAAGACAGTATTTGTGCTAAACACGTTCAGTATATGGTATCACTAACATTATAATCATGTGGTTATGTAAACATGACCATTTAGTTCAAATTACCTCTTTTCCAGAGGGTCAAATGGTCAGTGGAGAAGTCTTGCTTTAAACTAAACAAATTTAAGAGCGATAATGAAACGAGATGAGGTTGTAAGCCTCCTGCTGATGGGCCTAAACACCAGCAGGGGGATTTTTCACAACCTGGCAAACCTAAAAAGTTGTTCTCATGAATGGCTCATACTTATTTAAAATGCATTTTGAATTATTCATTAATGCTGATAGCTATTATAAAAGATTAACCACTAGCTTTCTCCAGGACAGGCACCTGAAGATTGAGCACCTTTTCTTATTTCTCGGTACAACCACTTTCAATTAAATGTAGACCATGTGCTCACAGCATATTGGTTGTAAGTGCTTGAAATAGACCCTGTTCCTGCTCAAAGGAGCTGTGATGGAAGGGAAAATGTGCAGCTATGTGAGGTTCACTTTGTGGTTGAGTTCATTGGAAAACTGCTGAATAAGAGCTTAGACTTCTGCCAGTGCCTCCAAAATCCTCTGCCTGTAAATGAGCTGTACAGAGAGCAGCAGGTACGAGGGGCAAATTTGCTAACAACCAGTGCACATTAATTATTAGGCATATTTCATGAAATACGTAATGGTTGTTTATTAAAACTGAAAATTGGTTAATTCAAAAATATTTATCATTTATGATTTACAGTATGTCATGGTTCACTGGGATATTTGGATATGGCAGAGCTAATGTCTATATGCTTTTATGGCAAGTCAAAATGTCTAAATGATTTACTTGTTATGTAGCTGTAATATTCTGGTCTGAGCAACATTGACAAAATCACGTCAAGGCCACTTGAATTTGTAACCGGTGGCACAAAGTAATTACATTTCTTGAGTGTTGTGCTTTGGTTTCCTTTCAACTGCATTATATCACATTAGACCGGTAGTTGTGAATCCTTTTATCAGACTTGGTGCATTGTTAAATATTAAATATGGAAGAGAGCCTAAATGAACTGCACATTTAAACACAAATTACACATTAATAAATCATGGATGATGACCCGGTAGTATAACTTAAATAATATTGTATTGATGAACTCTAAATAAATGGATGATTGAGTTCTATCCTTGCTTGGAATTGGATGCTGAACGCACTTGTGTCATTTTTTTTGTGAGAGCATCCAGCCAGCAGATGGCGCAGTTGGATGTAACACTGACAGTCTCAAGGTCACTGCAGCAAGCTTTCATCACACTTGAGCTCCAGCAGCTCTGATCTGATCTGCCATGGATGCTGCTGCGCTGCACTGCGCAGCTGCGTGACACTCATGTCCTGTAGTGATGAGATGTCACACATCTGTGGGGAAACCCACTGTTCACTCATGTTGTGATTCATCTCTGCAAAGTCTCTAAATGAATTCCTGGTGCAGTCCCTGCTTTCAATGCAGAACTGTTGCATGTACTCATGCAAATCCAAGTAGTTTGACACTGTCAGAATGGAAAAAGTAACAGGCCTATAGATCCCTCTGTCTGAGGTTTGATTACTGGCCGGTACGGATTAAGTTAATCCAGGATTGTTGTTAGGCGTACCAGTGATGTTTTGTGTGCAGGTATCATGTGGGAATAATAAAACACTTCCATATTTAAATCATCCAACATAAGCAAAGGTATATAATTATATGTGGTTTGGTGTTTTGAATGTCAATAGATGTCCAGATCAAGATGGAAACAGACACATTTGGTGTGAAGTTTATGTTACCCCAAAAAATTATTGTTCCAATGGCATTTTATTGACTAAGCTATATTTTGTGAAACAGATGGTTTAGGACAAAACTAGCTTTCAAGTAAAAGTAATGACAATGATATTACTGACGTATAGCCTAATAAGTCATTTAGGCTATTTGATATGTGATGCATCCAGTCTTATTGATACCTAAAGCTGTTACATAAACGTGGTGGAGGAGACAAGCATCTCAAAGTTGCAGTAACAGTTAGTCAAGCAGATTCACATTAAACTACTATCCACTGATGCAATGCCTTTGAAACGAATTCATTCATTCTAAGCCAGCCTCGACATATTTTAGCCATCACTGCTTCCTGTGGATCAGACCTATTAGGAAAAAGCACACAGTCTCCTGAGACATAAATTCTGTGACATTCATGATGGGGAAAAAGAGAAAAGTCATTGCCAGAAAACGTGACCATCGGTGCCATGTGACCAAGCACGAACCACCGCATCAGAGATCCTGCCTGCTTCCCTGCACGTACTCCTCTCTGCGTCATCTTTCCGCATACTACTACTGCCCCTTTACCGTCAAGCCGACACACACAAAAATTACAAATCCACTTTAATGAAAACATATAATGCACCCCCCTGCTCCCTAAACCTCTACACACAACCTTTATCACAAGTGATGCTCATTGCCTCTAGACACTATATCCGTATCCTTCTTCGTCCCTAACTTGGGGTGTGTGACGGTGAACGTGCGTCCCCCCTCGCACTCACCCGTTCCGTGAGTCGGCCTCAGCCAATGGCATCGCTCCGTGGCCCCGCTCCTTCCTGATTACGTTCACTTATCATCGACACCGGGGCGTCACGAGCGCCTTCTCTGCCTGCCCGCACGAGAGAGACACAGCACCGTCCTTGCACACAGTTAGGCCGGAAAAGGTAACTTTAACTCCATTTCTCTGCTTTTTTGTCAACGAATTCTAGGCTAGACCATAATAATTATATTTAAAAAGATATATATCAGACAGCAGATATTGTTATTAACTGTTTATCTTCCTGTTAAAATATGTCTGTGGTGGTCTTCATACTCGACGACAACGTCAAAGTCTTCTTGCGGTAGCTACTGATACTTTGTCGAATATATATTATCGGTTAAAGCCTCAGTTGATGGCTGTTGTAGGATTTGTAGGATGGAGCAGTTTGTAGCCCACCCGTCTATTTTTAAACCCGGCCGTCAGCTGGCGAGATGTCTCTCCATTTAGAGCTGCAGTGTGTGTGGGAAAGGTGGCGTCAAG
This sequence comes from Trachurus japonicus, assembly GCF_045865225.1. Taxonomy (NCBI): domain Eukaryota; kingdom Metazoa; phylum Chordata; class Actinopteri; order Carangiformes; family Carangidae; genus Trachurus; species Trachurus japonicus. The sequence goes on along the minus strand of NC_140913.1, from coordinate 18,424,508 downwards.
TTGCAGCTCTAACTTCCAGCAGAAGTGGCTTTTTCCATTTGTTAAGGAAACGCGTTGTTAGGCTAAAAGATGTGGCAGGATGTCAGACACTGTCACAGACTACATAGGCTACACATGTCTAGGTCAGGCAGCCAGTGACTGAGCTACCAGTTGCTTGCAGTTGCAGCAGACATGGGGGTGTGTCCAACAGATATAGGAAAACTACTGCTTGTAGCGATATTACACAAGCTTTACTGTTCAGTAGTCATCTCTCTATCTAACGGATTTCCTAGCATGTGTGTAGTCTTTACTCAATTATTAAGAAGTTTATTATAAGTTTTATTATAAGTATGAATAACCATAAATGTTATTATATCAGCTAGGCTATATATTAAATTATATCCTATATATTTAATAATTTTTTTTGACGAGGTTGCACACTGCTTACAAAACATATCAGGTATCCATCCTCAATTATTTATTTATCTTTGGCTGCCATTTTGTGCTGCCAGGTTAGCTCCTTGCTTTCCACTGGTTGCAGTAATCCAGCAGCAAAAACCTTATAATGGGATAGGAACATCTGTGTGTGTGGCATCCACAACATAAGGCACATAGGCTATGCAGTGCATGCCAGGGCTACAAGAAATGATTATTTTTAGTACTGATACTAACAGTGGCTACTCTACTGTGGCTGTGACTCAATTCATACGTTTTTCTATGAAACATAAGAAAATGGTGCGAAGTACACACAAGTATCCTCTAAATATCCTCTAAATATTTATCGACATCAATTGAATATCAAAATAGTTGTCTGTTCATGGGTAAAAATATCAAAACTGTGGTTGAAATACTAAAGTGGTACCTTTTCCTTGAGGAAATATGAACATGATTTTCCCCCAAAAAACCATCCTAATTTTCATTTTAACCCAATCTAACCCTTGCCAGACATTAGCTGCAAAATGTGCCAGCCCTACAGTTAGGCTAGTCCATAACCAACCAAAATGTGTCCCTGGCACAGAACATTGAGGTTCGATCCCATCCGCTGGTAAACTGTAAAACATTTTTCCATTTAGCAAAAGAACAGGGTGCATTTGTGTTTTAGTGATTTTGCCTCTTGGCTGTAGACACTTTCCAGTCAGACTTTGAAGGACATAGAATTTTCCATTTGTTCTAATGTAGCTACACTCAAGCTTAACTTTGGAGACTGTACTCAGAGTTCACTCATGCATTTAGAGTGGGTACATGAGTTAGTCAATAGATTCAGGGCAAGTTGGATAAAATGAATGAAATCAATAGTGCAGCATCATGGTCTGACAGTCTGGTCTAAAACCTTCTCTGACCTCCACTTTTGGAATTTGGACAGATAACAATGGCTTCATGAAATTGGACCGTGACCAAATCCTATAAAACACAACAGTGGAGTGACACTTGAACAAAAAGAGGTCAAACATGCATTGTGACGAGTCACTCTTTATCATTTCTTATGGTGACTTTTCACTATGCTATCAGGAACTCTTTCTCCAGTGTTTAACAGTAGTGTTCTCTACTCTGTTTCGCAAGTTTTGACATGTTTTGTAATCTGATGAATTAAGTAAACTGAGGGGACCTGCAGAGATTTTTTTTTTTTGCTGCATAAGCCACGCCCTTCTGTGACTAATATCTCTGCAATCCTGGCCACCCCACATCACTTGGATCCCTTGGTTCAGGGGGTGTGCACTGCCACTATATATCTTCACTTGCAGAGTCCAAGACATTGTTTATTGCTCTGTCTCCAGACTCCAACTCTAAATTAAATTACATTTTGCCCAGACTTTGTCATTCAGCATTTCCATTTTTGCCCAGTCACTGTTTTGGATCAAAGCTTTTAATTCAGTAAGTACCAGTGCAGGGTGTCTGTCCCTGCTTGGCCTGTGGAGCATATACCGCTATACTGACTGACGCCTGTTTTCTGTTGTTTTATCCGCAGATCCAGAACCATGTCCATCCTGAAGATCCACGCCCGTGAGATTTTTGACTCCCGTGGCAACCCCACTGTGGAGGTCGATCTGTACACCAAGAAAGGTACCGCATGGCTAATAATATGTTTTCATGTTTTGTTTAACGTCATCAATTGTGGTCAAGAATGGCAAAGCTAGATAACCAACTGCAGAATACCTTAGTTACAAAGCTTACTGCATACAATCTGTGCACATTGTTGAACAGGTATATTTCAAAATCATTCAAAACTTGCAATTATTGCTCAGGTTGTGTGATGCTGCTGTAAGTACCAATCGGTTTCATTAATTATTTTCATCAAATGAATCTTTTTTTGTCTCTTCCCAAATCACATTACTATTGAAAGCTGGGTACGTTGTACTGTAGATTATGATGGTCAAGCCAATGTGGCTACTGTGGTGTGAGCTCCAGGCCCAGACTGGAACAGATCAGATGGTGAATATGTGTGTGTGTGTGTGTGTGAAAATAGCTCCTGTAATATCACACTGCATCTCCAGGATTCTGTTACTGTAATGGTTCCTGTTGTGGAGCACGAATAGCTTATACAGTAGGTACCTCGAGCAAAGCTTTGAATTGAGATGAGGTATTGAATGCAAGGTAGAGCTGATGGGTAAATGAAAGTATGGTATGCCTTATTCACTGTACACTGGATTACATAATGAACTGTTTAGCATGTATACCTCAGGTTGAGATCAGCTTATTCAATCAGCTAATGGTCAGACAGAAAGTTTTTTGGCACGCTGTTCTGTCCGAGAGCTAAAACAAAGGAACAGCTCAACCCAGCGAAAAGGTCCTGAGAATGTTAATGAAGTAACCCGAATGACCATTGACATGGAAGCAAGTGGGACAGCCTTCACCACACTGGCTGGAAATCGACTACTCAGACTATTCAGCAGCCCTGGTTTGGCAGGGGAGCTATGTGCTCCAGTTTACTGTAAATAGCACCTTTATTCCTTTTTTTTTTTTTTTGGACGAGCATCCCTTTTAAGTCCACCACCAGGCATGTTTTGGCATCACTAACAGCACAGGCCTAAGTGAGTGGAGCAGCCAGAGCATGTCCGTCCTAGTAAATGTAATGTGTTTTGCTGTGTTATGTAACCAGCAGCCTCCGGATCACAGGCACACTAGAAAACCTCCTATGCTGGTTGTAAGAATGATGTAATTTCTGTAGCTCTAGTAATCTAGAGAGACATTTATACTCGCTCACTCACTTATTATATCCTCTATTAAGGGGGTTATTTGCAAATAATGGCATTTTTTCTTAAATGTATTTATTTGTAAATTTGCTGATCCATATAAGGATAGTCTCAGCAAATGCATACTATTGATGATTTGTTTGATTGTATGTTGCCAGGTAAAATATGAAGCAGATATAATGTCATAGCTCTACGTCTCAGTTTATTGCCCGATGGCTTGTTGCCAGCATCGCCAAGCTGCATTTCTTCATGCAGATGATGCGTTAAGCCTGAGCTCACGACCGAGACAGCAGCTCTGTCCTCCTGTCCTAAATCCTCTTGAGACTCGCGCTCGTTTCTGCCGCTCCACTGAACAAACTGAATACATTTTTTGCTCATCCCAAATTTCCCCTTGCTTGGTTTTTAAATCCAAAATGGGCGTCCTCTTATAAATGGGTGTGGCTTGGCATCCTTGCATAGATGCACTGCACATGCTCAGACAGCAGCCTGTCTTCCCCTGTTACATCACAGCCTTCTGCAGCACAGCCAGTACGACTTCCTACACACACACTTTGTCCCTCTGTCTGAACAGAGAAACAATGGATAACGTTACTGAGGCAGGGGATGCCATCGGCTCAGCCCACAGTGCATTTTACTTGTTGGTGCTGCTGTGAATACCAAGCATCCGCTCCTACACCCAGTGTCCGAACAAACCTGTGTGTTCTGTGCTATACAAATGCCACATCCTAGGCACAGACATCAAAGTCATAGAGTTGGTTGTCATTGTAAAGGCTCATATAGTGGAAATACATTGCAGCATTTTATCTAACTGCAGCCAGCCCTTTGCTGTCTGTCTTGGGACATGACACAGCACTTTTTAGGAAATGACGATTACAAAACGTCCTTTGTGTCTTCAAGGTCTTTTCAGAGCTGCAGTTCCCAGTGGTGCTTCCACAGGCATCTATGAGGCTCTTGAGCTCCGTGACAATGACAAAACACGCTACATGGGCAAAGGTGAGGACCGCCCCCTCCATACACACACACATTCTCCCTCTAAACTATCTGGTTACTTCTTTTCTGCTCATCTCTTTAATGTCTTTCCCACACTGTTGAACATTCTGCCTGTCCACGTCTTCATTTCTTCATTTCTGGTTCCTCCATCTTTCCTCCCTCTGTTAGGAGTCAAAAGAGCAGTTAAATATATAAATGAATTCTTGGCCCCTGCACTGTGTAACCAGGTAAATAAAGTGTGGACTAACAGGATGACTTTTACATGGCGCTGTGCACAGCAGCATGAAGATTGGGTTTGCTTTTGGAAACTAACCTTTGCAGGCATTAACAGATGTTCACAGATCTAAAAAGAAAAAAAAACTAATAAATGACACAATCATAGATGATACAAAAAAGTTCACATCACAATCCTCATCATGATTGCAAAATCATTTTCTATCTAATGCTATTGTGGCGACTGGGCTCTGTTGGAGCGAGGGGAGAGTTGGTATTATGTTTATACTATGTAAGCGTTATGCTTGTGAATTTATGTACTTCTGTACACTCTCTCTCTATATATATATATACCAATAAAAAGAGTAGGAGCAACAAAAAAAAGAAAAAAGTACTTAGTCCTAAGATTGGATGAGGTCCACTGTGGTCATCTGTCTTGCCTGCGCTGCATGGTGTTCCTCTGTCTGGGTCAGTTATGGTCTGCTTGTCCCTTGCAGGTGTCTCAAAAGCTGTTGAGCATATCAATAAAACAATTGCACCTGCACTGGTTAGCAAGGTAGGACCATTTATTATTTGACTAATTTTACTGTTTAATGTCTAATGTCAGGAGAAATGATGTAAAAGTATAAGTAACATTGGCAGCAGAACGCAGTCTCCAAATGACTAACTGTACAAGAACACGTGGTAAGAAATTGCACACAAGTGACATGTTGTTGACAGTATTTAACATTAACCTAATCTCTTCATTTTTGCATTTATAAACTTGATACACCTAAGAGATCTCTAATCCACTGCATTAACAGAGCTGCAGTGGTGTTATTCTGAGATGCTGTGATTACTCTAACATTATTTGAGTGTGTTCTTTTGAACTAATGACTTGATCAAATCAAATGTAGTTTGTCTTTAACATTTTGAATGAATAATGAACATATCATATTGTGTCTAATCCAGGATGTGAGTGTTACCGAGCAGGAGAAGATCGACAAGCTGATGCTGGACATGGATGGCACAGAAAACAAGTGTAAGCTGCTACTGTGTGTTGTGTGTGTGTGTATGTGTATGTTAACATTTTACTCTACATCCAGTGTTGTTATAAAATGATCATTAAGTGTCAGAAATGCCAGTTTAGTGATCACTCCAGTATAAAGAATGCCTGTTATGCAGGGGGCAGTGAATGAGTGAATAGAGAGAGCGAGCGAGAGAGTTGTGATTTCAACATTCATGTGGGTTAACAAGGGTTAGTGTTGTTTGAAAATAAGGACATTGAGTGCCCATTAAAAAAACATGTACGTATAAACAACAAGGGCTCATATTGTTATTTCAAGGTAATGCACGCAATATCAACATGCTGTCGTTTTTTTAATGCTGTCTTAAAAGTTCTACAGACAATGTATTGATATATTGGCATCTGTCGTCCTGTAGCCAAGTTTGGTGCTAATGCCATCCTGGGCGTCTCCCTGGCTGTGTGCAAGGCTGGTGCAGCAGAGAAGGGCGTCCCCCTCTACCGCCACATTGCTGACCTGGCTGGCAACCCTGAAGTCATCCTCCCAGTTCCTGTGAGCCTCACTGTTGAATTGCCTGAATCAATGTGCCTCAGGCTTTTTTAAAGACTCTTATTTCTAATAGGCCTGGCAGACATGTACCATTAATGTTTGATCATTATGTCCTGTTGTGATTGCATTAAGCTGAAAGTGGATCCTCTCTGCTTCCCTTCAGGCTTTCAACGTCATCAACGGTGGCTCTCATGCAGGCAACAAGCTGGCCATGCAGGAGTTCATGATCCTGCCTGTTGGAGCCAGCAGCTTCAAGGAGGCCATGCGTATTGGTGCTGAGGTCTACCACAACCTGAAGAATGTCATCAAGGAGAAATACGGCAAGGACGCCACCAATGTAGGAGATGAAGGAGGCTTTGCCCCCAACATCCTGGAGAACAAGGAAGGTGAGAGCAAACAGTCAGAAAGCTAAGGTGCTTTTTTTATCAGTAAAAGCCAACAAAGTAATTTCATGTCATCGGTGTGCTCCTTAAAGGGACAACGAGGAGTTTTGGAAAAGCAAAGCGTTTTCACACTACATTTATGAGCCTCTGCGCGCACCGTAAAATTCTTTGACCGGCGCAAGACGGACTCATGTTTTCATTCATCAATAATTAAAGTCAGAGGTTCAAAGAGGTTCACATACCGTCGTAGTTCTGACCATAAACGGCGATTCTGCGGCGTTATTCTCATGACTCGCCACGAAGGAAACGCTGGTCGGCTCGACCAGCATTTCCACCACCACTAATAATAACAAAATAACGATAGAGACAAAACGATATATTTATCGAAAATGGGCCCATTAACAAGTGTGGGTAGCGTAGATTCATCCACATTAACGTGAGACTTTTTTTATAACCGCATAGAAACTCCTAGTTGTCCCTTTAAATAGCCCAAAGTGAATGTCTTCAAAGCAGTGCATTCCTAGGTCTTCCCAGGGAAGTACTTCACTTATCATTTCACTCTTGGGCTGACATATGGTTTCTAAATTAAGGCCTCAGTGCAACACTGAGTGCATAGACTGCCAGCCTCTGACTCCAGTGTCAGGTCAAGGTGCTGATATGGCAAATGCCCCAGTGGAGCAGAGTCCTCGCGGGTGACTCATTTGAAAGAAAAAAAAAAAAAGACTAATGTTTGTACTGTATCAGCAACATCTCTGGTCACTGTTTGACTGTAGTGTGTTGTCCTTGTTTCAGCTCTGGAGCTGCTGAAGAATGCCATCGGCAAGGCCGGCTACACTGATAAGATTGTCATTGGCATGGATGTGGCCGCCTCAGAGTTCTACAAGGCTGGAAAGTACGACCTGGACTTCAAGTCACCCGACGACCCTAGCCGCTACATTTCTTCCGACAAGCTGGCCGACCTCTACAGGAGCTTTGTCAAAGATTACCCTGGTGGGTTTTCTACTCTTAATCTCTGACATACAGCCTGAAAAGTGTTTCAGTCCATGGTTGACAGACAAGTTGCTATAAATTGTGATCACTACCGTTTCTGTAGTAGTACTATAGTACTATACATCCACAAATGGCTACTGTGTTTTCACACTTAGCAGCTTGTATCTGCTGCCCCCAAGTGGCCAGGAAAAAAAACAGTTTTTCCAGATGTAACGTCTCTGTAAATCATGATTCATCATAACATCTTTTTAACGTTAAAACAACCGTTTATTTATGAGCAGTGACTAATATTACTCTTTTCATGCATCTTAACAGTTGTGTCCATTGAGGACCCCTTTGACCAGGATGACTGGGAGGGATGGTCCAAGTTCACCGCCAGCACCAGTATCCAGGTTGTGGGCGATGACCTCACCGTCACCAACCCCAAACGCATCTCCAAGGCTGTGACCGATAAAGCCTGCAACTGCCTGCTGCTTAAGGTCAACCAGATCGGCTCCGTCACAGAGTCCCTGCAGGCGTAAGTGTCCACAACAGTCGTAGCAGTGGGGTCAACCTGTGATGCCACAATACTAGAAAGTAAATAAAGAATCAGCTGACTCATGTGTCTACTCCTTCAGCTGCAAGATGGCCCAGAGCAGCGGCTGGGGCGTGATGGTCAGCCATCGCTCCGGAGAGACAGAGGATACCTTCATTGCTGACCTGGTGGTCGGTCTCTGCACTGGACAGGTAAAACCTCAACCCATTAGTGATTTTTTAAAGCATTTTAAAGCTGACAATACAGGTCCTTTATATGCCATTCATTGTTTTCTTCAGATCAAGACAGGCGCCCCTTGCAGATCCGAGCGCTTGGCCAAGTACAACCAGCTGCTCAGGTAAGTCCAGCTCATCGTACATCCTTTGCTCCTTAAAGGCACCATATTGCAGATATTATTTATTGGGTGATGGATCCATCCACCTTAACAAACTGCCGTCACTCTCACTCAGGATTGAAGAGGAGCTTGGCGACAAGGCCCGTTTTGCTGGCCAGAACTTCAGGCACCCCATCTGAGCAGGTCTTCTTCCACGGGCCTCTGTGTGTTCATTGCTCATGAATAACCCCCCACACATACACGCCACGCTAGGTCGCCTGCCCTGTCTGGAGAGAAAATGGAGAGAACACTGCTGAAATCCAAGGTCCAAGTCTGTGGTCTGTGGCGTGGAGAAGCTGCAGTACGTCTTGTACGTCCACAGTTCAGTTCACCCTCAAAACTATGCTTTAGCTCCTGATTAGTGTTGGTCCCTATGTTCGTGTTCCGTGTACCTGTGTGAGAGATTTTTCTTTAGCGTCTTGTGAGTTGTTGTGATCCTTGGTCCTTCTACTGAGTATTTGAGCTACTGTAACTGTAGTATGGCTCTGCCTCGAGCAGCGGTAAGAGTACTGTATGTGCAATGTGTCGCATCTGACAAGGTCTTGTGTTGCTGTAAGCGTTGGCAGAAATACGTAATAATAAACAATATAGTTTCAAGTGTGTTGTGTTTGTTTTTTCATCCTTATGTTCCCCCGATGAACCCTGAATCATGTTTACTTTATATGATACAATCCCTATTTCATGTTAAAGGTTTTTAATTTAATCAGTAACAAGACCCAAGGGATAAAACTCAGGGGGAAAAAAACTCTGAAAGGATTTAATTTAAAGTAAGCTGATAGATTTTACAGTAAATGTAATGTCTCATTCATAATTTATTGAAAACTTTCAGGTAGAAGTGAGAGTGTCTGGAGTAATGGGGGTCCACTTCAGTGCTCCTGTCTGTTTTTAAGTGTGTGTGATGTAATCTGAGTGCCACAGAGAGGCTGAAACATGAGCTTTGTGCTGTGGGACGCCATTTCTGTCCCTCCGCTGGGTAGAAGGATCCAGTGAGGCTCTATGCAAGCTCTTTTTGTACTGAGCCATGCCAAGATAAATCAAGGTCTATTTACCAGTGGTATGGCACCAGTGGGGATTGCCAGCTGGATCTGTGCCACACCAATTCACCTCATGTGGTTCCTGTCTGAACCTGCCTCCATTGTTTAGCCGTCACCAAGGAGATGTATTACAAATCACTGGTACAAAGACACAACATCCTGCATATTGCAGAGTGTGGGGTCAACTGTTGTGGATTTCATTTAGCAACAAATAAGAGAGAAAAAACCCTTCTCACACTTAAGTGAATTGCATGGTTTCACATAAAAGTTAAGCCTCTCTGAGAGAAAATCTGGGTAACTTGTAAATTGACACCAGTGTGGATTATAATAGCTCTCACGGTCTTTCTCTAAGACCGCAATGCTGAATTTCTTTTCTTTGAGACCTGCGCCATCTAGTGGTCATATCCGTGTACTAACCTTGTGTAACATGTCACTTGCAGACAAGAGGGGGAAAAAACGCATCTGTATATCACTGAAGGTTTTTCTCTATTCACAGGACATGTTTTACATAATTCGTAAAAATTTACTGCAGATATAACAATACAAATATAAGCCCATAAAATGACTCGAATTGAAGCCAAACATCAATAGGCCACAGTAGCTCCAACAAACCCCAAAACATCTTAGTTTAATTGTATAGTGTAGTGTAGCCTATCTTACATTGTGTCTTTTACTATGTTGGAGGGGCCGTTGTCATTGATTACAACTTGGTTTAGTCAGTGGAAGATCCATACTGAAGGTAAGAACTCACTCACTACAACAGAAAATATCCTCCAGTCTATTCAAAAGAATATGAAGGTCAAAGTAGAGTTACAGAGCCATACATTAGGCTACTTACTTACTACTACCTACTTACTCTTGATACTTGACCAAAAAAAATCATTACTAAACTGTGAACAAAAAAACAACTCACATACAAATGTACAAGATTTTTTTTTTTTGCACCTATGTCCCTACCCAATCAGCAGCGCTCAAAGAAAAGGTGCGACCACCCACCTTTGATGACATAAAAAGGCTTGTAGGATGCGCATGCGTCATTTAAGAAAAAGCTTGAACCATTATACTGCAGTTCCTTTCTTATAAAATTAATCTATTCTATCTAGTCATATTTTGTAATTCTCTTATTCGTTCATATAGTAAGACTTCATGTAGCCTATCCTTCAATTCAATTCTGGTGTGTTTCGTTTTGCGTCAGTGTCGGGTTAAAGTTCTGTTTTATTCTGTTTGTTATCATTATGTCATTTTATTTTTATCTTACGTTATGTTATTAATGAATTAATAATGAATAATTCTCTCTCTCTCTCACACACACACACACACACACACACACACACACACACACACACACACACACACACACACACACACACACACACACACACACACACACACACACATTTATTCATTTATCTATAGCCTATTTATCTATTTATTTGTATGTGTCATTCAGCAGCTTCTTATCTATTTAGCCTATATTTTTCTGGCGTCACTGACTGTCCATATATAGTCCACATAATAATCCAAATATAGTCTGGCAGCAGTGTCACAGGTTTTTAAGGATGAAGATAGACCCAAGTGTTGCCACAGAGCTGATACTACCAGGACTGTCTCGGTGGATGTTCCCAGCTTTGACCAGTGGGTGACGATATTTTACCGGTTGAACTTTGAGAACCCCCCAACTGTTCTCACCCCAAGATGAAGAAGGATGCTGTCATGCTGAGTGCCTCTCACACACACTAGTCTGAGCATCCCGGCAGCGATTACTCCCTCTTTTATTCTCAAGTCCATCATTTATGCATTTTATGACAGCATTATATCAAACGTGCTCCGCTCCGTTATAGCTGCATAAGAAAAAAAAGAAAAGAAAGAAAGATATACAGGTGGCATTGCAGCTGCTGTGCTACTCTCTGTAGTGGCGACTTGGCTAACTAACGTTGGCTAATTGCCCCTACTGCCCCTACTGCTGCTGCTGCTGCTGCTATTGTTTGTTGTTGCAGTCTCTCATCAAACAAATCACAGATGTTGTAGATCAAGCTCTTTAAGGTAAGTGCTGTGAGCTTCAACCAACCTTCAGTCTTCTTTGCCTTTGATGCTCAGTAAGAAAAACGAGAAAGAAATGGCAAATATATGAGTGGGGGGGTTTAGTTTGTAAACGCTGGACTGTGTTAACGTACACTTCTTTGCTCGCTTGCTCGCTAGCCATTTGGCTAATTTGCCTATTAGCATCAGCTAGCTCGTTAGCTGATGGACTTGTTCGCCCCTTTGCTGTTGCTGGTTACCATGAACTACCGTTAGCAGGCTAGCGTCAGTGACTAGCACTGATTGGGAATCAGCAGGGAGCTGTGTAATGTCTGGATACAAACAGTCGTTGACACCGGTTAGCACAGGGAACAGACACTATACACAACATGTTTGTAGTATTATTAAACGTTTATGTGTTTTGACGTGCACATATCCTCACAATACCACAAGGCAAACGTTTTCCCATTTTGAACTGCACAGCGTAGTAGTCTCTGTTGCAGGGAGTAGTCTGAGCCCATTCAGCTATTGTCATTAGCTCATGGAAACGTTAGCTGGCGGAGCTAACTTGCTGTCTTTGTGTGCTTGACTTGTTGTGGTCAATTATTGTTATCTAGTTTTTTACACTTTGAGAGTATAAACGAAACGACTGTGGTCTGTGCTGGTTTTTTACCACACAAAGCTGAAACCGGGGAACGGCACAGCCCGCGTTTACTTTTGGAAACAAAGATGCAAGTCTTGTAAAAATCCTCATGGGAGAAATTTGTCAACAAATAGAACCAGCAGCTTTGGCATTAACACTTTTCACCTCTGGCAGGCTGAAGAGTTGAAAGCAACTGAGTAGTAGTGTAGTGGTGACTCTGCTTGGAACAATTGTAGCTGTATTTTCTGTGCTTTGTGCTTTTTGCTTTTAAACAGGGAAGTGGTATTTTTGAATGAGCTTAGTCAAAGTTACCATGAATTGTAAGTTTCTGAAATGGCATACAAACAGACTTGCTTTGCCCTGCTCATTCAGTTTTTTTTAATTACGTTTCCAACCATTGTCAGTGCACCTTTCAATATCTCTAACTTAAAAGGGAGAGCTATTACAAGCCTTTTTTTTTTTTTTTTTTACTAAAGGCACATGACTCACTTCTGATTTTTTCATTTTCTTGTGCTTTACACATTACACATAGTCCTGCACATCTGTGAAACTCAATCATAACTAATGAATGTACACTATGTTCAGTGATCAAATAGAGTGGAAAACATTTGCTTTGTCTGCTGAAATAATTTAATTTAATGGTAATAACAAAGGCTGTATTTTCTTACTTGTCAAAGTGCCATAACATTGGACTTGGGTATAAGGACATGTTTACTCAATTATGTGCAATCTTGACAGTGTTGTGGTGTAAAACATGGACACTCTCAGCAGCACCACAACATCTTAAATTTATGTGTAAAAAAAACTGACAGGTTTTGTGACCTCTTCCTTTTTATCATTGTCGCCTGTCCAGGTCTCCTGATAATGGCATGACACTGAAGGGAGAGAGGTCGCAGAACTGAAAAACAAAGTTCAAATACACATGTATATGACTAGGATTTAGTAACAGAGGGTTAGGTAAGAAAACACCCACACTCATACTCAAATTACTGCTTTGTTTTTGTCATATTGGTCTCATTGGACATATCCTGTGTCAGTCAGATGCACCTCTGACAAAGGCACACTGGTGAAACTTTTTAGCTCCATACGTGTTGCATATGGCACATCAGGTGTTTCAGTGTCTCCTACGTCTGCCAGTAGCTTAGTGGTTGTGATTTAGAATTTCTTAGACTGCCACTTAGACAGTAAACTTGCTAGGTTCGTTTACAGAGGTCTTCCATTATAGGCTATACGTTGATTACTACTTTAGCACAACTCTGACTGAAAAGCACCTCATTGTTTGGTCTATGGTTTTTGTTGAAGGAGAATTCTTTATTTTCAGCAAAGAGGGTAATTTAAAGTAACTTAAAACAGAACATTTGTGGTGTTTGTTTCTTTCATGTTATTCTGAGGATCTTTTATTTGACTTTTTGTTGTGTGTAATGTCCTCAATTCACAGTGACCGGTAAGTTCAGAGGAAAGTAAGGATGTTTCATAGTGTTTCACTTTAAATCTCGAGACCGGCTGCGGGTGAAATTACTTAGAATTACATATCCAATGACACACCCATGGCCATTGAATGTCAATCAAGCTCAGTGGCTGTAGTAGCAGCAGCAGTGTAATGATAAGAGAAATGTAATAACCCTGCTATTTTCCTGTAATGACTAATGTGGGTGTGAGCAGTGGCAGCTCTCTGTGAGTAATATTCGATCGCAGATGGAAAGCTACACAGTCTTAAGGAAATTCCCTTTTTACCGTGCTCTGACACCTCTTTGTTAGATGATTTGTCAATACACATTCTCAGGAATTCAATGTTTACACGCTGTGCTTGAATGGCATCTTGCTGTTTTTCACCTACATGCTGTCACTACGTTTTTATTTCATCATGAATCGTCATGAAAGATGATTTCCACATCATAATGCCTCTACTCTCAGAGCTACTTCATATTATACACACCAAGAAGACATTGTGGCGTTTGTTTTTGCCAAAATGTACGAGGTGGTGCTTTACCGTCAAGGCCTGTCTATATTTTTTTTTTAAAAAGAAGACATTTTACCTTCAGCAGGGCTATTGTATTTCAAAGAAAGGTGATTAGGCGGATGTGTTGTTTTGTACAAGACTGTTTTGCTCAGGGACTTTATACACAGTATGAAATAATGTTGGCAGGAGAGGTAGCTAAGCAGTGACAAGTCTGTTTTCCAGAACCAACCCAGGGAGATTATGTGAAATCAAGCACCTTTAGTCATTAGGTGACACAGAGACATCAAAAGAGAGTGTTGCCCTGTATTAATGTTATATCTTGTATGGTTGCTGCAAAGAGGAGACAGTGGACAATGAGGGGTTTAGCCTTTTTCCTTTACAGTGCTAGATATCAATTTCATTGCGAGATATCTGGCTGTTACATAGAAAATTAATGCTCTGAACAAAGGAGCAATGTTCACTCAAAGACCTCTTGATGGGCCATTCAAGTGCTGTATATTCATTAAAAATAACAATCTGTCAGCACTTACTGACAGCACGCACAGTGAGCCAAGCTCTCTTTATTGTTCTCCGAAGATGTTTTTCAGTTCCTGTGCCAAGAGCTGGGTAATTGGCTGTAGCAAAGCCTTGCATGTGTTGTTTTAAGATATTGGACTGACACGCACAGGGCACACTGGCAGAAATGAGGCAGCCCCCCACCACCACCTCCACCACAACCACCTTTTCCCTTTTCCTGGCTTATCCCAGCAACTCAGAGGAGGCAAGATGCTGGATGTGTTTTGTGTTCTTTGACAGCTTCCCTTCACCTCTCATAAGAGGAGATCCAAGCATGCTGCATCATATCTCATCTTTGTTTGATTCGGGCCTAGCTCTGCAGCTCCACAATTGTGCCAAGGAGATAGTATCAGCAAACGCTATCCGTGTTAACAATTGTGAGCTGTCTTGCTGCATATTGCTGGTGGTATTTGATGTACTAGATGTGATCAAATCTGCTCCCTGTGTGTGAGTTCAGTCATGGCGAAGTCGGTCTCACTTCATCCTACATATGCCGTCCTGCCTTATAGGCCTGGCTCGGCATGGTTTCACATCTTAACTCATTAGGCACGTTGCGTTTTGTGTTGTTGCCAGCCCTCTCTGCATGCAGGCCTTCAGCAGGTACAGCAAAAAAAGGAAAAAGAACAAAAGTTCTCCATATTTTCCATATTTGCCTTGTTCACTTTTGTATGTGGGTTTGGGGCCATGAGACTGCAAAGTGTTGCAACTCGCCACATTTTGTCCTCTGTGATTTATGTACACGAAAAATTGGACAATAGAGTGTGGAAACTGGAAATGGAAGCTTTGCTAGGATTTGTAAGACTTGTGAAGCAACAGCAAACATAGGACAAAGAACGCCCTAAGAGGCTGTCATGATAGAGTCTGCGGCTGATATATCTTTATTTGACATTTTCTGTTCCCAGTATCTGTTAGTTTAATGATAGCTTAAAATAACACCTGAGCATGCATATGGTAGCCTATTTTTTTTCTTCATTATTTGGGCCTGATAGGCTAATAATAGCACTTAGTCAATTACAGTGCCAAAAAGCATGAATTGAGTGTTCAAAAATAACAGTCAGCCATTTGCCATCTCAGTAAAAGAGGAAAATGAAATGGTGTAGGATCAGCTGGCTGGCCCCCGAGGAGAGGGAGAGAAAGGGGGGAGAGAGATGAGGAGGAGTGCTTTGCCGCTGTGTGTGTCAGTGCTGATTAGGTAAGAGATTGCCTCATGTAATGACACGGCATGGCGCTAGTGGTGCAGAAACACAAACAATGCATGCCAGTGTTTTACTGTGTGCACCCCCTGCAGCTGCCTGCCTGAAGATGTTTATATAGACATATACACTCTCCCGAGAAAATCTCAGCGTCTTTAGATGGTGCCCTTTTTTTTTTTTTTTTTTTTTTTAAACAGCGATACACAAATTTACGCCATCCAGAAGCCAATAGCCCCTTTTGTCTCAGTGCTCTTTTTCTTGTGGAGCACAGATGAAAGATGGAGGTGATTAAAGGAAAGGAGCACAATGGAGTCTGTGCAGTTTTCTGTCAGCACTCATTGTTGCCATTGACAGCAATGTTTTTCAGCCGCACAAATATATTGTTAAAAAGGGCTACACAACCTGCCAGCCCTCTTCTGCTCTGTGCGCTGAACCATTAAGTGTAAAGGGAACATGTCATATTCTGCTTCAAGCTTGTGACCGTTCAGGTTTTTTTCGTCAAATGTATTGGACCCATTATACACAGCAATGGTGACTGAGTTTTCACTCATTAGCTCGGCTAATAATAGACCTCCTTCAAGCTGACACCATAGTGTTGGAGTGCAAAGATCCACTGTTTGCTGATGTAATGATGGAGGTAAAAAAGTCGCTGTGTTATAATTATCAGACAGCCACCTTGATTAGCAAGTCTAAATGATGCAGTTGATTTAATTGATTGTTTTATAGAGAGATGTGTCAATAACAGCTGTCCATTATCCACACAAACCTGCCTTTAATGAAAGTGGCTGTAACAGCTTGTTATGATGTCTGTTTTTTTTTTCTCTGCACAATAGCGAGTATGCAGGACATTGATTTTTAACACTGTGGATGAGACAAATTATTCATCCATCTCATTACAATCTACTGGTTGTGTGCTCCGTGACCTCTGTGACGAATACGGGCTATTGCATTGATGCTGTGACTCTGCACATGAGACACAGTTTGTTCGCAGAGCACAGACGTGTGACTGAAGTTTCAGCGAGAGTCGGCACGCGAGTCGTCGCTGAGCTCATAGGGTTCATGCAGCTGGTGAGGAAATGACCCGGGCGACATTGGGGCTCTTTTCTACTCCTTTTCAAGAAGTGCCTCCAGTAAAACAGCGTCCTTGCTCGCCCTTGCGGGTCAGGCACACCTATTGAGCTCGCCGAGACCCAGGTTTAGGCGCAGGGACTTAGAGCTGGATCGACTCGGTTTAAGGATGGACATCTTGTCTCTGTGCCGCTGTTCCAGCAGCCAGCACAGAGAAAATGAGTTCTGAGGATTGGGTTTAGATTTGCCACTGTAGCACTTCCACTCTGATACACTGTAGCTACCATCAGGGGAAGGCTGTCAGAAAGAGAGAGGGGGAGAGAGAGAGAGAGAGAGAGAGAAAGAGAGAAAACAGCGAAGCACAGCAGTGCTATCTAATAGATCAATTTGTAATAAATCTGTTGCCTCAAGCTGTTGTTGTTCGCTTCTACTCAGTAAAAGGTGTCTGCGTTTCTCAGGCAAGAAAATGCTTGTCAGGCCGGGCATACAGAGCTATCAGCGAATGAGACACGCCTAAAGCACAGTAAATCATTTTCTCTGTGCTCACTTTACATAGGTCGAACACATTGCTCTCTTATCAGCACATTCCATTGGTCAAAAAGGGAGGTTATAACCAATCGATAGGGCTGAGCGCTGAAATGAGGAGGTAACGCTCCCCTCATATTAAATTTCCCCATTGTCCAATATGAGCCATTAATCATGATGAAGGAGCTATTGATTAGACTATCAGCCAAGGTTGGTCAATTTATTTGCCAAGAGTCATTCCACAATGTGAGGATCTGTTGAAGAAGTGCTGCTTTACAACAACAAAAACCAAGCGGCAGGAATTGAAACGGCCCCATTATTATGACAACAGTTTGATCTTAAAGGTAACAAAAGCACGGGCCTCTATAAAGACCACATGGGACCTCTCTCCCGCTCCTCCTCCACTAGCAGCCATATGGACCGTACTAATTGTGTTTTACGCCAACCATTTTCACCGATCCATTGGGGACTTGTGGAAGTGCTGTAGCTATAATGTCACCAGCAGTGGGCTGGCTCATGAAAGAAACATTAGCAAGCGAGATGAGAAGACAGGAAGGCAATACACTGCAAGTCAACACAATTATTGATTTCATTCAAATGAAATCTGTGCTTCTCTGTTCTGAATCTGATGTCGGTCGCCTTTTTAAAGTATGATTTCTATTATTTTCTTCTCCCAGTTGTGGCTGTGGCCCGAGACCATATCGCGTTCATTTCAGTCTCACACACACGCACCTTGTCAGCCATTAAAATCTACTTCGAGGCACGATGCCAGGGTGTAAAGATATAGCTAATAAGAGGATTTATTCTTGTAATCCCACACATCTCCAACGATGTTTTATCCTATTAATTCATTTGATGATTTTTCAGGGAAGTATTCTGACCGGTGCCACATTTAGCCGGCTGTAAATCATCTTTCATCTGTTTTTGTTTTGTGACAACACAGATTCAGAGGTTTGTTGATGTAAATGTGACATTCACAGCATTTTGCGTCGCCCTTCAGGCCAAGGATTAGCCGTAAAGTGTTTGAAGTGCTAAGTGTGACTGAGGCAAATCAATGTGTGTTTTAACGTCTTCATAATATACAATCATGAAAAGGGCACATCTATGGAAATTAGATCCTGCGAAGGAGGGGAGGGAGTTGTGACGATGGAGAGAGGAGAGAGAGGGAAAAAAACCCAACGTGTGCGTGTGTGTTTCATTGTGTCCCCGCTAACAGTTTTCTTGTAATTATTGAAACTGATGTTTGCCGCGGAGCTGTAAATCTGCACGATCTCCTGTTAATAAAGCAGCAGAGGCAGCCGAGCCGCTAGACTGGGAAATAAAAGGCAATCAAGTCTCCAACATCCTGTCCCTCGCCCCAAAATGAGGCAGCAGAAATCCTAATTAACTGAGAGGATGGGCAGCTCTTACTACAGTGCTTGGCTAGTCGGCTCCAGAACTAGCTGCTATACTCTAATGAAGACACTCTGCTATAGCCGCCTGCAACCTCTCTCTCTCTCACTCTCTTTCTCTTTCTCTTTCCCTTTCCCTCTCTCTCGCTCTCCCTTCCAGCCCTCTCTATCTGGCTCTTGCTTGCCTGAGGTATTTTCTCCCTCCTTCAGCTTCTTTCCTTCTCTACCTCCTCCTTCCTTCCTTGTGTGTGAAGTTGTGGATGTGACCGTTGCACTGATGGAGTGAGGGAAGCTTTGTTGCCTTGAGGTGTCTGGGAGTCCTGCACAGGAAATCGGTGAGCTAGATGATAGCCTCTGTGATGGTTATTGCTGCCTATGTAAAGTGCTGTGTGTGAGAGAGAGAGAGAGAGAGAGGGGGAGAGACAGCATTGATCTCCTCCCATTGATTTCATAGATCCTCTTAAAGATGACAATAAAGTTGTCTTTCTTTGTCATCTTCAAGCGCTCCTTTTCAAATCAGTGATGTGGCAAATTACTCCTGTCATCAGTTGCCCATATTCAAACAGCATTGTGTGATCATTTGCAGAGTTGAAAGTCAGGTTAAATCTTGCTTTGCACACTTGTTTGTGTTTGTGTGCGCGTGCGTGCATGTGTGCATGTGTGTGTGCAAGCCTTTGAACATGACATCCAGTAATACAGTGGTTATGTGTTACTGTTTTGGTGCTATCTGAAGCTGGTATAGGCCTGCAAAGTTGCTCATATATAAAATAAGATATGCTCTGTGAGGTGCATACAATGCTATAGCCACATCTTTGTTGTTGTGGAGGAATCAGATGATTGATTTTTTTTTTTTTTTTTTAAACCCGAGCTTGCCTCTGCTCCCAGCCAGCTGCTCCTCACTATTTACCTGTAAACTTGTCCTTTCTGCTTTTTGCTTTGTCTGTGGATGGCTGCAGAGCTCTTCCCTGTACCCCCCCTCCCTCTCCCCTTCCCGCACCCGCCCCCCTTTTGTTGTACTAAGCAGCCCAAAAGCCTCCAGGGATGAACAGACAAATAGAAGACAGCGAGAGGTGAGGCTCAGTCCCCACATTCTCCCATCTATCTTTCTCCCTTGCGAGCACTCTGCCAGACAAGTTTCCGGGCACTCAAAAGCAGCAAATCGACTCACTGTTGGATTCACTGTCACTTAGCTGAGCCGGGGCATAGCAGCGCACTAGGAGGCCAAATCCTCCTCCTCCCCTTCTCCCCCGTTTCACCGCCTTCTCATATGAAGAAAATGCTATTTGGCATGGCATTGCTGAGGCCTGGTTCTCTGCATAGATGAGCTTATTCCAGTCTAGACCCCCCTCCACAAAAGCCCCTTTCTTCGCCTCCTCCTCAGTTATAAATTAGTGGGGTGCTACTCATGACGACTCGATGGGTCGCTTGTCACATTTTTTTGGATTATTCCAACAGGACGGGTCCAGCGAGCCAGCCTTCCATGTTGAATCGCTTAATCTCCCAAAACAACACGATTGGCTGTCGAGATTGCACGGCGCCCATCGCACGAATCCCCTCATCAAGGTTGGAGGACGTTTTTTTGTTTTTTTGTTTGTGCAGATTCTGTGATTGTGATTGAGCCGCGTGGAGGACGCTTGTCAGACTTTCAGGCTTTTCTTTTTTATTTCCGGCACAAAGCAAAAAAAAAAAAAAAAGATCAGCTCGGCACAAAGCCAGGCGCTCGCTGCAAACACCACATGTAGTAAGCAGCAGAGGAAGGTGGTAGTCTGGCTTCACATCACACTCATGCACACAAGCACTCAGATGCTGCTACACAAGCGCATAGACAACATGCGCGCAGTGTATTGAAAGCCAAGAAGAAAAAAAAAATCCCCCTGACAGCAGGAGTTTAAATTTCACTCCTCGGTGCGACAGCTCTATCACAAGGAGGAGATTCACCAGCACCTCTGGCAGCCCTCAGAGACCCCTCCTCAGGGAGCCAGCAGTCCTCCCTGTCTTCTTCCCTGTTTCCCTCTGTATTTAGCACTCAGCCTTTTCCTCTAATCAACGACAGGCTTGTGTAAATCTCTACGTGAAACAAAGCACAATGCTTCTGTATTTCTTTTTTTTCTCCTCTTTCCCTCTGCTTGACTCTTCCCCAGAGTTTTTTTTGTCTTGCCTGAGCAGCTGCTGCTGTGAAGAGGATGACAACAAGCAGAGAAAACTAAAAGGACACGTCGTCTTTATTCCCCCCCCACCTCCTCCTCCTCATTTTTCTCCTCTTTCTCCATCACTCTACCCTCTTAACATAGCTGCTTACATTACACAGGGCTTGTCCACCTTGCTGTTGCTGAGAAATCAAGATGATAAAACTGATAAATATGTGTGATTCTCTGTGGGTATTAATCTTAGGTTGTATATGGGAGAGAGAATGGAGGTCAGTGGGATTTTTAAAAAAGATATGTGTACATTTATTGTAAAGAAAATGGCGAATAAGGGAGCTCCACGACAGCCGTGTTTTTAATTGTTTGTGACACGTGAAATGAGGAACAATAATGTGTGACTAGTGGGCCCTGGAGATTACAATCTGGTCAGCCGCTTAAAGGAGTGTCAGAGAGATGCATTACCACATCTCTGTCTCCCTCTCTGCCCCTCTGAGCCATAAACCACTCACCAGCATTTAGCCAGCAGTGATTTCTCCTCTGTTCACCTCCTCGCCCTGTTCGTGATCCTGTGGAGCTGCTGGTGGAAAACCTCCCAGGCTGCTCGAAAGAAACCTCTAGTGTGTGTGAGAGAGAAGAGAGAGAGAGTGTGTGTGTGTGTGTGTGTGTGTCTGCTCGCAACCCTGGTTCTCGGCAAATCTCTGCAGCACCACCTGATTTGACTTGGTAATGGGGCATTGATGAGTCTTGGGGGAAATAGGAAAAAAGGAGCGCAAAACTGTACCGCAAAAACCCACGACTGTGAAGCGGCAGCTAATGACAGACAGCGTCGGACTTCTCAATAGCAGTTGACAAAAGAAGAAAAAAGAGAGCGTGGGGGTAAAAATGGAGGACCGTCGAGATATAGCTGTCATCTGTTGATGCCTACAGCCACCTGCTTTTCTTATGGGGGGGGGGGGGTAGAGAGCTTAGAGGTGGAGATGGGCTCAGGCACCCAGGCTTCAACTCCATTTGTATTTTTACTCCACTGTACTGAAAAGGCAAGTTCACTGCCTAGGACAGCAGATTATTTACATCTTTAGCAAAGCTCGTTGCTCACAGAATATTGAGTTCAGTGTGGAGAGACATAAAAGGTAGCCAAGCCAGGAGTAGTAGGAGAGATAAAAGCAGGATCGCTTAAGCACTCTGTTATTTGGAGCACATTTCTACTGCTGTTGATGTAGCCACCAGCCTAATAATTCATCTTGCCTAGTTTTTTATCACTGGGCGCACGCCCACGCTCATGCACACACACACACACACACACACACACAAACACCTACACACAGTAACTACTCACAAACACAAATTCCCCTCGCCGGCAAGGGTAGACCCCTTCTAATATAAAACAAGCGATTCAATTCGATGCTGCTAACAAAAAGCAGGGGCTGCCTGCACCCAGCTCCCTCACAGGGGCATCTTGTCTGTGTTATCACTCCAGCTAGTGCAATTAATATTAATGTGCTTTAAAGCACGCTCCAGCAGCCCTGCTTCCCTCTCTCTCTCTGTTGCTTTGTGTGCATATGTGAGTGTGTGAATGTGAATGTGTGTGCGCGCTTTGTGACTCAGGAGGAAGAGAGCAATAAAGCCAGCGGGGGATAAGAATCTAGGCAGGATATGACAGTCCTCATGTCAGCTGTCTGAGAGCTGGAGGGATATGTGGATAAAGACAAGGGATGAAGCCGAATCCCAACCAGCCAGACAGACAGGTAGTAGCTGCGGCGCGTAGGTAGAGACGCCCGCCCCGACGTCCACGCCGGCTTGACTGGAGGCTGTGCGCAGCCTGTTTATTTAGTCATGTTGTAATAATGCTTGACCTTTTCTTTCAAGTCCACGGCCTGACCTTTAGCACCTTACTCCTGTGCAAATCAATGCTTATGTGTGTGTGTACGTTTCTCACTCACACACACACACACATAATACGCACACATGGAAAGAGGGAGAGAAACGAGCACCTCCTTTGCAGGGAGCTTCATGGTCTGCCAACTCCAGGAGTGGATTGTTCCAAATTAGTATGCATTAGGTGGTTAGTGCAAAGCATTTAATTATGCGAGATGGCACTAAACTGTCTATGTTATGATTAGCCCAACACGTTACAACCTTAATCTCTTAATTTTTTTCCTCTCTCTTTCCATGGGTGAGGAGAAGGTACAAGGTGGGGGGGGGGGGTTGGGGGATGATAGGCTGGTGAAGGACGACTAGGCAGTGGGGGGTTGGGGGTGGTAGGAATGCTACCATATTCCCACTGGATGTTACAAGTACCCCTACTATCTCTTCGGGCAGTGTGTGTTCTCCCGAGAAGGATTTTGATATTTTTCTTGTCTTCCATCCTTCACTCTCCCTCTGCAGGCGCCGAGATACTTTGTCAGACGATATTGAATCACGTCGCTTCCTTTCATGTGTGTATGTGCACATCCCCGCCGCTCTGTGTTTTCACTGAGCTGCTTTTCATGGTAGGCAAGGGTGTTTTTTTTGTTTTTTTGTTTTTTTTTAAATCTCGGGCAGCAGGCAGCGGTGGCAGAAGCAGCCTGGGCAGAGTCGGAGTGAGCCAGGCAGCCATCCAGCCAGGCAGGCAGGCGGGCAGGCAGTCAGTCGCTGCAGTGGAGCCCCAGCAACTCCCCGGAGGAACCCATTATACAGGAGAGATATCAAACCATGAATCATTTACGCCAGCCCTCCCCTCCCCTCCCGTCTCCTAACCTTCGCACGCAGTCCTGACGCCCGGCCGGCCGCCTGCTCGCCACTGTCGGCATCTTTAATGAATGATTATTGCATTTCATAAACATGGACTACAGTAATTAAAGTATTATTGATCCTTCCCATTTGCTGTTGGTGGACAAAAATGTTAGTTTTTTGCCCACCTCTTCACATCTTGTGTTTGTTTTAGGTTTTTTTTACCACTGTGGTGGACAGAAGAAGTCCCTCCAGGAAAAGCAAAAGGGGATTTATTTACCCAAATGTTGTAATTTTTTTTATCTCCTTCTCCTCTTTAGGCATTTCAGGAACAGGCTTCACTCAGAGAGGCGGGCGGGGGGGGGTGATAATATGGTTGGGTGGGGTTTGTGGGTCTTTCTAATTGGGCAGTGTGTCGTGAGGATCGTGTTGGACTGTTTCCCTATGTTGGTGTTTTGTGTTTTGCGTTAAAGGTGTAGGGGCACGGGGGTTAATGTGCTGGAAAAGAGTGATTTAGGTCAGTGGTCGTGTCTGCATCTGTCACCCTGACAAGCTGGCGCTCTCGGAGGCTGTGTGGCGTTGAATAAAGGAGAGAGTGAGAGACAAGTGAGGAGAGAACTGGCTCTTTCAAATGGAAAAAGGGAAAACCTGACTTGACTGTGATTTGTGCTCTCAGCGACAGGCACCCTGTTACAGGCGGCCGTGTGATATAAACCTAATCAGTTTCACCTCTTTATTGAGGATCAAGACTGTTAAAGCTTCTGCAAAGAAGTGCACGTCTCCCTGCCTTTCTTCCATCTGTTTTTCCTTGCTCTCGCCCTCCTCTCCCAGCTCTCCCTGCTGCCATTTCTCCCTTCCCTCTGCTCTCACTTTCACCACGCTTGTCTTTCCCTCTTTCGACATCTTTTTCGGTGTTTTCCTCATTCACCCTCAGCCCAGTTTCAATCAGAAGGGCACTTCAGTTCCTGTGTAAATATAACAATAACTGATGAGGGAAAAGTGCTGGCATTTCCACAAGGGGGTAGAGGAGCCATTTTGTGTATCATTTATTAATACGTCTCTGTCTTTTTTTGGGCTATCTTCCCAGGAGTTGTAGCGATTGTTTTCTGTCATATGGACAGAAATATACCCCTCGAAATTGTTGTAAAATGCAGCAGTACAGTTTCCTCGTGGTGATAAATGTCTCCACACTTTGATTAATTTCCTTCCTGTGTTGATTTGTTTTATCGGAGGGTTCATTTATATATTTTACCGTGAGGGTTGGTTTAATCTAATTATATTTATTCACAGCTGTTGTTTGTCTTCACTAAAACTGCTCAATAATATCATCACAAGAACATTGTTGCTAAACACATGCTCTAAAAGCAGGAGATGTCCCGTTTCAACAAGGCTGTGCTGATTGCTAGCCTTTTCTCCCTGCCCTGTGGCTTGTCCCTTTTGTTAGTGAGCCACATGGCTCTCTACAGGGCTTAGTCTAATCAGTGCTAAATATTCAGCGGTAGCCCATAGCCTAATCAGCCAGAGCATAATCATTGTCAACCAATTGCATTCCTCTTGACCTCCCAGATGGAGGTAAACTGCGCAGCCTCTCCATAGCGCCGCCTCAATTACTGCAGCAGTAATGGCGATAAAGAAGACCACAGGCTCAAATGAAAATGGCTGATTGATGTGGACACACATGGCTCATAATTGGATTTAAAGGAAGGATGTTAATGGTGTTAGGGGCGCCGTGGCCGAGCAGGACTCTAAACACTGACCAGGTATTTAGTGGTTTAGCCTCCCGCTTCCTCGTCTAATGCAGTTGTGCATCACAACAGCATCCTCGGGGGTCTTGGCACCTAAAGCCCAACCCTGCTGCAATGTCAAGGGGTGTGTGTGCGTGTGTGTCTCCCTCTCTCTGTCTGTGTGTGTGTGTGTGGTAAAATGCTTATGTGTGCTGCCAGTGACTGGCTCTCTTATGCAAGTGACAGCTGTGGGGTCAGAACAAAAAGCTGTCTATTTCCAAAGCAGCAGACCTCCTCATCCTCCTGTCCAACACACACACACACACACACACACACACACACACACACACACACACACACACACACACATACAGAATAAGTCAGTGGGAGAATTTGGGGGAGATGGGATCCCTCTGTCCTATTTGGTTTTCCAAACAAGGCTATGACTGAAACATATTTTCATTATGGATTCATTTATCATTTTTTCCAATTCATCATTTTTTTTATATATCTGGTCTTTCTATCACACAGTTCAAAGTAATATTTTAAAAGGTGTTTGTAAAAATCATGTTTTTTGTGTGTTTATTTGCAAATCATCAAATTTGGGAAACAGGGGAGAGGAGCTTGGTCAGTCCCGTTGCTTGGGGGCATATCCGAGCCCTCCTTGTTGTCAGGCTACTCTTCATTTATTTCTGTTTATCCTAATGGAGAGCGTTAAGGGAGGGATGTAATTAATTGACCCTGGCAGCTCAGAGGGGCTGTGGATGAGCCTGGGAGCAGGTGCTGACGGGGCTGCCCACCATCTCATACTCCAGTCCTCATGTCGGTGTGCATATCTCTGCCGAGTGCCCAGCACTCCCCGCTGACCGATTGGCTCAGACGGCTCTCAGTAAGTGCTATGATGCTGGATGCCTGAGCAGCATAATACCAACTAATGCCTGAAGGAGCGCTCTCCCCATTTCTGTCTCTCCTCTTCCCCTCAGCTGCTGCTTAGCGAAGCCTGGCCAGTGCAAAGCAGAGCTGACTGCCTCCTTTCTACCCTCACTCTGCTCTGCCTGGCAGTTTATTAAAGGGAATACTAGCTTTTTCCTCGCGCCCGGGCGTTTGATTTTCGACAGCAGCAGAAGCTGTCATGGCAGATAAAAGGCAGCGGGCCCCAGAATTACGGTGCACACAGCATCTGTATTTACTGCGTCATTCTCCCTGCCTCTGACAAGGGAGGAGGAGGAGAGGAGGAGAAAATGGAGGACAGGCTGCTGCATTCATGTGTCTTTACATTGACATGTCTCATCAGGGAGAGAGGTGGACAGACAGTCTACAGTGAAGCCATCAATCAGCCCTTTTCAAAGCGCCTGTCCAGCACACTGTAATGCTCACACATAAAGACTGACAAAAGAAGGCATTATTGCTGCCGTTGACATATTTATATAAACTCTTCTCTTTTTTTCATCTGGCTTCGGTAGGGTGATCGTGGTGTACTTGCTCAAAATGTCAAGAAAGCACTTTAATTCTTGAACCGAGAAAAAAAAAAGAAGAAAGATTGAAATTATTGCTGGTGTTGCCTTTGATTTTAGTGTTTCACATCAGCAAGCACCAAACATATAAATGATACAGTTGTCATATGAAAATAGTGTCATCTGTGATTTGTTCTCATCGTGGGTGTAATTGATTGCTCAGATGTTTGCCACTTTTACTTAATCAGATAATTGGTTAAAATGATTTATTTTCATTTTCATTTATTCCAATTTTTGTGAAAAAAAGTGTGTTTCGCTCCGAGCCTCGTCTTGAAAGCGACTTGAACAGAGAGACCCATTTTCCTGGCAGTGTCCCAGGCTAAGTGAGGCTGTGGGTCATGCTAATTTTTCATCGGCATCATTTCATTGAGCTTTAATTAACACAACAAGGATTCTGTGTCCTCCAGTGTCATCCACTCAGACAGCTAATACAAACTCATTAGCCTAACTCCCAGTAACTCTAAAACAAAATGATATTACACTGCTTACTCTTATATTAGAATTGATTGTATGGATGTATTCATCCATATGAATTAAGGTTTTCAGATCACGTCCTGTAGGCCGTTTCATCTGCATGGTGTCAAACGTGGAACAACAAGCCTTTTTTTTATTTTTTTCTTCTTTAAATGCAATGCAATCCTGTCGCTAGTTTGTTTAACCCGCCTCCGCTGCGTTCGAGGCGACCAGCTGTCTGTCTGTCTTGGTGCATCTTGACGCTCTAGCCTGTAGACTAATGTATTCATGGCGCTGCCACGGTGAGAGGCATTACTTTACCTTTGCTTAATTGAGGGGAAACTCCCCTGACACCCGCTTAGCACAGCACTCGGCTCGCAGAGCGGCCAAAACTCAACCCCAGGAGCTGAGGCCACTGAACCCTGACTGAGAAATAACACAACCCGAGACCACCCAGGGACTGCCAAGGGGAGAAATGATTTAATAATGTTGATGAGATATTATACCAGCCCTTCCTCCTCTGTCTCTGTCTCTCTCTCCCTCCCTCTCTCTCATTGCTTCTTACCTGGGGAGGGAGACGGCTCTGACTCGGTGCCTGAAGGTGTAGTTAGATGGGGCTGCTAAATATTTCATACCCTAAAGACAGAGACTCTGAGTAAAGGAAGAAGAAGACGCAAAAAAAAGGGAGCAAGGGGGGCAAAAAAAATCAGTGCATAGGGTTTTGACATGGATTGTGGAGGGAGGTTAGGGAGTGTAGTCAAGGGCAGTCAGGGCAGGCTTGTAATTGGCTGACACCAGAATATATCAGTGAAAGTGTGTGTATGTGTGTGCGCGTGCAGTCAGGCAATGTCTGAATACTCTAAGGCCAAATATATCGCTCCAGCCAGACTGCAATGCTTTCAGGGTGTTGATATGCTGCCATCACCTTTCACTAGAGCGAATGTTGATCTCAAGTACAACAGACATAGTATATTATTTTCTTTGGGCTCCAGCCCTAAAGCCCCCCCCCCACAACCCCCCCTACTGCTCTCTCATCCCCTCCTACCTTTTGCAGCGATACAGGCAAGGTCCCATCTGAGACTCAGCATGACAGCTCGACTGAGCTCCTGCCTCATTTTTAATTGTCCCATGCCCCAGGGGCTGCTGGGAGCTAGCAGGGCGGGGCTGAACATTTTTTTCCCGGGGGGGTGAGAGAAGAGGTGGGTGACAGAAACACTCGCAATGTCAGGTGCAGGTGTGGAGAGAAGAGACGGAGAGAGAGGGGGCCTGACAAGCTCGCCACGGGGAGCCGAGTAGTGGGAAGCCATTCACTCATGGGAGAGAGGATGGAGCTTTATGTAAGAGGAAAGTGCACAGAAGGCATCCGTCTCCCCGCTCCAGCACCACAGCTCTCACTGATAGATATTATGCAGCTGTTATCAGCCAGTCTATTAACAGACACTGCTGCTAGAAATGTATTCAAAGAGCATAGTGTGGCCTGAGTGGTACCAGAGCGATTGATTTTTTTTTTTTTTTTTTTTTGCACTGTGACTCATAATATCCTCTGTCTTCATATTCAGAAAAAGTTTCATCATCATTTCAGGACTTGAAGAGTCTGTTGGTTTCTCTTTGTCTTATTTATTCATCATGGCCCGACTCTTCCTCCAATAACATGTCAGATTTGATGAAGGCTATAGATGTGACTTGTGTTATCAACTGCATTTACATGGACTGCAGCAATCTCACATCTGACATTCCTCTATATATGTGGGTTACTACTTCCGTATGCTATAGCCCAATTAATATCTTTAGCCGCCTACTCCACATTATGTTGCAGGATGAGATTCCTTCCAGTATTCAGTCTTGCACCACACATCTCTCTGTGTCCCATTATAACCTTTGTACAGATTCCACTGCGCTTTGTACCATACATCTTTGCAGCTACATGAAAACTACATAGACGGTAGAGCGTGTTTTATCAGGATGCCAGATCGTTGCAAAATACTTTTCAAAGCTACCAAAGCATTCCATTAAGGTGTGCACGTATCTGAAACGCTGTTGAAAAGGCAATTGGAAAATGTGTCTGATGTGATTATGCATTCTCTGACCATGACCATACTAAAGGTTTTGTGTAATTGGAAAGTATTTTTACATTCAGTATTCATAATATTGTCTGAATTTGGGTGAATTACGGAGGAATCGTAGCGCTCGTAAACATTGGCCATTGAGTCGTTTTTAGTTAATCATCTGAACAATAGCTGAGCTCTTCAAGGCTGCTGGAATGAAATGTTTTGCCGCCGAGAGGAAGCAGCAGCGTGGTTCTGGGTCTCGCTCTTCCTGTGTCGCTGGCACAGAGACGTCATCTAACCAGTCACGCTGGGGTCAGAGGCTCTGGAAATAGCTTTAAGGGGATTTGGGGGGGTGGGTGCGGGCTGCGCTGATAGCATACCTGCCGTTACCCTGAGATGTTATCCAACATGCAAGCAGGCCCAGTCCCCCCCCCCCTCCAGCTGCCGTGCTGCGCTCTGGATTGTTCTGCAATACCTCACACAAAGATGGAGTGGGGCCATTATACCTCTGGCTCTGTAACACTCCCTGCAGACACACAGACATACACACTTGTGCTTACTTAACACCTGCACAAACATGCATGCACATCGCCACTACATCTAGCTCTGTTTGTATTTGTCTTTGCATGTACAGATGATCTCACACACACACACCTATATGCGACCCCATACACACACACACACCAAACTAGATTGCGCTGTCGCCACAAAAAGCAGCAGCACAGGCAGGCTGGCTTTTCACAAAGGGTCAGAGTTGACTGCAAATTACAGCTGGTGGCCGACCAAGGCCAGTGATGGATCTCAATGCACTCAGTGTTTATCCACACACCTGCACCCCCCCCATGGACGGCAGCACAGCCGAGAGCACACAGCCATTTTGTAACACCTCAAGGAACTCTCCCCTCTCCTCTCCCTGTATGAGGAATAGATGAGGTGGTGCCATTAAGTGAATTTGCTGTTATTTCCCCAGGCTCTTAGCTGAAGATGTCAAACCTCAGCCAGCGAGGCAGCCAAGGATGACTGCCGACTCAGTCAGAGGCAAAACACACACATGCACTGCACACTCTTCTGCCACGCACATGATCAGCTTTCATGCTCCTGTGTAATTTATCAAATTGCTTGGGCATGTGATGAATGGGCGCAGATCTCAAAAGGAACAAAGGCATTAGGTTTGCATTAGGTCGCTGTTATGCCCATGTAACAGCTTAGAATTTAATTACAGTAAATGGTAAACATTGTATTCACATTTTTCTGAAACAATAATTCAGTAGGCCTAATTGCTTTGTAGTTTCACAGACTACACTTGAGCAATTACACAAGTGGAATCGGCTTGTTAAACAAAAAACTGTTCGGTCCAATTACTTACACTGCAGACTACTGTATTCCCTTTAGTGCGTGGAATGAGCAAGTGCACTTACTGTTCGGTATAGGTTTTCTCACAAAATGCCCACACCCTCACATCTTTTCTGTAGAAAAGGCCAGCTCTCTCCTAGTGGTTTGTCACAGTTCCCCATTGTATTACACACTTCATACTCCAACCCCCCCCCCCCCTCTTTTTTTCACTCCCTCCTCTTCTTTGCTTCCTAAATCATTTCTTTACATGTGTGTGGGTGCCCCCTCTCGCTGTGATTCTGATACTTCATAACGGCAGGAGGAAATTGAGCTGACCTTGAGGCTGCCGAGCTCCTTTATAATGCTGATGTATGGGGCTGTGGGCGCAGGCAGCCAGTAAGTGAGAGGCATGTTTTTATTTGCCGGGGAGCAGGGCCCAGTGTCAGGACACATAACAAGGTTCATTTCTCGCCCACTCAAGCTAGCTAGTATGCCGGGAAGCTTAGTGTCAAGTATTCAAGTCCACTAGGTGTGATTTAGCTGCATTAGCCTTTGTATACTGGAATAAGTTGCATCATGCTGCCTAAAGGATGATGATAGGGCGAAGCCACAAACAGGGGTAAAGCCTGTGGGTAGAAAAGGGTTCACTAAAACGTGATTAAATTGTGCTGCTGCATTGCAAAAAGTGTCGCTGTTTGCATGGCTCAAGGTTGTTGCCACAGATGAATTCAGACGCGATTGTTTCTGGCGAGTTTGCGTTTTGCAGAGCGAGCAGCAGCAGCAGCAGCAGCAGCAGGGCCTGTCGTTTAAAAGCGACACAGTCTCTTTGACAACCTTATATCACCCTGGCTGTTATTGGTGTCATTATTTGTTCAGCGTAGATGGCCCACTTTTTTCTCTTCAGCAGCTCTCTGCTCATCAGAGCAATCAGCTACCTCCTAACACAATCAGGCTGCTCTCAAATTACAGTCAGGATTGAGACCAAGTCGGTGGCAGAAAAAGAAAGAGAGGGCTTATGATTCAAGCATGAACACTATTCAGGAGGTTGACACGATAAATGAATATTTGTGAATAAATGCAATCGAGGGCAATAGCCTTGCAATAAGTGGAACCTTTGTAATGTAGGAAGATACATTTTCATGAGAGACGTGTTGATGGAGCTCTGTTGCTGTCTTGTGTCTGTATTTTTTTTGTTTGGCTGTATTGATTGATATGATATCATCAACTGTTTTCATTAGTTTGTCCACTAACAGCAACAACAATGGAGTTTAATTAACACCTCTAGTCAAAATTCACTCAGGGCTGCACCTCAGGTCAAGTGATTATCTTATTGATTTATCATTGAATTCTGTGGTTGCAAAAAAAGATAATGAAATGAGATGAATTGAAATGTTCATGGAGCCCATTGGGATTTTTACAAATGTATCAATCAAACTGAATATATTCAGTTTACTAGCAGCATAGCATAACAGCGAAATTAGAAAACCTGAACCACTTAGCAATTGTGCCAGTGTTTTTTCAGTTAATTACTATAGTTAATTTATTTTTAATCAATGATAAAAGTCCATTCAATGTATTTTTTGTTAATCAACTAATTGTTGATGCTGTAAATTAAATATTAAGCCTCACAAACCTCCAACAGTTAGATATTTAGTAATTTTTATCCACCCCTCATTTGAACAATCCTCTTGAGACATTCATACAAATACTGGTAGTAATGTAAGTGTTGATTTTTCTGTGAACATATAAATCAGATGGCATTAAGTCAAGTCAAATCGAAGCCTATGCTGATGATGGGGAAAAAAACATGTTGGGAAGCACTAGTGTACTTTAAATTTTCTGATACGGACTACTGTAACAACAGAACTATGTCTTCCCATTTATTTTGCCCTGTACTATCTGCACCATAGTTACGTTGAAGATACTATACCTTTTTTACACGACTGTAGTCTGATCTTCAGACTGCCAATTTAAATGTAAGAATCATACTGTGTCCAATAATCCTAATACAAGAGCAAACCTACTGGAGTCAATTTACTATGGTGATGCATTTCAGTCTTTCACATTGTGTCTTTAAATCATGAACAAAACCAATGTGCCTTTGCACAGGCTGTAAGTTAGAAAGCATTCTCATTGGATTGGATGGGGTTGGATATTTGCAGGCTTCTTGCTAGTTACATGGTTTTCTAAAATTGAAACCACCTTCAGACGGTGGGTAATTGTCTATTCACAATAACAAAGGCACGTTTGAAATATTATCCAAGTGCTCATTTGTTTTGACCATGTTAGGAATGTTAAATAGTAATTTAAACTCTAATTTGGAGCTTTGTTTGTAATGGTAGTGGTTGACATTAAGATGAGCGGAGGAAGCTCGTCAGCCCTGCCAATTCGGCTCACTTCTCATATGGCACAATTCCACTTGCCTAACCCCATGTCTGGATGCTGCACTCTGAAAAACAGGCAAGGACCCAATTCACTCACAGCCCATCCAACAACACATTGACTGTGTGCAAAATATGTTTTAGCAGCTTAACAGCAGCAGACTAATCAATTGATCCAAATTTTGCTGTCCATTGATCTTGGCACACCCCGGGTCCAGACAATTACGGTGCATGTATGATAATGATATCATTAGCAGCCCGTGGCCGATCTATTAGGGCAGGGGAAATGCCAGTTAAAACCACCCAAACCATGCATAGAAATATTTGCACTGCCAAATGCTGTGGAGAATGGTCCAAATCTGCTTTGCAAATGCCTCCCTATCACTCTCCCCTCCCCTCCCGCCCCCTCTCTCCTCTCCTCCCCACCTCCCCACAGTAACAGTAGCGCGGTGGAGGGGCGGACGAGCCTGCTGGTGCTGCTGACTGACATTCTGCGTGTTGATGAATGTGCTGGCCTGACGGCTCAATGTGCTTACCTAATAGGAGCTGCTCCACTGTCACACTGAGTTTCTCCGTCTCTCTTTCTCTCTCACTCACGTCTTTCTCAGAGCTAGTCAGGAGAGAGCGTTCCACTTGGCTGGCCACTGCAGCCTCCATAGTCTGTTTGTCAAAGGTTAAAGGAGCTGCTTCACAATTCCCACTAATCACCAGGTAATCGCGCTTGTTTGCCTTGATAGGTGGCTAAGGTCAGAGATGATGACCGATGCGCAACCATTTTGACTGAGAGAGTCAGGCTGCTGCGTGATTTCCAAATATGGTCGCCAAGCTCTCTGTGTACTGTGTGGTTCACGATCTTTGCAGATTTACACATTTATTTTCATACAGAAGTCCAAGTACATTCATTTATGTTGGACTGGACCTCTTGCAGCAGTATGTTGTCTCCTCTCTGGATGCCCCTCCTGGATCTCTGCTCAAATCCTAACACACTTGACACCCGCCTCTTGAGTGTGGAAATTGTGAAATTGCAGAACAGGCTATCTTTAGTTTCTTCGTGTGGGGGTGTTTTGAAGTGGTTAAGTATGAGCCCTGTGTTAAGATAGCGGACAGCCAGAGACATTCACAGAGTGGGAGAGACGGACTAAAGTCATGAAAGCAAAAAACGCTTGTGTTTGATGTTATCAGATTTCTGCAGGGCACTGGTGGTCTGAAGGGATTGGGGTTTCAGCACAGGATTTGGGGATTGTCGGGTCTCATTGCGGCACAGTGGACATTAGCACACGAGTGCATATTCAGATATTAAGGGGGGCAGCTAAAGAGGGAAAGGCCAGTTTGTCATCGTCCACATCAGCCCGAGGCGCTCGCATATAATACCCCTCAAGTCTAAGTGAGCGAATGTGATCTTGCACACATACCAAGATATAGGAAAGGACATTTCTAGGCCTGTTGAACTTGTTTTAGTTGCTATATTGAGACTGTTAGGAGAGTCTGAGTGGGCAGTTGAAGGAACAATGTTCAGCTACTAGTGCTATTTGGATACAGACTCTATGCCGAGATATGAGCAGATTAAAACGCAGATAGGTTAGTCACAGACTGATTTTAGAGGGTTTAAAAAATAAAAAAAACTGTGAGACAGATGAGTCCCTCCATGTGTGTGTGCTTGATGGCCACATTGTCTGTCACCGTGGTAATCTCAGAGTTACTGAGGGGGATTGCAAAATCAATGTGAGCTATTCATACATGGATCTAATCCTCAGCATTACTGCCATTTA